>NC_092049.1:17054620-17697120 GCF_003086295.3 Arachis hypogaea
ATCTCTCAATATATGCACTCTCTAACAATTGAGCACTGAAAAGCTGTCAAACGCATCCTCAGATATATTGTAGGTATTGTATCAGCAGGCATTAACTTTTAAAAATGTGCTAACTTGAGATTACTTGCATTCGCACATGCAGACTGGGCAGGAGATTTGGAGGACAGAAAATTGATTACTGGCTATTGTGTATAGTTAGGAAGCAATTCGGTATCATGGAGAAGCAATAAGCAAGCCAAAGCTAGTCGTAGTAGCACTGAGGCAGAATATAGGAGCATGGCAGCATCTTAGTCAGAACTAATGTCTATACAACAACTTCTAAAGGAGCTTCAAATTTCACAACCAATGGCACTTACTATTTATTGTGATAATCAAAGTGCTTGCTCATTAGCTACTAACTCGGTCCTTCATACTAGGTGCAAACACATGAAAATTGACCTTCACTACCTAAGAAAGATGGTGAATCAAAAGTAACTCTATGTCCTTCATATACCTCTATAGATCAGATTGGGGATATTTTCATCAAATCCCTCTCATCACCTCTATTTCACAAATTTCGAGTCAAACTTAGAGTGGTTCTTCAACCCACTGCTAAGCTTGAGCGGGGATGTGAGTGAATATAAGTGAATTAGTTAGTCTTTATTGATTTTTTATTGTTGTTACACTATAGGTAATTTTACTATATATGTTGTATTACTCTATTACCCAGTACAGTAGCTACAATGACAATGTATGAGTTTCATTTTCACTTTCGTGTCTTAACTCTCCTTCTCTAATTCTATTTTTTATGTCAGTGCATGAGAACACTCTCATGCTTCCAATTTTTTACTCTATCTCAATTGTTGTTAGATTGAATGGTCTGACATGAGGGTAGCAAGCACACCCAAATACTTTAAACATGTCATAATTGGGTTTTATATGATGGAGTTTTTCATAAGGGGATTGATAGTCTAAGACTTTAGTAGGTAATCTATTTATGAGGAAGGCAGTAGTAAGGAAGGCATTTTCCCAGTATAAAAGAGGTAGATTGAGAGTGGTTAAAAGAGATAATCCCATTTAGTCAAGTGCCTATGTTTGCGTTCAACTACATCTTATTGTTGATGCGTGTATGAACAATTCCATTAGTTTGAAGAAAAGTTCTAAAACTACGAAAAATAAACTCCTTGCCATTATCAGTTTGAATGAGCTTAAGAGAGAAACTAGTTTGTTTCTCCATTAACATATGATATTGCTGAAAAATAGTGAAGACTTGAGATTTGGATTGCATCAAATACACACAAGTATGACGAGTAAAAGCATTAACAAAACTTAAATAGTATCTAAAGCCAGACCTAAAAATTGTGGGAGCAGGTCCCCAGATATCAATGAATACTGATTGGAAAGAAAATTTATCTTCAGTTATAGATAGAGAAAATGGAAGGAAATGCATTTTTGTCGTGGAACAATGATCATAAACAAAGGAATCAAAATTTGTATTAGATGCAGTTGGAATATTACAATGTTTGAGGACAGTTTTTACAATGGAGGATGAAGGATACCACAGCACAAGATTCATCTTACAAGAAGCCAAAAAGGAATGAACAGTGTTATTATCGTGTAAAGATCTTGGAACAAATAAATTCTCAAAAGAGTACAAGCCATGTCTAACAATTCCTTGTAGAAGGATTTTCTTGTTGAACTGAGATTTAACAAAGCAATGAAAGGGGTGAAATTCAAAGAAAACATTGTTATCTAAATAGAATTTAGAAACAATAATTAAGTTCTTGGCAATTTTAGGCATATGGAGTATGTTTTTAAGAGTAAAAACAAGATTAGTAGTAGAATTAAACAAAGAAGAATGACCAGTGTGTTTGATAGAAATACCAGAACCATTTGCTATTTAGAGTTGGTTAGGGCCAGTATACTCAACAGATAAAATGATATTATTGGAATCATTTGTCAAATGATGGCTAGCACTGGCATCCGGATGCCAAGCATTGTTTGCAATAGATGATGTGCTTGTCAAGTATGATTGTGGATGATGGAAAGAGGTTGAGGGAGGTGGTGGTGGATGTAACACCCTAACTTTTAGCACCTCATGATCGTACTAAAAGTCCGAGTGCTACTTACCTCTAAATCTTTTTGTAATGTGATTTAAAGAAAGGGTTTTACATGGCTTTAAGTAAGACTTAAGAAGGATTTCAAGGGTTTAATAAAGAAAATCATTTCGGGTTATGAGTTAACTATTTGTATATTATTCTGTATATTTTTACAGCATTCGCTATCCCTACTGAGAACATGCGAGGATGATGTTCTCACCCCTCTACAGATCTTCTGTTTCAGCGACAGGCCTGGGAATCCTTGGCGCAGAGCCGTGACTGAACATTGGAGCTTTATGTAAATATATCTGTATTTTCTGTACTTGGTTTAGCCTTATATTTTTTCCTCGCCATTTATTGTCTTTGATTTTTAGATAGGTAGGACTTGTATTTGAGAATCTTAGAATAAGTCTATGTATATATTACTATGTGAGTAAATATATTTTTGTGATTAAATAGTTTAAAGTATAGACTCATCGTTTTCTGAAATAAAACTTCGGTTCATATTCACGAAGGCTCAATATTAAATAAATATAGTATGTAACTAAAAGAGTAAAGGTAGGTGACACCCAGACTTTTGGTACGATCATGAGGTACTAAAAGTTAGGGTGTTACATTATGGAAAGTGGCTTAACTTCAAAGAAAATGTTTTAATTATTGAAAAATTATTTGACATTTGGAAAGGTTGAGAAAAGCTTTGGTTGGAATCCTTGAAGGGTGCCAAAGCCCGAATTTCAGAGGAAATACTATAGAAGTTTTTACAAAACTCCAAGGCTTTGCTTAAAGCATTATTTAAAAGAAAACTGGATTTAGGGTTAAAAATAGTTGATTTTCAAATTATCAAGAAAATTACTATGTTTTAAGTTTAATCTATTGAGAAAAGATTTTTGTTTTAAGTTATAATTTGAGTCCAATTTATTAAAAAAAGAGTTTTTATTAAACGTTACGAAGTTTGATTATTTAGAAACTAATCGATTTAAGATTATAATAGATGAGTAAATAGGTGGTGATGCAGAGGTGTAATTGATTATTTGATGATGCGGAGGTATGTGTAATTAAGCGGTGATGCGGAGGTACGTTTAATAATGTAGGTGATGTGGAGGTGTGGGTATGGGTATGTAATTGGTGATGTGGAGGCATAATAAAAAGAAAGGAAATGAGAACTAATGAAGGAAATAAATAGGGTAAAAAACCCTAATAAGCCAACGTTGGAAATGTGTAACCTAAATATGCCAAACTGAAAATCGTTTCAGCAATAAGCCAGAAGCTATTTTTATGTAATTCGAACCAAGGTGGTTCGAACTACAAACCTTAGTAATTCGAACCAGGGTGGTTCGAATTAGGAGGAGAGTAGCTTTGAATGTAATTCGAACCAATCTGGTTCGAACTCCCACCAAAATTTTCTTCCTAATTCGAACCAGGTTGGTTCGAACCTTGGCTGCACATAGTTCGAACCAGGGAGGTTCGAACTACAGAGAGAGATCCGGCCTGAGTAATTCGAACCATTCTGGTTCGAATTACACAAACCATAATTCGAACCGGGCCGGTTCGAATTAGTGGGAGAGAGACCTCTATATAACCGTTCCAAGCGTGAGTTGGTCTCATTAGACCAGTAAGATGGCTAGTGAGGAGAGTTTTGTTGTTCTGGTTCACCACAGAGGATCCATTAAGAGGAAAACTCGTTCCGGAGTGAAGTTCACAGATAAGGATCCTCTCTGTATTATCGTGAATCCAACGACAAGCTATGATGACCTTATTAGATCTGTGCTGATGAAACTTGGCCTGGAAGGTGCGAAGCGGGTTAAGAAGTTTTTCTATCGCATTCCAGTCACGATCCTGCACGATACGGTGAAGTATGATTGTTTCACGATTGGTAGTGATGAGGACCTGCAAGTCATGTTTCTTTGTCGGAGGCAGTTTCCGGAGGTGAGGACACCAGAATTGCTCGCAAAGCTGATTGATGTGGTATCCAGCTCAGGGGGTTCCAACCGGAATACCACCAATGTAGCCACGGCAGCTGGCTCCAGTTCCAGGGCTGCCGTGGCTTCTTCCTCCGTCCCAGTGTACGAGCCAGCGGTCCAACTTGTCGCCTCCCCGTCTTTTGCTGTTGATCTGAATGACGGCGTAGGCGACGAGGTAGGATCCTTTGATATTCTGCCGAACGCTTTAAAGGGCGTTCCACCGGTTGGCGTCGGAGACGGAGTCTTGGGTGATGCAGATGAGGACGACGTCAAGCCGGATACGATTGAGGATGACAGCGGCGACGAGGTTGGAGCGACTGGTCCTGCATTGGCGGGCGGTGGTTCTAGCTCTAGCACACAGCAGTATCCACCACATTTTTCCTCATTGGACTTGGACGCCATGAGGCATGAGGGGGTTTTAGGGCACGCTGTTGGATTCGGAGCTAGAGATGCGGAAGGGACTGCTGGTCTGACAGAGTTCCAGATTGGTCAGCAATTCCAGGATAAAGACGAGGCCCTGTTAAGTGTGAAGAGTTACAGCATCCGGCGAGGGGTACAGTACAAGGTGCTGGAGTCCGATCACCGCAGGTATGTGGGCAAGTGTTCCGAGTTTGGGAATGGGTGCACATGGTTGATTCGACTGAGTCTCCGGAAGCGCAAGGGTCTTTGGGAGGTCAAACGGTACAACGGACCTCATACTTGCCTGGCCACATCCATCTCGAGCGACCACAGGAGTTTGGATTATCATGTGATTTCGGCGTTCATTATGCCAATGGTTAGGGCTGACGCATCCGTGAGCATAAAGGTGCTCCTAAACGCCACGGCAGCGCACTTTGGTTTTAGGCCGACTTACAGGAGGGTATGGATGGCAAAGCAGAAGGCTATTGCCCTCATCTACGGTGACTGGGATGAGTCATACAACGACATCCCTAGGTGGGTGTTGGGTGTCCAGCTGACAATGCCTGGAAGTGTTGCGGTCCTCAGGACGAGCCCGGTTCTAGTTGGAGGACAGGTGGACGAGTCTCAAGCGTATTTCCACAGACTTTTCTGGACTTTCCCTCCGTGCATCGAGGCATTCCGTCATTGCAAGCCGCTAGTCAGCATTGATGGCACACATCTGTATGGGAAGTATGGGGGAACGTTGCTCATCGCGATTGCACATGACGGGAACTCCAACATTCTACCAGTCGCATTCGCCCTAGTGGAGGGTGAGAATGCAGAGTCCTGGACATTCTTTCTCTCGCACCTTCGAGAGCACGTGACCCCGCAGCCCGGTCTGCTGGTTATATCGGACAGGCACAACGGCATCAAGGCTGCGCTTGAGGCCCCTGACGGAGGTTAGTTACCACCATCTGCGTACCGTACATTCTGCATACGACACGTAGCGGCTAATTTTGCCCTTACCTTCAAGGGCAAAGACGCTAGGAGGCTACTAGTCAATGCGGCGTATGCGAAGACCGAGGTTGAATTTGATTACTGGTTTGATATTAAAGAAAGGGTTTTACACGGCTTTAGGTAAGACTTAAGAAGGATTTCAAGGGTTTAATAAAGAAAACTATTTTGGGTTATGAGTTAACTATTTGTATATTATTCTGTATATTTTTACGGCATTCGCTATCCCTACTGAGAACATGCGAGGACGACGTTCTCACCCCCTACAGATCTTCTGTTTCAGCGACAGGCTCGGGAATCCTTGGCGCGGAGCCGCGAATGAACATCGGAGCTTTATGTAAATATATATCCATATTTTCTGTAGTTGGTTTAGCCTTAGATTTTCCCCTCGCCATTTATTGTCTTTGATTTTTAGAGGGGTAGGACTTGTATTTGAGAATATTGGAATAAGTCTATATATATTGCTATGTGAGTAAATATATTTTTGTGATTAAATAGTTTAAAGTACAGACTCATTGTTTTCTGAAATAAAACTTCGGTTCATAATTACGAAGGCTCAATATTAAATAAATATAGTATGTAATTAAAAGAGTAGAGGTAGGTGACACCTGGACTTTTGGTGCGATCATGAGGTACTAAAAGTTAGGGTGTTACAGTGGAACTAGTGCTGCTGAGCTAGAAGATTGTCCACTGTTGCCTTGATAACTCTGATCGAATCTATAGAACCAATTTAAAGCTGAATGGCCAGGTCTATTACAAACTTGGAAATAAAGTCTATTGGTTGATTGCCAAGAATTCTTTCCTTCTCGTCCAAAATGACCATCAAGTGCTCTTCTTCTACCATTAAAAGATCTACCAGGAAATATGTGATTTGAAAATTTTGATTGAGCTAGTTGTGCTTGTGCAAGACCAATTAAGAGTTGTTTGAATTTATCCATTCTTTCTTCATATAAAATCAGCAAAGTCTCAACCTCTCCAATGCTAAAAAGTTTTGGTTTTGCTTACAACTGGAGTAGTCTTTAGAAAGACCATCACATATGGCCTCAAGATGAGTTTCAATAGAAACATCATAGCCAAAGGCTGTGAGGGAGTGAACAATTTTCTTGATATTTGCAAGATACTGAAAGATGGTAAAAGCATTTTTCTTAAGATTCTTTAACTGTGTTCTGAGTTGTTTAACCTTTGGCTTAGTGGATTCTATAAGAATTTGATGCAGTTTTTGCCAAATTTGAAAAGCAGAATTACAATGAAACATTTGCTTCTTGAATGATCCATCGATGGAAGCTAAAAGCCAAGAACCGAGATTGAAATCATGTTGTGCCCATTCAATGTATGTAGCAGAGATAATGCCAGCTACTTTATCTACATCAGAAGTAAATTTTGCAGGTTCTTTTCCTTCATGAATATAGTCTTCAAGATTCTTGCCTTTGATTATAAAAAATGCTTGCGGAATCTATGTTACAAATTGGTTTCATCTTATTTATCTGTTATTGGATTGAGAAGTGATTTGTTGCTGTTAGTTAAAAATGAAGGAACAATTAAAGCCATGGATCATGAACACTAGCTCTAGATACCATGTAGAAATTGATGATGATATAGCAAGGATGTAGAAATAGTGGAAAGAAAAATAGAACGTTATAATAGCTTAAAAGAAAAACTTATTATAAAAGAGTATTATTATCATTTGGTGTGTTAGATTGCTAAATTAACGGTTCAATTGATGAATTAGTAGTCGAACGAATAAGTTATTGGTGAAATAATGTTTTATAAAAATATTATGGCAATTTACGTATTTAAAACATTTGGAGAAAAAGCTTACCAGATGACAACTTTTCGAAACATCAGGCACAATTGTAACTTTCCTATTTATATGTAAACTGCGACACCCTGACGCGGATCAGACTTTGCATGTAAACTGCTATACTTTGTCGCAGTTACGTTGATTTGCTGCAAGCACATAAACTACTACACCCTGTAGCGGTTTATAAAGTAATGGCGTTCACAAGTTCGGATTCTCAGTCTGCACGATATTAAACTAATAGTCAAACTTTGCCTCAGTCTTCGCATAAGCAGCGTTCACTTGCATCCGTGCCCTTGAAACTGAGTGAGAAGTTAGCTGCAACATGTCGAATACAAATGATCGATATGCATGAGGAGGTAACCAACCACTGTCAGGTGCCTCAAGTGCAGCCTTGATACCGTTGTGCTTGTCTGAGATGACCAGTATCCCCTCTTGCGGAGTCACATGTTGGCGCAGGTTTGTCAGGAAGAAAGACCACAATTCCGCATTTTTCCCTTCCACGAGGGCGAAAGCAATTGGCAAGATGTTGGAGTTTCCATCTTACGTGATAGCCAGGAGCAAAGTGTAAAACCCGAGAAATTAGTAAATAATTAGCCAATAAACTAATTATTAATCTAAGAAATTAGAAAATAAAATTTTATAATTTAGTAAGGTAGAACTAATTAAAATAAGAATTTTGACACTAATTTTAAATAATTTGGCCCAAGATTGGGCCGAACGGGCCGAATCAGGCGAATCGAGCCCGTATTGGGCCCAAGGCCCAATCCAACCCCTTATATAATCAGCTCTCCTTCTTCCCAAAGCAAGGAAGAAATTCCAAAGCTTGCATGGGAGAAGCCAAAAACACCAAAACCCTTAATCCAATTTCAAATTCACTTAACTTTCAATTCGAAGTTCCGATTACCCGCACCGTTTGCGGCCACGCGACCAGCGCATCGAGCTCTACAAAGCCCAGTATATTGTAAGGTAATGAAGCCACATTTTCCTTTTCAATTTTCTTTTCCCCAATTTCAAAATTCAATGTGAATGCATATTGAATTTTATATGATTTCGGTGTTTAGGTTCGAATTAGCTTGTAAGTTTTGTCGGGATTAGCTCGTTTAAGTTGTAGGCAAGGTAAGCACCCTCAAATCCTTGTGATATATATGTTAAATTAGGGAGCTCTATTTTTATTATAGTTGTAATTATGATAATAGATTAAAATTGAGTGTTTGATAGAGCCAATTTGAGGATTTGGAAGCTTGGGGTCAAGTTTTGGAGGCCGGGTTTCGTTGGTGAGGTTTTGGAATTTTGGAAACTTGTGGTGCGGAAACGCTTGAAGTGTTCCGGATTTATTGAAAAATCGACCAAGGTATAGTTTTGGTTTCTTGTATGTAATATATAATGTCGTGTGAAAACTTAGGCTAATTGACCGTAAGATAGGTTGAAGCATGTATGTATGTTAAAAGTTAGTAATTTAAATATAAAGGTTGATGTTGATGATTTTGATGATGATTGATAACGAATTGTGAAGGTTGATAATTTGACGACAGATGTGTTGTATGATGTTGGTTGTGATGGATATAGAGTAATATATGAAGTATATGTGATAAACCACTATTTTATTATTTATCTTGTGCTCAATTGAGTGGTTTTTATCTACTCTTTACCCACTTATTCATACTATTTGCATGGTTTTACATTTGCCTTCCTAATTATGTGCTTTGATTGAAAACATGCTTCTTTGATCTTATATTTGCTTATTATTAATCCTCTCTTATCACCATTAGATGCCTTGATATGTGTGTTAAGTGTTTTCAGATATTATAGGGCAGGAATGACTTGGAGGATGGAAAGGAAGCATGCAAAAGTGGAAGGAATACAAGAAGATGAAGGAGTTGCTAAGCTGTCTAGCCTGACCTCTTCGCACTCAAACGGCTATAACTTTAGCTACAGAGGTCCAAACGATGCGGTTCCAGTTGTGTTGGAAAGCTAACGTCCGGGGCTTCGATTTGATATATAATATGCTATAGTTTCCCTGACTCTAGGCGACGCGACCGCGTGCTCCATGCGGCCGCGTCGCAGTGACAGAAATCCAGCGTAATTGAATTCGAGACCAGCGAATTCTGGGCTGTTTTCGACCTAGTTTGCGGCCCAGAAAACACAGATTAGAGGCTATAAAGTGGAGGAATACATCCATTCATTAGAGAGCTCGCCAATTTTCACTTTTCATGATTTAGATTTAGTTTGAGAGAGGTTCTCTCCTTTTTCTCTCAGGATTAGGATTTAGGACTCCTCTTAGTTTTTAAGAGTAACTCTCGATCCAGGTTTAATATTTACTTTAATTTATGTTTCTATGCTACTTTTACTTTAATGCTTTTATTCGTATCTATAAATGTTGCCAATTTGGCTTATGAACCCTTTCCATGTTATGATTTGAATTAATGATTATTTGAGGTATTTCAGTTATTAATTGCTTTCTCTTTAATTTGTGTTACCATTGCTTTCCATCTAAGGACATTTTTATTCCAGCAATTTTACTTTTTCCCCTTTTGGTCTTGGTTAAGAAATCAGTAACTCAACATTATCAAACTCAACATAACTGATAATCGCTATCTTGCTAATTGAACTGAACTTCAATAATCCCAACTTTTTCTTAGGAATTAAATAGGATTCGAAGGTCAAACTAATTAGTCCCTTGACTTTCCTTTGCTTTAGTAAAGGTTAACTAAGTGGAATTTAGATTCAACTTTCATTATTGTTGAGAGAGATAATTAAGTTGGACTTCCAATTTCTCTTACCTTGCCAAAAGTTTGCTTTACAGTTTTATTTATTTTAATTGCCATTTACTTTACTTGTCATTTAAATCACTAGCTTCTCACCTTCTAAACCCCGATTACAACCTTTATAGCCAATAATAAGAACATACTTCCTTGCAGTTCCTTGAGAAGACGACCCGAGGTTTGAATACTCGGTTAACAATTTTTTAAGGGGTTTGTTACTTGTGACAACCAAAATGTTTGTACGAAGGGATTTTTGTTGGTTTAGAGACTATAACTACAACGCGACTGTTTTTATGAAATTCTTTACTGGCAAAAATCTCAACGTCAATATGTAATTGAGTAATTGGGTGAGGAAATTGTTGAATGAGTGTATGAATTGTTGAATGATTAAAGGAAGTAAATTTGGCGTTGGTGTGTTAGTTAATGATATGTATGTGGTGGTAAATTGATGATTTTGATTGTTTGATTGAGAAATTCTTGTAAGAAATTGTTTAAAACTGAGGTATGATTGGTTGTGATAGGATATAGGGCTGTGTTGCTGTGATATGGTAGGTTTTGGTGTTGATTATAAGCCATAAAAACTTGGTATCAAGTTATGCTTTTGTGAAAATAGAGGTTTGATGAATTTTGTGAAAATCTGATTTTTGGTCGAACTTCGGCGAGCCATAACTCAGCTTCCAGACCCCTGAATTGTTTCAAACTTTCATATAAAAATTGGGTTCGTGAAGTTTATGCGTTCGAAGAACGAATGAAAAATATTTTAAAACGAGAAAGTTATGCGCGTCGGAAGTTCGGTGTGTAAAATTGAAATTCTGCAGACTTAACCATTTTTGACTGATCTGCAAACAAACCCCTCCATACACGGATGGGCATTTCTGTTTGGCATGCATGTGTTCGCGGACAAGGTAATGTGTACGCGTGATAGGAAAATTTCACTTCCACGCATATGCGTGGCCCACGCGTACATGTGACCCCTGTTTTCAGCAAATGACTTTTGTGTTTTAAAACATAATTTCGAACCTCTAAACCTCTATTTTTACTCTTTTAGCCCCTAGACTTTAGTGGTATGCTTAGTAATGAGATGAAGTTAGGAAGGAGAAGTAACTTGGAGATGAAGAAAGATTTTTAAAAGGTAATATGTGGTTGGAGAATATGGTATTTGATTCGATAAGAATGATGAAAGTGGTATGTGAGGCAATTAAGAGAGTAAAGTAATATCGAGAATGATGTATGAGATAATTGATGATGTTAATTAATTAAGAACGATGAGATGAGCTATGAATTATTATTGAGAATGAAAATAATATTTATGAGATATAATTGGTTATTATTGAGACATTCGTTGATCCTTGTACGTAAGATGTGACCGGGCACTTTAACTCCCTGGGTTCCTCCATGGGCATGCATATATGAATATTATTGAGCTTGGGGGTGTTGGTATCCCCCATGTTAGTTTAGGATTCTTCCCATGGAATATTGTTGAGCTTGGGGATGCGCGTACAGAGGGACTATCCACGATTAGCTACCAGGACATGTCGGGCTGGCTATGTAATCGACAGTTGATATCAACAGCCATAGGACAAGCATGCATCATATGCATATTGTTTGAATTGCTTGTCAGTGCATTAATTGGGAATGCCTAAGTGAATTTACTATGCTAATTGTTATACTTGCTACTTGCATTACTTGTACTCTAATTGTGTTTGCCCTTGTTTGTCCGTTTGTCTGTGCGGTCTCACCGGAGATGGAGGATTGAAGAAAAGACGGAGGATTTGAGGATTTTGATTAGGATTTGACCAAGTTTAGAACCTTAGAGAACTATCCATGTTTATGGTTTCTGTTTTAGTTCCTTAAGTTTTATAATCTGAGTGTCGGCGTTCTAGGATTGCCTCTGGCTTTCCCAGGACCTTATTTATTATATATGTGGGCACCTTAACCATACTGAGAACCCCCGGTTCTCATCCCATACAATATTGGTATTTTTTAGATGCAGGTTGAGAGGCACCACTTTGTATTCTAGAGACTTTGATGAAGCGAAGAACTCTTGGAGCTCAGGGGCGTATTTTGTTTATATATATATATATATATATATATATATATATATATATATATATATATATATGTATACTCTGGTCGGTCTTTGCTTTGCAGGCTGAGCCTAGAGCTTGTTAATTACATTTTTGGAACTCTGATCTTATATATTTTTATTATCTTTTTCGTTCAAACTTATCGACCTTTCTACTTTTATTCGATTGTGAGTGTTGCGTTGTTCTGCTTTTTTTTGTTCAATAACTTTCCTTCAAAGGCTCCTAGATAAAACCTTTTCTATCTATATTATATATATAATTTTACTTTTAGAGGTCGTAATACCTCACCACCTCAGTTTTATGACTTAAGCATAAGACTCTGTGTGGTAGGGTGTTACACAAAGTGCCGCCATACTTGCCATACAGATGAGTACCGTCTATGCTAACCAAAGGCTTGCAATGTCGGAAAGCTTCAACACAAGGAAGAAATGTCCAAAAAAGATGATGAAAGTACACAGTAGAATCATCAACCTGATCACCGACTCGAACCGGAGAAGTCTTCAACAAGGCAACAGTTCCCTCCATGATAGACTGCACACTAAGGATCTAATGGGGCAGCTCGGCATAGGACTCTTCCCAATCCCCGTAGATTTATACTACTACCTTCTGTTTTGCCATCTAGGCCTTCCTGTAACTAGGCCTGAACCCATACGTTGCTTCAGTAGCTTCTTGCAATACCTTTATCGAGATCGCCGCATTGGCTCGAACCAGAGGAAAGATCTTCGCACAAATGACATGATAATCAAGCTGTCGATGGTCACTTGATATCGATGTAGCCAAGCAAGTGTATGGTCCGTTGTACCGTCGAACCTCCCAGGTACTCTTTTGCTGCCGAAGTGTGATGCGAATCATCCACGTGCAACCTTTACCGAACTCCTTGCACCTCCCATGATACTTAAGATGATCCGACTCTATCACCCTGTACTCAACACCACGGCGAATGCTGTAATCCTTTATACTCAGAACAGCTTCCTCCTTACTTTGGAAAGATTGGCCAATTTGAAATTCAATTACAACATTTTCCTCGTGCAATCCTTGACCCTAAAGGTAGGAACTATGTCCGGCGGTTGGCTGATGGCTTCCTAGTTCAGGGTAGAGAAGTATGGAGGATGTTGATGTGTGCTGGAACTTGACGGTACCTGACGTGTTGCTAGGTTTGTCGAAATATCATCATCATTGTCCCACCAATGTCAGCAGGTTGTTCATCCGAATCATCCTCTCGCATCGCATTTTCAACCCGATCCGGTTCACCCTCACGTCCAACGTCTGGAATCGGACAGGCTAACGTAACTACCCCAACTGCACTAGATGGATGATTAGCCAACAAATAATCAGGTGCAATGACAGGCATCGAGATAGAAGCACCCTCCATCGTAGTTGACTGAGGATTCGGCGCCGATGTCCTAGAACTATCGATGACATGTTCCAACTTCGCAAATAACTCGTGTATCCTCACTTCCAGAAAACTCCGCCGACAATGAAACAACACCTGCATATCTTCATCGGACCCTATCACGAATGTTTCATATTTCATGCTAGTCAACACAACCGCAATAGGAATCTTGTAAAACAGCTTCTTCACCCACTTTGTCCCGCACACTCCCAACTTTTGCAATATACTGGTTTTCAGATCTAACAGCGTATTAGATGACCGGATAAAGACATTCAATGGTTCTCTATCGATAAACTTTACACCGTGACTTTTACTCTTTTTTATTTTTCCAGAGCAATGTACTAAGACTAAAAAACTCTCCTCACTTTCCATTCTAAGGTTTTGAATGAAAATGACCTTCTACACAACTTGTTGGGTATATATAAGCATTTTCCAAGCAGCCACATTTCGAAGAAACCGCTACAGGGTGCTGTGGTTTCTTCATGAACATCATTCCTTCATAAACTGCTACAGGGTGTAGCGGTTTACGTGCAAAGTCTAATCCGCGTCAGGGTGTCGCCGTTTACATATAAATAGGAAAGTTGCATTTGCATATGGTGTTTTGAAAAGTTGTAATCTAATAAGCTTTTTCTCCTAATGTTTTAAATACGTAAATAGCCCAAAATATTATGTATATACTAAAATTAATTATTAAATCAGTTATTATATATTTGTGTATAAATATATACAAAAATAAGTTGTAATCTAATAAATTTTTTCTCCAAATATTTTAAATACGTAAATTACCCAAAATATTATGTATACTAAAAATCAATTATTAAATCAGTTATTATATATTTATGTATACAAAAATATTATTATATACTAAAATTTGCCCGAAGGTATTTATATATACATACATATATTATTTAACTTATTTTCAATATGTATCTTATATTTTAATATGTATTTTATAGGGTAAAAAACCTTAATAAACCAAGTCAAGAATCATGTAACGTAAATACGCCAAAGCGAAAATCTGGTTCGAATTCCATTTCTATATAATTCGAACCAGCTTGGTTCGAATTATACACAAACACATGCATACACGTAATTCGAACCAGCTTGGTTCGAATTACACACAAACACACGCACACACTAATTCGAATCAGCTTGGTTCGAATTACACACAGTAATTCATTGTATAATTCGAATTATAATGTTAAAAAATTAATAATTTATTTAAAAAAATTTATTAAAAAAATTAATAATTTAAAAATTAAAAAAATATATATTTTTATTTCATACGTTAAAAAAAGCTAACAAAATATTTAATTACGAGACTTCTTTAAAATATTAATGAGCTATCAATTCGAATTCCATACAATACTTTTCTGTCCATTTTTAATAGTTCATGAATATTTTTTAATAAATTTTTTTAATAATTTTTTTTTAAAATTATAGTACAAAAACTATTTTATCCTATGCAAAACAATTTAAAAAAAATGGCTTAAAAAATGTTAGGAGTACTATAAAAATTTGTAATGTTATAATAACTTAGGTAAATACATGCATGTACTCAAATTTTAAATAAAATACTCTACATAGTCAATAATAATTTAGAAATGAAAGAAAATATTTTATTCCATACAAAATAATTAAAAAATATATTTTATTCTATACAAAATAATTTTAAAAAATGGCTTAAAAGATGTTATGAGTACTATAAAAATTTGTAATATTCTAGTGATTTAGGTAAATACATGATAAAAATATTTTTTCTTTAATTTCTAAATTATTAGTGACTATGTGGAGTATTTCTTTAATGTCCTAAGTCATTAGGACATTACAAATTTTTATAGTACTTCTAACATCTTTTAAGCAATTTTTTAAATTATTTTGCATAGAATAAAATATTTTTTGTAGTATAATTTAAATAATTTTTTTGTAGTATAATTTAAAAAATTATTCTATGCAAAAAATAGAATAAAAGATGTTAGAAGTACTATAAAAATTTGTAATGTCCTAATGACTTAAGACATTAAAGAAATACTCCACATAGTCACTAATAATTTAGAAATTAAAGAAAAAATATTTTTATCATGTATTTACCTAAATCACTAGAATATTACAAACTTTTATAGTACTCATAATATCTTTTAAGCCATTTTTTAAAATTATTTTGTATAGAATAAAATATATTTTTTAATTATTTTGTATGGAATAAAATATTTTCTTTCATTTCTAAATTATTATTGACTATGTAGAGTATTTTATTTAAAATTTGAGTACATGCATGTATTTACCTAAGTTATTATAACATTACAAATTTTTATAGTACTCCTAACATTTTTTAAGCCATTTTTTTTAAATTGTTTTGCATAGGATAAAATATTTTTTGTACTATAATTTAAAAAAATTTATTAAAAAAATTTATTAAAAAATATTCATGAACTATTAAAAATGGACAGAAAAGTATTGTATGGAATTCGAATTGATAGCTCATTAATATTTTAAAGAAGTCTCGTAATTAAATATTTTGTTAGCTTTTTTTAACGTATGAAATAAAAATATATATTTTTTTAATTTTTAAATTATTAATTTTTTTAATAAATTTTTTTAAATAAATTATTAATTTTTTAACAGCATAATTCGAATTATACCATGAATTACTGTGTGTAATTCGAACCAAGCTGGTTCGAATTATATAAAAATATGATTTGGCTTATTGCTGAAACGATTTTCGCTTTGGCGTATTTACATTACATAATTCTTGACTTGGCTTATTAAGGTTTTTTACCCTATTTTATATATAGGAATTTATTTTAATATACAATTAACCTGATTGAAATACATGTATTGTTGAATTAATTTTTAAATTATATTTTTATATTTTAATATATATTATGTATAGATAATTGATATAATAATTGAGTTTTGTTCTATAACTAACCTTGTTGAATATCTTTTGATTTAGTAATAGTAAGGCGAGTTAACATATAAGAATACGTTGTTGATCAGTGAACATTTCTGTTGACAATTTGACAAAGACAATCTTGCTTCTTTAGTAGTCTCAAAAAAGAAAAACAAAAAGAAAAAAAATTCTATGTATAGTAAAATATAAACTCACGTTTTTCACCAATAATATAAAATAATTCAATTCTCTTAGGATCGGACTCCACTCGACCATCCACTCTCATTGTCCTTATCTTCCACATCCCCGCTTTCCTTTTCCAAATCCAAATTAACAATATTTTTCTTATTCCCCAATCTACCCCCATTCATTAACAAACAATATGAAACAACCAAGGCCATTAAGGTAATTTAAACAGAAACAGTAAACCAAAGTAGTTCTGTTCTCAGGTGGCCGACCTTCCTTTACACAGAAAGAGTAAAAAAAAGAAAAACAAAAAAACAAAAAACACCACATTCTCTGTTCCTCTCTGGTCTCTGCAAAAGCATTCAGATTTCATACCCAAAATTCCCAAAGTTTCGTTCTTTTTCTTTCCTTTTCGAAATCCCAATTTTCAATTTTACGGGGAAATCTCACTTCCGCTTGCATTTCATTCGTTCTTTTGCCGCCGTGACTCGGTTCTTGAGGCGGTTTCCATGGCGGCGGGGACGATGGCGACGGCAGCCGGAGCGGCGGTGATGCTGTACTATGTCCTCAGCCGGAGGCTAGGGCGGAAGGATTCGGAGGAGGATCTCGACGGCGGCGGCGATCCGTCGAAGTCAGGTAGATCGGTTCGCCGGAGGAGGATCTCACGGCGGCCAGCTCAGCCTCCGGCGACGCTGCTCGAATCGATCGTGACGCTGTCGGAGACGCTGAGGTTCACTTACTCCGAGACGCTCGGCAAATGGCCAATCGGCGACTTGGCCTTCGGCATCAACTACTTCATGCGCAAGCAGGTGTAAAATTTTCCCCTCAAAACCCTCATTTTTAGGGTTTATTATTGCCCTTGTTGAAACTTTTAGTCGCAAATCGAGTATTGTAATTGTTATTGCGGTTTTTATATAACCTTTTTCTTTTGGGTAATTATAATTTTTAATCGGTGTGGTTGGGAATTAATTTACAGGGTAATTTGCCAGTGGCTAGTGTTTATGCTGGGAGTGAGTGTGTGCAACTGAAAGGGGATGATATCATTGTGGAGCTTTATGAGCTGTTGCGGTTGTTGACACTTTGCATGCTTTTCTCTAAGAAGCCATTTCCTGTGTTCTTAGATTCTGCTGGATTCTCCCCTGATGATGTGCTCATACAGATGCCCAAAGCTGGGGTATGGTTTCTTTGTTCTTGTTTATTCTCTGCTTCCATTTTCTTAAAATCTTACCTTTCTTTTGAGGGATGAGGATTGATGGGTGGATGAAATTAAGACATACCACACACATACTGATATTCAGCCACTAATTTTTGTTTATAGATTGTGGTCTCATTCTTACCACCCGTTAGAAGGAAATTCCGATGAATTCAGGGGTCACTGTCTTGTATCTGTCTATTTATGTATACTATTTCTATTATTTATTATTAACTAAGGATATGTCTCAATAATAAATAAATAGAAAAAAGGTTTTTATTCAGGGGTACTGCATCGGATGCTATTGTATGGATGTATCCTTGTGTGATATGAATTGCTCTTGCATGTGGCATTTCAACTTTGTCTTCAGCTTTGGTTTTACATGCCTGACCCTCCTGCCTTGGTTTAATTAGTGGAACTAAACTTTGAGACTCTGTCGTTTTAGGAATTTAGATAGTGACCCCTAGTTTTGATTTTTAATTGTGTTATTCCCTTGCTAAAAGTATTTTTTAGTGCTTGGACTCTTAGTGGTATTTGAGATTATGCAACTCTCATATTTGGAATTGCAAGTGCAAGTGTAAGTGCCCTTAATATCATGAAGAGCTTTGAGTCTCCAATTAAACCGTAGATTTTTTTCCCGACAAATTTAATTTAATATTTAACATACAATAAGGACAAAGAGTTTATTAAAAAAGGCTACTCAATTTTTGTTTTGTTACAAGATTTTCTTTTTCTTCATTCAAATACTATTGTTTTGTTGGAAGTATTTATTTTCTCTTTCTTTTCATGCCATCCATTCATTGAGCTGTCAGTATAAGCATTAGGACAACTCTGGATTGTAGGTTACTTGGCTGAGAATGTTCTAGTCTGTTATAAGAAGAGGCAGGGAGGGGTTGAAGAGAAGAGGATTTTTTTTTGTGGGGTGTGTGCAATACTCTAAGCTTATAAAGTCCTTGTGAGATAATTATTCAGGTAGTTTATTTATTTATTTTATGTATCTTTTTTTGCAGCTTTTGAGGCCTGCTTTTACAATTATACGAGATACACAGTCAAAATGCTTACTTCTATTGATACGGGGCACTCATAGCATAAAAGACACGCTGACAGCTGCAACCGGTGCTGTGGTCCCATTCCACCATTCTGTTTTAAATGATGGCGGGATAAGCAACTTAGTTTTAGGATATGCACACTGCGGTATGGTTGCTGCTGCTCGTTGGATTGCAAAGCTCTGCACTCCTACCCTACTCAAGGCTCTTGGTGAAAGTCCAGACTTCAAAGTCAAGGTATTGTTCCATGTTCTCTTAGGAAGAATATGTGTTGCCATGGCTCTAAATACAAAACCAAAATCCAGCCACCAATCAATCTTTAATATTGTGCTTTTCTTTTCAGTTTTGTTTCTCACTTCTTGTTTCTCTAAATTCCATTTTCTTTAACAAGTTCCTTTTCTGTTTTAAAACTGTTAATTTTTTTGTCTTCTCATGAGACTTGTCAACTGTATATACATTTTGTTTAATAACTGTTCCTTTTTATTTTTCATTTTTTCCACAGATTGTTGGACACTCTCTTGGGGGTGGTACTGCTGCACTGTTAACGTATATTCTTAGAGAACAGAAGGAGTTCTCTACAAGCACTTGTGTCACGTTTGCTCCAGGCATGTATTTGTACTATTTTTCTTTACATCTGAAGCTTTCTTTATATTTGTCATTTATATGTTTCTTTGTTCTTGTAGTTAGTGATTTAGTCCTTCACTTGGTCTTCATTGTGTCCAATACAGCTGAAATTCCCTCGGTGCTAATATGAGATTACAGATTACTATCAGTTAATATTGTTAGGCATGTGATATAGTAGTATCTATATAGCTTCTATTTATTGCTAAGTTTTTTTATGATGAAAGTAACAAGTTTTCTTGCTAATGGCAATTATGCTTATTTCGGCCTAATTATATTGTAAAATGTAAGTTCAGTATCAAAGTTACTTTTTCCAATTCAGTACTGAAGGGGAGATGAGATAGGAGTGAAATTGCATCGAAAGATATTTGACTATTTGGTTGTTTTGAAATTCTTGGTTTCATATAATTCTGGTTACATGCCGTGTTTGATCAATTCTGCCTTAGGATTTGTCTTGTGACATTGAATTTTCTCGGAACCTTGTCTGTCTTATTGTGGTACTGTTTCTAATTCCTCATAATCTTCAATTTTGCAGCTGCCTGTATGACATGGGAGTTAGCAGAATCAGGAAAGAACTTCATCACTACTATCATCAATGGTTCTGATTTAGTGCCCACGTTCTCGACTGCATCTATTGATGATCTCCGTTCTGAGGTATTCTAGCTCTTACACCTAATATGAGAAGGCTGTAACAAACATTGATATCGCCATGCCCCATTTCCTAATCTGGTTGGTTTTAATCAGGTCACCGCGTCCTCATGGATAAATGATTTACGGGATCAGGTTGAACATACAAGGGTCCTGAATGTTGTCTACCGCTCTGCAACTGCACTTGGATCTCACTTACCGTCTATATCTAGCGCAAAGGCGCGGGTAGCTGGGGCAGGCGCAATTCTGTGGCCAGTAACCAGCGGCACTCAGGTAGCTTCAAACCCCTTGCTCTCAATGACATTCATGGCATGTCTTGCATGGTGTTCTTTGGGATATAGTATGGTTTCAAATTAAGAACTCATGACGTTGACCATATTATATACTTTGATCATATGGAAAATTTTACTCTTGCAGGTTGTGATGAAGCGGGCACAAAGTGTTGCTGAAGCTGTAGTCAGAACTCGTTCATCATTATCATCATGGTCTTGCATGAGTGCGCGTCGCCGGAATGTTAGTTCATCTCCCAACAGCAAAACAGAAGACTTAAGCGAAGCGTCTCTGATATCCGAAACAGCTACTGAATCTCTTTTGACCGAAGAGATGGTAACAGAATCAACCCTTAAGGATGAACACAGTTCCTCATCAAGTGGAGGATCCGGCCACGATGATACGGATGAAGAGGAACAACTACTTGCTGCCAAACAAGACATTTCTGATTCCACTGCAGATCACATAACAGAAGGCCAGTTGTGGTATGAACTAGAGAAGGAGCTTCAGAAACAGGAGAATTCCATCGACATTGATGTTCAGGAAGAAGAGGCCGCGGCAGCGAAAGAGATAACTGAGGAAGAGAATCAGCTTGTTGATGCTGCGGAAGGAAGCAATTCGATCACAACATCTGAAAATGTTGATAGCCACCGGTTTTATCCCCCGGGGAGGATCATGCACATTGTCTGCATGCCTTCCCCGGTTGAATCAAATTCCGATGATCCTGTCGAGGAACATGTGGGCTTATTCGAAACACCTAGAGAGCTTTACAGCAAGCTTAGACTTTCAAGAACGATGATAAATGATCATTATATGCCAATGTATAAGAAGATGATGGAACTATTAATTCGAGAATTAGAGAAAGATACCACTGGTGACGTTATAATGTGAAAACTGATCATCGCTAATTATTGGTAACTGTAGATTACGTAGGATTTCTTTTAATATCCCTTTGCTGTCTTGGGATAATCTCGGATCGAGTAATAGTGCAAAATTGCAAATCATAACAACATAAGCAATTTATAATTTTTTTTTTCTCAGGTTAGTTGTATGTATTATGTAGAATGTTTTTAAATTTGATTCCTCGTTTTATAAATATTATTAGTTTTCCAAGATAAAATCAATCATTAGTTTAATTGTTTAGACTTTAGACTAATTTAACTTTAATTTTTTGTTAAATGTTTGTGTGTTATATAATTAATTAATGTGAGTACTGAGTATAGTTGCCAATAATGGAATATTTTAAAAATAACTGAACGATTTATGTTATTACTTATTAGACAAATTTTTAATAAAAAATGACATTTTTAGATAGGAAAAGTAATTTTTTTATCTACAAATATTTAGTACAAAACTAACAAAAAAATTTAAATTTATACCTATAAAAATGAGTTTTACATGATAAAGACGGCGTCAAACAGGTTAGACCAGTCTATTTAGATTTAGACCAGTCTATTTAGATTTGGACTGTTTAAACTTGCGGGTTAAATAGATTGACCCATTTAATCTTGCTTTATTCCTAGACTATAATTTTTTAATTCGGATTGTTTATAGTTAGTCCATTGACCCATTTAATCTTGCTTTATTCTTAGACTATAATTTTTTAATTCGGATTGTTTATAGTTAGTCCGATTGATTAAATGGGTTAATCTATTTATTATTTTATTTTATTTTTTAAAAAATATTTTAACAAAAAAAAATCATTTTTAGGCGAAAAAATATTAAACAAATAATATTTTTTTAATTAATGGGTCAGATTTTTGGATCGTTGGCCAAAAATGCTAATATTTTTGAAAATGTAAAATAAAATTTAAATAGGCTATCTATTTAGCTTGTGGATTAGTCCGTTTAATCTTTAATTTTTTTTTTGGGTTAATCAGACTTAGTCCATTTAGGCCTCATTTGGATAAATAACTTAAATAAGTTCTTTTGAAAGAACAATTTAAGGACTTTTATTAATAACAGCTTATAAATAAGTTATTTTGTATTTGAATTTTTAGTTATATAAGTACTTATTTTAAAGTTATAAACTTATAGCTAAGGATGGCAACACCACCCGAACTCGCGGGTACCCACTCCGCCCCTACCCGCTCAGCCGCTCAGGGTGGGTTTTTGCCGGGGCGGGTTCTTGGGCGGGACGGGGGCGGGTCCGGGTTTAGTTAATACCTGCCCCTATCCGCCCCGGTATATATAATATATATAATTTTAATATATAATGTGTAATATATATAAAATAATTAGTAAAATGATTAATAATATTGTATCATATTTAAATTTTTACTTTAATTTATGTTATGTATGTGATAATGGTTATATAAATTTTGAAATTTAATTTTATTTATTGAATTTTAATAATTATAGAGGCGGGGCGGGTTAGGATTCAACTTTTTACTACCCGCGGGTAAGAGCGGGGCGGGTTCTATGCGGGTTACTGTAGGACGGAGGGGGTCGGGTAGAGAAAAAATTCGCCCCGTTGCCACCCCTAGTTAGAAGCTGGTTCTTCTACTTCACCTCACTCATAACGTGTTCTTGTATGCGGTGAATAGTAACAAAATTCTAATTCACAATAAAAAAAATACCTGGAAGGAATATATGCAGTAGGTAGTTCAGATGAAACATTATCTGAAAATGGTGGTGGAGAGTCAATATTTACAATGAAAATGATGGTAGAAGGCCAGTGCTTCTAATAGATGTAACTTGCGTGAAAATGGTAGTGGAAGGCCAATATTTACAGTAGAAACAAGAATGAAAGTAATTTTTTTTATTTTAAAGTCAATTTTTTTACGGAAGTAATAGAATGACTTATCGAAAAGGAAAAGTCATATATTTCTATTTCTTCAAAAAAGTTATGAATTAACTTTTCGAATAGTTAAAATTTTTTTTAAATGGTGTTAAATACGAGTATTGTGACTTTTCATAATTCAAAAATAAAAAATAGCTTCTCCTACCTCTTAAAGGAGCTCTTAGTCTAAAATCTAAACGGATTTAATTTTAGAGACAAATCTCACCTATTTATACAAATAAATGAACTGATCTTATAGATTTAGTCCATTTTAATAACTCTAGATAAACTTATCCAATTCTGTTGGAGGAAAAAAGGCATCCATTCATTAAATTTTCGATGACTTTTTGAAAATTTAACGAAAATTTTTAAATTACCATGTAATTTTAATTACATGTTTTTCAATGTCAATGGCAAGTAAAACACAATTTTATTTTGGTGGTAGTATAATACTCTATGGTAGGAGAGAACTTTACTTTTATTTTTTATTTTTAAAAATAAAATTTATCTTATTCTCAAGTAACAAATTAAATTTAAAAAGATAAATGTTTATCTTATTCTCAAATAAGAAATAAAATTCTGTTTATCCTAAAATAAATCCTATCTTATAAGCAATTTAAATTTATTTATAAACAATTTAAATTTACTATAAAAGAAGAACATAAGAAGAAAACTGATAATCCTAAATTTTTTAATTTTCCATATGTGACTACGCTTCTAAAGCTCTGCACAAATATCAATTAGTCCTAGCTTAAGGAAAACCCAACTTAAGGAAAACCCAACTTAAGGAAAACCCAAGTTTCAATCCTTTATCCACGGTTGGTGATCAATTTTCTTTTTTGTGAAATATTATTTCTTGAATTTATTTCTTTTAACATGAGATATTTGTAAAGTGAGAGTTAATTGAAAAAACACTTTTAAAGTGTGGATAAATGATATACAGTTACTGGATTTATCTACTAGTAATTGAAAGTATACTGATTTAGGAGATGTCGTGTCGTCAGATTCAGAGTTTCTATTTTTTTTTTTTTGGTGACTTGAGTTTCCAGTTTGAAATAATTAGGGATTTTTTTTCTTAAATAAATTAATAAAAATTATTATTTTCAAAAACAAAATAAAAAGAATTTATATATGATTATTTATTTTTTTGTTCTTTTTGTTGTAATTCGCTTATGGAAGAAGAGAATTGGCGCTTTTTAATTTGAATATAGAAGTAAAGGAAGTGTTGGACTCGTGTATGGGGAGGAGGAGGGTTTCACCTCGTTGTGGGATTAGAAGAAGCAGAACTTGATCCTACAAGTTGTGTTCCTCGAAATGTAAAAAAAAAATTACCTAGAACAAGAAAAATGGAGAGTCCAAATTCTACGTTTTAGATTTCAAATTCTATCAGTTGCAAATCGGATCATGCGATTTGTGAAGCAAAATTTCATGACCAAAGAACTCGCATGGTTCGAGTTGTGTATTCTGAATTTTTTTCAATTTTTTAACACAAAGGGTTCGATTTGTGTATTCTGAATTTTTTTCAACTTTTTAAACATAAATCGGAGGGCCATAATTTTTAAAAATATCAAAAATTATCATGTTAAAGTATATCACTTTTGCTTCTATATCAAAATTTTTTAGCCAGCGAATTGGCTTAAAATAACATATAGTTAGTCGAGGCCAATGAGACAAATGACATGTTATTGAGGTCAGTTTGCCCCCTCTCATAGCTGAATGTTGACTAAGAATGAGAAAATTTTTTTAACAGCCATTATTAAATATTTTGAGAATAAAATAAAAAAAATTATTTTGTCCAATTAATTTATGTCATATATTTTAAAGTGACTGTTATAAATATCTGTTAGTGACTTATCATTGAATTAATGAAATGTTTGATAACAAAAAAATTAATAAAAAATAATTTAAATTTATTTTATTTATTATTTATTAATTTTAATAACAATTAGTGAATTTTAAATAAGATAAATTTTGATTTTTTTTATCTCCTCAATATTATCATTAATTAATATAGCAGTGTAAAAATTATAATTAACACCAAAAAATATCTAATAATTTTTTATTTTTTAGTCCAATAGTCCACATAAAGTGTGGTGCGCAAATCTTTTTGAACGAGAAGAGTGGCAAAGAACAGACTTCTTTTGTTATTCATAGTAATACGGGAGATAACTTGGAAGTTGATTATGAAATGTTTTATTTGTAGTTAGTTTTTAACTTTTTTGTTTAAACTATACTCTATTTTGTTGTTGTGTTGAGTTCATTTATTTTTTTAAAAAAATACAGAAATAGTCTTTTTAGTTTCAATACTAACACTATTCCTTATTCTTGTTTTTTTTTTTAGCTAAGAAAATTTAATTTTACATGGTGGAAGAGATGTCATCACCGAACATTGCTGCAATGTTAGATAAAACGGAAGAGCTTGATCTGATAATTAAAGAGCAAGAGGTGATTTTGTTGAAGATCAACGATCTCAACAAGAAGCTTAAAACATCTCCTCAAGTAGTTGAGAACCCCAACGACAATTCATTAGAACTCCTTAAATTGTGGTACACTCAGGCTATGAATCTATCCAACTGCGAAGCAAATATTTGTGACTTGCTGGCAAACCAACTGGATGCCCTTCTAGAATTGCAACAACCATCGCCGCCGCCGCTGCCGCAACAGCAGAAAAGAATGGCCAAAGCACGTGTGGAACAACCGAAACGACAGAAACAAGTGAAAAGCTTGTCCAACCCTTCTTCTATAACAGGGAGCCTAGAGGGGAAGGAGGTAGCAGCTAAGGTCATGCCACAAAACTTTGAAAAAGGAGAGTGGATTATTGCGAGAGTGGTTCGTTTCGATGAGGAATCGAAAGAGTTTGAAGTTGTTGATGAGGAGCCTGATAATGACGATGCTAAAGAAGTTGAAAGTGGTGAGAAGAAATATAAGGTTCCCATGAGAAGCATCATTCCTTTTCCTAGCAGTAATGATCCAACTAGTGCACCAGAATTTTCTCCTGGAACATATGTTTTGGCAGTGTATCCAGGAACAACTACACTGTATAAAGCAAGGGTTGTGCGGGGCCATAATAAGCGGAAGAAACATGATTATGTGTTGGAGTTTGATGATGATGAGAATGAAGATGGAACTCTCCCTAAAAGGAAAGTGCCATTCCACAAAGTCGTTGCTTTTATTGCTGAGGGAGACGGCCAATGAACTCGAGCAAATTTATTGCCGTTATTAGTGTCTATAAAGTAGAAACTGTTACTGTTGCATTGCAGGTTTTGTTACTGGCAAATCTCATGTAAAGATGACATTTTAGTATATATTGTTGTTATGTAAGGTAGAAATTGTGTAAGATTTTATTTGTGATTTTCACTTAGAGTAAACACCCACTCCAAATCCTTGACTTTTATTTCGAGGACAACGTAATTTTTTGAGAATTTAAAAATTTCAAATCGGTTTTTGTTCTTGCAAATTTTGGAACAACATAATCTTTTTATCGAGTTCAACATTAAAAGTTAACGAAAAATGCTCACGTAGATTGTTAAGTTGGTGACATATTCGTTATCTCTTGTATTGACAACTCTAAAATAAATAAAGACTGACACGAAACACAATAAAATTTAATAAAGACCTAATTATCCCTAATTCTTAAGTTGAAAACAGTGTCATAGTAGATTGAGTAATGTATGAAAACTTTTCTCCTATTTTATACCTTGCTTCAGCGATAACCTGGACATTAAAGCCACCACCATGCAAGTCATAGAAGACAAGCTTGGAACTCGAAAGATGTTTAATCATGACCTGGCCTAGAATTCAAATAAACAAACTAAGAAGTTATAAATTAACAAAAACAAACCACATAAAACACAATGCTAAGAATTAGGTGGGGTAGTATGAGACAAATAGGCAGAGACATCGTCAAGATACTCTCCCTTTTCCAATGACTCATGTTTGTCTATCTATTGACTAATTGACATGGTCACAGAGAACTTGTGCGGTATGGGTTAATCCCTTCAGTCTTTTGAGCTGCAAGGTACTTGAGTCTGTTCTCAAGGTATTGTTGCACCCAAAAAGATATGGAATATTTCAGAAAATAAAATTACTATTGAAAAACATTATGAAACTTACAGTGGAGTCTATATCTTTATCATTAGCTGATGTAGGCTTGTTAGCTTAAGCATTCTGAGCTTTTGCTGCTTACAGTTATTAATTTATAAAGTTAAAATTGCATATTATTACTACATAATGCAGAGAAGTAAATGGGAATGAAGGAGGCTAATTTACCTTTTTGGCCTTCTCTTCCTTCTTACGCTTTCTCTCTTCTTTCTGTCTGATCTTCAATTCACGCTTCAATGCACTGAAAACATAAGTGAAGAGCAAATTGCACTAGAGATGAAACGAGTTGGGAAACTCACTTCTTGCTTACGGGCTCGTCGCCCAGGGCTTGAGCTGTGGTCGTCGATGGAGAAGGAGTTGGAGTTGGAGCTGCAGCCTCTGACGACAAAGGAGGAGATGCCATTGGGGGAAGAATGATTGTCGGAAGAGTAACCGAATGAAAACAGAGCAGTGAACTTGGAGAAGAAGAGTTCTCATACCAACATTCAATCCACTACGAACAGTGGGCAGAACTTGAAATACAACTTTGGGGGCAGATAGAATAATTTTCAAGATACTTTTGATATGGACCATTTAAGATAAGTTTGTCTAACTTTATTTTTCTGATTTAGATAATATTGCCAAATTTAAAGCGGTTTTCCAGGGTTTCGTTCCAAAGAATTAAGGTCAAATTCATCAGATGCAACTCTTTAAACTTTTGAAGGTTGTATCTCAATTTCTTCGTGATTCATTAAAATAGAAGAGCTATTTACAGGTGTTAATATTGTAAAAGTGATATGTTCTCCTTCTTAAATATTAGCATTTTTCTTAAAAAATGCATCAATTCTTTGATTTTGTTATGATTATTTTATATAAAAATTTGAATATATATCTTGTAAAATATGTAAAAAAGAAGTTAGAATGACAAATATTAAAATTTATAATATTTATTAAATTTTTTATCAATTTATACGAATACAATAATATCAATACTTATTAAATATTCTAATATTTTTTATCATATAAAAATTAAATTAAATAAACAGTAAAATATAAAATAATATTAAATTACATAAATAAAAAATACTTAATTTTTTATATTTGAACTCAAAGGTAGAATGAGTGTTACTTATTGAATAGAGAGCTGCGAAATACAAATACACTCAGTTCAGTCCAAATCCAACATGTTTTGAATGTTTAAAACTAAAAATTATTGTGTAATAAAAGCAAGAGATGAAGATTAAACTTTGGTATTTTAAGTCAAAATAAAATATTTGAGCCAACTGAACTATTTTTTATTTTTTAAAAAAATATTACTAATTTTTTTAATAAAAATTTGGGGGACCATAGCCCCATGTCTGAACTAAACTCCGCCTCTGACTACGAAGCATTTTTCAATGAGGAGTGCTAAGGGCCAGTAAATTTTGTGCTATCATTGATGATTTTAATGATGTGAGATTTCATCAAAATATGTTAAAATTACTCACTTTGTTTTTGCTAATTAAGTGCGGGCTATTTTTTAATAAAACTGCCGACCCACTAGATTTTTCCTTTTCGAATTTACGAATTAGGGACAATTAGGTCTATCAAATTTTCACTATGTCTCGTGTTAGTTTTCATCTATTTTGGAATTGTCAGCACAAGACATAACGAATATCTCTTCTACTTCACGATTCACAGACATTTTTTGTTAGTCTTTAACGTTAAATTTGACAGAAAGATTGCGTTGTTTCAAAATTTGTAACGACAGAAATCAATTTAAAATTTTTAAATTCTTAGAGATCACGTTGTTTTTTGAGATAACCCATATTTATCTCTCTGTCTTGCTAAAAGAAATTAATATTTGGATTCTATTTTATTTATTGATAAGCATTAGCAATTTATTTTTTGTTGTTCACAATATTTTTTAACCTAACAAATCAATGACTAATTTATCGTGAATTTGAGTTCCATTTAAAAATTTATTGTTGATCAATAAATTACTGCATGTATAAGTAAAATTCAAATTTTCGATATTTATTTAAGTTGACGAATGACCTCACCGATTAGCCAACCCTTAAGTATCAACAATTTATTAGACCGAACTTTATACTTTTTGATTGAGTATGAAACAACACAAGTCACAGCGACTAAATTATTTATATTTTATATAAAGCTTTGGAAGCTATTGTAGTTTGTGTAAAAGCATAACTCTCTGGATGCTCTTTCGATTTATGTTCAAAGGAATAAAAGGCGCATTTGTGTAAAAGCTCCCCATGACCTTGATTTTGGAGCATTTGTGATTAGCATCGAATGATATGCTTGTCTTCTATTTATTGTAAAAATGAGTAAAACTAATTTTAGAAAATAAAAAATAAATAATAGTTAAATAAAATAAAAGATAATAAACAATTATAATTTATAATTATAGAATTTTAATGGTTGAAAAAGAAAATAATTATATACCTTAAATTGACAGATGGTTCATATTAAAAAAATTTATTTTATTGAGTTTTTTTTTAATTCATTTCAATCAATTCATCTAACAAGAATAATAGTAACATTGAGTTACATAAAAAAAATTTTTTGAGAGATTTTCTTCTATATTTAGAGAGAGGTATATTCTCCTTTTATAAAGAGAGAGTATTATTGTAATCTTTTTGTGATAGAGAGAAGTTATTATTTTTAAAGAAAGTTATTTTATACAAATTTCTAATTTCTTTCGTCTCTATATTTTTTACGGCGTCATTTGTCTAGTACCTAACAGTGGTATCAAAACCAAAGGTTACTAATAATAATTTTTTCTTCCACTGCGAGTTACCATATAAAAAAATGGCAGCAAAGTATGAGATTTCGAAATTCAGTGAGAATAATTCTTTTTATGAAAATTGAAAATAAAAGCAATTACAAGGAAAGACAATTGCGTGCAGCAATTGAAGGTAGATCCACTGGGATTACAGATGAAAAATGAAAGGAGATGAATGATAATGCCGTTGCAAACTTACACTTGGCACCAGATGATTCGGTCTTGTCAAGTGTAACAAAGAAAAGGAGAGCAAAGAAAATTTGGGATACTCTCACTAAATTATATAAAGTCAAGTCATTTCATAACAAGATATTCTTAGGGAGAAGACTTTATACTGTTCGAATGAGTAAATCTACATCGGCTACATATCACATCAACAATCTAAATACGCTATTTTTCCAACTCTCATCGTTGGATTACAACATAGCAGAAAATGAACGTACAGAACTTCTATTTCAAAATCTACTAGATTCATATGATCATTTCATCATTAACTTAACCAATAATATTTTGACAGAATATCTTTCCTTTGATGATATGGCTACTGCGATTCTTGGAGAAGAATCCAGGCACAAGAATAAAGAAGATAGATTAGAGGGATCAAAGTAAGCAGAGGCGCCGTTGATGACGAGAGAGAGAGAGAGGAAAATCAATAGAGCATGGTTCTAGTGGGAGTCAATGCAGATCAAAGCCACAAGAAAAGAAGCAATTCAAATGCTACACTTGTGGCAAGATCAGAAATGGCACTTCAAGAAAGATTGTTGGAATAAGAAGAGTATAGAGAAGATTGTAAAAGGATTAAGTTCTCAATGATGTGTTGCAAGTACCTCTGATGATGGAGAAATCCTGTATAGTGAAACAACAATTAGTTCTAAAAGTAGCAAACAGCTCACTGATGTCTAGATTGTTGATTCAAGAATAACCTGGCACATGACTCCTCAGTGTGATTGATTTTGTACATATGAACCTATCTTGGAAGTATCTGTATTTATGAAAAACGATCATGCTTTAGAAATTGTTGGAATGGGCACTGTCAAAATAAAAATGTTTGATGGTTTTATTCATTTACTTCAAGGGGTAAGACATGTAAAAGGCTTGAAAAAAAATTTGTTGTCGATTGGACAACTGGATGAACTTGGTTGCAAGACCCATATTAAAGGTGGGATCTTGAAAGTTGTTAAATGTACCCTTGTGGTAATAAAAGTAGAAAAGATTGCAGCAAATTTATACATGCTTATGAGAGATACTTTGTAAGAGGCAAAGGCATCAGTTGCTTCAGCAAGCTAAGAAGAAATGATGATGACATGACATCGCAAATTGGGCCACATGTTAGACCAAGACTTGGAGATTCTTGTGGAGATAATCTCATTCCTGGACTCAAATCGATAAACTTATCGTTTTGTAAGTACTGCATTACAAGCAAGCAACATAAATTGACGTTTGGTAGATCAACTGCTCGGAGTAAGCACATATTGGAGTTGATTTATTCTTATATATGGGAATCACCGGAATATTCCTAGGAGGAGCAAAATATCTTATATCATTTATTGATGATTACTCTAGGAAGCGATGGGTGTACCCGATCAAGAAGAAGTCAGATGTGTTTGCGATGTTTAAAGAGTTCAAAGCAAAGATGGAACTTAAATCTGGAAAGAAGATTAAGTTTTTAAGGACAGATAATGGAGGAGAATATGTCGATGGTGACTTTCTAACATTTTGCAAGCAAGAAGGTAGTCAATGGCAATTCACAGTTGCATATATGCTTCAGCAAAATAGTGTAACAGAACGAATGAATATGACTCTCCTAGAAAGAGCACGAGAGGTTTAGCCAAGTCTTTTCGGGCAGAAGCTGTTAAAACTGCCTATTATGTGATAAATCAGTTACCATTAACTGCAATTGAATTGAAGACACCAATAGAGATGTGGCAAGGTAAGCCACTTAATTATTCTTCTTTACATATATTTGGTTGTCATGTGTATGTGATGTGCAATTTTCAAGAAAGAACAAAGCTGGACACAAAGTCTAGAAAATATATATTCTTGCGTTATGCTGACGGAGTTAAGGGGTTTCGCCTGTGGGATCCCACTGCTCGCAAGGTAATTGTCAGCAGAGATGTACTATTTGCAGAAAATAGAATTTTGAAGAGAACAAGAAAATGATAGCACTATTAAAGAAATAACCACTGTTCAAATAGATGAGAAATACAGAAAAGGTATTTTTCTGAAGTAGAACCAGAGTACGAAATACAAGAAGCAGATGGCAATGACATAGAAGTTCGTCGATCCACTCGATAAAGAAAAACACCATTATAGCACTCAAATTATGTTTTGACAAGTCATGATGCATATTATCTTCTGATAGGAAATGGAAAGCTAACAACTTTTATGGAGGCTATGTGCAATTCAGATGCTTCTGCATGGATGACAACAATGTAAGAAGAAATTGAGGCATTATGTAGGAATCATACCTGGAAACTTGTTACACTTCCAGCGGGTCAAAAAGTCATTGGTAACAAATGGGTTTACAAGATCAAACAAAATAGTAATGATCAGGTGGAATGATATCGTGCAAGATTGGTTGTCAAAGAATATGCTCAGAAAGAAAGTGTTGACTTCAATGAAATATTTTCTCCAATGGTGAGACTAACTACTGTCAGAATAGTTTTAGCTATGTGTGCTATATTTGATTTACATATAGAGCAATTAGATGTAAAGAAAACTTTTTATGAAGAACTTGAAGAAAAGATATATATGCTCCAACTAGAAGATTTTGAAGAATAAGGAAAAGAAAACTTTGTTTGCAGGTTAACTAAATCTCTATACAGTCTAAAACAGGTGCTAAGATATTGGTGCAAGAGATTTGATTCTTTCATTATTATCCTTGGATACAATTTAGATAATTGTACCTATTACAAGATATATGGTGATAATGATTTCATCATTCTGCTATTGTATATGGATGACATGTTAGTGGTAGACCTCAGCAAAGATCAAATCCAAGAATTGAAGGCACAATTAACTAGGGAGTTTGATATGAAAGACTTGGGACCAGCAAACAAGATTTTAGAGATGCAAATCCATCAAAACAAAAGGGATAGGAAGATTTAGCTATTGCAAAAGAATTATTTGAGGAAGATCTTGCAACGCTTCAACATGCAAGAATGTAAGCCAATTTCAACCCCACTTTCTATAAATGTTAAATTATCCTCAAGTTTGTGCCTTAGTAGTGAAGTAGAGAGGATGAAAATATCTCGAGTACCGTATGCATCAGCAGTGGAAAATCTTATGTATGTCATAATCTGTACAAAGCCAGATATTGCTCAAGCAGTTGCGGTGGTAAGTCAATTTATGGCAGATCCGGATAAAGAGCATTTGAATGTTGTTAAGAAGATCCTGAAATACATCAAAGGGACCTCGAATGTTGCATTATGTTTTGGAGGATTGGAATTCGTTGTCAGTGGATATGTCGATTTAGACTTTGCAAGTGATCTTGATAAACGAAAATCTACTACAGGATATGTGTTCATACTTGCAAGAGGAGCTGTGAACTGGCTAGCTAAATTACAGACTGTTGTAGCTCTATCAACTATAGAAGTTGAATATATGGCAGCTACACAAGCATGTAAGAAAGCTATTTGGATCCACAGGTTGATGGAGGACTTCGAGCACAAACAACAGAAGATTCTCGTATATTGTGACAGTTAGAATGCCTTACATATTGCAAGAAATTCTGCCTTTTATTCAAGAACAAAACACATTGGAGTATAATATCACTTTGTTCGAAAAGTAATAGAAGAAGGAAATGTGGATATGCAAAAGATTCATACTAAAGATAACCCAGCAAATGTCATGATAAAGCCAATCAACATTGATAAGTTTGAATGATGCAGATCCTCCTATGACCTATTGAGTATATGAGTAACATGAAGTCATGAGACTTTTAATACCAAAATTAGCTTTAAGTGAAAGATGGTGAAAATTAGTAAAGCTAATTTTAAAAAATAAATAAATAAATAATAGTTAAATAAAATGAAAGGTAATAAACAATCCTAATTTATAATCATAAAATTTTAATAGTTGAAAAAGAGAAAAATTATATAACTCTAATTGACGGATGGTTCATATTGAAAAGATTCACTTATAAATTGAGTTTTTCCTTAATTCATTTCAATCAATTCATCCAACAAGAATAATAGTAACATTGAGTTACATAGAGTTTTTTTTAGAGATTTTCTCCTATATTTAGAGAGAGATATATTCTCCTTTTGTAGGAGAAAATGTTATTATAATCTTCTTGTGATTGAGAAAAATTGTAATTCTAAAAAAAATTTATTTCATACAAATTTCTAATTTTTTTTCATCTCTATATTTTGCTGCATCATTTGTCTCGTACCTAATATTTATCAAAGCTAGAAATCCATCACTATAAATATAAAATTACCAAAAGGAAAAAAAAAGGAAGAAAGAAGAATTCTTTCGGAGAAGTTTTGAGCTTTTTCCGTTTTTTCACTAAATCAGATTTTTAGAACATAATGCAGTATTCATAATCTATGGGGCTGGAGAAAATTCTTTCTTCAAATCCTCAGACTCCTAGCGTAGTGCAACTCTATTGCTGAATCAGCTTTTTTCCTTCTAGACTTGGGTGGCAATGGCATCTCGAATTTATGCTTAGCGGTTGCAATTTATAACATGTGTTGCCCCCCTTAAAGCCCAGAGGCTATAGATTTGGGAAATTTTAATAATCTAATTGGGTTGTTGCAATTTATGTCGTCACACTCAAACAAACAAACAAAATTTACATAAATAAAATAGTATGTTAAATTTACCTATAACACAATACAAATACTAAATTTTTGAAATGAGACACAGATAATCATTAATTTATTTTCTTTAAACAAGTGAAAAATCCTAAATAAAAAAGGGAAGAGAGACAGTAGTACACAGGAAACAGATTTCTCCAAATGATGTTAATTTTCCCATACATGCTGCGGTAATTATCATTTATAATACAGTGCTTTCAGCTTTCTATTCCAAGCTTAAGAAAATTGGACTTATTAAATAATGTGATGCTTTTCTATAGAAGTGTCATATTCTTTGGTCCATCTTTCTTCCATCCCTTAAGGTTGAGATATCTAAGCAGTAAAAATGGATATTATCAACCACCATAGCGGTACTTGAGGGGTTCTGGGGGCTCCTCTTCCATAATGCCAGATCCTGTTGTTGCCAAATACTCACGAATGGTTGTTTTACGGTCAGCAAGATAAGTGTGATCTAAAAAGTTGTCGTATGCAGTATCACCAAGATTCTTTGCTGCCAGTACACTGCAGAAACATTTCATAATTACCGTTTGAATATGGGGAATGTAGTAATAGAATGGGTTTAAATGAACAAAGTTTTGATAGTGTTATGGGACTGAATGGACAAAGACAAATGGAATGGTAGAGATGTGTCTACAAATGCATTTTTGTCCTAATGTTCTTATCTCATTGTCTTGGGAGAGTAACCAAACAATTGTAGTAATTTCATTTTCTAGATTCTAGAAGCAATGCTTTCCTAGCTCGAAAACAAGTTGAAAAGGTATGCGACTATTTAAGAGGGATGCATCAAACGGTCACTCAAAATCAAAAGGAAACTACAAATTAGAAAGAGAATTTGAAGTTTCTGTTATGAGCAATCCATTTCATGGAATTGTCACCTAAAAATAAATTTGAATTGGATACATCAGTGATTCTCTCAACAAGGATGATTTGACCAGAAGACAATAGCACCAGCCACCAGAAAACCAGACATGTGCTGCTGATTTTACATTATCTCCTCTTTAATTTCAAAGAGTTATAAATAATAAAGTTGGACCAGGAAGTGCATACCAGTGCCTAAGATAAACACGGCAAGGGAAGACATCATCTCTCCAAATTTTATCGATATTCCATCGTCCATATTGCTGAAAGTATACTTCCTTACTTCCTGCGAGAATCAGCATAAGCATACACAACTGAAGAAAAAGAAACCAAAAAAAGCATACAGAAGATCATTTCATGTATGCTATAAAAATTGATTTAACATACAAATTCATCGAACAGCAGCAAAACCCAGCCTTCCAGAGTTTCAAAATTCCTCAATAAGGAAAATGTTATTGAGAATTAGGGAATCACCTTTACATCTAATGTGAAGAAACTCCTCGTCGCTGTAACGGGTACAAAGGACCTGAGAAAAATTCGATGCATATCATACAATCATCTTTGAAATGTAAATAACCAACAAAATGTCATTTCTATGCTTCGCCACATACCGCTGGAAAATCAAAAGGTTTGCCATCAAGTATTTCTGGAAGAACCTAAAGACGCAAAGTATAGGAACATCACAAGACACATTACTCAGAAAAATAGTACCAATTGTCAAGAACAATCAAGACATCAATAGCAACAATGCTCAGAATCTTACAGAGAGAAACCGAAACTCAACCTCCCTCTTGATAAAATCCGGAATCTGGCAATTCATCCCTATAAAATGTTAGCTCCATTTGCTCAGTTAACAGCACAAACACAAAACAAAACAAAACAAAACAAAACATTCAATGATTAAGGAACAAAAAATTTAACACAGCACCATACCTCGGATTTTCTGATCTCAAAAACAGTCACAATAAGTGTTTCTCCTTCACATGGCTCCACACTCAAGCTCGAAATCTCCTAATAAAGTTTTCATCAACACAGAAAATACAAATTTAGTCCAAACGCAAACCGCAGCAACCAATTTTCATGTACGTTCAAATGGAAAACATAGTAATAATGCATTTTCATTTTCAGTATAAAAAGAAATCAAACATTTTTCCTTCGTTCTAAATTTTCAGGAAAAACAAAGAGGCGAGTTAAGAAGCGATGAGAAGTAACCATGGTTTCTGGTTTGGCGATGCCGCGCTCGAAGAAAACCGGAGCAACGTGAGCGAACACGCGACGGAATCCGTTCAGCCTTGCCACTCGGAAGTTGAGCAGATCGGGGAAAGTGCTTCTTGCGCTTGTCTCTACATTTCATAATACAGCGGTTACGAAAACGGTTAAGGCAACAAACGGTTATGATGATTGGACGTACCAGAGAGGAGAGAACCGAATCCGCAGATCGATATGTAACCGTCTGGAGAGACGAGAGACTCGAAGTCCGACTCGTCGTTGAGTTCGGTGAGAGGATGTTGTTGGCTTGCCGGAGAGTGTGAACGGAGGGCGGCGGAGGACATGGCAGCGGAAGGAGGGAGTTGGCCGATAAATGGTTTGCAATTTGGAAGAGAAAGAAGAGTTGAGAAGTGTGAGAGGGAGAAGGAGAGGGTTGCGCGTTGGTTGAACGCGCGTGAGGCGAGTAGCGGAGGGAGTGGGAGTGGCAGTGGCAGGGTGAGGGTGGTGGCGTTCATAGCAGCAGAGAAAGCTGCTTGTAGTTCACGATTTCACAGTGAACACAAAAGTCAAAAGCCTATAGCAGCAATGCCACATACCTCGTGGATGGATTGGTCATTTCGCGATATTGTTAGGGTGTTTTTGGTCAATTCAGTATCAGATGATTTGTATTGGTCATTTCACGCAATTTGTTATATTCTCTAGCTGGCAAGTGAAAGAAAAGGAAGGAAAAGTATTATAAAAAGAGAAAGTATAGGGAGCTAATGACCTAAGCGTACAATGTGGACAATGAAGGTTTAGAAAGTATTAGAGATATGATTATTAATGTTATATTTTCTTGTCAGGTTATGTTTTTGGGATGAGTGGTTGAACATGGTATTAGAGTTTGAGATCCAGAAGGTCAAGAGTTCGAATCTTGGTGAACCCAAAATTAAGTTTTTATAACATGAGATGTTTATTATCCCTAGTATTCAGATGGTTATTCTGGATAGTATAGGTGATGTTCATTTTATTCATAAACCAAAGATTTAGCCCATTGTACACATTGTACGTTTAAGCCATTGACTCCCTAGCACTACTCTTATAAAAATATATTCTGGCAAAAACGATAAGAGAAGCTTGTGATTTTATCGGAGACAAATAGCTTCATATTACATTGACAGCATGATACATAGAAGAACACAGTTCAAAATTGAGAGACTTATTATTAAAAGTGTGTGCTAACATGGCTATACATTATATGATGGTGGTGTGAGAAAGTTATTATGGGGCTGAAAGAAGAGGCAGATAGCTGAGATGTCATCAATGGCAATGCCTCTTCGCTTCCTCTTCCATTCATGCTTAGCGCATTTCACCAATCTCTCGGCAGCTTTTCCTTTCTCTTCACTTGAACCAACTATCTTCACTGCTTCTTGGTTCGAAATTACATCCCATACCTTTAATTTTATGCAAAAACAATTAATCAGCTTACACACTTCATATAAATTTGACTCTCTGTTGACAGTCTAGACACAGCACCACCGGGAGTTGATATGACATGTGTACATGTATATGTAGTATCAAGTATTTTTCCATGTAAAAATGTTTTTATGTAAATATAATAACTAAAATATTGACATATATTAAAAAAAAAGGCATTTTATGATTGATGAGAGACATAGAATAAGGTGCATAATTATTAAAGCAAGCATGCATACCCCATCACTAGCCAAGATGAGAAATTGATCTCTAGAGTTTAGCTTCCTTTGAGTGACTTCAGGCACAGAGATTAGTCCAAAATCCTTGACACAATAATCACCCAACGCTCTTGATATTGCAAGTCCTGGTGTTTTACCATTTGGCATCCACACCCTATACACTCCTGGCTCATCTTCTAGACAAAACACCCTCCCTCTTGATTCCATTATCCTCTCTGCCTCCTCTGAATTTACCAAAAAACCAAATAATAATAAGCACTTGTTATTATGTTATTATGTATGAGAGTGTAGAATGTAGCATACTAACTTGGTAAATTTGGCTTCATGTCAGTTGTAAGCTGAAGGGCACTTAGTGTGCCACCATCTGAAGTTGTTGCCAATACTGCCCTTGAATCTCCTAAGTTTGATATAATCAGATCTTCACCCTGAAACATTAGTCACACAATCTTCAGGCACATTGACATGACATAGATATACTTATGTTGTCAAGATTTATATATTTTCAAATGTTCATTAATATTAAACTATCAATATAGATGGGTCTGTTATGATGTGTATAGGTAAAGGAGAATTTTTATATGTTCCAATGGAACTCAAATTCTTTCTCCACAAGAATTTTATACCATTAAAATGTTTTGGAAAATGTAAAGAGTAATAATAATTTATAAAAGAAATAAAAAGTAGAGGTGATATAGAGAGTACAAAGTTTTCAGGTTATGGCCAACAAGATTGTGTACACATTTTAGACTATGTAACCAATCAGTGTATTATTAGTAGAAAACAGAAATTAACCTATCTATAAGGTAAAATTGATCATTTTAGTTTTGTAACTATGAAAAAAATGAAAGTAAATTGAAGATAGATAAACCTGTTTGATAACTGTCAAAGCTGTAGTACCACTTTGAAAGGAATCAATCCCAGTATTCTGCTTTAGATGATGATCAACAGCAGCACAAGTCTTTATGCATGCTTGCTTCCATATGTCAAATTCATGGTGGTTCCTCCTATCTGCTTCCATCTTGTAATTCAGGTCAAGAGATGTTGCAGCAAGATTTTCCTTCAAATTGCATAGCAAAGAGGCAGGGACAAGTTTCATGACACTTTTGGACACATAGTGTCCCCAAGGGCCATGTCCATCAAAAACTCCACACAATATCATGTCTTCTTGCCAACCAAATTCCTAGCAACAGGAACAAATTATTATATTTAGAAACATTATGTCATGTTCCATGCTAATCAAATTCTTTAGGGTGCGTTTGCAAGTTGGAATTGTGTTAACTGTTAAGGACATGGACTATGAGATCCAAGACAGAATTCACCACTCACTCCTGATCCTAATACCTCGAGCACTTCTTAACTTGAGCGTCGAAGTCTTTACAGAAATATTTTCTTGGGGAACTGTCAGTCTATAGCAAGGAGAATTGCAACAACCTCTCCTAATCCTAATCCTATTTTTCTTGTTATGAACATAAGAGTCACAAGACTTTAATTTACACATAAAAAGCATTCCTTTCCCTACTTCACCTCCAAAATCAAAAGTCACAAACACCCTCTTAAAAGTTTATGTCCAATTTATGCTTGTAAAGGCAAAATTTCAACTTTAAGAATGTTTTCATACCTCCCAAACAATAAGGCGATCTTGATTGACTCCTTTCTGGCCCTTCTTTGTGAAAATTGAGGCAAAGTTGTTGGCTTTGGAAGACTTAACAGTTCCTGATGAACTCAATAACAAGCCATTCTTCCTTGCTTCCTTCGCGAGTGCTTTCACGGCTTTCCTTTCATCATTGTCATCATCGTTTGGACAACTTTTCTTTCTTGCAAATCCATTGAGAAGAGATGGAAAAAGAACCATGGCTGCTGCTACATTCCAGTCAAAGTTGCGACACACTGCCAAAACAAAAATATTTGATCCTTATTAATGTTTCTATATATCTTGTTGTAGCTAGAAATGCAAAGATTGAAAAGAAGTTAGTTGAAGCTTCAAAAAACAACCATCTACTACACAAAGATAAGAATGATGAGCGAGTATGTAAATTGTTTACTTGTTATTCAAGAGATGAACATGATAAATATGTGACATGACAAGTGTAATAAAGGAAAATAAGCATGTTACATATCATTTAGAAAAGAAAAGAACCTTGAGAATATGATATTTGCTATAGCTTCCTAACTCAACCGAGGTAATAATTAAGATGAAAAAATGAATTGACATGAAATTTGATCATTCAAAAGTAGTAAACAAAAGGGTATGTTATATTATATATATGCCTGATATTGGAATTGGCCACAAGCAATTCCTAGCACATGCCAGAACTTGAGGAACTAAGAGATGATTCTGTGAAGTTATGTGTTACTTACAACACCCCATTAAAGCCAAATTGCAAGCACAAGTAGGTGTACGGACGTGACGTTTAATTCTTGTAACTTACAATGTGAATGTAAGGTTCGTCGTATTACCATAGCAACCATTTAATTTGCTTTGGCCATCATAAAGTACACAACACATGGGCTTTTTGGGCAAAATAAAGATGATCAAACGTCATGGTTAACATAAGGTTAACAACTTTAAGGGTCCAAAGTAGTAATTAAATATTGCCACAACTTAATTTGTATAAACCAACGTTAGCTTAGTCGAGTGGTAGACATGTTTGTTTCATAGTTATATTGTATATCATATTTCGGATAGAAGAATAGATAACAATATGATATTTCATCAAATATATGGTATGTCAGAATAAATATTTTCTATATATTATTTCGATATATAATACCTATACAAAATACTTAAGTCCATTATTAGCATAACTCAAAATACAAGTTTTTGTTCTTTTCAATCGGACACTGCCCTTCCACCACCTCATCTCTTTACTAGTATTTATTTTCTTGTGAATTTGTTTGTTTATTCTACCTCTTTTTAACATTTGTCGTGATTGCCGCTTCATACTTTGTCACAAATGACAGATTATCACCATTTCTATTGATGATATCTAAGATGATTTAATTCGCAATTCATAGTGTTTTGATGCGTAGAAGAACCGCGATTTAGAAGAAGGCACATGTCAACTGATAAATGGTAATGTCACCTTATTGATAAATTCCTGTAATTCTGGTTTATTCTATTCGTAGTGATTTGAGTTCCAACTCTTGTGATTTGAACATAATATAAATAAAAAGAAAAATATAGAATATCAACATATTATCTATCAACTTATTATTAATAATAATTAATTATTATATTTTAAACACATATATAAAGAAATATATCCAGAAAATATATCTATAAAGACACTTCTATTAAATATAACCATAAAAAATACATTTTTATTAGACACATCTTCAAAGACTCTTCCATTAAACACACTTATAAATAAGAATTAGCAGAAGTTGGCAGAAATGCTGTTAGTAACGTAACGAGATTGTAAATAAAAAGTTGCATTAGAATAAACAATTACAGCTCCTTGAAATAAATATATATAGTTTCTACAAATCCGTTTTGTACGAGGTCGGTATTTAACAAATATATTTTGCTATACCGCGCAACTTGACAGAAAAGTAATGACTAAATTAAAAATCTGTGAACGATATCAGATTGTATTTTAATGGTTAGCTTTAAATTAAGTGATCTTCAATCTTTGATTAAGTACAATTTCGAGTAGAATGAAATATTCTAATATGGAGACTCAATCGGATGACAACAACACGTAATATTTCTAAGAAACACATCCCTTATGATATGTACCAAACACAATGCTATCTCATGGCAAGATGGTTTTAGAAGGCCCTAGAATAACTAATTTGGGTTGGTCGAGTGTTCAGCTCACTTATTCACTTAAATAAGTATCGTGTTCTGAAACCCGCCTTATGCATGCAGGAATCTCATTAATCCGCAGTAGATCTTTAAATGAAATTCCGATCCGCGACGATTAGTCTTTTGACATATCAAATTGAAAAATATCATGGATAACGAAAAAAAAAAGCCCCTAGGATGTCAAGGTCAAACAAGTGGCCACATGATATCATATTTTTTATTACTTAGAATGGAATAGGTTAACAAACTAAGAACGAATTCATGGCTTGGGTTGCTTTATGGGGAAGGCTGACACGCATGATTGCTATGTGATCATTATTGTGTAATAAATAATAATGAGTGTATCTTTATCTTCAGGTCACACGTGTATTCTGGAAGAGTTAAGATTCCTACTCAGAATAGTTCAAAAAAGATTTTGACAAGAATCGCTCGAACCTTGACGGGATTGATAATGTGTGGGCAGAAATGAATTAAAGCAGTAGAACCAATTTATCAATGGATGTGTATTATTAATTAAGAAAGCAAAAATACTTTGAGTAGGATGTTTTAACAAGAATACCATTAACAATTTGAATCCATTGTTGATAACAACAAACTATAATCAATATAAGTAAAATCAAAATAATCAATGCTTTAGCATTGCATATTACATTTACATTTGATGGTTATCAGTGGCTAAGAGAATGAGGTTGAATCTTAGTCCCCTTTTTGCTTGATAATACTTGCTAGCCTTTGAAACCACTTCTGAAAACTTTTTGTCTTTTTATCTCGTAACTAGCCACGAGACTTTTTCTTTTGTCTCGTCTCCAGTCACGAGACTTTTCTTTTTGTCTCGTCAGTTAGCACGAGATATTTTTAGTTTTATCTCCTGGGCAGCAGAAACAAAAATGGAGTAGAAGAAAGAGAGAATTACACCAAGATATATCCTGGTTCAGCTGCTAAGTGCAAGGCAGCCTACATCCAGTCTCCATCACAATAATGATGGAATTTCACTATAATCATCCTTGATTACAAACATCAATTCTCCCTAGAAACTACCCTTCATATCCGGGACAAGTCCAAAATCTAAACCAAAACTGAACTTGACTTGGTCGCAGCCAAGCTTTCAACTGTAAAGTGCTAACCCAACTTACAAGGGGATTTCCACAGAATCATGAAACACAACACAGATGTACAAATGAACTCTAAGGACATCTATGGTTTTTTCTTTTAATTTTTCACTCTTTGCCTTTTTCCGCTCTATGACTTTTTCATACAAACCTCACTGTTTGCCTTTTTCCATGAGACTCAAGACATGACAAAATTAAACAGAAAAATTACAAAATGAAAACATTGAAGGAGAAGAATGATAAATCACTATTTCATGGCTTATCTTGTGTTCAATTGAGTGGTTTTTATCAACTCTTTACCCACTTATTCATACTATTTGCATGGTTTTACATTTGCCTTTCTAATTATGTGCTTTGATTGAAAACATGCTTTTTTGGCCTTAAGTTCCCTATGTTTAATCCTCTCTTATTACCATTAGATGCCTTGATATGTGTGTTAAGTGATTTAAGAGATTACAGGGCAGGAATGGCTCAGAGGATGGAAAGGAAGCATGCAACAGTGGAAGGAATACAAGAAGTTGGAGAAATTGCTAAGCTGTCCAACCTGACCTCTTCACACTCAAACGGCTATAACTTTAGCTACAGAGGTCCAAACGAAGCGGTTCTAGTTGCGTTGGAAAGATAACGTCTGGAGCTTCGATTTAATATATAATATGCCATAGTTGCTCTGACGCTAGGCGACGCGAACGAGTGCTCCACGCGGGCGCAGTGACAAAAAATCCGCGTGTATGAATTCGCAACCAGCGAATTCTGGGCTGTTTCTGACCCAGTTCTCGACCCAGAAAACACAGATTAGAGGCTATAAAGTAGGGGAATGCATCCATTCATAATCATAAGCTCATAATTCATAATTTTTAGTTTTAGATGTAGCTTTTAGAGAGAGAGGTTCTCTCCTCTCTCTTAGGATTAGGATTCCTCTTAAAGGGATTAGGATTTCAACTTTATTATTTCAACTTACAACTTCAATCACAGGTTCAATGTTCCTCTATTTATTTTTCTAATTTAATTTATGAATTTTCATGTTAGATTTGATTTCTATTATTAATACAATTGAGGTATTTCAAATTTATGATTTTTATTTAGCTTGTTATATTCTTGGTTTTAATTGATGAATTGATAAATTGGAGACACTTGAGTTATCAAACTCCTTGTTGATTGAAAATTGGAATTCTTTAAGAATTAATTCGAGATCTAATAACTCTAGCCCTTCCCAAGGAAAGACTAGGACTTGAGGATTCAAAAATTAATTCATCCACTTAACTTACCTTCATAGTTAGAGGTTAACAAAATGGGAGAAAAATCCAATTCTCATTACAATTGATAAGGATAACCAGGATAGGACTTCCAGTTTTCATATCTTGCCAAGAGTCTATTTTATAGTTATTTATTTATTTTATTCTTCTTATCATTCAACATACTGCTTCCTTACTTTCAAAACCCCCAATTTACAAGACTCATAACCAATAATAAGAACACCTCCCTGCAATTCCTTGAGAAGACGACCCGAGGTTTAAATACTTCGGTTATCAATTTTAAAAAGGGGTTTGTTACTTGTGACAACCAAAACGTTTGTAAGAAAGGTTGATTGCTTGGTTTAGTAACTATACTTGCAACGAGAATTTACTATAACTTCTAAACCATCAATCTTCAATTCTTCAAAATGGCGCCGTTGCCGGGGAATTGCAAACGTGTGCCTTATTATTGGTTATTGTAAATATTTACTTTTAAATTGTTTTTTTCAGGAAAAAAAATTTTCAGATTTTTATTTTAAAATTTTTTTTATCTTATCCTATCTTATTTTAAAAAAAATTAATTTTCAATTTTCAATTTTAAAAATTCAATTTTCAAAATTTAAAATTCAAATTTTAAAATTTCAAATTTTAAACTTCAAATTTCAAATTTGCTTTTATTTTTGTTTTTAAATTTTTATTAACTAACTATGAGTTCTCACCCCTCTCGCTTTGAGTTTGGTTCCAATGTTGTTACAAGGAATGAAAATTATAATAGGAACATGCATCAAGGTCAAAACAATCAGAGATGGAAGGAGCCACGAGGATCTGATCAACCTTTCCGGCAACAACACCTTCCACAGTACCACAGACAAAGACCATTCCACGATGCATACCAAGACAGTAGTTATGGTGGACCCTTCCGTGACAACCAACATCCACCAAATTACTATAGTCAAGAGCCATTCCAGGGGGCATACCAAGATGATAGATATGATGGACCCTCATCATATGCCTATAAACCTCCTCAACACAACTTTGAACCACCACACTCACAAGCCAACTACCACAATTCACCTTCATATGATCCTAACCCACATCCACCATACCAACCACCTTATGAACCATATGAACCATATATAGAACCACCCCAATTCCAACCCAATTACTCTCAAGAATCACCACCTCCATATGCACCATATCCATATCCATCAATCCAAGAGCCTTATGGTCCTACTTATGATATCCAAACAGAACAAGAATCAACGGATCGTCACAAGGAAACAGTGGATCAATTTCTTGCAACCCTTCACCAATTGAATCAAGCAATAAATCAATTAGCTTCCCGACGTTCGGACACTCAAAGAACCCCCATGGCTTCATGTGGACAATCTAATGAAGAACGTAGCATGAAGGAGACATTAGAAATTCCAGTGGACAATACGGAGCATGACTTTGTATTGGAACAAGTGGAGGAAGCTATAATTATTGAAGAGGAAGAAGTGGTTACAGACTTAGGAGATGCTGAACCTCCATGGGAAAGTCAGGTTATATAACCTCCTTCCAAGGCGATTGAAATTGATGTTGAGGAGGGTGTACAACCTCCAAAGCATATCATAGTTGAAGACTTGGAAGAGTTTGATCAAGAGATGGAGATTCAAGAAGAAGAAGCACAACCTCCCATGCCCTTGGTAAGTAATGAAGAAGAGATTGAATTGGAAGAACGCTACCAAGAGGAAGAAGTTGAAATTAGAGAATTTTGCAAAGAGGTGGAAGTTGTCAAAGAGCACAAGGGAGTGGAGCTTGAAATTACCTTGCCGAAGTTATTGGAGACCCCTCCCCCTAAGTTGCCATCATCCTTCACAACATTCAAGTGGATAAAATTCATATCCCTTAGCTTTCTAATCCCACTTGAGTATGGGCTACTGGAGATGGATGGTCAACTTAGAGCTCTTTGTGACATTAAGAGTAAGAGAAAGATAGTCAGTGGTAAGAATTGTCTTGCAAGGTTCATTATGGTTAGAAGCTTTAAGTTTAAACGCAAAGGTTGGTGCAGAGCTCAATTGAATGGGTCTAGGAAGCTATTTGGATGCTTCAATGAGAATTCTAAAGCTGAACTACCCGGATGGAACAATATTGCTCAACAAGACGACGGGTGCAAAAGCAAGATTTGGGACCCCGAAATTCATTCTGGCAATCAACACTCTTGGGGCCTTGTCACTTGCTTTAACTTATTTGAAGGCTTTCTATGCCTAGTTTGGGATCCCGGAGGTTACTGGAAGTACAAACACTGGTGGGGATTCATGGATGAATACAAGCATAAGCCACCATAACAGGGAGCTCACCAAATGTCCAACTTAAGGACTCTAACTAAAAGTGCTAGGGGGAGACAACCCACCATGATATGATCGTTCATGTTTCAGTTTTATTTCGTTTTGTCTGTTTTTATATTATATTATTTTCATTGAACCTGAATACTATTCATAGCATTTGCATCAGTACTGCATACTGCATTTAAAAAAAAAGCAAAGCACGCACGCGACGCAGCAGCGTCGCTGACGCGTCCGCGTCACCAGTGCATTGGGAAGAAAAGAAATCGAACAGAAAGTCACGCGAGAGCGTGGCTGGAGGCGCGCCTTTAGCATAATTTGACCCCACGCAACCGCGTCGCTGACGCGACCGCGTCATGTGGCAAAAGAGCCTCCCACGCGTCCGCGTCCCCACGCGATCGCGTGGCTCTGTGGAATCGACGTAAATGGGTGTATGGCAGTAAGTTGGACTGGGATGGGGCTGGAATGGTGCTAGACGCACAAGCCCTACGACGCGACCGCGTGCCCCACGCGTCCGCGTCGCCCTCCGATCTTGGCCATCCATGCGATCGTGTCAACCACGCGACCGCGTCACCCAATATTTTGGTCAAAAGAGTTTCGAACAGAGAGTTGTGCGAGTGCGAGGCTGCCTTCGCGCACTCGCACGGATCATGTCACGCGTCCGCGTGACCGACGCGACTGCGTTGAATCATTTAAGCGCTGCTCGTGCGAACGCGTACCCCACGCGTCCACGTCGCTCGCGCCGCACAGCTCATCCAACTCTGCCAAAAATATCTTATCTTTTTCCTTCCCAAATCCTATTTTTTCTTCTATCTTTCCTTCTTTCTTTTTTCTTTCTTACTTTATCTCTTTCACTTCTCATTCTTTTTCACTTTCATTCTATTTTTACTTAATTTATTTGCATACTTTCATTCATTGCATTTTAATTTTGTGCATATTTTTACTTTCTTTTCTAAATTTATTACTTTTCTGTTGGTGTTGAAATTTCTTATTTAACTGTTGCATCTTCTCTTGAATTATTTTGGGTCCTTAGTGACCTGTTTTATTCTGGTTAGGTAATATTATTTAATTCAATGCAAATCTTTTATACCTGTATTACTTTTGCATTGGCATGAATTTATATTACCTCTCTTTACCCACACTCTCCCTCATTGTTGCAAATTTTGCACTATTGATATGCCATGTGCTTATACTATTTCCTCACTTGCATGCTGAAGCTTCCATGTAATTGAGACCCTCATTATTTGGCATTAACCCAACCATATTTTATTTGTTTTCTTATCTTTTTTTCTAGGATACTGTTCTTCTTTTTCTCTTCTTTCAGGCTGGCCACCGAAGACGGAAAAAGGGAGAAACTTCTAACAGGGGAGACAAACAAGTCCATCTGCACTATCCTTAAAGAAAAGCATCAGTTGGAGCAGCCCGTCCACTTGCACATCTTAGCATGCACCGAGGACGGTGCAATCTTTAAGTGTAGGGAGGTCGATACCGACTTCCAGGGGTTAGCTACCTTCTTTTCAAACACCATTGTTTTATTTTCTTTGTTTGTTCATTGTTACATTTGTATGTTTGTTTGATTTTGTGCATATTTTACCACTTGGTTAAAGTAATATTTTCTTTTTCAAGAAACTTTTTATAGCATTTCACTAATTTGAATACAATTTTTTGTTACACTTGTTTGAAGAAATATTATTTTGGAACATGAGTTAGAGCTCGAACACACAAAACCTGTAAGATTTTGAGCTTATTTGAATTGGTTGCATTTTATCAACCAATATTTTATTTTGGTGTGTGTTTTTCTCTCTAAAATTGTAATCTTTGTCTTGCTTAAATCTATATTTCTATGGTTTGATGTATGCATGCACTTATATGATTGAGGCCCTTGTTTCACTAAGCTTACATACCCATATGGCCTTAACCTTTTCATTATCCCTTGCAAACCAATTTGAGCCTATTTTTACCCCTCTGTTCTTTATTTTTAGCACATCATTAACTCTAAGCGAAAAACAATAATGTCCTTAATTTGAATTCTTGGTTAGCTTAGACTAGTGAGAGTGCTCATGAATTAAGTGTGGGAAAATTGGGATTGAAAACATTTGTTTTTAGAATTGAGTATGTTAGAATTTTTTGAAAATGTGAAAGAAATGCTTAGGACATGTTCATGCATTCAATAATTTAATCATATGCATTGAGAAAAACAAAAGAAAAAAAAATAGATATATATCTATAAAAAATGAAAAAGGAGAAAAAGAAAAGAAAAGAAAAAAAGAGCAATTAAGCAAAAAGGGGACAAAATGCCCCAAAGTAAGTGGTGAAAGCAATGCATATGTACTGTACTTGAAATTAGAATGCATGAATATGTGGAAAACATGGTTAATGGATAGTTAGATGTGGTATTATGATTACATGGATTGTCTAAAGTTAGGTGGAAAATTTAAGTTAATTAAGGATTCAGATTTTAGTCCACTTGGCCAAATACAATTCTACCTTGACCCTAACCCCATTACAACCCTTAAAAAGACCTCTTGATATATGTATCTGTGCATTAAATTTATGTTGATTGTTAGATGAAGAGCAAGCCTTAGAAAGCAAGGTTAGTAGAGAATTGAGAGAGTCGAACCTTAAACACCTGAGCGATTAGAGTGCATACACTTCCAGTAAGGGTTCGATACTCGATTCCTTGTTCCCGGCTTTCATGAGCTATTTTATTCTGCAAGTTTACTTGTACTTTATTTTATGATTGAATTAGTGAAATCCAGTTCATATTTATTCTTGGAGAATTTATTTACTTTTAACCAAGTAGGTAGAAACATTTTGCATGTAGTTGCATTTATATAGATAGGTTGCATTTCATACATTCTACCATTCATCTTCATCTTTATAGCTTCTCTTGAGCTTAGCATGAGGACATGCTAATGTTTAAGTGTGGGGAGGTTGATAAATCACTATTTCATAGTTTATCTTGTGCTCAATTGAGTGATTTTTATCAACTCTTTACCCACTTATTCATACTATTTGCATGGTTTTATATTTGCCTTCCTAATTATGTGCTTTGATTGAAAACATGCTTCTTTGGCCTTAAGTTCCCTATGTTTAATCCTCTCTTATTACCATTAGATGCCTTGATATATGTGTTAAATGATTTCAGAGATTACAGGGCAGGAATGGCTCAGAGGATGGAAAGGAAGCATGCAAAAGTGGAAGGAATACAAGAAGTTGGAGAAATTGCTAAGCTGTCCAGCCTGACCTCTTCGCACTCAAACGGCTATAACTTTAGCTACAGAGGTCCAAACGAAGCGGTTCTAGTTGCGTTGAAAAGCTAACGTCCGGGGCTTCGATTTAATATATAATATGCCATAGTTTCTTTAACGCTAGACGACATGAATGCGTGCTCCACGCGGATGCGTCGCAGTGACGAAAAATCAGCGTGTATGAATTCGCAACCAACGAATTCTGGGCTGTTTCTGACCCAGTTCTTGGCCCAGAAAACATAGATTAGAGGCTATAAAGTAGGGGAATGCATCCATTCATGATCATAAGCTCATAATTTATAATTTTTAGTTTTAGATGTAGCTTTTAGAGAGAGAGGTTCTCTCCTCTCTCTTAGGATTAGGATTCCTCTTAAAGGGATTGGGATTTCAATTTTATTATTTCAACTTACAACTTCAATCACAGGTTTAATGTTCCTCTATTTATTTTTCTAATTTAATTTATGAATTTTCATGTTAGATTTGATTTCTATTATTAATGCAATTGAGGTATTTCAGATTTATGATTTTTATTTAGCTTGTTATATTCTTGGTTTTAATTGATGAATTGATAAATTGGAGACACTTGAGTTATCAAACTCCTTGTTGATTGAAAATTGGAATTCTTCAAGAATTAATTCGAGATCCAATAACTCTAGCCCTTCCCAAGGAAAGACTAGGACTTGAGGATTCAAAAATTAATTCATCCACTTAACTTACCTTCATAGTTAGAGGTTAACAAAGTGGGAGAAAAATCCAATTCTCATTACAATTGATAAGGATAACCAGGATAGGACTTTCAGTTTTCATATCTTGCCAAGAGTCTATTTTATAGTTATTTATTTATTTTATTCTTCTTATCATTCAACATACTGCTTCCTTACTTTCAAAACCCCCAATTTACAAGACTCATAACCTATAATAAGAACACCTCCCTACAATTCCTTGAGAAGACGACCCGAGGTTTAAATACTTCGATTATCAATTTTAAAAAGAGGTTTGTTACTTGTGACAACCAAAACGTTTGTAAGAAAGGTTGATTGCTTGGTTTAGTAACTATACTTGCAACGAGAATTTACTATAACTTCTAAACCATCAATCTTCAGTTCTTCAAAGAACTTTTGTCAGCTTAGAGAGCTATGAGAATTCTGTGCCTTGCACTCTCACTCCTTGAATCAACCATAACTGTTCACCCATACTTATAGGGAGAAGCCTCCAAGGTTGAAACCAAACAAACCAAGCCAATCTTCTTCTTCTTCAAGTAGAACCGGTTCGGCCAGAGAGAGAGAAGAGATAACCCATCCAAAACCCAACATGCAATTACCTCTAGTCCTTCCTTAGTCACCACTCTTCATCAATCCGAGCCCTTCATCCTTGCCTTGCTCTCCAAGATGAACTTCTGGCCCTTGATGCTTCATGATGATGATAGCTTCATCTGCTCCAATCTCTACCTCTTCCATCACGTAGCCACTCTAGCTACCTCCTGTGGTGGTTGAGCAGAATCAGAGACAAGCCATCCTCTCCAAGGATCTTCTCCTTGCTGGCCGAGATCTTTACTTCCATTTTTGGTATGGAAGAGCCAAAATCTCTTCACAAAATCTTACCACAAGTGAAAGAGGATCTTAGCCACAGCATACTTTTAGTTTTCTTTTTCTTGCCATCATTGTGATAGTCTTTAGGCGTGTTTCTTCTTCTCTACGGTAGCTTGCTATAGCTTCCATGGTTGGCTGTGTAATGACCAAAAGAGATGAAGAAAGTTAAGAGAGAGAGGAAAGAGAAATTTGAACATTAACTAGTAGATTTTGACAAAGTAAATTAAATGTTCATTTCCCTTTGTTTCTCGGTGGCGTGTAGCAGTAAAGAAGCCATCAAATCAATTGTATAATCTCTCTCATATTTCCCATGCATTTATTAACTTCACTTAAATGAGATTTGAATTACATCACATGGTGAAGTATGAGATCCGTTGGAGACATAAGGTAATAAAAACATTTGCTTTCCTTCTCCATTGGTTTCGGATCATGCATGAGGAACAATTTGGGCTTGTATCAATAATAAGTAAAACTGGCCCATTTAATAAAACATTTCAGCCAACAAAAATTACATAAGGCTGAATTTTGATTTTATTGGGCTTAGGATTTTCTTTTCTACTCGGCCCAAGAAACAAATAATTATTTCAGCCATGGTCTCATCAATTTAATATTAAGGCTGAAAAACCGGCCCAATATAAACCTGTATTGCAAAATTATTCAATCAACATATGAAAATCAAAATCAAAATAATAATCTTGCAATTAATCACATTTATAATGTTTGATCATCACTTAAATTAAAAATGGAGTTTTCCAAACTCATCAATCTTCTCCTTGATGACAAATATTATAAAAATTGAAATTGAAAGAAATTTAAGATTTGAGTAAAGAATACTCTCTTTGAATATTTGAACTTCTCCCCCTTTCAAATTGTCACATGACTCCCCCTTGATGTATGCTTATTTTACCAAGGGAAGCTTCATACCTGTAACAATTTTTATCAAGCCTAAGGCAACAATGTTATTCAACATATTTAGTAAGCAATGTTGAATGGCTTGATTTATGAGCAGAGGTGAATGATAATCAAAACTCATTTGTTATTAATAATTTGATTTTCTGCTCAATCTTTCACACAAAAAATCTGTTGTAAAAATATTTTCCAATCATCACATCAGAACAAGTTATTCATAACCAACAAATATTGTTAAACAGGCAAGGTTATCTCAAAACATAGCAATTATGTACATGTCCCAAATTAAAGGAACTGCCAAAAATAAACCCAAAACAGCCATCATTATATCAAGGTAAAACAAAATATATCACAATTATAATCAACCAAACATTTTACCAAGATAAACAACAATCAATAGCAGCAATCACATGATAAAACAAATGCATTATCAACATGCATTATCAAGCATCAGCTGTATCATTTTAACAAGGGCGATCATGAATTCATAAAAGAATTTCATCCCCTGTTTTTCAGTTTCAATTTTCAGAACCAATTCTCTCCCTTTTGGCATCAAGGGGCACCTGCAAAAAGAATAAGACATAGCAAACATAATATCAAAATATTTTCAAAAGTGTCCACAGAGTATCACAGAGTTATAGTACTATCAGTAACAAGCCAAAACAGAGTATCAAATTGAGCCTAAGTGTGCCAATATCAAACACTGAACAGAAGTTTAATCATCAGAGAGATGAAAATCAGATGCTTCAACCCCTTCTTCACTTGCATTTTCCGGATCCTCATCAAGACTTTCTAGCATCAAACTGACTTTATCTTTGCATCTTCCCCAAGCCTTCTCATTTTCATACGCTAACTTGCGTCCTGCTTTATGGAATTGTATCATGAGTTCTGACATATTTGAAAATTCAGTGAGAATTTCCCTAATGGATTCGGTTGCCTTGGAAGATTCGGGCCGACCCTCATAGTCACTCTCCGAAGCCCCAAATTTCTTGCCCTTTGTTCCCTTAAGCGCTCCACCTCCCTTGATCATTGACACTTTGTTCTCTATAGCCTCATTCAAAAGGTCAACTTTAAAGTATTCAAAGATGCTGGTTAAGAACATACCATAGGGCAGATTTGCCTTTTTGGTGCTCTTTACCGAATCCCACATATGACGGATCATAAGATAACCAAAAGATATTGGAGTAGATGTAACAAGTGCAAAGATGATTAGAGAATCAGAGAGTGTTACTCTATTGTGGGAGCCGCTTTGAGGAGTCAGAATATGTGTGATAATCCTGTGAAGCAAGGAGTTGGTTGGTCCGAGGGCTTTGTGGGTAGGAGTAGTGCCATCCAAACCAGAGAGATTCTCACAAATGTGTTGAAGAACGACTTTATAGGTGATGCCGACCTCTGAATCCCACTTTTCGGCCATGTATGCTCTCGGCCCTTCCTCCTTGTAGCCCAAGGCCGTCCCAATGGTGGCAGTGTCAAGAGTGATGTGAACTCTCTTCACATATGAATATATGGTACCATCAATAAGTCTCATGTTGGCGTAGAACTCTCGAACAAAACCTGGGTAAACTGGCTTCTAGATGTGAAGCAGAGGAGTCCACTGAAGCAGTTCAAAAAGAGGAGACACATTTATCCCCTTGCTGGTGAGAGAGTCCAGGTTGACAAGGTAGGTTGCACAGAGATGATGCTTTTCCAGGACTTCTTTATGGAATTCATATGAAGCACAGGAGTTGAATCGGACAGGGTCATAGTGAGAGTGTGTCTTGCTGAATTTGTTCTTGAAGTCCAAAGATTACAGGTTTGTAGGTTCATTGGTGTTGTGCAGAGCAAATCCTTTTGATTTCTGGCCACTCTTCCCGGGTGTGGCTTTCTTCTGTGGAGATGGTGGTGGAGACGGAATGGGTGATGTGTGAGACTCTTCCTCTTCCTCCATGGAAACTCTCTCTTTCTTCTTCCTTGAAGAAGTTTTTGTAGCTATGACCTTCCTACGCATGGTGTCGGTTTGCTTTGAGGGAGGTGAGGGAGAAGATGATGATGTTGAGTGAATATGGATGTGGGTATGAGATTGTGGAGTGGACGGTTTTTGAGAGAAGAGAATGCATTCGCTTTTCCTGGGAGCAGTTTTCTTTTTCATGGTAGTGAAAATGGAGAAGTGGGATATGAAGGGGTTGAGTTGAAACCGAATGGAGTGAGGGAGGAGGGAGGTTAGAGAAACAATAAATGTAGAGTGGAGAGAGAATTAAGGGAATTAAATGTCCATTAAGTGGCGGTTAATATCCAAGGAGTTTCTCTTTTATTTGAAATAAATTGAAAGGTGGTTTCCTAAAATCAAGGGATTAAGTGAAGAGAAGGATTTGATTTGACAATAACCACTTCCAATAAGATTTGATGAGACAACAAAAGGACATTATGATTTTCAGAGAGAGAAACTAACAAAACGGTCAGAGTGGGGTCAAGGAAATTTAGTGGGGCCCATGAGAATTAATTTTTGGCGCTGTTTCCCCCTTGATCACATCCCCTCCATCACACTCTTATTTTTATCTCGTCCATTCCTACGAGACAAAACTGAGCAGAATCAAAATTGCACAAGTTATCAATAGAACTTAAATTAATCATGCCCAAACTTTTTCTCAAAGTGCAAAATTTGTCTTCACAGAGGGGTTTTGTAAAAATGTCAGCAAGTTGGTCTTCAGATTTTACAAATTGAATATCAATAGTACCCTTTTGCACATGCTCTCTAATGAAATGATATTTTATCTCAATGTGCTTGGTTCTTGAGTACAAAACAGGATTTTTTGAGATGTTAATAGCACTCATATTATCACAAAATAAGGGTATACTATTGATCTTTAATTTGTAATCTTCCAACTACATTTTTAACCAAATTAATTGAGAACAACATGCAGATGCGGAAATATATTCAGCTTCAGCTGTGGATAGAGACACCGTGGCTTGCTTTTTGCTTGACCACATGTTGAGTGAGCTTCCAAGGAAGCAACACATGCCGGATGTACTCCGTCTATCCACCCTATCTCCCGCATAATCTGCATCACAAAATCCTACTGCACAAAAGTCATCAGATTTAGGATACCACAAGCCATAATCACTAGTTCCCTTAATGTATCTAATGATGCGCTTAACGGCCGAAAGATGGGATTCTTTTGGGTGAGATTGAAACCTTGAGCATATACCCACACTTTGAACAATATTCGGTCTAGAGGAGGTAAGGTACATAAGTGAACCTATCATTCCTCTATACCTTGTTTCATCCACATCTTTGCCATCATCATCTTTTTCAAGTTTTGTGTTAGGATGCATTGGTGTACCCATTGGTTTGGAACTTTCTAGGCCAAACTTTTTGATAAGTTCTTTTGCATACTTTCCTTGGTGAATAAAAGTACCACTAGGAGTTTGTTTAATTTGGAGGCCAAGAAAGAAAGTTATCTCTTCCATTAAACTCATCTCAAACTCACTAGTCATGAGTTTTCCAAACTCTTCACACAAGGACTCATTGGCCGAACCAAATACAATGTCATCCACATAAACTTGAACAAGGAGAATGTCATCATTAGATGCTTTAATGAATAAAGTAGTGTCGGTGGTACCCCTTTGAAATTGATTTTCCAATAAGAAGGCACTAAGCCTTTCATACCAAGCTCTTGGAGCTTGTCTAAGACCATAAAGAGCCTTAGATAGTTTAAAAACATGATTTGGGAAATCTTTATGTTCGAAACTGGGGGGTTGTGCTACATACACTTCTCTATTAATAAATCCATTAAGGAAAGCACATTTAACGTCCATTTGAAACATTTTGAAACCCTTATGGGCAGCATAGGCAAGAAGCAACCTAATTGCTTCCATTCTAGCTACCGGAGCAAAAGACTCATCAAAATCTATATCCTCTTCTTGATCGTAACCTTGGGCCACTAATCTAGCCTTGTTACGAACAACTTGTCCATCCTCACCAAGTTTATTTTTAAATACCCACTTAGTACCCGTAACTTTCTTACCATCCGGATGAGGTACTAGTGTCCAAACCTCATTCTTGTCGAATTGAGTAAGCTCTTCTTGCATTGCTTTGACCCATGATGGATCCTCAAGAGCTTGTTTGACATTGTTGGGCTCCATTTGTGACAAGAGGGCAAAATTGCTTGGTTCGGATTGCCTTTTGGTTGAGGATCTTATTGTTACTCCTTGAGAGGGATCACCAATTATAAAGTCATGAGAATAACCCCTCATAGACTTCCATTCTCTAGGCTTCCGGAGTGGTGTTGAGCTTTGATGAGTTTCTATTGGTCTCACTGTTTCAGTTTCTCGTGTCTGCTCAGGAGACAAAATGGAAATGTCTCCTTCAATCTAACGAGACAAAACTGGACTGGCAGATTCTTCATTTTGAGCAGATTTGAGATTTTCTTTATTTGTTCCAGCTTCTTCACAATCTAAATCATTATCTATCACAGTACTGGGAATTAAATTAGAATAACAGAAAGTAACATGTATGGATTCCTCTATGGTCCTATGCTCTTTGAGATAAATTCTATAGGCCTTGCTAGTAGTGGAGTATCCAACAAACATTTCTTCATAGGATTTTGGATCAAATTTTCCAAGGTTTTCTTTATTGTTAAGTACAAAACATTTGCATCCAAAAACATGAAAATACTTAAGATTTGGAGGGGTTCCTTTCCATAGCTCATAGGGGGTTTTCTTCAACCCTTTTCTAATAATTGTCCTATTCAAAATGTAACAAGTTGTATTTACAGCTTCAGCCCATAAGAATTTAGGAGTCTCATTTTCACAAAGCATGGCCCTAGTCATCTCTTGAAGGTTTCTATTCCTTCTCTCAACCACCCCATTTTGTTGAGGGGTTCTAGGGCATGAAAAGTTATGAGAAATTCCAAAGTCATCACAGAATTTTTCAAAATCTTGGTTTTCAAATTCTCTTCCGTGATTACTTCTTAAATTGGCAATTTTTAAATCTTTTTCATTTTGAATTTTCTTGCAAAGAGTTGCAAAAGCATGAAAAGCATCATTTTTATGAGTAAGAAAAAGTACCCAACCAAATCTAGAGTAATCATCTACCACCACAAGACCATAGTGTTTACCTCCTAAACTTTGAGTTCTTGTTGGATCGAAAAGATCAATGTGTAACATCTCTAATGGCCTTTTGGTTGAGATTCCATCTTTTGGTTTAAAAGAGGATTTTACTTGTTTGCCCAATTGGCAAGCATCACAAGTAAGATCCTTATCAAATTTGATATTTGAAATTCCTCTAATCAAATTTTTCTTAACTAACTTAGAAATTTGGTACATGCTAGAATGACCCAACTTTCTATGCCATAGCCATTTTTCAGATTCAAGAGAAGTAAAACATATTACATTTTGTTCTTTCAAGTCCTCAAGAGTCAATCCATACACATTATTGCACCTTTTAGTTTCAAATAAAATATCTCCAGTTTTCTCACAAACAACCAAACACACAAACTTTCTAAAAATAACTTCAAAACCTAAATCACACAATTGGCTAACACTAAGTAAATTATGTTTCAAACCATTTAAAAGAAGAACATCATTTATACAAGATGAAAAGTTTTTACCAACTTTTCCAACAACCACTATTTTTTCTTTTGCATCATCACCAAAAGTGACAAGTCCTCCATCATATTCATCAAGCTTTATGAAGAAGGTTGTCTTTCCGGTCATATGCCTAGAGCATCCGCTGTCCATATACCACATATTCTCCTTCCGTTTGGATGCTAGGCACACCTACAAAACAAGCTCAAGTGACCTTAGGTATCCAAATTTTCTTGGATCCTTTCACGTTAAACCATCTCTTATGTCCTAAGCCATTATAATAAAAAACAACCTTGTAAACTTTATCACCTATCATCCTTTCACCAAAAAAGCATTGTATGGGAAAGTGTCCAACTCGGTTACATAACCTACAGAATCTTGGAGTTGCTATTTTGTTAAAGCTTCTTGGGTTTTGAAATCTTGTATCATTGGAAGATGAAGCAATATTTTCAAAATGAGATTTTTCAACAGATTTATAAAACCCCAAGCCAGCTTTATCATAAAGAGATTTTTGGCTAGCCAAGATTTGATTCAAATTTTCAGAACTTTGTGTGAACTTGGCTAAGTCTTCTTTAAGCCTTTTGACCTCTTTAACCAACTCTTCATTCCTTCTAAAACAATCAACATATGCAACAACCGAATGGTCACTTTCACAGCTCCTAAGTTGGGCTTTTAACAGCTTATTTTTTTCAACAAGATCACAAGCAGTTTCGGCCTCCTTTAGCTTTTCTTTTAGAAATCCATTTTCTGCTTTAAGGATGATAATTTGTTGTTCAAGTTCTTGATTATCTAGCAAAAAATATCTTATTTTTTCAGAAAGGTGATCTATCATAAGATGAAGAGATTCAGTGTCAGGGTTGGGAACTATTACCTGTTCAACGTGGTCAGCCATAAGGCATGGTTGAGACTTTGTTTCAGATTCTTCATCGTCTTCAGAATCATTTTCAAGATCTTCCCATGATGCCATCAGTCCCTTTTTCTTTTCTTTCTTCGGCTTTTCTTCCCTTTTCAACTTAGGGCAGTCAGATTTGAAATTCCCCATTTCTTTACAGTTGTAGCAAGTCACCTTACTGAGATCTTTCTTCTGTTTTCTTGAGCTGCCTCCTTTGCCTCTTTCCTTGAGCTTCACCATTTTCCTGAATTTTTTTGCAAACAACACAAATTCATTTTCAGATGAGTTATCACTGGATTCATCATCCAGAGGGTTAGTAACAGATGAGAAAGTGATTCCTTTCATTTTTGAATCTTTTTTCAAATAGGTGTTTTCAAAAGCAAGTAAATTTCCTCTCAAATCATCATAAGTTATGGAGTCAAGATCACTACTCAGAAATAATTAAAGCTTTTGTTTCCCATTCTTTTGTGAGACATCTCAACACTCTTCTCACTAGCACAGATTCAGGATACTTGATTCCCATAGCATCCAAGCCAACAATAATGGTGTTGAAGCGCTCAAATAGCTCATCAATGGATTCTCCTTCCTTCATTGCAAACATTTCATATTCTCTATTTAACATATCTATCCTGGTCTTCTTTACAATGGTGGTTCCTTCATGAGTGACTAGGAGTTTGTCCCAGATTTCCTTTGCTGTTGTGTATCGTGATACCCGTCGGTACTCCTCAAAGCTGATAGCACAGTTGAGCAAGTTGATAGCCTTGGCATTGAGCTCAACCTTCTTTCTATCTTCTTCGGTCCAGCTTGCTTCTGGTTTAGGAGTGACAACTCCTTCGGCACTTGTGACGGTTGGATATTGAGGACCTTCAAGGATGATCTTCCAAAGTCTGTAGTCCACTGCTTGCACAAAGATCTTCATCCTCTCCTTCCAATAGGTATAGTTTTTCCCATTGAAAAGAGGATGTCTGTTGCTTGATTGTCCTTCGGTCAGATTGTAGGACACTAGATTTGAGCCACTGTTTTCTGCCATCTGGATCTTTACTCCAAGATGCAAAGCTTGATCTCTTTGAGACCAAGCTCTGATACCAATTGATGGTTATCAGTGGCTAAGAGAAGGGGGGTTGAATCTTAGCCACTTTTTTGCTTGATAATACTTGTTGGCCTTTGAAACCACTTCTGGAAGCTTTTTGTCTTTTTATCTCGTAACTAGCCACGAGACTTTTTCTTTTGTCTCGTCCCCAGCCACGAGACTTTTTTTTTTGTCTCGTCAGTTAGCACGAGATATTTTCAGTTTTATCTCCTGGGCAGCAGAAACAGAAATGGAGTAGAAGAAAGAGAGAATTACACCAAGATATATCCTGGTTCAGCTGCTAAGTGCAAGGCAGCCTACATCCAGTCTCCATCACAATAATGATGGAATTTCACTATAATCATCCTTGATTACAAACACCAATTCTCCCTAGGAACTACCCTTCCTATCCGGGACAAGTCCAGAATCTAAACCAAAACTGAACTTGACTTGGTCGCAGCCAAGTTTTCAACTGTAAAGTGCTAACTCAACTTACAAGGGAATTTCCACAGAATCATGAAACACAACACAGATGTAAAAAGGAACTCTAAGGACATCTATGATTTTTTCTTTTAATTTTGCACTCTCTGCCTTTTTCCGCTCTATGGCTTTTTCATACAAACCTCACTGTTTGCCTTTTTCCATGAGACTCAAGACATGACAAAATTAAATAGAAAAATTACAAAATGAAAACATTGAAGGAGAAGAACTTCTGTGCCTTGCACTCTCACTCCTTGAATCAACCCTAACTGTTCACCCATACTTATAGGGAGAAGCCTCCAAGGTTGAAACCAAACAAACCAAGCCAATCTTCTTCTTCTTCAAGTAGAACCGGTTCGGCCAGAGAGAGAGAAGAGATAACCCATGCAAAACCCAACATGCAATTACCTCTAGTTCTTCCTTGGTCATTACTCTTCATCAATCCGAGCCCTTCATCCTTGCCTTGCTCTCCAAGATGAACTTCTGGCCCTTGATGCTTCATGATGATGATAGCTTCATCTGCTCCAATCTCTGCCTCTTCCATCACGTAGCCACTCTAGCTACCTCCTGTGGTGGTTGAGCAGAATCAGAGACAAGCCATCCTCTCCAAGGATCTTCTCCTTGCTGGCCGAGATCTTTACTTCCATTTTTGGTATGGAGGAGCCAAGATCTCTTCACAAAATCTTACCACAAGTGAAAGAGGATCTTAGCCACAGCATACTTTTAGTTTTCTTTTTCTTGCCATCATTGTGATGATCTTTAGGCGTGCTTCTTCTTCTCTACGGTAGCTTGCTATAGCTTCCATGGTTGGCTGTGTAATGACCGAAAGAAATGAAGAAAGTTAAGAGAGAGAGGAAAGAGAAATTTGAACATTAACTAATGGATTTTGACAAAGTAAATTAAATGTTCATTTCCCTTTGTTTCTCGGTGGCGTGTAGCAGTAAAGGAGCCATCAAATCAATTGTATAATCTCTCTCATATTTCCCATGCATTTATTAACTTCACTTAAATGAGATTTGAATTCCATCACATGGTGAAATATGAGATCCGATGGAGACATAAGATAATAAAAACATTTGCTTTCCTTCTCCATTGGTTTCGAATCATGCATGAAGAACAATTTGGGCTTGTATCAATAATAAGTAAAACTGGCCCATTTAATAAAACATTTCAGCCAACAAAAATTACATAAGGCTGAATTTTGATTTTATTGGGCTTAGGATTTTCTTTTCTACTCGGCCCAAGAAACAAATAATTATTTCAACCATGGTCTCATCAATTTAATATTAAGGCTGAAAAATCGGCCCAACATAAACCTGTATTGCAAAATTATTCAATCAACATATGAAAATAAAAATCAAAATAATAATCTTACAATTAATCACATTTATAATGTTTGATCATCACTTAAATTAAAAATAGAATTTCCCAAACTCATCAACATCAAGATTGTGGAAGAATCATATCAAAAACTGGAGAGGCCAGCCTAATAAGAGAATCATTGAAACGCAGAACGGATTTTCTTTAGAGTTCTTTATTAACATCAGAGGCATTGTGTATACATTTTGAAGTAAGGTGTTTTTTTCTTTCTTTCTGATATTCTTTCCTGTAAAAATAAAATTGAATAATATTTCTTTACAGCGAAGTTACAATTTACATTCTTTACAATATATCGTTGGATCTTCCCCCTTCCATTGCAGAACTGGAATAAAAAAAGGCATTCTGCAAATAATATAGTGCAAATCCTGCGGGGAGAAAAAAAATAAAAATCGAATGAAAAATAAAACTGTACTCAACGATGTTTTAATATATGAACACGTGTTACTCAGTGGAAAACTTGAGCAGCGGCGTAATATTCGCTTTCACTGAAACCAGGTCTTAGACTTTCTTGGCACATGAACTCCAAAGGAAAAGAAACAAGATGACCCCTCACTGATGCTAATCTCTGCAATGGATCAGTGTTCTTGATATCTCCATCATGATAGGATTCTAATTTTTGCGGCGCTATTCCTAAATCAATGGTTGTGTGACCAATTCTTTCTTTCCAAAAGGCTACACTCTGTCTGAAAGCAAGTCTGCACAAACATAAAAGGTGTCAAATTCATGTTAGGACAAAACAAATAGAAGATTCACCCAAAGATGAAAACCATCACTGAATATACCTGGTGTGGATTAGATCATTAGGTACACAAGAAAAGACATCCTGGTAAATTGCAGTATTTGTCTGTACAATGTATCCAAGAACAATTATCAGTATTCTTATTGAAATATCATTTCTAATCCAATTAATCAAGAACATCATTGGAAGACTCTCAAAACAACAAAATATGTTTAAATGAATAAATTTTACGCAAAGAAATATCCATCCAAAAGTAATCTTTATAATAAATTAATAATATATACCATTCCAAAGTACTGCTATTTATATAAAAATTTTATATTTCCTTCTTACCTTTGCTGTTGCCATCCAAATATCTTTGTAAGATGATTCAATAATCGGGTCCATTATTTGATTGACCTGTAAACAATGATATTAAAATGATATTCAACAATCAGGCATACCATGACACCACGACATGAGCATGTTTGGTCTGGGGTAAAGATGTGGTGCAGTTTACATGGATAAATTTCATTTGTAAATGTCATTCATAATAACTTGCACGACATCTTTATCCCCAACCAAAACATACTCTTATGTAGTCACAGAATGTTAAGACACTAACCTCTCCTGCTGGTAGACCCAAGTGCTCAGACCATAATGACAAACGCAGAGTCAAGGAGAACTTTCCTGCTTTCCAAGGCTTTCCATCCATATAAGAACCAATGAGCTCTCTGTCTTCTATAACTACTCCAATCTGAAACCCACGTCTAACAATTAAAGGATAATCCAGCGATGCAACAGTTGTGCATATCAATAGATAACTTAAAATGTTCAATGGTGATAGAAAGTATGCAGGGTAATAAGAACAACAACAAAAGCGAAATCATCTTTTCATCAATTAGATATGAAGAAAACTAAGTTAATTATGTACTCAAACTGGGAAGTGAAATTTTTGCAGTCCTCCCACCTCTGAAGCATGGGCACTCCTAAAGAGTTGCTCTACTAGAGCTCATTGGGTTTTTGTGTCCTAAATAAATGGTACCTAAACACAAGTTGACCGTAGGATCAAATTGTTGTAATTAACCTATTTGATTTGCTTTTAAATGGAATATACGACTACTTCATCCCTTCAAATTTTGTAACCTAAGTGACTGTTACCTAAACACAAGTTGACCCTTATAAAGCATCAAATTTTGTAGTTAAACTATTTGATTTGCATTTAAATGGAATATATTACTACTCCATCCATTCAAATCTTTTGTTTCTTTAGATGATTTTCGTTGACGAACTAAGGTAGAGAGGAAGTGTGAGAGTATGGTAGTAAACCTTTTTTTTTTTTTTTTGGATAAAGAAAGGCAGGGAGTAAATTTTAACCTCAACTCAAAATCATATACAATACCCAACCGAAAAAAACATGAAAATTTACCTCAGAATCTCTAGATCCAAGCAGGCTTCTATCATTAATATTAGCAGATCCAATCAAACTTATGCGATCATCAACAATCATGATTTTACTGTGAACATACACCTGCCAAAATGCTCATATCATTAAGCTGACTGCTGACTGGAACAACTTTAGTGTACAAGACAATAGAAACAAAAGAATACCAACCTGGCTGGTTGCTACAGGACCACCATCAAAAAGTCTACCATAAGACCTCAAGCCAAAAAAAGAGATGTAGTCATGTATTTTTGAACCAAGAAGTTCATAAAGATTATGTAATATAGAATTCTGCCCTCTACAAATGGTTCGATACTGCCAGTGCATTATTGCTCTCACAGATGCTGCACCACTATCATCAAGACCCCCCTATATAACACAGAAGTTCAACAGTCATAAAGAAACAATTCTCTTATTGCTGAAATAGAAAAAAATAAAATAAAATTGATTATAACCTGGAAGCCAGGTAGGAGAGGTATGACAATGATAACCCGAAAGGATTTATTTTCATTGTATGCTAGCATAATCCGTCGATACAAAGCTTCCAAAACACGGTTCCGAATCATTTCATCTCCAGAAAGACCTGAGATAAAAAATTGATTCTGGAAAAAATTCCCCAAGAATTATCAAAGCTATTCATCAAAGTTGAAGAAAGAGGGGGAGGGAAGACATAATATTGCTTAAATTGACAAGTTTGATGAATATTAGTATTGTTATTAACAAAGGTGTTCAACTATATGATATTTCATACATGAAGGGTTACCTGCAATATAAGTCTAAAGAGAAAGTCCCAATATTTTTTATCTGTTCCCCGACATATTTATAGATTAAAAAAGGGGCAAAAGTTTCTGTTTAACAAAAAATTTCAAACTGAGTTTTTCAAGGGAAAGTGAAATATAAACCAAGCGTCAGAATTCATTTTTCCTTTTGAGTTTAATTTTGATACAATGAAGGTGAAAATATATTTTACACAAATTGCATTCATCTTTTGGATAACCATACAAGCGGAACTTGTGAAAAAATAGTTATTTTGCTGACATGATGATATGTAATTCAATGCATGTGTAAAACTTCTTTATACAAACAGTGCATCAAAATTAAATTCTTTTCCAAATAGTATAAATAAGGAACCATCATTTATGTGTTTGCATGTGCAGAAGGCTTCTATTTTGGCCTAAACAAAGAAGTGCAAAAGGCTTCTATTTCTGAAACTGTACTATGTAACAAACATGGTATAAACCACGTGTAAGTTAAGCATGAGTAAGAGCATGGAAAGCTATTGGAGCCAGAGCCTGAGACATTAGATATTACATAGAAACAGGATAGTAATTCAAATGTTTAAAACAACTGCACTTCAGTTACTGTATGAAACAATTGTATGGGAACCCAAGTAATTATTAACCATTTCTTTTCTTATTGTCAATATAATCAAAGCTTATAAAAAAAAATTCAATAATGGATAAAGCAAGACTACTTTTGTATCATCATCTTGATAACCATCAACAAAAACGAGTATTACAGTCTATGGAGATATGGTAAAAAGAAGAAGCGCATTTGATACCTCAATGTAGATGAAGTATTCTGCTTTTTCAATAAGAGAGCAATAGGCATTGTGTATGCTCTCTTCCGTTTGGCTTGTTCCAGCAGACCATTGACTGACGCTCCTAATAACCTATCAATAAAAGCAATTTTATTGGCATAAAAAACTACTAGTGTCAATAAAACAATATAATAAGTGAGAGGAGCAAAAAAGTGAATGCAAAAGATCATATGTTCATCTACATGAGAGCTGAGCATCCAGTAAGATATGAAATATTACCCACCTACCAGGAGGCTTTGGTCCTTCGGGGGAAAACAAAGGATCAAAGTCAACAACTTTCATGATGAAGCATTTTCCAAATTTTAATGACACTTTTGGTCAATTATCATCTGAAAAATATACAATAACAACTGCCACCCCAAGCTTTTTCCATGAGATAGACTACATAGATCAAATGACACATATCCTATAGTAATCTAATCACAAAGACTTACATAACAGGTGAAACAAAATGTGATAGTTATCGACACTATTATATTTAAGTAGCTTGCTGACAGCAATACGAGTACAATGTACCTGACAACGGCAGGAAACACGAGGGCCAACTTGCCCTGATTCATCTGCAAAATCTCCCTGATCACCACGCTCTTGTGTTTCCCACCATTCTGGACCAGTACTTTGTTGCTCAACATGAGGCACTCTATCCAGAGACTTTTTCTCATCATAATGCATATATCCAAGATCATCTACAAAGCCCTTCATTGGGGTGTCTTGACCAACAGCTTCAATTTTCACCCTCCGAAAAGAGAAAGGAAGACCACCACCAACCTTTATTGGCTTATCAACGTGATGTATGAAGTTTAACCCGTTCATTTTGGGGTCTCCTTCAGACTCATCACGAGTCAAAAGTAGAGGAACATCTTGTTCTTGGGATAATGAAGAAAATGAATCTTCTCTCTTGATGACTCTATGATTCTCAGCATTATTGTTTTCAATCTCCATCTCAGTGCTTCTTCCCAAGTAATGTGGAATAACCATATGATGCTGAGGCATAAGTAAAGGTATTGCTTCCTCATACGGAGCTTTATTCCTCTGATATGGGGAAAAAGAAACAAGATTTCCAATTAGGATAATAGATGTAAGACCAAGATGAATTAATTGATTTCAGATGAGCCTAACCTTCGCATAATTCCATCTTTGAACAAAGTGCCGAGCAATATCACGACAAGGTGGTCCCCAAAGGGCGCAATGAACATCATGCCAAGGCATACGAGGATAATTTCTACGATCCAATTCATCTTTCATTGTATCTTCCCATGAATTAGGTTCAGATTCCCTGGAAAATTGAAAAAAATCTGTGAATTCAATCCCACAAAAAAATGATAGCCCATAAAATATGAATAAAAAGTTATAATAATATATTAACACATATCAATGGTGAAACATACTAATTTAGTTATATTGTATTCTTATGCTATTATAAAAGAGAAGAGTGACGTATATGAAGCAACCAAATGAGTTTGAATCATAGTAGTCAATCCCGGATCTCGTCGCATCCCAGACGTCCCCCAAAGAAACACACATATATATATATATATAAGTAAAAGAAGAAGAAGAAGAAAATCAAGAGAAACCATGTATTGAGCATCATAACTAATAATCCAAAATCTTAAGTTCTATATTTCATAATAGTTCCATAATCCATAATAAATATAGTCATAAAAAATCAATTTTGGTATCTGCTTTTGCTCCTTAAGAGAAGCATCAGTCACCAATTTCTTCTTTAACAGCAGATTGTTACTCTAATTTCTAATGTAATATAAAAATATAACCTTCAGTCTCCAGGAAACCATTTCAATCTTCAAAAATCAGAAGTGTTTTCTGTAATTCTGTTTTAACTACATGAAGCTTCTAACAATTACATAGCATGGTCAAATAGACTTTTACAGAGCTCCTTTGTAATTTTTATTTTCTATTGACAAAACTCACCTAGGGTTATAAAAGTCCTTTCCAGGCCAGATTAGAGGAGGGCAATCCCCCACTTTATGCTCAGATGAGTCATAACGGCCAAAGCACAAATCCAGTCCTCCAATGAAGCAAATATGGTTATCGACAATGACCAGTTTTTCATGGTGAGACCTGAATATAATCATGGGAACATAGGAAACATAAAATCCTTAGTATGCTTTATGGTTTGATACTTGCTTGGAAGAAGACAAAAATCATGAAACAAAAGGAAGAAAGCCGTATTTGGGAAGATGCATACCATAGATAAACACCAGAAGAAAAGTGATCAGGATAGCGTAGTACCCTCACGTTCTCATGAATGCTAAGAAGCTTTCTCTTGCTATAGACACTGTTGATTTTCAAAGCAAGAGCCACCTCTTTGTACAGAAGAATGTAGATCTGCATTAACAAATAAAAGCATTCAAGCAATCCTCACACTACTATGAAACCCAAGAAATTCAAAAACATTTAATCTTAGGTGTCATGCAATACAATTGAGAATAATCACAATAAACTAACTAATACAATTAATTTATAGACATTGTTGATTTTCAAAAGCAAGAGCTAACTCTTTGTAAAGAAGAATATAAATCTAAAATCTGTGTTAACAAGTAACAAATAAAAGCATTCATGCCAATCGACACACTTCATCACAATGAATGCCAACGAAATCTAAGACCCAACATCATGCAAAAATCCTTGCAATGTGTCCAAATATCTCTTACAATTTGAAGAACTCAATAAAAAAAGGTTATTAAGAACTATGGTTTCTTAAGTAAATCTGCCAAGGCATTGTGGAAACTGAAAATAGTTTCCGTTAAAGGTTACCTGAACCCCTTGCTTAGCCTTTGCTTCCAACAAATTATCAAGCCTTGATGATGCATGAATGTCAAAAGGTCGCCTGAGATACAGTTCTGGGCATACCCACCATCCACAGATGAATATCTTTGGAATTTTTCAATCATTGAACAGAAATTTGAAGATAATCATTTTTCCATGTTGATAAAAAAAAAAAAAAAGATATATCATGAAATGCTGATGATGAATCATTTTTCAAACCTCTGATCTTGCATCCTCAATTGAAGAAGCAATTGCATCAAATGCTGCTTGCCCATCCACGAACCATTGGGCTTGACTACCATCTTCAATTAAGCCTCTTGGAGGAGCAAATGACCCATAGCGGTGAGGATAACACCAGCCTTCAGGAGGCCTAAGTCCAGCATCATTAATTGCTGCAACCCAATCTTTAACTTTACTGCTACTTTTCCCTCTAATTCTAATGCTCCGGATACCGCACGTCACCTACAATATTAAGCCAAGTGTTCAAAAACTATGTAACTCTGTACAACCAGATATCTGATAACATGAACAAGTCAGCTTTGATGTGCAGATACATCAAAATTGTTAACATATCAGTATCAATACTATATCTCATATCAATACTTGTATTATTCTTTTGCATTCATATTTTTTATATATCTCTAAAGTTTTCCTTTTTGAATATCAAATGTTAGAAGTTATACTCTTTGAAATATTGAAGATAAATTTGTTCATATCAATTATTTTTCTCTAATTATATTATCATTTTTTATTTTTTATACATAATTATTTGTGATGTAATTTGTGATTATATATATATACCCACATCCAATTTTTATCTATAAAATTGTCATATTTGCATATTGTATCATACTATATCCAATACTCATCCATATTGGTGCAACATAGAAAGTCAGCTAATAACTAGTAAAAATATTAGGATTTGATCCATGAAATTTTATTGGATAAATGGCCTGGTAGATTACTCCACAAATTTGGTCCTTGGATAACTTTTTCGCATCTAAACACTGAAAAATTTGTAGCATTTTCTAGGGCCAAATCCATGTCATATGAGCAAATATTGTCATCTGAGGATGACAAATTTGATGGAAAAAGAGATATAAAGGAGAACTTCTCACCTTGAATGAATGGCGTAAAGGATTTCGTTCCTTTATTTCACTAGCCAGTGACAGACGACCATCCCCATTCCCATCCGATGGAGGCAGCACATCAAAGACAATAATGTCTAAGGGCTGCTTATCAAAAGGATCTGCCAGCAATGCCAAGAATCCAGGTTTCAATACAGCCCATACCTGTAGAAAACAAGAAATTGATAATTGCAAAAGTCAAAATAATAATAATAATAATAATAATAATAATAATAATAATAATAATAATAATATATCAATGCTTTGAACCAAAGACGAGTAAGCAATGAATAGCCCCGCCATCCCATATCACAGGATCCCAACATTGAGGATGTTCGGATGCGAGATCCGGGATTGACATGGGAGGCTGGGAGCATATAGTAAGAAATACTGCCAGCCCCATCTGAGGGTTGAGGTATGTCTTGGCTAAGAAATGGGTAGGGTTCCCTGCTCTAAACATTTTTCTCTCAGAAACCAAACAATAAGGAAATATGATTCGACCATCTATAATCTATACTCCTTAAGAAAGTGGACTTCCCCTATCGAACTAAACTTTTATTTTCCAAAATAACCAATGTTGCATCTTCAATTGGCCCCAAATTCAAAATGAAACTGAAAATAATAATAATAATAAAGAAAAGGTTAGCGCAATGCATGAGGCTCCAAGGTTTGAGGAAGGTAGATAGACACAACCTTACCTCTACAACAAAAAGTAGATTCTAGGATTTGAACCACAATGACCATCAGGTCTCAAAGTATTGACTCTGTTATTGGGCCGAGGCTCACCCCTTATTTATGAGAAACTTCTAATATATTGGGGGAAAAAGTATAATGTTAAGTTAGAAGTTCTCATTCAGTTTTAAATGGGACAGAATATACCTAAAGATTTATATTCTTGATATACATAGCAAGTTATCACAGTTACTGTATTATTGACTTCTCATGCTATATAGGTTACATATGTTATGTGTATATTCAAATCTGACTTCCTTTGAAGTGATGAAATGTTGCACGCAAAACATTTAGATTCTACATATTATCAAGAGAAACCAAGACAAGTAAATCATGTTGACCTAATTCAAAATAAGAAATGTCACCTTTTGCCAGTTGTCATTACAACAACTAAAACAGCTAGATGTACAACACTTTCTGGAATCATCATCCTTTGGAATTTTGGGCAGATGTTTCACCATTACATAATCTTCTTTCAGCTTAGGTCCATATTCAGGCAAAAAAGATAGCTTCGATACCTCTAAAAACTTGCAGACCTATGACACAAAGTTGCTGCTTAACAATTTTCAAGCGATCATAAACTAGCATGCAAATACAACAAGACATCAAAAGCAGAGGAATGCACCAAACAAATAATTATTAAAAAAAAAGAAAGAAAGAAAGAAAATAGTCATGGACTTCAAAATTCAAATGAAACTAAAATATGTCCTATAAGTTCCTACGTCATAATCAATACTCCTGCAGAGGAAATGGAAAGCCCAATGCACTAGGTTCCCACAATCATGGACTCTAGGGATTAGGAAACCACGATAAGCAACCCTAATTGCCAAATATATGATCTCTGTTTATCAATAAAAACTGCAAATTTTTTGCTGAAAAGCTAAGGTCATGCGAACAGGTTCCACAATTTAGGACAAGTGCATCTGATCGTCAACCAAAAACAGTATCATCATCATGCATCTGGCTACCTGTTAATGAAACTAGTGCACTATCCGAAATCAACAGACTCCACAGTGGTAGAGTAGCAAAGAAACAGAGTTCTAATTTTCCTTTTTATTTTATTTTATTTTTATTCCTACTTTAGGAATGTTAGATGTCAACCAATTTCAGAGCACTGAAACAGGAGCATGCAAGAAGAGCATGACTAAATATTGGCTATTATGTTTTAAAGATATAGGCCCAGTATCCAGTACTATAGCACTTGTAACTCCTGGATTTTATCTTTTTAAACAATTTGCATAGCCCCTATATCTATTATTCTACTTATATTTGTTTCACCACAAAGGCCCCATTGTAAGTTGTTATGACTGACACAATCAACCCAAGGATGATGTTAATTGACTTCATTTCATATGTTAAATTAACAAATCAACACATAGTCCCTCCTTCAATAAATCCAATTGTAGGAATTTATTTATATCTTTCATCCGACCATAGATGCCATATACGCTAAAACCTCAACAATGAATCGATAACAGTGTAACAAGATTATGACATGATTAACATCAGTGGTTAAAGGCTCATGCGCAAAGCATACCTCTGGAGAGTTAACAATACTGATATTTCCCAAAAAGTGATTCAGATATCCTTGCATTGCACTCTTTGCCCTGTCTGACACAGACTGCTGCCTACCTAAGGCTGGTCGTATAATTGGTAGAGCAGCACTAGATGGAACATCTCTGGACCAAATTTCATATTACAGGAAATTATGACGACAAATTAGCATATTGATATTGTAAAAGTGCGCCAACAAAAGTTGCATGCCAGTGGGGTGGGGGTTCACCTGTTTTTTGCATATTCATCAGCATGTGAAGCAAATGTTTCATCATCAGCTTCATCGTCATCATGCACCATAGTAGTGTGCTCTCCTATTCCTAGATTTTGAAGCCATTCTTTAACCTTTAATATAATTTTTCAGTGAACATTACATCAAAACAAATAGCATATATAAAAAAAAAATTCTGCAAATGCATTTATTTATAAGCAATAAAAAGATCCATCTTAAGAAAACATTGCTGATCCAATACCTGTTCTTGCTTCTCATGAATTTCCTCAAAAAAGGCACGCTTCTTTAATGCAAAATGCAAATAAAATACTTGAGAAGCTTTCTTCACTAGCTCCCACTTGAACTGGAACAAAAATGAGATATAAATAAGTATACTCCTTTAGGAAGGAAGATCGAATAAAATAAATAATAATACGTAGAAAAACCACGATTCTTTTTACAATGAAAGAAAGAGTAATGCTAGGGAAATAATAACACAAAAGTTACCTTATTTATCCATTTATTTCAGCAATAATTAAGGAATACAAAATAAAGAAACAAATGCATTAAAAATAGCTATAAAAAAAAGAAACAAGTTATGGCTCCCTATGGTTCCCACACGATGGCCCCCAAACATTATACTGAAAGACAAGGCAGTACTGGCAACTGCGAACAAACTTTAAAACACAATCATCAAACCAAAGGTGTAAAACTATTTTCAGCTAAAACAAAAACTGAAAGGCCAGAGATATAACTAACAGTAACATTTATTTGGAGAAAACAAATGAATTCCAAAACAATGCAAAATATACAAATTGCAGCAAAGCATTGTCAACTCTGAAGTCAAAAGAGTCAAACCATTGCTAAATTTAAAACCTCTGTTCAGTTTCCTAATTCATAAGTGCACAAAACTTCATTTCTTCACTGGCTCTACTTCCCTTTTCAGAATTCTTCTAGCCATACTCAAATTAAATTTATTTAATTGAATTTAATTATAAGTTAAATTATATTTTTGAAGCATTGTTTCACTCCAGATCATTACCCGCTAACTATGCTAATCAGATGAGATCATAATCTACGATATTAGTAGTTTGTAGATGCCAAATACATTATAAATTGATGAAAATAATTTTAAAATGATAGCTGCTCATTTATTTTAGGTAAAAATAAAATGAAATGGTGCTATTGTTAATTTTTTTAAAAATATATTTTTTTTCATTTTAATATAAAAAATGTGTATTTAATTTATATTTTTATTTTTAGTATTTTCTGTTTTTTAAATTTTGTAAAAAAAAACTGTATAAATAATAAAATTATGTTTTCTATTTCCATATTTTTTTACAAAATTTTTTAAAAAGAATCCTGAAAATGAAAAAGGATTTTGTTTTCGTATCTAGCAGCCAATTTGGTAGTCTTAATTCTAGAAGTTGAATTTTTTTAGCGTTTCACAAATTTGAAGGGTTCGTTGCGTACACTCCGTGGTAGTTGGTAGATTGTCTTACGTTCTCTTTGACAACAGCTAAAATGGATTTGACCCCCCAAAACTAATTTTAATAAAGTATGTGTATTAATCAAAACTTGTTAAGCTGATGGGTGATTTAATCTTTTACTTAGAAAAAAAAAATGAAGTTACCTAGATCACAATCTTCTAACGAGTTGATGAATCATCAGTTAATTCATTTTCATAATAAAATGCGAATACATTCAATAGAAGTGAAAAAATAAGAAAGTGTTGGTGTCATTTAAGAGCGTATAAGAATTTCTTATAACCTAAATCATAAAATTTAATTCTAGGTTGCGTGATTTTGTTTGCTTTGTGCATTGGATGGACTGAATGGTGGAACATTATACACAGAAGCAACGACTTTTCTTTTAACAAACTAATAAATAAGCCACTCGTCACATGCCATTATTTGCCATTACAGTACAAGTCAGCAACCGCTGCCTGGGATCATCTATTTTAATCCAATAACCAATAATTGAAGTAACATAAACGAAACAACAGCATAAAAGGCTGATTTTTCACATGCACTTTTATTTTAATTTCATCGTAAAACAAAATAAAAAACTGAGTAACCTGAATTGATGCCCACAGCTCCAATTCTACAAACACCAAAGGACATTTTCCTTTGTTGTGATGTGATTAATACATGACACATCACACATCTCATGATATTGAGATCTTTATACTAATTACAGTTTACGTGAATAGTAGTGTATATAGTGTACATGTGTATTATTAGCATTACAATTGAATGGATTTGCCTTAACCACGAAAAATGTTTTAAAAATAAATTTTATAATCGTAACTTTTTTTTTATTTTGGTCTTAGACCATACACATTTCTATGGGTTTAAGTTCCTAAGTGCTTTCATAAATTAGTTGTTATCCCAAATATACCAATTAAGATTAAGATTAGCAAAAGTGTATCTTGTTAATTCTTCAATTTTTTTATCAAATGACTCATTACGTTGTTAGAGATTAATCGAATATATTTTTTGTTAATTTTAAAGATATAATGGATAGAATTAAAATTTAAGAAACTATTTAAATAAATACAACAATTTTAAAGACTACTTCAATTTTTTTATTTATCATACGCATTTTCGCTCACTCACGCACACCCTAAATGACTCTTTTCAACTTCAACCTAGCTATAGCTGGGTATAAAACTTGGTGTGGCAATTTAAGAGGCAAATAGCCAAATACATTTGCCACTTTTACACATGTGTCGGCCACAACACTTTGGAACTTAACTTCGAGTTCCTATGAATAACTCAGGTGGGATAATGGGATACAATTCGTTTTCTTTTCTTGGTCATTGGTGGGATACAATCTTTTTGCAATTTTATTTTGGTGGAAATTCATGTGCAGTCGACTTCACGTGAAGTTGATACTTGAGAGCCGTTAGATGATTTGACTGATTTGACTAAATTTTTATCTAACAGCTCTCAGATATCAACTTCACATGAAGTCGACTTCACTTGAATTTTCACCTTTTATTTTTTATTCCCACCGTATTTTTTAATTCGATAGATTAAAAGTTAATTTATTATAAATCTGAGCTCTATTTAAAAATTTGCTATTAGCTACTAGATTTATGTAAGTATAAAGTGAAATCTATATAACTATAGATAGCCGTGGTTTCATCTCCGAGCTGGAGACCTCCCCGCACTCCACGCCGGTTCCAGTCCCAGGTGGAGGCTCTCCTCCACGGTGGCATCCCCTCCAGCGTGGCTTTGCATCTTCAGGGCTCCATGTGCTACTGTGTCCTTCCGCCGTCAGCCATCGCTTTCACCTTCTCTCTCACGCAACCTACATTTCCTTTCGGTGAATCGCTCACGCAACCTGCCTTCTTGATGGATTTGTTTGAACAGGTAATGATTAGTTGGAACCCTAGGGGCTTTGCTTTCTTCTCCTACCTTCGTTTCGTCTGCCCTATAAAACTCTGTGTACGACCTCTGTTTCTTGGTAATTTGCTTTGGTGCCGTTCATCGCAGGTTAGGGGTTTCCCGATAGAGTCTCAAATTGAAGATCTCCAATGAATCAATTAGGTGTATCCAAACCTATTTTCCTTTTCATGCTTTTTGTTTCCCTTGATTGTGTACATCTTTGTAATCAATTTTGGTATCTGTTCCACGGTTAACCCAGATTTTATTCTCTAGGGTTTGTGAAATTCCTAATTGTGGAAATTGTGATAATTTTTCGTATCTGTTCGACGGTGAAGCCAGATCCTATTGCCTAGGATTCCTGAAATTCCTAATTTACAAATTGTGTCTATGTGACTTGGTTTGTTTCTAGGTTCATGTTCTTGGTTACATTCTTTGGAAGTTGCTGTTAATTTTGAGGATGGTCTATGAATCGGTTTCCTCTTCTTCATTTCGTTTTTTAGATTTCGTTGGTATGATTATCATTTCTCCTTTTGCTAGCTGTTGAATTGTTTGTTGCATGTGGTTTGTGTATTTCATCAATTGTTGGTATTTTATAATGATTATAAAGATTGTCTTCTTACTTACCTTTTCTTATATTTATTGATCATGGGTTTGGTTTTCTGAATCATCTTCTAGGTATGGGGTTTCTACCTAATCTACTTTCTCCATGGTGATGTGATTGACAGAGTTTTTTCATCAAAGTCAGTTTATAGACCCAGCTTCTCCTATTCAAGTTTTGCATTTCCAATATCATTCTCTCCTAATCAAGTTTTGCATTTGAATTTTCATTCTCATTCACTAATCCCTTTGAATTGTTTGGGCTGAATGTAGCAATTTATAATTTTTTCTGCATTCAGAATCAACTTCTCTTATCTGACTTGGTTTGATTCTGGGTTCATGTTCTTGGTTACATTCTTTGGAATTTTCTGTCAGATTCTTTGAAAATTGATGAATCTATTTTTAATTTTTTACTTTGTGTATATTCAACAAATCCATTGAGTTTTTATAATGTTTTCTGGACTGTTTGTGTCACTGGGGAATTCTCTTCTATATAATCTACTATATAATCTATTTGATGAGTGGTGATGTGATTGATAGGACTTGATTCATAGCTTTTTGCTAATTTATTTGCATCTGATGAAACCTTTTGTTAGTCAACTCACTTGCATTTCAATTCATTCCCAATTCCATTCCTTTCTGTTCAAGGTATTAGGTTTCAATCTCATCCGTTTCATGAATGTTGATGTGATTGACAGATTTTTATTGATGTTTGTCTATACTTTTTTTCCCATTCAGCTGCTATTTCGAATGTATGCCTACCTAACACATTTTAGCAACTCTCATTACTATGAGTAGAATCATTGTTTGGGATAGTTGATGACTTCCTTCCTTATGGTATAATGACATGTAGGTGCAGTGTAGTAGGTATGGTGTGATATCTCAATTTTTGGTCCCTATTTGTTGATTTCTTGAAAGTTTCCCAATTTCATTCTCTCCTATTCAAGTTTTGCATTTGAATTTTCATTCTCATTCACTAATGCCTTTGAATTGTTTGGGCTGAATGTACTAATTCATAATTTTTTCTTCATTCAGACTCATGTTCTCTTATCTGGCTTGGTTTGATTCTGGGTTCATGTTCTTGGTTACATTCTTTGGAAGTTTCTGTCAGATTGTTCAAAAATTGATGAATCTATTTTTAATTTTTTACTTTGTGTATATTCAACAAATCCATTGAGTTTTTATACTGTTTTCTGCACTGTTTGTGTCACTAGGGAATTCTCTTCTATATAATTTACTACTATTATATAATCTATTTGATGAGTGGTGATGTGATTGATAGGACTTGATTGATAGCTTCTTGCTCAGTTATTTGCATATGATGAAACCTTTTGTTAGTCAACTCAGTTGCATTTCAATACTTTATTGGTTATGCAAAAGTTGTTGTATATTTCAGCTCTTGCAAAGAAGTATAGGTGATTGTCATGAATTTGTTTGCTTCTTTGATACAGGAATATGCTTATGCCGCTCCCATTCAAGTTTTTCGTTCCCAATTGCATTTCTTCCTGTTCAAAGTATTAGGTTTCAATCTCATCCGTTTCGTGAATGTTGATTTGATTGACAGATTTTTATTGATGTTTGTCTATACTTTTTTCCTGATTCAGCTGCTGTTTCCAATGTATCCCTACCTAACACATTTACCAACTCTCATTGCCATGAGTAGAATCATTGTTTCGGGTAGTTGATGACTGCCTTCCCTATGGTATAATGACATGTAGGTGCACTGTAGTAGGTATGGTGTGATATCTCAATTTTTGTTCTCTATTTGTTGATTTCTTGAAAGTTTCCGAATTTCATTCTCTCCTAATCAAGTTTTGCATTTGAATTTTCATTCTCATTCACTAATCCCTTTGAATTGTTTGGGCTGAATGTAGCAATTTATAATTTTTTCTGCATTCAGAATCAACTTCTCTTATCTGACTTGGTTTGATTCTGGGTTCATGTTCTTGGTTACATTCTTTGGAATTTTCTGTCAGATTCTTTGAAAATTGATGAATCTATTTTTAATTTTTTACTTTGTGTATATTCAACAAATCCATTGAGTTTTTATAATGTTTTCTGGACTGTTTGTGTCACTGGGGAATTCTCTTCTATATAATCTACTATATAATCTATTTGATGAGTGGTGATGTGATTGATAGGACTTGATTCATAACTTCTTGCTGATTTATTTGCATCTGATGAAACCTTTTGTTAGTCAACTCAGTTGCATTTTAATCCTTTATTGGTTATGTAAAAGTTGCTGTATATTTCACCTCTTGCAAAGAAGTCTAGCTGATTGTCATGAAGTTGTTTGTTTCTTTGATAAAGGAACATGCTTATGCCACTCCCATTTAAGTTTTGCATTCCCAATTCCATTCCTTCCTGTTCAAGGTATTAGGTTTCATTCTCATCCATTTCATGAATGTTGATGTGATTGACATATTTTTATTGATGTTTGTCTATACTTTTTTTCCCATTCAGCTGCTATTTCCAATGTATCCCTACCTAACACATTTACCAACTCTCATTGTCATGAGTAGAATCATTGTTTGGGGGTAGTTGATGACTGCCTTCCCTATCATATAATGACATTTAGGTGCACTGTAGTAGGTATGGTGTGATATCCCAATTTTTGTTCTCTATTTGTTGATTTCTTGAAAGTTTCACTTTTTTTTTTCCTGTTTTTGTGTTGGTTCAGGTTTTGGTCCTATGATTAGTTGTCTCTATGCCATTGAATGGAGATGCATATGGACTCAGATTTTGTTTTCCCTCCATTTCCATCCTCAATTTGAATTCAAAAAGGTGAGCCTTGTGTGCTGGATTTTTTCTATAAAAGGATGGTTGGTGAACCACATTCAATGCACAAACATTCTGCTGTGTTCTATTTCCTCCTAAACTTTGTCTATTTCAGAAAATTTTTTTGTTCACATTTTTATCTATTTCATCAATTCTGTTTATCCCCTTTTTTTCCTCTGCAATGCCTCCTCCATTTGATATGATTTCCAAAATGCATCCTCCTAGAGAGGCTTGGAGGCTGAAAGTTAGGGTTCTAAGGCTTTGGGTTGTACCCTCTTTTGGTAACCATGAGGTTCCTAACACAATGGAGATGATTCTCCTTGATGAGCATGTTAGCCCCTATTGGCTTCTCTTTTAAATATGGTGTTAGTTGTTGTTTTTATAAGTTTTCAAGTTTAAATGATGTGTTTTATTAATCTGATTTTGTTCTTTTGTTGGATTTCCAGTGTGGAAAAATTCAAGCTACAGTTAAGAAACCACTCCTTAATATGTTTAGGGATCATATAGTTGAAGGTCAAGTTTATAGAATGGCATACTTTACTGTTGTATCAAATCATGGTAGTTATAGAGCAACTTCTCATGAATTCAAATTGGTTTTCCTTCACCGAACCACTGTTGTAGCTGTTGATGAAGATGTTATCCCTAAGACTTGTTTCAACATTTTACCTTTTTCTGAGCTGCTGAACATGACCCAAGATTATGATTTTTTAGTTGGTGTGTCTATCTTCTTGGTATGCTGTTATTCAAGTTTTTTTAACAAATGCTTTGAATATTTAATAGGTTGTGTTTATTTGGAATAGATGTCATTGGTCTTTTAACTTCAGTGGGAGAAGAGAAAGAATATGCAAAATAGGGAAAAATTGTGAAAATTATTGTGCTGGAATTAACTCCAAAAGAGTATGTTGATTGAGTCATTTCTCCTGGTTTCTTTTTATGTTTTAATCATCTTTTTTTCTTATTTTCTGTTTCATTTTTTGTCATGTTTTGAGTTTCAGTCTTACAGTGCGCTGTGCATTATTTGGGAACTATGTTAATCAAGTAAATCATTTCCTTGCCTCTGGCTATGTGGAGCAGCCTGTTGTAGTCATTCAACTTGCAAAAGTCAAGTTCTTTAGGGGTACATTATTTGTTTTATGTACATCTTATTGGTACTCTAGGTGTTGTCTCCAATAAACTTTGCTAGACTCTTTCTGTATTGCTGTGTAGGTCAAGTAGGCCTTCAAAATGTGATGTATGCCACTCAAATATTATTTAATCATGATCTTCCTGAAGTTGTTGAATTCAGGCAGAGGTTTGCATTGTTTATTTTGTTCATTCTTATTGTATTCTTTATTTAGAACCAATCTGGAGTAACAAGTACAAGTGTTTGCATCATTTTTTTTAGTATAGTTGAGCAAGGTGTCAATGGTACCCAGCCACTCTTTATTGCAAATGAGGGTAAAGTTGTCTCCTTGGAAGATGATTTCATGCGTTTAACTAGAAAATGCACTATTGAAGAGCTTCAAGATAATAATGAGGTTGTCTTCTTTTGAGTTAGTTGTGTTTATGTTTATTTTATACACATATGAACTGAAAAAGAAAATTAAAGAACAACTTCCAGATCTGTTTTTTCATTCATATTGTTAACAAATTTTGGAATGCCCATTGCATAGGAGGGTTCTTTTATCATTTTTGGTACAATCCAAGGTATTGTTGAGGATGGAGGTTGGTGGTATTCTGCTTGTGTGTGTGGAAATGGTATCTATCCTCAAAATGGTGCATATTACTGTGATTTTTGTTTGAAGCACATAACTAATGTGACTCCAAGGTCAGAAATTTCGTTCAAAATGTCTTTTCATTTTGTCTTGTGGATTGTTTATAAAAATAATGTTTCTTGGTATTATTTATTCTGAATCATTGTGTTCCTTTTTTTTCTCTCCGCAGATTTAAAATTAAAATAACAGTTGAAGATCATAGTGGGGAGGGTATTTTTCTTCTCTTTGATCGTGAGGCATCTTATTTGCTTAAGAAATCATGTGCTGACTTGTTTACCGAGGTTCAAAGAGATGCAAGTGTATGTTCTTAGTTTTCTTTTGTGTATTCTTCACTTTATGGGATGTGATATCTGTTATTTAAACTCTGTATTTGTTATGTATTACTTTCAAAATAGCTTGTATGTGGGGATACTTATCTTCCCATATTCTAAGGGCTCATTGGAAAGAGGTTACTGCTGAAGGTTGATACCAAAGGTATGCCACATGATACATTTTATGGCACTTTTCGAGTTAGGAGAATATGTGATGATCCCACCATTATTGCCATGTTTGAGCTTCCGGATTATGATGCTGATGATGAGTCAACTCCAAAAAAGGTTACATATACATATAATTATTTTTAGATTGCGTGAATTCATGTTTTCTTCTTTTTTTTATTGTGCTGTGGTGAATTTTTCTTATGGTCTTATGTATTTTTAAACTGTTGTGGCATATGAATAGGAGCCTGATTTACACAAATCTGTTCCCTGTGGAGAAAGGGATATTGGTATTAAGAAGGAGTCATCAAAGACTTTTATCAAAAGTGAGAAAGTTGCTGGTGAGTCTTATGGGGTTTTATCTAAATCCCCAATTCTCATTGATTTTCTGGCTGAAAAACAGCATGCTGTTTCCGGAGGGACTGAGTTTGCTTCCTTAATTAATGGTGAACATGGAAAAGATGAGAAAATACCCAGCAATGATACTGTTAGTGATGATCTTTCTGCTGAACTGAATATATTGCTTAGCTCACCAGAAAAAGAAACTCAGGTGCTGTTATATAATGTTTTTTTCCTCCTTACTATGTGTGCTGTTTCTAAATGGATTTTGCATTTCTTGAGTGACTTTCGTAGCTTTTGTTAATTTCTTTGTCATAGGAGGTGTTGTCCCATGTTATTGATGCACCTTCCCAATATAGAGAGAAGCTTATTCATGAAAATCATGTTGTCACCTCCAAGGGCAAGAGAAATCTGAATCCCCAATTTGAAGAGGCGGCTGCTGATGTAGATGGGCGTGGGTTCAAGATTGCCAAGATTAATGGAGTTTGATTTAATGTATGGTATTGAGCTGCTGTGTCTAGGTGTAGGTAGTTTATATAGTATATCTACAAGTGTTTAGGAAGGCTTGTGATTCCAAATACATCGAAATGTAATGATGCTGGCTGGATGGTATTTTGATTTGACCTTTTTAGATTGTGTCCAACAAATAGGATTGTCAGATATAGGGATTTTTCTTTTGTGTTGGCTTGGGTCATCTGCCAACTAGGTCTATTCTCAACTCCTCCTTTTGTAATAGTGACTTTGCTAGGGATTGGACACATTTTCAATGTTGTACCCTCTTTAGGTTACATACTAGGATATGTAGTCAGATGTTGGGATCCTCCTTATCATAGGAGAGATAGCCATATGTAATTGTGTATATCACTATCAGTATTTTAATGAAATGCGGCAGTTCTTATTTTTATTTCTTTATTGTTGTACAACTTTATCTTTTCATCTCAATTAGTTATTGGTGTTGATTATAATACTTTATTTTTTTTATGTTCTGCGTTATCAAAGGTGTGCATGGTTATATTAGTTCTTTGTTGGTTCTCTTCCCAGCCACCCCTTCCCCCTACCTTTTTTTTTTTATCTTTTGCTTATAGGAACTTAACAATGTGATGTGTTTTTGGGAATCAATTAGGGGTAGTTCTTGCGATTTATGTTTCAACCTCTAGTTTTATTTAGCACGAGTAACAAAGATGTCTCATAATTTTGTTCGTGCTAGAGAATATATGCGTAATTCTTTGAAAAGAAAGCGAACACAAACTCACCATCGAAATGCAAGAGGTCAGTATTGAATTGACCTTCGTGATACTTTTAGTATTTTTTGCTCCAACTTTCAGTGATTTGATATCTATGGGAGTCTTTGTAATTTATTTTCGTTTTGTAATGTTTTAGAGGTCCTCGATTCCTCAATCCCTGCTCTCTCTTTGAATGATTATTTGGGTAATTTTTATTGCTCTATTTATATTTTTGTAGTTACTCTGTGTATTCTTATTAATTTATCTATTTTTCTTATATTATTCCAATGTTTCTGTTTGCTTTTATTTTTTAGAAAATTTAGTTGAGGTGTCCTAGAATGTTAATCAGAGTTCAAATCTTATTTTGTCAGGTATAATATTATCTTTAAGTATTTTATCCCTGTCCAATTTTGTTTTTGTTAAATTATATTTTAAGTTCTTATGAATTATATCTAATAACAGATTGGTTTATTGATTTATTATTGTTTTCCTACACTTTTACACCTAAAAGGTTTATTTTAACTATTACGGCCACTTTGGCTAAACTTCATAAATAAGTTCTTTTAGAAAAAGGGTTTAAAATATAAGGACTTTTATTAATAACAACTTTTAAATAAGTTATTTTGTGTTCGGAAAGTTATTATAGAAGTCCTTGTTTTAAAGCTGTGCATTAAATTAGCTAACATAATCGCGAAATTGTTTTTTTTTTTTTTGTTGTTTACGTGGCTGAAAGTCATTAAAATAGTTAATAATTGATTCAAAGCGCACAATTATTGAAGGTAATTAGATTAGCTAGCGTAAGCCTGACCAGTTGTCTTATCTTGTTGAAATAACTAATGTCATTATAAAATTGTTTATGAAATCATTTAGATCAGTAGATAGGTTTAATTTATATAGTTGTTTTAAACATACACAAGTAATAGAGGTTATTAAATTGTTTAATTAGTGTTTATTTTTGTTTTGGACAATATGAAGGGTTTTTTGGTTATGTAATTGGATTCATGTAATCAGTTAATTAATTAACTTTTCTACCTAAATAATAGACAAGGGGTATTTGTTGAAACTTTCTTACTTTGATGTCATAATCAATAGTTGTATCTTAAAAAAAAAATTAACTATTCTGTGGGTTCCTCTAATTTTTTGGAAATCTTCTATTAGTTCCATATAAATAATTTTTCTTTTAGTTCTGTCCGTCAAAATTTTTTTTTTAGTTTTTTCAATTATGCCTCTCTTGATAGTGATTCGGTCAATTGTATAAGGAGATGTTTACAACAAAGAATATGGTGCATGGATTCAATTAAAAGAAAAGGAAATTCTTGGGAGCCAATTCAGAAAAAAAATTGTGAAATGACTCAATTCAAGTAAAAAAAAAATATATAGGCACTTGGTTCAAAATTTTACAACATTCTATTGACTAATTGAGTCATTAAAGTCTCAAAAATATACAACATAATTCTAATAGTAATTTAGATTATTTAATTTGAACCTTGATAGTTAGTATGAGTGATTCAAATAATGAAACAAAGTTTATTCTAATGTTAGCACAAATCAAATTGTTCTTAAATGTGCATTTAGCTTTAATTGGAATAGGTTATTTGATAAAACAATGTTTAATTTTCATTGGTTTTCATAGTTTATTACATTTTTAATGTTCAATTTGGATGCTGATTATTAGATAATTAATTGATTTCTTATTTCATCATTAATTTTTTTTTTCGTTGTCGAATATATATTTACATAAGTTTGTGTTATTTTAAATCAAAATGGATGATATAGACCAATCAGAAATATATGATCCTTCGATAAATTCATTCAGTCAAGTTGGTTCTGTTATTGATCATCCTCTGTTCTTGCAAAGTGAGATACAAGGTACGTTCTCTGTATTAAAGTATTTATTATTCAAGAATAGTAAAATATTATTCTTATTTGCTTAGTGCTAAAAGATTCTATTGTGCTTCTGTGATGAGATATTATTCAGTCAGTGTAAAAAAGTAGTGTTTTGTGATACATTTTTTTGACAAAATTTAAAGGAGTCAAGTATTTACTCTATATTTTATCTGTATGCTAATGGTTTGTTCATTTTATGTTGAATATATTTCGTGCCACATAATTGAGATGAAATTCTTTTGTTGTTGTGCATATTTTTTTCGACTTTATCTTTGCCAGGTTGCCTTGATGTTGGTAATCCTAACTATGAATGTTCACTTTGTGGCGTGTGTTTCTGGTTATTAGAACGTGTTGAAAGAGACTCTACAGTTAATCGTCCTGTTTTTACTGTTTGTTGCTCAAAAGGAAAAATTCAGTTACCTTATCTCCGAAAGCCCCCAGATTTGTTATATAATTTGATTAACGGACATGATAGCAAGAGTTTGTACTTCCAAAAAAATATTCGATCTTATAATAGTATGTTTGTCTTCACGTCTCTTGGCGGTAAGGTATTGGATTCAGTGAATGATGGGAGGGGTCCACCACAGTTTATAATAAGTGGTCAAAATTATGATCGGATTGGAAGTTTGCTCCCAGATCCTGGTCAGAAGCCTAAATTTGCCCAGTTATATATATACGACACTCAGCACGAGATAATGCATATGCAGCAAAACTTTGGGTATGTGTGTTTGATATTTTGTTGCTCAGTCTTTTTATTGTATTTTCTTGATGTTTTAGTGTTATTTGTATTGAAAAACAGGTTTATAGTTGTGATCTGATAGTTATACTGTATTTTGTTCCCATTATAAAGTCTTATTGGTCTTTTTTTGCTAATAATGATATATCAAAATATATGAGATTTGTATTCTGTGTGGTTTTTAAATATATCTTTGTGGTTAATTTATATTTTTTTTAGGCAAACATCTGAGATAGATAAAGAATTGATAGCTGATTTGTTGCAAATGATCGATACTCATAATGTCATAGCACAGTCATTTCGAAGAGTCAGAGAATTCTATCAGTGTCATCCATCTGAGATTTTCTCTTTGAAGTTGTATTTGCAAAGGAAGGTTGATCGAAGAATTTACAATGCTCCTTCTTGCGATGAAGTTGCTGCCTTGATTGTTGGAGATTTTGATTCGTCGAATCATGGCCGTGACATTATTGTTCGATCTACTGGTGGTCAGTTGCAACGTATTTATGAAACTCATGCTCTGTATTGGCCCTTACAGTATCCTTTGTTGTTTCCATATGGTGAGGATGGTTACCAGATGAACATTGGTTATCGAGGTGAACAGCCTGGATATGTTCCTGGAAGGAGAACAAGGGTTTCCCTTAGGGAATTCATATGTTTTCGTCTCCAGATTAGGGAACACGAAGATAGAATTATTCACAAGTGTAGACGGTTATTTCAGCAATTTGTTGTTGATTGTTTCACCATGATTGAGTCCCAAAGGTTGCATGAGATTAGAATGAAGCAAAGTACAACTAGAGGAGAAGTCCTTCAAGGAATAGAGGAGGCTATGCATCGTGGCGATGATGAAGCTTCTTCAATTGGGACACGAATCATTTTGCCTTCTTCCTTCACTGGTGGTAGACGTTATATGTTTAACCGTTGTCAGGATGCCATGGCAATTTGTAAACATTTTGGCTATCCAGATTTATTCTTCACTATTACGTGTAATCCAAATTGGCCTGAATTTCAGCGATTTACAGAGCGAGAGCGAATTCCCATCGCTGATCGTCCTGATATCTCTTGTCGTGTATTTCATGCGAAGTTGAAGTGCCTCCTTAGCGATCTCAAGGAAGGTGTGTTTTTTGGTTCACTTAATGCAGGTATGTTCTTTTCTCACTTAGCATCTCAATCTCTGTCTGTTGTCTTCAGACATGTAGTTGTCTGGATTCTTTAGGATGTTTTTGTATTTTTTAGGTATGTATACTATTGAGTTCCAAAAAAGAGATCTACCGCATGCACACATGTTACTTTGGCTTAACGTGGAAAACAACTTACAAAGTGTTGAAATTGTTGATGAATTCATCTGTACCGAGCTACCCAATCCCCAAAAATTTCCATCTCTTTATAAGGTCGTCACCAAGTACATGATCCATGGTCCCTGTGGTCGACTTAGACCAAGTTCTCCTTGCATGAAAGATGGTAAGTGCTCAAAATTTTATCCAAAAAGATTCGTTGACCAAACGAGCTTTGATGAGGATGGCTATCCAATATATAGACGTCGTAATACGGGTGTCACAGTGAAAATCAACGATGTTGATATTGATAACAGATTTGTTGTGCCCTATAATCCACTACTGTTAATGAAATATCAAGCTCACATAAATCTTGAGTTCTGTAACAAGTCAAATGTGATTAAGTATCTTTTTAAGTATGTCAATAAGGGTCCGGATCGGGTGACTACAACTGTTGGAGAAACATATGATGTTGGTGAATCTTCTCAGGTGGTTGATGAGATCAAACAGTATTACGATTGTCATTATTTGTCACCGCTTGAATCCATGTGGAGAATTTTTGCTTATGATATTCATCATAGATGGCCGGCAGTACAAAGGTTGACTTTTCACTTGCCGAACCAGCAACATGTTGTATTCGATGATGCTGATATCACTACTCATGTTTATTTGCAGAACAAAGATTTGCTGATGATGTTTACGGGTTGGATGATGGCCAACAAGCGGTTCCCGGAGGGGCGGTCTTTAACATATGTTGAATATCCAGACAAATTTGTCTATTGTTTGAATAGCAAGGGGTGGAAGCCAAGACAGAGGGGATTCTCAATTGGAAGATTGAGTTTCGCTAATCCCTCATCTGGTGAACTTTTCTACATGCGGATGCTTTTGAATGTGCAGAGAGGTTGTACCAGTTTTCGAAGTATAAGAACCATGAATGGTGTTACTTATGATACATTTCAAGAGGCATGTTCCGCCATGGGATTCTTGATAGATGATAAGGAGTATGTTTCTGCTATTAAGGAAGTCATCGAGTTAGCGTCAGCTGCACAGCTAAGGAGGCTTTTTGTGATGTTGTTGCTATCTGGTTCCATGGGAAGACCTCTGTCAGTTTGGGAACAAACTTGGGCTTATTTGTCTGATGATATTCTTTATCGCAGAAGATATGAGCTATAATATTCCGGTAAGAATTTTGTTCATCATGAATTTATTATATGACAAGCAGGCACACACGCACGCACATAGTACAGAAATCATATTATGGTGCTAATATTTTATTAATTATCGTTAAACGTAGATCTAACGATGAGTCAGGACGAGTTGCAAGCATTTTGTTTGTTGGAAATTGAGAAACTATTGCAGAGTAATGGAAAATCATTGAGAAATTATGCTGGGATGCCGGTTCCTAATAACTCTTTAGTCTCTCAAATTAGCAATTTGATGCTGTTGCGTGAGTTGCAGTATGATACTGTTTCTTTGACTCGTGAGCACGATGAAAATGTCTCCAAGTTAAATGAAGAACAGAGGGTGGTCTACGATAAAATTATTGATTGTGTTTCGAATAAGAGGCACGGATTCTTTTTTGTCTACGGGTTTGGTGGCACTGGAAAAACTTTTTTATACAGAATTTTGTCAGCTAGATTGTGATCTAAGAAAAAGATTGTTATAAACGTTGCTTCTAGTGGTATTGCTTCTCTGTTGTTACTTGGTGGTAAAACGACACATTCTATGTTCAATATTCCTGTTGAGCTGACTAAAGACACTGTTTGTCAGATTAAGAAGGATAGTCCAAAAGCTGAGGTAGTCCGGTTGGCCGATTTGATTATTTGGGATGAGGCACCGATGACTAACAAATTAGCATTTGAAGCGCTCGATAGGACGTTGCGGGATATAATGGTTTCGGTCTCTGATAGGAATAAAGATTTACCTTTTGGTGGGAAGGTGGTCGTTCTTGGTGGTGATTTCAGGCAAGTCTTACCAGTTATTCCAAAAGGTTCTCGTGCTGAAATTGTGATGGCGTCCATAAATTCTTCTGTCCTCTGGAAATACTGTGAAGTTTTGCGATTGACCAAAAATATGAGGTTAGCAAGTGGATTGGAACAATCAACTGCTCAGGAGTTAAGGTCGTTTTCAGATTGGATACTTCATATCGGTGAAGGTCTATGTGGAACTCTGGTCAATGACAAACTTCTTGTTGATATTCCTTCTGATCTAATCATTCCTGTTTTGGAAAATCCAGTGGAAGATATTGTAAATACAATCTATCCAAATTTGGTTCAGAATTTTCGTGATCCAAGCCTTTTCCAGGATAGGGCAATATTGGCTCCGACTGTCGAGAATGTTGAAGAGATAAACAATTATATAGTTGACTTGTTTCCCAGTGAGGAGAAAAATTATCTCAGTGCTTATTCAATATATGGTAGTGATGCCTATTCTGATGTTGAAGTTAATTGGATAAATGTTGAATTCTTGAACCAGATTAGGTGTTCTGGTCTACCTAATCATTCGTTGAAGTTGAAAATAGGCGTGCCTATTATTTTGTTGAGGAATGTTGATCCAGCTGGGGGTTTGTGTAATGGGACTCGACTTGTTGTACGAGATCTAGGGACAAATGTGATCGGTGCAGATATTGTTTCTGGTAGCAATGTTGGGGATAAAGTTTTTATCACCAGAACGAATTTGATTCCCAGTGATACGGTTATACCGTTTAAATTCCAATGCCATCAATTCCCAGTTTCTTTGTCGTTTGCGATGACAATCAACAAAAGCCAGGGTCAGACACTATCAACAGTTGGTTTGTTCTTGCGTCGTCCTGTGTTTTGTCACGGTCAACTTTATGTAGCTATTTTCCGAATTAGGAATAGAAATATTCTGAAGATTTTACTTTGTGATGAAGGATTAGTTGATCCTACCAGGACTGAAAATGTTGTATTTAAAGAAGTTTTTGATAAGATATAATGTAGTTTTTTGTTATATTTTCTAATCTTTTCTATGTTATTTATAGTTTTGTTTTGGTGTACGTTTTCTTTAGAGAGAGACATCTTCTTTGGGGTATGTCTAAAATCGTCTCAACCATTTTGTGTGCACTAGATGCACCAAATTTTATGGATGATTAGATTCTATTAAATGAATATTAAAGATGTTATGAAAGAAGAGTATTCATACGCTTTATAAATGTAGAGTATATTTGTATATATATACATAAATATATTTTAATACATAGTATTTTAAGAATGGCAAGTATAATCTTTTACTTTAAAATGAATATAAAACATATCAATACATATCAAAATATTTTTCATTTATTAAAATTAATTATTATACTATACTATTGTTAATAAGGTAAAACTTTATTAAGAAATAATTTCATAATTACCTATTAGGAAAAAATATCATCAATCATAATTATTTTAGCATGATTATCTAGATTTATGTATCAATTTTTCTTGGTGCCTTCTGTCTTCTATTTTTTATTATTATTTTGGTTTTAATATTTAGGTCAAATTCTAATTTGATGTCTGATATTTTAAATATTTTATTTTAGTGCAGAATAATTTTACACGAGTTTAATATTATTTCACTCTTAAATTTGATACAAATTCTTTGTATCACGAAATATTTTGTATTAGACTATTGAGATTTAAAGTACTTAATTATGCACTAAAATGTTATGCATTTATTAGAGTCTATCAATGTTCTTATTTTATATTAACCTTTGATTTCTATATAATATAATCAAATGGTTTATATAAATATGTGATATTCTATAAGCAGATAATTATTGGGCTCATTTAAAAGATACCCTCTTCTTTAGTGGATAAATTTGATGATTCATATTTTCATATTTTATTTTGATTTTTTTAGTTTAAAAAGCCATTTTTTAAATACAGTTATTTTGTTTGATATGAAAAATTTATTTCACTATGTGGTTTTGAAAATATTCAATTTTATTAAAAAACTTACTTATTTACTTTTTTTAATTTGATATTATTTTTTCCAAAAAAAGATAAAGAAAGTATATCCTTAATATATTAATAAGAATAAAATATAACCATTTTATTAATAAAAATAATTATTTATCTTTTGTTAGAAAGAAAAGTCAGATGATATCAATGCAAATTTGATTTTAATCTGTCAAAAAAAAATTTGATTTTAATCTAGATTATATCTTTTGTTAGAAAAAAATTAGATGATATTCTTTTTTAGTGGATAAAATTGATGCTTCATATTTTTATATTTTATTTTGATTCCTTTTTTTTGTTTAAAAATCCATTTTTTAAATCCAGTTATTTTATCCGATTTCAAAAAGTTACTTTATTATGTGGTTTTGAAAGTATTAAAATTTATTAAAAAATTTGATTATTTACTTTTTTAAATCTGATATTGTTTTTTCCAAATAAATTGAAAGAAACTATATTGTTAATATATCAATAAAAATAAAATATCATGATTTTATTAATAAAAAATAATTATTTATCTTTTTATATAAAGAATAGTCACATGATACCAGTACAAATTTGATTTTAATTTGTCATAAAAAAATTTGATTTTAATCTAAATTATACTCTATCCATACAATTTTATTTTATTTTTGTTATTTCTAACATATATATTTAAGTAATAAATATATTATTAGTAGTAAGTTTTTTATAATGTCATATATCAATTTTTTCTTGGCACCTCTTTACATAATTTGGTTAATTTATCCAGATCTCAATTGATTTTGTTTTTTTCTTTTGTTAGTTAAAATGTATCTTTTTTAATAGATGAACCAGATTTTTATTTCTTCAAAAAATCAATTCAAATTTTTTTAATACATTGAATTTGCATAAAATTCAAAAATTAAATATCTAAAATGATTGATATTTTTTTTACTATCAGTCTAAAAATACTTGATTGCAGAATTTTGTTTTTATTAATATAATCCTCTCAATTTAACAATAAACGTAATTAAAGTCAAATAATGTGAGTTTAACTAATTTTGTTTTACCAAATTCATCAGTTTCAGTTCATTAGGATCCCTAAAAGACCTTTCGACCTCACCCCATCTTCTTTATCCCTAACCTCACTCCATCCGTCGCACCATCTCCGTACCCTCTCCCTCGGCTGAGGTTTCTGCTTCTCTCCTGGGTTTTGGCCACATGCAGAGAAGGTATGGGTATCTCTGCGATTCCATTCGATCCCACCATGAGGGTGTTGTTCTCTTCGTTGCGTCTGTTCCTTCTCCCCCAAGGTTCCTCTGTCTCTCTCTGTCGATCATACCTCATTCTCCATCTCGATTTCTCCGTTTTGGATAGTAGATGTTGCCACCGCGGTTCAAGAGGTATATCTGGGCTATGGTTCCATTCTCCTCCTTTTCAATCTCTTTCTGGATTCCTTCTCTAGTTTCAATTTTTTTTCTGTTAATTGTTACTGTTTTCTGGATCCATCGTTTAATTTTGAGTTGTTTGGTTTCTGATTTAATCATGGTGATTGTTACTTGTTTTTCTAAATAAATGGTTCTCTCCTATGTTTGTGCTCTTGGTGTTTCTGTGAAATAATTTTCTTCTTGGGGAGTTTGCTCATTATAATTTATATAATTTTCTTTCAGCTATTGGACTGAAGTTAACTGTAGTGTTAGGTATACTTGACTGATGAAATTCTGTTTTTGCTTTATTGTGAATTGTCAAATCAACTATATGTGGTAGGTATTTGGTAATTTGTAACAGGCCTCTTCCCATATTGTTTTTGCTCTTTTCCCATGAGTATTTGGTTATTTGTGATATCTGTAACACCCTAATATTCAAATCCTTATGCTCGAGTCATAAGTCAATGATATTACGGTGGTACGACTTTCAGGTGGATTTTTCATATATAAATATAGGTAATTTTCGAAAGGAGTATTAATCGAGAAGCCTGAAAAGAGTAAAAATCAAAATCGCGAAGACGTATCACTCACGTTTCGACAACGAAAAGTTAAACTGCTAAGCCAAACGCGATATACGGACAAGGCATAAAGGAGATTAAGAGATAGATAACAGATAGATATATATAGCATAAGTAAATAGCCACTAGTCGCGACCCGCGAAGTTTAGGCCGGCTAGGGTACAGTATGAAAGTAGATGACAACAGTATATCCAAATCTTTCCCAAAGGAAACATAAGAGCCTCTATAGGCAAGTTCCAAAAGAGTTCAATACGTAATATAATCTTTTCAAAACAAAGGTGGAGAGATTCTAAGCAAAACACAAAGTAGAGAAAATAAATATCTTCGCCGTCTCTCAGACAAACCACAGCTCACTGCTGAGCACCTGGACCTATATCTGAAAAACAAGAGATATATACGGAATGAGAACCCCGGGCCCATGGGTTCCCAGTACGGTAAAAGTGCCAAATAAATACAATGCACTGCAATAAAAACTCACTGAGCATCCTAAACTTCTTCACCAAATATCCAGCCTAAATTCTCACTAATCCATGAATAGGCAACTGTCGTAAGGGGATACTAAATCTAGTTCCTGTTACACATGTTTCCAAACCCGCTGACTCTTCCACGAGTCAGACTCAGAATCATAAGCAAAACTATCACCAGTTGTTCTGCCCCAGCAATTCTATATCAATACATCATACCCTCGCCTGGAGCTAGTGAAACCACATCACTGCGTCTACCCAGGGAGTTCCAATTATCTCATTCAATAATCATCATCATCATACAATCGCATCATCAATTCATCCCATCAAGAACAGCCCTCACACCCACCGACACCAGCATGAGGGGCCTCTGAGTTGTACAAACACAAGCAATACAGGCAAGTAATACACAAATATGGTACAAGTAGAACAAGTAGCATATAGTCAGGTAACATGGTATATATGATGTAGAAATCCAAAACAAATGGCAAACCCAAACAATTCAAACATATGCAAATGATGAATGCCTACCCTATGGCTGATGATATCATCTGTCGGTTATCAAGCCAACCCGACATGTCCGGTAGCTAACCCGGGCACAGTCTCTCTGTTGCGTATTAATATCATTAGAGGGAATATGTGCCCTGTCACCATTAGAGGGTATCTGCGCCCTGTCGCCATTAGAGGGTATCTGTGCCCTGTCGCCATTAGAGGGTATCTGTGCCCTGTCGCCATTACAACCAGAGAGAAAACACAAACATGCTTACATTCAATATTTTCCATCATTATTCATTTATCATATGCCTTTATACTCAACCATAATCCATAATGGCTTTGCCGTAACTCGGCAATAACTCAGCCATCCGGCTCACAGTTCAATCCAGAACTAGCCAATTTATCAACATGGCTCCGCCGTATCCGGCAATAACTCAGCCATCCAGCTCATGGTCCAATCAAGAACCAACCATTTATCAATAAATATAGCCCTTCGGCTCATGGCATACACGGTACTTCCACCGCCATCCTCCATATCTCATATAATCATCTTTGATCATTATTGATCTTACCCTTTCCCCCTTGCTTCACTCGCAAGTTACCACATTCCCTAGCTCCTTTCTCATTGCTAGGCATATCATAATGATTTAATACATAAGGGGTGAGATCGGAGGCTTAGAAGTATGAGATTTGGCTTTTAAAACTCAAAAATCAACTTTAGCATGAAAGCAGGGCCACGCGTACGCGCACTCCACGCGCACGCGTGGATGGCCAAAAACTCATCGACGCGCAAGCGTCAGCCACGCGTACGCATGGGTGCTCTTGCGCCCAGGCACAAAACTAGCACAACCCTGGCACAACTCTCTGGAAAATAGCTGGGCATTTGGTGCAGCGCATCGACGCGCCCGCGCACACCACGCGCACGCGTGGATGGTGCTTTCTGGAAGAACGGCGCGTACGCGCCAAGTGCGCCTACGCGCCAAGTGCGCCTACGCGCGGAGGGTCGTTCTGCTAAAAATTTTCTAAGTTAAAAGCTGCAGAATTTACAAATTCAACCCCCAATCTTCCGACGGACATAACTCTCTCATTTTAAATCATTTTCCACCCGTTCTTCGAACGGCATGGACATCCCGGATCCAATTTCATTTCTAAACAAATTTGGCACAAAACAGAGATCCGTAGTCCAAGTTATGTCCCATCAAAATATGCCCAAAAACCATGTTTTCATACAAAACCACAAAGTGCCATTTTCGAAACAAGCCATTTTCAACTATTTTCAAAATCAACCAAAACATGCCAATTTCAACCCTTTTTTGAAATCAATCAAAATGTACCAAAATCAACATCAAGCCATCCTCAACTCATATATTGACACTTTACCAAAATTTCCAAAACCACATCCAACCATTTCAACACTTCTCAATCAAATGCCTAAAGGATAAACACAATATCATGTCATACATCCTTCCTCATCCCAATTTCCAATAATACCATTTCCAAATCAACCATCATTATACCTATTCAACATCATACTCACTATCACGTGGTTTCACCCACAAATCAACCTTAATCATTCCTCAAGCATATATCACAACATACATATCTCTAATGCATCATCATACCATCAAGGCATCAATAATCATAATTACATATATGATCACATAATATATCTCAACCAAACCAAACATATCTCATCTACATAATTTCACCCAAAATTACCAAATTCCGCACTTCAACTCCTCATACCTTATTATTCAATAACCAACCTAATCATTCATATATTCATTATCTGAAATTCATCCAATCACTTGTGCCATCATACAATGCACACATCGACTTACCTTTCTTACTTCTTTCCGGCCTCCGGCCCAAAATTCACGGCCTCCGGCCCAATTTTCACAATTTAAATGCACGAACCACAAATCAATACTCATTACCCAGTACATCAAATTCTCAATACACCAAGCATACATGGCCACACAATTTTCAACCCAATCATTAATTCACATTGCATACCAACTATGCATATTAGCACCAACCATTTACACAATCCAAACTTAATCCTAGGGGCATCTAGCTTAGGAATTCTCGTCACAACACACGGTACTTAAATGAAACTTAAACCGTACCTCTTGTAGCCAAACCAATTGAGCCTCTTCTTTGGAAGTCTTCACCAACCTTAGCTCCAAGCCTCACCAAAGCTCCTCAAGCAATACCAATCTCCCAATTGTGCACCAACATCACCAAATACACTAACATAACCAATATCACATACATACATCAACCTAGGGCTCATAAAAATGACAAATCACAAGGGTTTGAGCACATCTTACCTCAGCCCATATGAAGTAGGGATGGAACCCACTTAGAATCCATGTTGGAGTATCCCTAAACACCCAAAACCACAAGATTTCAACACCAACTACCCAAAAACGTGTAACAGTAGAGAATTTCGAAAACTGGGAAGAGATGAATGGAATACTCACCACAAAACTTAGATAGAATTGTAGAGGATGAGAAGAGCGACGCGTGGCCGCAAACGGCTCATCAATCGGAGCTCCGTAGCTCAAGTTATGGTGGTTTGAAGATCAAAGAGAGTTAGGTTTTCTCTCTTCTCTTCTCTCTTCTCAAATCAGCGCCCAACAAAGTAGTGTTTATATATGTTGAAATGAGCTGAAATGAGCTGAAATGCTCACAACTAGTGTTTATATATGTTGGGTCTTGGGCCCACTTAGGCCCGATTCACTTATTTTTGCCCATTAGCCCAATTTTGGGCCAAAACCTTTAAGATTAGCGCTCTAAATTGCACTTTAAATATTTCTACCTTCCCCAATTATAATTCCTCATTTCTTAATCTTGTTTACCCATAATCAATTTCCTCAGCTGTAGTACCAGACAGATCTCAGCCGGTACTGCCGGTCAAAATTCCACTGCGCGCTTTTACGCAGAAAACTATGTTTTCCGACTCGGAAAAATTCACTGAATCCAAATATCATATTTAAATCATCAAATTCCAATTGCCAAATCTTCCAACCATATTCGCTCCTATTTAACTTATTATTTAATTAATTTTGGTTAGATCGGGTATTACAATATCTTCCTAAATGATGTGTGTAGGGATATCAATCTATATATACCTATTAGTCTATCTCTGTCCCATATGTGAAGCTTTCATTGTAAGCTTTAGTGTTTGTTAACTTTGGGAGTTTATAACTTCAACTCATCTGTTTATCTTCTCATCTTAGTTCTGAATTTTTCTCTGTATATTTTCTCCTTTTGGTGTTCTTATCCTATATATGTTGGCAATGAATAACCGTGTTGATCTGGTGGAGAAAATCACTCCCTGGAGAGAATCATGGAAAGTGCATGTTAAAGTTGTGAAGTTGTGGTACCACAAGAATCCTTCTTTGGATCCTTCTCAAAATCTGTTGCATATGGTCTTAATGGATGAGAATGTCAGTTTTATTTTATGTTAGTATTTCCTTAAGTTGTTGCAACTTTTTTTTTAATATGCAGAAGGGAATTTTTATTTTTAGTTGCAAAGTGATGTGTTTTTGTTGTTTTATTTTTTTAATCAATTATTTTTATGCTGTTTGGATACCTAAATACGTTAATAAATTCAAAATATAAAGCATTCTTTTTCAATTGCAGTTACACAAGATCCAAGCAACGATTAGAGATCAACTTATATCAAATTTTACTGTGTCTCTAAATGAAGGGGATCTGTATTTGATGACCCATTTTACAGTTGTACCAAACACTGGTTTGAACAGAGTGACCAAACATCAGTTCAGACTTTTGTTCCAATAAAAGACCTCTGTTGTTTCTGTGGTATCTCCAAGGATACCTCATTCGGGTTTGTGTTTTACGTCAATAGATGAAATTGATCAAATGACAAAGGACCACAATTTTCTCATTGGTTTGTACAAGTTTCTTGCTCTACCCTTTTAGGATCATAGTATTATGTTTTAAAAAGTGTGGTTTCTGATTCAAATTTGTATATGTTTCAATCTAATTATTAGACTTTGTTGGGATCATTACTGGTGTTCGAAAAGAAAGAGATGTAGCATCATATGGGAAGCTGATCAAAGCAGTTGTGCTAGAAGTTTTTACTGATGGGTAATATGTCTCTGACTTTCTCCCATATCAGTAGTTATCTTTTATTCATTCAATTTTTTTTGTTCCAGCCTTTATGTTTATAACAATAAATATATAGTTAGATCTTTTTGCTCTTTTGAAACTTATTTCTCCAGCAAAAAGGTAGAATGCAATGCGTTTGGAAATGCTTGTGATCTGTTGGAATATGATAACTTACAAAAATATCCAAGATCTCCGCTGATTGTCCTCGAGTCTTTTAAAATCAAAGCAATTGAAGGTTAGTTTCAGGTATATTCAACGAATTTTTACTCTAATATTTACTTTTCTTATTTTTGACCTTTTAATTTAAATATGGTTTGAGGCTAATAGAATAAGATTCTTGCATGCAGGTGGAGTAATTCTATAGAATGTGATAAATGTCTCTAGGTTATTCATTAATCCTGATATTCCTGAGTCTGTTGAGTTCCTAAGCAGGTTAGTTGTGATAAAAATATTGTAAAGCTACAACCTGCTATGCTTATTTTGTTGGTATTCATGTATATATTTTGTGTTATGAAGATTAGTTATTGTATCTTGTATGTAGATTTAGTGTAGCCAGTTATGGATTCTCAAGACTTGTGACCAATGACCTTGGATACTTAGTTTCTAAAGTTGATGATGATTATTTCAATCCCAAAGAGATCAGTAATATTCAAGATCTTCATGCAGATAACGGGGTACTATTTTAGATTGGCAAACTCTCCATTTAATACTTAAACTTGAATTTCTTATACATGTGTGTTGGGTTTCGTAATCTGGTTTGTTATTTATTATTCTATAGTATATCATTATTTTTAAAATTTTATAGGATGCTCATTACTTTGTTATTGAGACAATTAAGGAAGTTATGAATGAACCAGATTGGTGGTACTACTCATGTGTATATGGTCATGCCGTTGTTGAGGATGATGATCTCTACCTTTGTGATGCTTGTGGTTCATGTGTTGAACATGTTATGGTCAAGTAAGGTTCATATGTTACTCTATTATGGAATAGATTAATTATCAATCTTTTGGATTTTTGGTTAGTTCTTTGTTATGCGCCACTCTATGTGTTGTTAAGCAGATTTCTTGGTTTTAGTTATCATTCTTGGTTGTTAATTGTGTTAGATATGGGATTCGGGTATAGATTCACCATGCTGGGTGTGCTGTTTTGTTTGTTCTGCTTGATAATGCGGCAACAAAACTATTTGGAAAAACCTGTTCTAAAGCATTTCTCAGGATAGAAGAAGAATTTCCTGTTGATCCTAGTGTGCTTGCAGTATGAACTCTTTCATAGTGAACCTCGTTTAATCTTTATTATTATTTTTTTTGTGTTCAAGTTTATTGATTCTTTTATAATAAACTCCCAAGGTCTGTCGGTTATATTCTCCACAAATGTTTGATGATGTTGTTGGAGAGGAGAAAGTTTTCAAGGTTGAAATTCTTTCTGCAGTTGATCCAGATTACTCCAGGTCCTTTAAAATTGTAAATGTCTTTAGTGATAATCCAGAACCAGCTGCAACCGATGATTATATAAATGTATGATTTCTCACCCTATGTTACAACATGTTCATGCAATTTTCTTTTTCTGAATCAATGCATTCGATACTTATTCTAACCAAATTATCCCAGGCAAGGCTTCACGGTCCCATTTTTCCACCAATCTATGATGCCTATTTGCAGTATGCAACTGGAGAAGATTACAAGACTCAAGTAGTGTGTGATAATTCTATTCAATCAGAAACTATTGAAGATATTATTACTGATCTTATTTCACCCAATCGCTGCTATTCTGATGCTGAGAACGTACATTTTTTTTCCTCATTTGCGACAAAATCTCTTAGTTCTTTCTTTTTTGTTATTCTTGTTATATCATACGCTGAAAAGTTAGTAATTGATAGTTTTGTAAATTATTTGAAATTTGAAATGCTGTAATAATTTTTTCTTTGCTGGCAGGGTGGTTTCGTTTTTATTCTGGGAACTATATCATCTGTTTTGAAGAATCATAAGTGGTGGTTCTCAACTTGTTTATGTGGTTCTCTTGGGTCAGCTAATAAACAAATTTTATCATGTGATCTATGTCAGCTTCAATACATTGATGCTGTCCCAAGGTGTTTTGTTCTTTAGTTTTATTCTGTTTTCGTAACTAATTATTATTTCAATGTTAACTCAAAATTTTCTTGTTTTCTCCTGTTTTTCAAGATTCTGCTTGAAGATTGTAGCAATAATATATTTGTTCTTAAAGATCGTGAGGTTGTGCAAATAATAAAGACAAGATGCTCGAGCTTTTTGGATAATCACCCAGAGTTGAATCAGGTTGTCATCCAGTTGTGGTTTTAATTAGTATATAGATATATAGATATAGATATAGTTAGTTTGTATCTATTGACATTCCTAAGGAAAACATAAATTATTATTATGCTATTTTTTAACTATTTTGTTTTTTTTTTTCGTTTTTAGGGATCTTATTGCAAAGTTGTTCCATTGAAACTCATTTCAAGTCTTTTGCACAAAAAAGTTGTATTCATGGTTGATGCTAGGCCTGTGGGTTATGAGATGAATCGATCTGTGTATATTGATCAACAAATTTGGGATGATGCCTCCATTATTAATGTTTTTGAGGCTGCTGCTGAGATGAATGAGCATAAGGTTTGGTTGTATAGTTTTTATAATTTGTTCAATTATTAGTATTTAAAAATATCAATAACTAAGAGGATTTCAATTTTGTTCAGATTCATGTTCTGGTTGATTCTATGCCTGAAGTTGAAGATGCTTTCAGCCAATGTGGAAGCGATCATGAGGCTGCGGAGGATCTGCATGCTTTTTAGTTTAATATGTTAAGAACTTAAGATACTACTTTAAATTGTTGTTGTGGAGGATCTTCATGCTTTTTAGTTTAATATGTTCAGATACTAATTTAAATTGTTGTTTGATTTGTAATACAATGTTAGTGTCTTCTGAATTCTAATGTGGATATAACTATGATATTTATATATTTAATCAAATTCCTTTTTAATTACAACAAAAAAATATGTGTTTATTTTACTAGTTTCAAATAAATCGGTGCAATAATTAATTAATTATTAATCAGTATTAAAAAAATGATAATTGTGGAAAAAAATATAGATACTGGTTAATAAAATGGTTTTCATTACCATTTTTAAATATATTCAAGCTAAGGTTAAATTTAATTGTTATTAAAAAATATATATCTCCTCAGTTTTTTATGTATTTAATCAAATTCCTTTTTAATTATAACAAAAAAAATATGCGTTTATTTTACCAGTTTCAAATAAACCCATGCAATAATTAATTAATTATTAATCAGTATTAAAAAATTGATAATTAGAAAAAAAATATAGATACTGGTTAATAAAATGGTTTTCATTACTATTTTTAAATGTATTCAACCTAAGGTTAAATTTAATTGTTATTAAAAAATATATATCTCCTCAGTTTTTTTAATTTTCTTTTTTGGTAAAAAAATGTCAATTCAAGAGTGCTATACTCCCATTAACACATAACTCATCTTGTTCCTTTTCTTCATTTTCTTCATTTACGGGTCCCTTCCTCTCTTTTTCTTTCTCACTTTGAAACCCAATTTCGTTTCCGTCACTTCAAGGATCACTCGCTCACACTCGTCCTCTCCAGAATCAGAAAGCCAAGTACCCAGAGCTGGGAACTGTTCTCTTGAGGTCATCGATTTTGTTTGTTGGTTGTGTGATTCAAAGAGAGTCGCGATGGATGCTGTTCATCAATCAGGGGGCTTCTCTCTCTTCCAATTATCCCAAAAACAGGATTTTATACTTGTCACAAGGCTTGAAGCACATTACCTAACACTTATCATGGGTTATTATTCCCCAAACTGATTAATGGGTTTCCCACAGAATCTAACATTTATCATGGGTTTTCCAAAAATGAAAAAAATTTGCTCCTTTGCAAAGCTGAGGCGCCTTCTTCTGTTGCTGATGGGTTTGCCAAAGGCTTGATGAGTCTCATTGTATCTACTATTTGAGGACTGGATTCTGTGGCTATGGTTCTCACTGCCGTTTCAATCATCCGCATGACCGTGCGGTAGTAAAATTTTTTGTTCGTTTCATTTTTAAGTTTGGAGAGGGTTTTTTGTTGTGTTATTTTTGCACTTGATGTGATTAATTATTCATGGTTGTACTTTGGATCTGTTAGTTAATTTTGTACATCCTCTAATTCAGTGCTACTTTGGTTTCATTTTCTAGGTTTAATTGATTCGTTTGGATAAAATATTTTTGCTGTTCCTTATCTGAGTTAATCTTCTTGGTTTCTTATTGTTGTCTTCTTGATTTAATGATTGGACTCAAGAGTTGATTATCAATTTTCAGTTTCAATAATGCAATCTATGTTTCTGATTGCCAATAAGTTGATATGTCTTCTATTTCACCAGTCATACTTATTGGGAATAGTATTATTATATAGTCAAAGATAGGATCAATCAGTAGGTATGGTTTCTTTATAGATTTATAGATAGATAGATAGATGTATATAGACACATAGATAGGTTGATATGACATATCTATATTATATAGAGGTATGAGTATATCTAATTTAATTACCTATGGACACATTGAATGTCATATGTCAATCAATCAATCAATCTAGCCAAGGAGTGCAACAGAAACGTATTCTACAAGCTTTGCCTTACAAACTTGCTCATTTCTCTAGTATAAGTAGTAATGAGGTGATGGAGTATTGTGGAGATTTTTCAAGAGCTATCACTTGTTCCTTACTTGCCTTTTTTCCCTTGCATTCCCTTTCGTTGAGATAAATCTCAGATCCTACACAGTTTTCTCTTGCCCATATTTTGTTCTTTGTTTTTTTCATCCACATTCTTTCATCTTTACTATTTATTTATTGATAAGATGAGTCTTACTATTGATCCTCTTCAAAAAATCTCTCCACGGAAGGAAGCTTGGAGTATTGAGGCTAAGATCTTGACCATTTGGGAAGATGCTAGCATTGTTAATGAAAATATGCAGAAACTCTTACATGTGGTCTTGATGGATAAGCAGGTAGGTGTGTGTGTGTGTGTGTGTGTGTGTGTTCTATCAAAAACTCAGTTTTTAGTTAACTAAATTCTGTATTTTAAAATTGTGTATGTAATCAGTTTTAGCATGTAATATGTCATGGTATGATATTTAGAAATGGTCAGATGATTTTTTTCTCTTTTTTAATTTCCAGCACGACAAGGTCCAAGCAACTGTTGAGGATGATTTGATCACAACTTTTATTCATCAGTTAAAAGAAGGACACGTATTCATTATTTTCGACTTCAAAGTGATACCTAATGGTGGATTGGTTAGGGTTACAAGACATCGGTTCCGCATCCTTTTCAAGTGTAGTACCTCTGTTGTTGCAACTGCAAGTAGAGTCATACCTAATCCTGGTTTAAGTCTAACTTCTATGGACGAGATTCTTCAAAAGCGCACTGATTATGAGTAATTAATAGGTAATTTTCGCTTTTTCAAATTTGACCCGGAATAAAGGTGTTTTAAAGTGAGATTAATAACAACTCAAGAAAATGTCTCGTGGTATTGTATTCGGCGATTTAATCTTTTTTGCTATAATTTAACTAAACAGATTTTGTTGGGGTCCTGTGCGGATTGAAAAGGAAAACGGATGTGGAGTGTAATGGAAAGATATTGAAAGTTATCGTCCTTGAAGTATTTGCTGATGGGTATCCATTGCCTTTCTATTTTTATCCTTTTTTTAAATTATGTTATGCCTGTTTTTCATTTTTTTTATTACTGTTGAATTATTCTATTGTTGTTGCTCATTTATTATAATGATTACCCAGGAAGAAAATCCCCTGCAATCTTGTTGGTGACTGTTTTGCTCCTATAGACATCAATAGTTTGAAAAAGTATCAGAGACCACCCGTTCTTATTTTGCAATCTTTCAAGATCAAAGTCAATGGAGGTAAAAAGTTGTCCATGTTGCACACATGTCTCAGTTTGATTTGTTTATATATTTTTGTTTACCAATGAATTGTTTCTTTATGAATTAATTTCTTCTTATTGTGTTTTTGTGATTTGTTGATAAAGTTAGTCTCCAAAATGTGATCAATGTTTCTCGGGTTTCAATCAACCCTGATATGCAGGAAACTGTGAATTTTTTGAATGAGTTAGTTGGATTCAATTCTCCTCAAATTTTGTCCCACTGAACTAAAAATTTCTGCCTTTCTCTCCATCGCTCACTCGCTGACTCTCTCTCTCTATTACTCAGTCGCTCACACTCTCTCTCTATTGCTCACTCACTAACTCTCTTTATTTCTCACTCTCTCTAGCTATTTTCCTGAAATTCTTTTACCCTAATATTAATTTTTTTTTCATAGATACCGTATTGCAAGCCACCATTTCAGTAGACTGCGTAGTAATGAGATTAGGGATTTAGTATCTGTAATTGATGATGAATTTTTTGATTGGAAGCTAATACGGACTATTGCTAATCTTAAGGGAAATAATGAGGTGTGTACTATTAGGTTTTTAACATCTTTTAGTGCTATGTAAGAAGTACTCATGTTAATTGATTTTTGCATATTCTAGACATGCTTTGTCCATTGAATTCATAAATTTTTTGTTTTAATAGGATGGACAATTCTTTGTGGTTGGAAAAATTAAAGAGATTGTTGAAGATCCAGAGTGGTGGGTCTTTTCTTGTGTTTGTGGTAATCCAATTGTAGGTAATGATAATGTGTTTCATTGTCAGCTGTACGGCAGAGAGGTCCAGCATTTTATGATCAGGTAAATCCAGGTTATGATTTAGAAATTTTCTTTCATCTGTTTTGATTCAATAATATAAGTAAGCTTCACGTATCAGCTTCTTGTGAGACTCACAAATAGATTAATCTGATATTTACTTTCTCAGTTATAGTTACAGGATTAAGATAGTTGTTGAAGACGGGACTTCTTGTGGAATATTTGTCTTGTTAGACAGTGCAGCCACTAAGCTATTAGGGAGAACCTGTTCTGATGTGTTTTTGTTGTTAGAAGATGAAATGGAGGTATGGTTAATGCTCTTAAATTTTATTTCTGTATACTGTATCAATAACTATTTCTTATTCTTCAATTTTGTCCATTAATTAGTGATCACTTTTCAATATCTATGATAGAAAATTGAGCACCAATACTGTCCACGGTTTTTTCATCAACTCATTGGGAAAGAGATTGTTTTCAAAGTTCAAGCAAAGAGGATTAACACTCTGGGTTATTGCGGTACCTTTAAAATCATCAATGTCATTAGTGATGCACGTTTTTTTCAACAAACTTCAGGCTGATCAGTGCATCAAGGTTAGTACTCTTTGTTTATGTTAGATATTAATGAATTGGAGGAATCATTTTTAGATATAGTTTCTTAATCCCCAGTTTCTAATTCTTTGGCTGTTGTTTTGAATGGTATCCTTTACATGCCAACATGATTTTGCCTCATACTTTACAAAGTTGGCTGCGTTTTGTAATTCATGTTTTGCTTCCAAATTTTAAGGATGTTAGTTCTGATTCGGCCTTTAGCCCAATACTTGAAGACTTCTCTCAGTATGGACAGCTTAGAAGTTATGACAACCAAGTCATATCTGGTGTTCCAATACAACTGCATAGCATTAAAGAGATGCTTGCTGACATTCTTTGTGCTAAAATATATTCTTTTGCATCAAGAAATGTTAGTATTTATGTTTATATTCTCAACTGTCTGAACTATGTTTCAACATGTGTAGTATGAAAAAACAGGTATCATAATATACCAATTACTGTTTCTCTACAGGATCAGATTTGTTTTTTGATCGGTGAGATTATTGATGTGCTGAAACATCAGAAATGGTGGTACTACTGCTGTTTGTGTAATGCACCTGTTTGTCATGTTGGGAATGTATTTTATTGTTATCTGTGTAGAGTTGAGTGTGTTGATGCCATGAGAAGGTATCTATTTTATCTCTCAGAGTTGTTGGTACCAGTTTTCTTTTTGCTTTATTGCATCTTCTGCACATGTTTCTCAGTGTATATTTTGCTTTTGTTTACATTATTTAGGTATCGCATCAAAATTATTGTTTCCCATTCAAATGCAGCAATATTTTCATACTTGAGGATGATGAGGTGATGCAAATACTCAAAAAGAGTTGTTCAGACTTTTTGATAGACGAAGGAAATTCTTCCCAAGTAATCATTTTGGTTTTAATTTAATTTAATTGTCCTTGTTTTCAGTTTAGTGTTTATGGTTCAGGTATGTGAATTTTGCTAGACCCGTTGGATATGAATTGAATACATCTCTTCATGTTGTTCGTGCAATATGTGATGATATTAATATTGTGAGGTTTTTGGAGGACTCCACCCATGATAATCAACAGTAGGTGATAACATTATTATGTAAATCTGATGTTCAGTTAGTCCACTTTGTTTCTGATCAAGTTAACGTCAATTGGCTATATTGTTTTGTGTTTTTCATGTGTGATGTGTTAAGAGTTACTGATGTTATTCCTCTCTTGTTCCATTTAGAAACTTCATCTGGATCCCTTTATTCCTCATTTTCCTTTCGAATTTAAGAATCCAGTTGAGTTTCAGTCCAATGCAAGCATTCAATGTTCGTCGAGCTCAAGTGCTCCAGTGCGTCAGGCTTCACCGATTTCTGTTCTCAACTGGAATTGTTGGGTATTTCTTGATCTAATGGACTTTGATTCTTTATCTCTTAGTAAACTATGTAAACAGTAATATGTATATGCATACATGTATATCGCTTAAAATTTTTTTCTTTATTTGTTGAATATTTCTTTTATTAGTCTTCAAATTTTGATCATACCTGATTTCTTTCTCATCTCAATTTGTTTTTTTCGGCTTATGCATTCCTTGTTCTTATATTTTGCTGTGTTCTCTGTAGACTGTTACCCATGATTTTCATGCAAGAATTTCGTCCTCACAAGGTTCCAATTTATTTGGGAATCATCAGCCTCTCACTATTAGGGAAGAGCTTCGGAGTGCCTTTGGACAATGTGAAAATACTGGCGATGCTGTTGAAAGTATGGATGAGTGTAGTGGCTAATCATTTGTTACATTATATATATATATATATATAATATAATTCCAAGCCTGTAAAGAATTGTTAGAATTTCGCTTAATTGTGTTAAGTAGTTGGAAAATTGGTAAAGTATGTTGTCAATGGATCTATTTTGGTATGTAATATCAACTCATTTTCTGGAGTTGTGATCTTTATGAAACTTATTGTTCTCTTTCGTATGCTTAAATTTGTATGTGTGAGTATGTTTCTCTGTATTTTTGAATAAAGCATGGTTATTATATATAGACCTGTGCTTTGTTTTATATATATATATAAAACCCCAGATCCAAAAATTTGAGTGATAGTTTAGTGATAATATTTATATTCCTTCTAATCCAAAGGAGGGCAATGATATCAGATTTTATGGAAATATGTCTAAACTCTTCCGCTCTCTTTCTAGACGCCTTTCTTTTTCTTCTCCATCTTCCTTCTCCACCTCTCCAATCCATTCTTCCTCCAATCCCCTTACTGAGAAAGTAGCTAGACCTGACGAACTTTCTCCCAAACACAATATCTTTGAAGAAGAAGTTTGCTTCCAAGATATCAATCAAGCCATCGACAATTGGGAGATACCCAAAATCCCCCAAGATGAGCTTTATGTCCCTGGTGACAACAAAAGAAAATCAGATTATATCATCAAAACCGCTGAAAATAATATTCCTCTAGGACCAGATTCCGGTGAGGAGTTCCATCTCTTAACCAAACCCCAAGATGAGCTTTATGTCCCTGATGACAACAAAAGAAAATCAGATTATATCATCAAAACCGCTGAAAATAATATTCCTCTAGGATCAGATTCCGGTGAGGAGTTCCATCTCTTAACCAAACAATCTGTCAGAGAACATGCCGGTCACTACAGATATCTTCACATAGGGTGTGTCCAGGTTGCAGTCAAACCTCTCATCCGAGAAGGCTTGAATGCTTCCATCCTCATGTGTTTTAGAGATATTAGACACAATGATTTCCAAGACTCCCTTATCGGAACAGTTGAAACAAGTCTTGGACATGGTCCAGTTTATTTCAACTGTTTTCCAAACAAAACGGTCAGCCTGTTAGACACCAACATCCTTGACTCTCTCTTCCTAAACATCCGAATTCATGGTCTTAACATGAAGGAAGGATCCATTCCAGCCGCTTTAATCTATAGGATTCAATATAAAGTCATGAACACTTGTAATTCTAGAGTCCTTCTTAAATCCCAAGATCGTGAAACTACTTTGTTTGTCACTGACATGACAAAGGCCAACGTTATGATTCCGAGGCTCATAAGGTGGGATGAAATTGATCTCCCCCAGTCATGGTCTATTGACAGAGCTATCCCTACACAACCTAGACAAGCACCTCTCTTACGAGAAATAAAACAGGATGAATCAGGGAAAGTAGAAATTTTCTTTGACAGAAGAAACTCTTTTTCCTCCAGATCTGAAGCAGGGACATCTAATGATTTTGCTTCAGCAAGAAAGTCTTTTTCTGTGACTTCTCAATCTCAGTTTTCAAAATTTTCAAAACCCGTACATTCTGAAATCAATATTTCGGGATTACAAAATAATTCAAACATTTCTCAACCAGTTTATCAAACCGATGATAAGCATTCAGATGATGATATTGAGATAGAATCTTCCATTCAATCTCCAACATACTCATCTATGCATGGTGCTCAATATTCTTCTGTGAATAATGCCCAATGAGTAGCACAGAATTTATCATAGATAGGGAAGCCTTACGTAAAAACCTTGAATCTGAGGAATATGACCTCCACAGAGAATGGTATTTACGTACGCATACAGCTACTCAAATTGCATCATTCAAAGAAAAATATTACAGTTTTCTAAAAGAAGTTAAGATGCATATTCCTTTCTTTGAATGGTTTCATGCTTATTCCATCAAAAACAATCTAGTTTATCCTTTCAAAAACAAAGAAAACTTGCTTTCAGCAAATGTTATTTCAACTTGGAAAGTTAAAGATGGAAATTTAGTTAGATCTGAGTTTCCTCCAAAAGGACCTTTTGTTATTTCAAACACGGAAGGACATAACCCTGTTATGGCTTCTCCCTTTAAAACAAAAAATATTAATGAAGCTGTCGCCCCAAAAGATATTAAAAATCTTATTGAACAATCTAATTACACCAATAGATTTTTACAATGTCTGGGTGACAACCTTTCATCTTCGGAATCTACTTTTTCTTTGAAAAATGTTTCTGAAGCCTCTACTTCTAAAAATATTGAAAAACCCCTTTTTAAACCTTTTAAAATGAGTAGTAAAGTAAAGCAAAGTCTTAAAACTTCCATTTTAAAACAACAATCCGGTGATTCAGAAGTTATTCAAAAAATTGACCAACTTTTAAACCGTTTCTCTACTGTCCCTGAAACTCCTAACTCTAGTGAGTCTACTTCTCGTATTCAAACGCGCTCATCCAAAGCCGTTAATGCCCTTTGTCATGAGTCCAACGACTCCTCCTCCGAACATATTGATGATTCTCACAAATCATCCCTCAAGATCAGCCCTATTTTGACCAACTCTCTCACCAAATGGAAGGGTTTAACCAAACCCTCTGCATATAGTTATAATCGTGTTTCCGCTCCGGACCTAGCTCTTGAAGAAAGGGAACTAGGTTTTGTCAGCTTCAATGCAAATAATGTCTATGAATGGAACATAGACGGCAAAACTGAATATAACATCATGAGTATGCTTCAGCATATGACTATGGTAGGGACAGCCTATCAAGCTGCCCATGAAACTTCTGAAGAAGCAATAGCCAATGTTATTGTTTCCGGTTTCAGTGGCCAACTCAAAGGATGGTGGGATAACTACCTCTCTGATAACCAGAAACATTCAATCTTTTCGGCCATAAAAGTCAACGATCAGAATGAACCCATCATTGGAGAAGACGGAGAACCTATCCCCGATACTGTTAACACCCTAATCTTTACCATAGCAAGCCACTTCATTGGTGATCCATCTCTTTGGAAAGATCGCTCTGCTGAGCTACTTTCCAATCTCAGATGCAAAACTTTGTCTGACTTTCGGTGGTATAAAGACACCTTTCTTACTAAGGTTTATACCAGAGAAGATAGTCAACAACCTTTCTGGAAAGAAAAGTTTCTTGTTGGACTCCCAAATTTCCAGGGAGATAAAGTAAAGGACAAAATACGTAGCTTAACTCCAGATGGCATAATACCCTATGACGAGCTAAGTTATGGTCAACTGATTTCTTTCATCCAGAAGGTTGCTTTAAAGATTTGTCAAGATGACAAAATCCAAAGGCAACTTGCACGAGAGAAAATCCAAAATCGTATTGATCTGGGAACTTTCTGTGAACAATTCGGTCTTCCTACTTGTCATCCTAAGAAATCCAAAAGACCATCCAATCGAAAAGTTTTTAAACCTAACCCTGAAAAGAATTTCAGAAGATCTAGAAAAGGTTTTCAAAAACCTAAAAATGAAAAGAGTTTCCAAAAGAATTTCCAAAATTACCCACAAAAGAACCCCATTATTTGCTATACATGTAAGAAACCTGGACATATTAGCAAATACTGCCGGTTAAAAGGAAAGATTAATAATCTAAACCTTGATCCTTTGATTGAGGAACAGATTAATAATCTGTTGTTAGAAAGTTCAGAAAATGATTCTGACCGAGAATCTTCGGATGATATCAATAACATCGAAATCGATGACATTGAATCATCAGATTCAGATGTCAAGCAAATTGATGTTTTATCCAAAGACCAAGATCTCTTATTTGATGCTATTGAGGCTATTGACAATCCAGAACAAAAGAAAGACTTCCTTTTGAAACTAAAAAGATCTTTACAAAAGGAGAAAAAACCCAAAAATTTGGTCCTTAACAATAAATATGACGTCAAATCTATTTTCAAAAAATTAGAAAAACAAGTTATTCGTCCCATAACTATTCAGGACCTCCAGTCTGAGGTCAACAATCTCAAAAGAGAAATCCAGGAAATCAGGAGAAATCAAGACAATCATCAACTTATTCTCTCTCAATTAATGCAAGTGGGAGAATCTGGTGATGAACTTGATCAAACAGAGTGTTCTAAGGAACAAGAAAATAAAATTTCTGACGACAACGAGGGAAAAGAAATTCTGAGAATAATCAATGTATTCTCTTTTATGAAACATCGTGTTCATATCCGAATTGTCGTTAAAGATTTTGTTTTCGACATCATTGCACTCTTTGACTCGGGTGCAGATTCAAACTGTATTAAGGAAGGTCTGATCCCCACAAAATATTTTGAAAAGTCTACTGAACGCCTTAGCTCAATAACGGGCAAAAGGCTAAGTATCAATTTGAAACTAACAGGTGTTTTTGTTGAAAAGGGTAATCTCAGAATTCCCACCGAATTTATTATTGCAAAAGATATCAAAAATGATGTAGTCTTGGGGACACCTTTCATAATCCTTTTGTTTCCTTACCTAGCAGATTTTCCAGGACTTACCTCTTTTGTGGAAGGACAGGTAACCTTCTTTGAGTTCCTAGATTCACTAAAACAAAAATCTTTAAACCTAATTGAATTCAAGACAAAACAGATTTGTTTTTTGAAAGAAGAAATCTCTTTTAAAACCCTTGAATCCCAACTCTCCCAACCAAAGATTCAAGACAAAATCAAGAACCTTTTAAACCAAATTGAGAAGTCTATTTGTTCGGATTTGCCTCATGCTTTCTGGAATAGGAAAGAACACGTTGTTGATCTTCCCTATGAAAAGAATTTCAAAGAATCAAAAATCCCTACAAAAGCCCGCCCAATTCAAATGAATGAGCAGCTTTTGCAGCATTGTCAAAAGGAAATAAAAGATCTTTTGGATAAAGGCTTAATTCGTCCTAGCAAGAGTCCTTGGTCTTGCTCTGCTTTTTATGTTAATAAGCAAGCTGAAATAGAACGAGGAACTCCTAGGCTTGTCATCAATTACAAACCACTGAATGAAGCCTTACAATGGATTCGTTATCCTATCCCAAACAAAAAAGATTTGCTTAATAGATTAAACTCTGCAAACATTTTTTCAAAATTTGATATGAAATCCGGTTTTTGGCAAATCCAAATCACCGAATCAGACCGATACAAAAGAACATTTACAGTTCCATTTGGACAATATGAATGGAATGTAATGCCTTTTGGTCTGAAAAATGCCCCATCTGAATTTCAAAAAATTATGAATGATATTTTCAATCCATATTCAAATTTTGCAATCGTTTACATTGATGATGTTTTAATCTTTTCCCAAACTTTACATGAACATTTCAAGCATGTTAAAACTTTTATGTACATCATCCAAAAAAACGGTCTTGCTGTCTCTAAGTCAAAAATTGTTCTCTTCCAAACAAAAATCCGTTTTCTTGGTCATATAATCTTCCAAGGCACTATAACTCCAATTGAAAGATCAATTTTGTTTGCAGAAAAGTTTCCAGATTATATCCTTGATAAACCTCAGCTCCAGAGGTTCCTAGGATGTCTCAATTATGTCTCAGATTTCATCCCAAATCTTAACAAACTCATTAAGCCTCTCCATGATAGGCTTAGGAAAAATCCTCCACCTTGGACAGAAAAACATTATGATATTATCAGGTTCCTTAAAACCAAAGTCCGCAATCTTCCTTGTCTTTACTTACCTGTTCCTCATGCATTTAAAATAGTAGAAACAGATGCATCAGATTTAGGATATGGCGGTCTCCTAAAACAAAAATTGCATGATAAAGAATGTATCATTGCATTTACATCCAAACATTGGAATAGTACTCAACAAAAATATTCCACTATCAAAAAAGAAATTTTAGCCATTGTCTTATGCATCACAAAATTTCAATCTGACTTACTCAATCAAAAATTTTTAGTCCGAGTTGATTGTAAATCGGCCAAAGCTGTTTTACAAAATGATGTTAAAAATCTTGCATCAAAACAAGTGTTTTCCAGGTGGCAAGCTATTTTAAGCATCTTTGATTTTAATATTGAGTACATCAAGGGCAACTCAAACTCTCTCCCTGACTTTCTCACATGTGAATATTTGCAGGGAGATAAGCAAAAAGACGATGCCTAAAAAGGCAACCTTAGCCTCAGCAAGAGGCAAAGGCGTTCGCCTAGCCCTACCAGGGCCAATCAGAAGATCTGGATCTAACACCCCAATGGAATCATCTACCCAACAACCTCAACAATCTGGGTCATCTACCCAACAACTCACCCAACAATCTGGGTCATCTACCCAACAACCCACCCAAAAATCCATTGAACCAAAACACAACCAAGCCAAACAATCCAAAGCAGACTATGCCATCCCAATCGAAACCCTCCTTGCCTTACAGGACCAGGGTCTTACTAAACTCAACAAAAAATCATGGGCTGACATATGCAGTGAGTCAGATGAAGAAATTGAATTATCTCAATTGATATCCCAAGTAGCCAATCGAAAAACAGTCATACAAATAGGAAAAGAAAAGCCCATGGACCAAACACCCCAAACATCCTCAATCACTACCAAAACTCAAAAAGCCCAAACCAATTACATATCTACAAACAAAATCACAAATATTATCCACATAGAGCCTGAATTCTGGGATAGCTCTCCAAACAAAGTCATCCCAAAGATTTTCCCTACTGGGTTCCACTTCAGGCCTTTAGCACCTAACAAAACCCGCCAATTTTACGAATTCATCTTAATAGATACTGACTCAGTATCTATTAAACATTACAAGGATAAAACCAATCCTGAATTTATAACCCATTCAACTATCCAAATTCTCAGAATTTTGTCCCCAAAGCAATTTGGGAACAACCTAAACAAAATTCAAAAATTTTCTCAAAATTATGACCCAATAGGTTTTAATTATTGGGATTACATGGAAGCCTGGACTAAAGTATTTTGGTTCCAAAATACTCAATTCAGACATTCATGGTTAATTTACTTTAAAAGAAAAACCAATTATGTTTTTCCAAATTGGTTCTACCAATGGTGGGACTTCTTTGGACCAATCCAAGAAATTTTACCTTCACCAACAGATGAAGGGTATAAACTTTTTCAATCAGAGTTTAACAGTCAGGAAACATGTGTTCCTGTAATGTTAAAATTTTTCTCAACATTTTTATTGGCATGGGTATTCTCATGGCAATACAGATATGCAAAACCAAACCACCCCAAATCATTTCCAATCCTACAAAGGCATGGTTATGTCAAATGGTAGGGCTAGGCGAACGCCTTTGCCTCTTGCTGAGGCTAAGGTTGCCTTTTTAGGGATCGTCTTTTTGCTTATCTCCCTGCAAATATTCACGTGTGAAAAAGTCAGGGAGAGAGTTTGAGCTGCCCTTGATGTACTCAATATCAAAATCAAAGATGCTTAAAATAGCTTGCCACCTGGCAAACACTTATTTTGATGCAAGATTTTTAACATCATTTTGTAAAACAGCTTTGGCCGATTTACAATCAACTCGGACTAAAAATTTTGATTGAGTAAGTCAGATTGAAATTTGTGATGCATAAACAATGGCAAATTTCATGATATTTTGTTGAGTACTATTCCAATGTTTGGATGTAAATGCAATGATACATTCTTTATCATGCAATTTTTGTTTTAGGATACCGCTATATCCTAAATCTGATGCATCTGTTTCTATTATTTTAAAAGCATGAGGAGCAGGTAAGTAAAGACAAAGAAAATGGTGGACTTTGGTTTTAAGGAACCTGATAATATTAGAATGTTTTTCTGTCCAAGGTGGAGGATTTTTCCTAAGCCTATCATGGAGAGGCTTAATGAGTTTGTTAAGATTTGGGATGAAATCCGAGACATAATTGAGACATCCTAGGAACCTCTGGAGCTGAGGTTTATCAAGGATATAATCTGGAAACTTTTCTGCAAACAAAATTGATCTTTCAATTGGAGTTATAGTGCCTTGGAAGATTATATGACCAAGAAAACAGATTTTTGTTTGGAAGAGAACAATTTTTGACTTAGAGACAGCAAGACCGTTTTTTTGGATGATGTACATAAAAGTTTTAACATGCTTGAAATGTTCATGTAAAGTTTGGGAAAAGATTAAAACATCATCAATGTAAACGATTGCAAAATTTGAATATGGATTGAAAATATCATTCATAATTTTTTGAAATTCAGATGGGGCATTTTTCAGACCAAAAGGCATTACATTCCATTCATATTGTCCAAATGGAACTGTAAATGCTGTTTTGTATCGGTCTGATTCGGTGATTTGGATTTGCCAAAAACCGGATTTCATATCAAATTTTGAAAAAATGTTTGCAGAGTTTAATCTATTAAGCAAATCTTTTTTGTTTGGGATAGGATAACGAATCCATTGTAAGGCTTCATTCAGTGGTTTGTAATTGATGACAAGCCTAGGAGTTCCTCGTTCTATTTCAGCTTGCTTATTAACATAAAAAGCAGAGCAAGACCAAGGACTCTTGCTAGGACGAATTAAGCCTTTATCCAAAAGATCTTTTATTTTCTTTTGACAATGCTGCAAAAGCTGCTCATTCATTTGAATTGGGCGGGCTTTTGTAGGGATTTTTGATTCTTTGAAATTCTTTTCATAGGGAAGATCAACAACGTGTTCTTTCCTATTCCAGAAAGCATGAGGCAAATCTGAACAAATAGACTTCTCAATTTATTTTAAAAGGTTCTTGATTTTGTCTTGAATCTTTGGTTGGGAGAGTTGGGATTCAAGGGTTTTAAAAGAGATTTCTTCTTTCAAAAAACAAATCTGTTTAATCTTGGATTCAATTAGGTTTAAATATTTTTGTTTTGGTGAATCTAGGAACTCAAAGAAGGTTACCTGTCCTCCCACAAAAGAGGTAAGTCCTGGAAAATCTGCTAGGTAAGGAAACAAAAGGATTATGAAAGGTGTCCCAAGACTACATCATTTTTGATATCTTTTGCAATATAATTTGGTGGAATTCTGAGATTACCTTTTCAACACCTGTTAGTTTCAATTGATACTTAGCTTTCGCCGTTATTGAGCTAGCGTTCAGTAGACTTTCAAATATTTTGTGGGATCAGACCTTCCTTAATACAGTTTGAATCTGCACCGAGTCAAAGAGTGCAATGATGTCGAAAAAAATCTTAACGACAATTCGATATGAACACGATGTTTCATAAAGAGAATACATTGATTATTCTCAGAATTTCTTTTCCCTCGTTGTCGTCAGAAATTTTATTTTCTTGTTCCTTAGAACACTCTGTTTGATCAAGTTCATCACCAGATTCTCCCACTTGCATTAATTGAGAGAGAATAAGTTGATGATTGTCTTGATTTCTCCTGATTTCCTGGATTTTCTTTTGAGATTATTGACCTCAGACTGGAGGTCCTGAATAGTTATGGGACGAATAACTTGTTTTTCTAATTTTTTGAAAATAGGTTTGATGTCATATTTATTGCTAAGGACCAAATTTTTGGGTTTTTTCTCCTTTTGTAAAGATCTTTTTAGTTTCAAAAGGAAGTCTTTCTTTTGTTCTGGATTGTCAATAGCCTCAATAGCATCAAATAAGAGATCTTGGTCTTTGGATAAAACACCAATTTGCTTGACATATGAATCTGATGATTCAATGTCATCGATTTCGATGTTATTGATATCATCCGAAGATTCTCGGTCAGAATCATTTTCTGAACTTTCTAACAACAGATTATTAATCTGTTCCTCAATCAAAGGATCAAGGTTTAGATTATTAATCTTTCCTTTTAACCGGCAGTATTTGCTAATATGTCCAGGTTTCTTACATGTATAGCAAATAATGGGGTTCTTTTGTGGGTAATTTTGGAAATTCTTTTGGAAACTCTTTTCATTTTTAGGTTTTTGAAAACCTTTTCTAGATCTTCTGAAATTCTTTTCAGGGTTAGGTTTAAAAACTTTTCGATTGGATGGTCTTTTGGATTTCTTAGGATGACAAGCAGGAAGACCGAATTGTTCACAGAAAGTTCCCAGATCAATACGATTTTGGGTTTTCTCTCGTGCAAGTTGCCTTTGGATTTTGTCATCTTGACAAATCTTTAAAGCAACCTTTTGGATGAAAGAAATCAGTTGACCATAACTTAGCTCGTCACAGGGTATTATGCCATCTGGAGTTAAGCTACGTATTTTGTCCCTTACTTTATCTCCCAGGGATTTTGGGAGTCCAGCAAGAAACTTTTCTTTCCAGAAAGGTTGTTGACTATCTTCTTTGGTATAAACCCTAGTAAGAAAGGTGTCTTTTTACCACCGAAAGTCAGACAATGTTTTGCATATGAGATTGGAAAGTAGCTCAGCAGAGCGATCTTTCCAAAGAGATGGATCACCAATGAAGTGGCTTGCTATGGTAAAGATTAAGGTGTTAACAGTATCAGGGATGGGTTCTCCGTCTTCTCCAATGATGAGTTCATTCTGATCGTTGATTTTTATGGCAGAAAAGATTGAGTGTTTCTGGTTATCAGAGAGGTAGTTATCCCACCATCCTTTGAGTTGGCCACTAAAACTGGAAACAATAACATTGGCTATTGCTTCTTCAGAAGTTTCATGGGCAGCTTGATAGGCTGTCCCTACCATAGTCATATGCTGAAGCATACTCATGATGTTATATTCAGTTTTGCCGTCTATGTTCCATTCATAGACATTATTTGCATTGAAGCTGACAAAACCTAGTTCCCTTTCTTCAAGAGCTAGGTCCGGAGCGGAAACACGATTATAACTATATACAGAGGGTTTGGTTAAACCCTTCCATTTGGTGAGAGAGTTGGTCAGAATAGGGCTGATCTTGAGGGATGTTTGTGAGAATCATCACTCTGTTCGGAGGAGGAGTCGTTGGACTCATGACAAAGGGCATTAACGGCTTTGGATGAGCGCGTTTGAATACGAGAAGTAGACTCACCAGAGTTAGGAGTTTCAGGGACAGTAGAGAAACGGTTTAAAAGTTGGTCAATTTTTTGAATAACTTCTGAATCACCGGATTGTTGTTTTAAAATGGAAGTTTTAAGACTTTGCTTTGCTTTACTACTCATTTTAAAAGGTTTAAAAAGGGGTTTTTCAATATTTTTAGAAGTAGAGGCTTCAGAAATATTTTCAAAGAAAAAGTAGATCCCGAAGATGAAAGGTTGTCACCCAGACATTGTAAAAATCTATTGGTGTAAATAGATTGTTCAATAAGATTTTTAATATCTTTTGGGGCGACAGCTTCATCAATATTTTTTGTTTTAAAGGGAGAAGCCATAACAGGGTTATGTCCTTCCGTGTTTGAAATAACAAAAGGTCCTTTGGAGGAAACTCAGATCTAACTAAATTCCCATCTTTAACTTTCCAAGTTGAAATAACATTTGCTGAAAGCAAGTTTTCTTTGTTTTTGAAAGGATAAACTAGATTGTTTTTGATGGAATAAGCATGAAACATTCAAAGAAAGGAATATGCATCTTAACTTCTTTTAGAAAACTGTAATATTTTTCTTTGAATGATGCAATTTGAGCAGCTGTATGCGTACGTAAATACCATTCTCTGTGGAGGTCATATTCCTCAGATTCAAGATTTTTACGTAAGGCTTCCCTATCTATGATAAATTCTGTGCTACTCATTGGGCATTATTCACAGAAGAATATTGAGCACCATGCATAGATGAGTATGTTGGAGATTGAATGGAAGATTCATCTCAATATCATCATCTGAATGCTTATCATCGGTTTGATAAACTGGTTGAGAAATGTTTGAATTATTTTGTTATCCCGAAATATTGATTTCAGAATGTACGGGTTTTGAAAATTTTGAAAACTGAGATTGAGAAGTCACGGAAAAAGACCTTCTTGCTGAAGCAAAATCATTAGATGTCCCTGCTTCAGATCTGAGGAAAAAGAGTTTCTTCTGTCAAAGAAAATTTCTACTTTCCCTATTCATCCTGTTTTATTTCTCGTAAGAGAGGTGCTTGTCTAGGTTGTGTAGGGATAGCTCTGTCAATAGACCATGACTGGGGAGATCAATTTCATCCCACCTTATGAGCCTCGGAATCATAACGTTGGCCTTTGTCATGTCAGTGACAAACAAAGTAGTTTCACGATTTGGGATTTAAGAAGGACTCTAGAATTACAAGTGTTCATGACTTTGTATTGAATCCTGTAGATTAAAGCGGCTGGAATGGATCCTTCCTTCATGTTAAGACCATGAATTCGGAAGTTTAGGGAGAGAGAGTCAAGGATGTTGGTGTCTAACAGGCTGACCGTTTTGTTTGGAAAACAGTTGAAATAAACTGGACCATGTCCAAGACTTGTTTCAACTGTTCCGATAAGGGAGTCTTGGAAATCATTGTGTCTAATATCTCTAAGACACATGAGGATGGAAGCATTCAAGCCTTCTCGGATGAGAGGTTTGATTGCAACCTGGACACACCCTATGTGAAGATATCTGTAGTGACGGGATGTTCTCTGACAGATTGTTTGGTTAAGAGATGGAACTCCTCACCGGAATCTGGTCCTAGAAGAATATTATTTTCAGCGGTTTTGATGATATAATCTTATTTTCTTTTGTTGTCATCAGGGACATAAAGCTCATCTTGGGGGATTTTGGGTATCTCCCAATTGTCGATGGCTTGATTGATATCTTCGAAGCAAACTTCTTCTTCAAAGATATTGTGTTTGGGAGAAAGTTCGTCAGGTCTAGCTACTTTCTCAGTAAGGGGATTGGAGGAAGAATGGATTGCAGAGGTGGAGGAGGAAGATGGAGAAGAAAAAGAAAGGCGTCTAGAAAGAGAGCGGAAGAGTTTAGACATATTTCCATAAAATCTGATATCATTGCCCTCCTTTGGTTCAGAAGGAATATAAATATTATCACTAAACTATCACTCAAATTTTTGGATCTAGGGTTTTAACTCTTTTTTTTTCTCAATCTCTAAATCCGTAGTCACCAGGAGTTCTTACGTTTGGATCTTATCACTTTCAAGAACATCGTCAAATTAGCCTCACTGCCCATCAACAAGGGTCTTACTGCTACAGTTCCCTTAAGTGATAAAAGTAAACAGCCTGTACTTCCAGATTTAAAGAGTGGTTGTTTTGATATATACCAAAAAAAAATAATAAGAACATGAACAGTAAACATAATTTCCAAATCCATGAACCTCAGAGATAGCTTAATGATAATATTAACATTCCTACTTCCCCATCAGGCTCTGATACCAGATGTCCCGGAGTGGATCAAGGAGGGAAAGGGGAAGAAGGAGAGAAAATAAAGTCAGTAAGAATACAGTATGATAGATGCAAGAGCAAGAAAGTAAATATGAAGTTAGATGCGGCGGTAGTCCGCACGCATATGATTGTTAGTATGAAGTTAGATGTGGCGGTAGTCCGCACACATATGCAACTGCAAAAATGTAAATATGAAAACAGGAAAATGAAAAACTGATTGAAAGTTTTATTGAATGATTGAAATAAAAGAAGAGGGAAGAAGAAGAGCTGGAGAGCTTACAAGGGAACTCTCAGAGTCTCTCTCTCTAACTTCTCTCTCTATTCTCTTTCAAAATTGAAGGATGCCTCCCAATGAATACAAGGCTTCCTTATATAACTGAAGATTCTACTGTTTCTACAGTACTGGTGAACATGACCGGCACTATTTCTACAGTACAAGTTAACAATGTTTTTGTGATTACATGAAATTCGAAGATTAAAGACTAATCTTCTCCTAGGTCAATTCCAAAGCAGTCATCTTCATTCTGGTTATAAACGCTTGAGGATTCTGCCGAGGAAATGGGATCATCTTTGTGTTTTCTGTCTTCTTCAATCATCTGCATGATTTGCTGAAGATTTTTTGCTAGGGTTTCTTTCGATTGAGCTCCTGCGAGGGCTGCAGCAATTTGGGCTTTTTGATTGAGGAACAAAGCAGTTTCTGGGTCTGAAATCTTTTGACTTTCAGGATTGGATTTGAACCATTCTCTGACCTTCTCTGGGTAGGCCATTGAGGCATCAAATTGAGACCACTATTTGACATAACCGTGCCTTTGTAGGATTGGAAATGATTTGGGGTGGTTTGGTTTTGCATATCTGTATTGCCATGAGAATACCCATGCCAATGAAAATGTTGAGAAAAATTTTAACATTACAGGAACACATGTCTCCTGACTGTTAAACTCTGATTTAAAAAGTTTATACCCTTCATCTGTTGGTGAAGGTAAAATTTCTTGGATTGGTCGAAAGAAGTCCCACCATTGGTAGAACCAATTTGGAAAAACATAATTGGTTTTTCTTTTAAAGTAAATTAACCATGAATGTCTGAATTGAGTATTTTGGAACCAAAATACTTTAGTCCAGGCTTCCATGTAATCCCAATAATTAAAACCTATTGGGACATAATTTTGAGAAAATTTTGAATTTTGTTTAGGTTGTTCCCAAATTGCTTTGGGGACAAAATTCTGAGAATTTGGATAGTTGAATGGGTTATAAATTCAGGATTGGTTTTATCCTTGTAATGTTTAATAGATACTGAGTCAGTATCTATTAAGATGAATTCGTAAAATTGGCGGGTTTTGTTAGGTGCTAAAGGCCTGAAGTGGAACCCAGTAGGGAATATCTTTGGGATGACTTTGTTTGGATAGCTATCCCAGAATTCAGACTCTATGTGGATAATATTTGTGGTTTTGTTTGTAGATATGTAATTGGTTTGGGCTTTTTGAGTTTTGGTAGTGATTGAGGATGTTTGGGGTGTTTGGTCCATGGGCTTTTCTTTTCCTATTTGTATGACTGTTTTTCAATTGGCTACTTGGGATATCAATTGAGATAAGTCAATTTCTTCATCTGACTCACTGCATATGTCAGCCCATGATTTTTTGTTGAGTTTAGTAAGACCCTGGTCCTGTAAGGCAAGGAGGGTTTCGATTGGGATGGCATAGTCTGCTTTGGATTGTTTGGCTTGGTTATGTTTTGGTTCAATGGATTTTTGGGTGGGTTGTTGGGTAGATAACCCAGATTGTTGGGTGAGTTGTTGGGTAGATGACCCAGATTGTTGAGGTTGTTGGGTAGATGATTTCGTTGGGGTGTTAGACCCAGATCTTCTGATTGGCCCTGGTAGGGCTAGGCGAACGCCTTTGCCTCTTGCTGAGGCTAAGGTTGTCTTTTTAGGCATCGTCTTTTTGCTTATCTCCCTGCAAATATTCACGTGTGAGAAAGTCAGGGAGAGAGTTTGAGTTGCCCTTGATGTACTCAATATCAAAATCAAAGATGCTTAAAATAGCTTGCCACCTGGCAAACACTTGTTTTGATGCAAGATTTTTAACATCATTTTGTAAAACATCTTTGGCCGATTTACAATCAACTCGGACTAAAAATTTTTGATTGAGTAAGTCAGATTGAAATTTTGTGATGCATAAGACAATGGCTAAAATTTCTTTTTTGATAGTGGAATATTTTTGTTGAGTACTATTCCAATGTTTGGATGTAAATGCAATGATACATTCTTTATCATGCAATTTTTTTTTAGGATACCGCCATATCCTAAATCTGATGCATCTGTTTCTACTATTTTAAATGCATGAGGAACAGGTAAGTAAAGACAAGGAAGATTGCGGACTTTGGTTTTAAGGAACCTGATAATATCAGAATGTTTTTCTGTCCAAGGTGGAGGATTTTTCCTAAGCCTATCATGGAGAGGCTTAATGAGTTTGTTAAGATTTGGGATGAAATCCGAGACATAATTGAGACATCCTAGGAACCTCTGGAGCTGAGGTTTATCAAGGATATAATCTGGAAACTTTTCTGCAAACAAAATTGATCTTTCAATTGGAGTTATAGTGCCTTGGAAGATTATATGACCAAGAAAACAGATTTTTGTTTGGAAGAGAACAATTTTTGACTTAGAGACAGCAAGACCGTTTTTTTGGATGATGTACATAAAAGTTTTAACATGCTTGAAATGTTCATGTAAAGTTTAGGAAAAGATTAAAACATCATCAATGTAAACGATTGCAAAATTTGAATATGGATTGAAAATATCATTCATAATTTTTTGAAATTCAGATGGGGCATTTTTCAGACCAAAAGGCATTACATTCCATTCATATTGTCCAAATGGAACTGTAAATGCTGTTTTGTATCGGTCTGATTCGGTGATTTGGATTTGCCAAAAACCGGATTTCATATCAAATTTTGAAAAAATGTTTGCAGAGTTTAATCTATTAAGCAAATCTTTTTTGTTTGGGATAGGATAACGAATCCATTGTAAGGCTTCATTCAGTGGTTTGTAATTGATGACAAGCCTAGGAGTTCCTCGTTCTATTTCAGCTTGCTTATTAACATAAAAAGCAGAGCAAGACCAAGGACTCTTGCTAGGACGAATTAAGCCTTTATCCAAAAGATCTTTTATTTCCTTTTGACAATGCTGCAAAAGCTGCTCATTCATTTGAATTGGGCGGGCTTTTGTAGGGATTTTTTATTCTTTGAAATTATTTTCATTGGGAAGTTCAACAACGTGTTCTTTCCTATACCAGAAAGCATGAGGCAAATCCGAACAAATAGACTTCTCAATTTGGTTTAAAAGGTTCTTGATTTTGTCTTGAATCTTTGGTTGGGAGAGTTGGGATTCAAGGGTTTTAAAAGAGATTTCTTCTTTCAAAAAACAAATCTGTTTTGTCTTGGATTCAATTAGGTTTAAATATTTTTGTTTTGGTGAATCTAGGAACTCAAAGAAGGTTACCTGTCCTCCCACAAAAGAGGTAAGTCCTGGAAAATCTGCTAGGTAAGGAAACAAAAGGATTATGAAAGGTGTCCCCAAGACTACATCATTTTTGATTATTCTCAGAATTTCTTTTCCCTCGTTGTCGTCAGAAATTTTATTTTCTTGTTCCTTAGAACACTCTGTTTGATCAAGTTCATCACCAGATTCTCCCACTTGCATTAATTGAGAGAGAATAAGTTGATGATTGTCTTGATTTCTCCTGATTTCCTGGATTTCTCTTTTGAGATTGTTGACCTCAGACTGGAGGTCCTGAATAGTTATGGGACGAATAACTTGTTTTTCTAATTTTTTGAAAATAGGTTTGACGTCATATTTATTGCTAAGGACCAAATTTTTGGGTTTTTTCTCCTTTTGTAAAGATCTTTTTAGTTTCAAAAGGAAGTCTTTCTTTTGTTCTGGATTGTCAATAGCCTCAATAGTGTCAAATAAGAGATCTTGGTCTTTGGATAAAACACCAATTTGCTTGACATATGAATCTGATGATTCAATGTCATCGATTTCGATGTTATTGATATCATCCGAAGATTCTCGGTCAGAATCATTTTCTGAACTTTCTAACAACAGATTATTAATCTGTTCCTCAATCAAAGGATTAAGGTTTAGATTATTAATCTTTCCTTTTAACCGGAAGTATTTGCTAATATGTCCAGGTTTCTTACATGTATAGCAAATAATGGGGTTCTTTTGTGGGTAATTTTGGAAATTCTTTTGGAAACTCTTTTCATTTTTAGGTTTTTGAAAACCTTTTCTAGATCTTCTGAAATTCTTTTCAGGGTTAGGTTTAAAAACTTTTCGATTGGATGGTCTTTTGGATTTCTTAGGATGACAAGCAGGAAGACCGAATTGTTCACAGAAAGTTCCCAGATCAATACGATTTTGAATTTTCTCTCGTGCAAGTTGCCTTTGGATTTTGTCATCTTGACAAATCTTTAAAGCAACCTTCTGGATGAAAGAAATCAGTTGACCATAACTTAGCTCGTCATAGGGTATTATGCCATCTGGAGTTAAGCTACGTATTTTGTCCTTTACTTTATCTCCCTGGGATTTTGGGAGTCCAGCAAGAAACTTTTCTTTCCAGAAAGGTTGTTGACTATCTTCTCTGGTATAAACCCTAGCAAGAAAGGTGTCTTTATACCACCGAAACTCAGACAAAATTTTGCATCTGAGATTGGAAAGTAGCTCAGCAGAGCGATCTTTCCAAAGAGATGGATCACCAATGAAGTGGCTTGCTATGGTAAAGATTAGGGTGTTAACAGCATCGGGGATGGGTTCTCCGTCTTCTCCAATGATGGGTTCATTCAGATCGTTGACTTTTATGGCAGAAAAGATTGAGTGTTTCTGGTTATCAGAGAGGTAGTTATCCCACCATCCTTTGAGTTGGCCACTGAAACCAGAAACAATAACATTGGCTATTGCTTCTTCAGAAGTTTCATGGGCAGCTTGATAGGCTGTCCCTACCATAGTCATATGCTGAAGCATACTCATGATGTTATATTCAGTTTTGCCGTCTATGTTCCATTCATAGACATTATTTGCATTGAAGCTGACAAAACCTAGTTCCCTTTCTTCAAGAGCTAGGTCTGGAGCGGAAACACGATTATAACTATATGCAGAGGGTTTGGTTAAACCCTTCCATTTGGTGAGAGAGTTGGTCAGAATAGGGCTGATCTTGAGGGATGATTTGTGAGAATCATCACTCTGTTTGGAGGAGGAGTCGTTGGACTCATGACAAAGGCCATTAACGGCTTTGGATGAGCGCGTTTGAATACGAGAAGTAGACTCACCAGAGTTAGGAGTTTCAGGGACAGCGGAGAAACGATTTAAAAGTTGTTCAATTTTTTGAATAACTTCTGAATCACCGGATTGTTGTTTTAAAATGGAAGTTTTAAGACTTTGCTTTGCTTTACTACTCATTTTAAAAGGTTTAAAAAGGGGTTTTTCAATATTTTTAGAAGTAGAGGCTTCAGAAATATTTTACAAAGAAAAAGTAGATCCCGAAGATGAAAGGTTGTCACCCAGACATTGTAAAAATCTATTGGTGTAATTAGATTGTTCAATAAGATTTTTAATATCTTTTGGGGCGACAGCTTCATCAATATTTTTTGTTTTAAAGGGAGAAGCCATAACAGGGTTATGTCCTTCCGTGTTTGAAATAACAAAAGGTCCTTTTGGAGGAAACTCAGATCTAACTAAATTCCCATCTTTAACTTTCCAAGTTGAAATAACATTTGCTGAAAGCAAGTTTTCTTTGTTTTTGAAAGGATAAACTAGATTGTTTTTGATGGAATAAGCATGAAACCATTCAAAGAAAGGAATATGCATCTTAACTTCTTTTAGAAAACTGTAATATTTTTCTTTGAATTATGCAATTTGAGCAGCTGTATGCGTACGTAAATACCATTCTCTGTGGAGGTCATATTCCTCAGATTCAAGGTTTTTACGTAAGGCTTCCCTATCTATGATAAATTTTGTGCTACTCATTGGGCATTATTCACAGAAGAATATTGAGCACCATGCATAGATGAGTATGTTGGAGATTGAATGGAAGATTCTATCTCAATATCATCATCTGAATGCTTATCATCGGTTTGATAAACTGGTTGAGAAATGTTTGAATTATTTTGTAATCCCGAAATATTGATTTCAGAATGTACGGGTTTTGAAAATTTTGAAAACTGAGATTGAGAAGTCACGGAAAAAGACCTTCTTGCTGAAGCAAAATCATTAGATTTCCCTGCTTCAGATCTGGAGGAAAAAGAGTTTCTTCTGTCGAAGAAAATTTCTACTTTCCCTGATTCATCCTGTTTTATTTCTCGTAAGAGAGGTGCTTGTCTAGGTTTTGTAGGGATAGCTCTGTCAATAGACCATGACTGGGGGAGATCAATTTCATCCCACCTTATGAGCCTCAGAATCATAACGTTGGCCTTTGTCATGTCAGTGACAAACAAAGTAGTTTCACGATCTTGGGATTTAAGAAGGACTCTAGAATTACAAGTGTTCATGACTTTGTATTGAATCCTATAGATTAAAGCGGCTGGAATAGATCCTTCCTTCATGTTAAGACCATGAATTCGGATGCTTAGGGAGAGAGAGTCAAGGATGTTGGTGTCTAACAGGCTGACCATTTTGTTTGGAAAACAGTTGAAATAAACTGGACCATGTCCAAGACTTGTTTCAAATGTTCCGATAAGGGAGTCTTGGAAATCATTGTGTCTAATATCTCTAAGACACATGAGGATGGAAGCATTCAAGTCTTCTCGGACGAGAGGTTTGACTGCAACCTGGACACACCCTATGTGAAGATATCTGTAGTGACGGGCATGTTCTCTGACAGATTATTTGGTTAAGAGATGGAACTCCTCACCGGAATCTGGTCCTAGAGGAATATTATTTTCAGCGGTTTTGATGATATAATCTGATTTTCTTTTGTTGTCATCAGGGACATAAAGCTCATCTTGGGGGATTTTGGGTATCTCCCAATTGTCGATGGCTTGATTGATATCTTCGAAGCAAACTTCTTCTTCAAAGATATTGTGTTTGGGAGAAAGTTCGTCAGGTCTAGCTACTTTCTCAGTAAGGGGATTGGAGGAAGAATGGATTGGAGAGGTGGAGGAGGAAGATGGAAAAGAAAAAGAAAGGCGTCTAGAAAGAGAGCGGAAGAGTTTAGACATATTTCCATAAAATCTGATATCATTGCCCTCCTTTGGTTCAGAAGGAATATAAATATTATCACTAAACTATCACTCAAATTTTTGGATCTGGGGTTTTAACTCTTTTTTTTTCTCAATCTCTAAATCCATAGTCACCAGGAGTTCTTACGTTTGGATCTTATCACTTTCAAGAACATCGTCAAATTACCCTTACTGCCCATCAACAAGGGTCTTACTGCTACAGTTCCCTTATGTGATAAAAGTAAACAGCCTGTACTTCCAGATTTAAAGAGTGGTTGTTTTGATATATACCAAAAAAAAAAAAGAACATGAACAGTAAATATAATTTCCAGATCCATGAACCTCAGAGATAGCTTAATGATAATATTAACATTCCTACTTCCCCATCAGGCTCTGATACCAGATGTCCCGGATGACAACAAAAGAAAATCAAATTATATCATCAAAACTGCTGAAAATAATATTCCTCTAGGACCAGATTCCAGTGAGGAGTTCCATCTCTTAACCAAACAATCTGTCAGAGAACATGCCCGTCACTACAGATATCTTCACATAGGGTGTGTCCAGGTTGCAGTCAAACCTCTCATCCGAGAAGGCTTGAATGCTTCCATCCTCATGTGTCTTAGAGATATTAGACACAATGATTTCCAAGACTCCCTTATCGGAACAGTTGAAACAAGTCTTGGACATGGTCCAGTTTATTTCAACTGTTTTCCAAACAAAACGGTCAGCCTGTTAGACACCAACATCCTTGACTCTCTCTCCCTAAACTTCCGAATTCATGGTCTTAACATGAAGGAAGGATCCATTCCAGCCGCTTTAATCTACAGGATTCAATACAAAGTCATGAACACTTGTAATTCTAGAGTCCTTCTTAAATCCCAAGATCGTCAAACTACTTTGTTTGTCACTGACATGACAAAGGCTAACGTTATGATTCCGAGGCTCATAAGGTGGGATGAAATTGATCTCCCCCAGTCATGGTCTATTGACAGAGCTATCCCTACACAACCTAGACAAGCACCTCTCTTACGAGAAATAAAATAGAATGAATCAGGGAAAGTAGAAATTTTCTTCGACAGAAGAAACTCTTTTTCCTCCAGATCTGAAGCAGGGACATCTAATGATTTTGCTTCAGCAAGAAGGTCTTTTTTCGTGACTTCTCAATCTCAGTTTTCAAAATTTTCAAAACCTGTACATTCTGAAATCAATATTTCGGGATTACAAAATAATTCAAACATTTCTCAACCAGTTTATCAAACCGATGATAAGCATTCAGATGATGATATCGAGATAGAATCTTCCATTCAATCTCCAACATACTCATTTATGCATGGTGCTCAATATTCTTCTGTGAAAAATGCCCAATGAGTAGCACAAAATTTATCATAGATAGGGAAGCCTTACGTAAAAACCTTGAATCTGAGGAATATGACCTCCACAGAGAATGGTATTTACGTACGCATACAGCTGCTCAAATTGCATCATTCAAAGAAAAATATTACAGTTTTCTAAAAGAAGTTAAGATGCATATTCCTTTCTTTGAATGGTTTCATGCTTATTCCATCAAAAACAATCTAGTTTATCCTTTCAAAAACAAAGAAAACTTGCTTTCAGCAAATGTTATTTCAACTTGGAAAGTTAAAGATGGGAATTTAGTTAGATTTGAGTTTCCTCCAAAAGGACCTTTTGTTATTTCAAACACGGAAGGACATAACCCTGTTATGGCTTCTCCTTTTAAAAAAAATATTGATGAAGCTGTCGCCCCAAAAGATATTAAAAATCTTATTGAACAATCTAATTACACCAATAGATTTTTACAATGTCTAGGTGACAACCTTTCATCTTCGGGATCTACTTTTTCTTTGAAAAATGTTTCTGAAGCCTCTACTTCTAAAAATATTGAAAAACCCCTTTTTAAACCTTTTAAAATGAGTAGTAAAGCAAAGCAAAGTCTTAAAACTTCCATTTTAAAACAACAATCCGGTGATTCAGAAGTTATTCAAAAAATTGACCAACTTTTAAACCGTTTCTCTACTGTCCCTGAAACTCCTAACTCTGGTGAGTCTACTTCTCGTATTCAAATGCGCTCATCCAAAGCCGTTAATGCCCTTTGTCATGAGTCCAACAACTCCTCCTCCGAACAGAGTGATGATTCTCACAAATCATCCCTCAAGATCAGCCCTATTCTGACCAACTCTCTCACCAAATGGAAGGGTTTAACCAAACCCTTTGCATATAGTTATAATCGTGTTTCCGCTCCGGACCTAGCTCTTGAAGAAAGGGAACTAGGTTTTGTCAGCTTCAATGCAAATAATGTCTATGAATGGAACATAGACGGCAAAACTGAATATAACATCTTGAGTATGCTTCAGCATATGACTATGGTAGGGACAGCCTATCAAGCTGCCCATGAAACTTCTGAAGAAGCAATAGCCAATGTTATTGTTTCCGGTTTCAGTGGAAAACTCAAAGGATGGTGGGATAACTACTTCTCTGAAAACCAGAAACGCTCAATCTTTTCTGCCATAAAAGTCAACGATCAGAATGAACCCATCATTGGAGAAGACGAAGAACCCATCCCCGATGCTGTTAACACCCTAATCTTTACCATAGCAAGCCACTTCATTGGTGATCTATCTCTTTGGAAAGATCGCTCTGCTGAGCTACTTTCCAATCTCAGATGCAAAACTTTGTCTGAGTTTCGGTGGTATAAAGACACCTTTCTTACTAGGGTTTATACCAGAGAAGATAGTCAACAACCTTTCTGGAAAGAAAAGTTCATTGCTGGACTCCCAAAATCCCTGGGAGATAAAGTAAGGGACAAAATACGTAGCTTAACTCCAGATGGCATAATACCCTATGACGAGCTAAGTTATGGTCAACTGATTTCTTTCATCCAGAAGGTTGCTTTAAAGATTTGTCAAGATGACAAAATCCAAAGGCAACTTGCATGAGAGAAAACCCAAAATCGTATTGATCTGGGAACTTTCTGTGAACAATTCGGTCTTCCTGCTTGTCATCCTAAGAAATCCAAAAGACCATCCAATCGAAAAGTTTTTAAACCTAACCCTGAAAAGAATTTCAGAAGATCTAGAAAAGGTTTTTAAAAACCTAAAAATGAAAAGAGTTTCCAAAAGAATTTCCAAAATTACCCACAAAAGAACCCCATTATTTGCTATACATGTAAGAAACCTGGACATATTAGCAAATACTGCCGGTTAAAAGGAAAGATTAATAATCTAAACCTTGATCCTTTGATTGAGGAACAGATTAATAATCTGTTGTTAGAAAGTTTAGAAAATGATTCTGACCGAGAATCTTCGGATGATATCAATAACATCGAAATCGATGACATTGAATCATCAGATTCATATGTCAAGCAAATTGGTGTTTTATCCAAAGACCAAGATCTCTTATTTGATGCTATTGAGGCTATTGACAATCCAGAACAAAAGAAAGACTTCCTTTTGAAACTAAAAAGATCTTTACAAAAGGAGAAAAAACCCAAAAATTTGGTCCTTAGCAATAAATATGACGTCAAACCTATTTTCAAAAAATTAGAAAAACAAGTTATTCGTCCCATAACTATTCAGAACCTCCAGTCTGAGGTCAATAATCTCAAAAGAGAAATCCAGGAAATCAGGAGAAATCAAGACAATCATCAACTTATTCTCTCTCAATTAATGCAAGTGGGAGAATCTGGTGATGAACTTGATCAAACAGAGTGTTCTAAGGAACAAGAAAATAAAATTTCTGACGACAACGAGGGAAAAGAAATTCTGAGAATAATCAATGTATTCTCTTTTATGAAACATCGTGTTCATATCCGAATTGTCGTTAAAGATTTTGTTTTCGACACCATTGCACTCTTTGACTCGGGTGCAGATTCAAACTGTATTAAGGAAGGTCTGATCCCCACAAAATATTTCGAAAAGTCTACTGAACGCCTTAGCTCAATAACGGGCGAAAGACTAAGTATCAATTTCAAACTAACAGGTGTTTTTGTTGAAAAGGGTAATCTCAGAATTCCCACCGAATTTATTATTGCAAAAGATATCAAAAATGATGTAGTCTTGGGGACACCTTTCATAATCCTTTTGTTTCCTTACCTAGCAGATTTTCCAGGACTTACCTCTTTTGTGGGAGGACAGGTAACCTTCTTTGAGTTCCTAGATTCACCAAAACAAAAATATTTAAACCTAATTGAATCCAAGACAAAACAGATTTGTTTTTTGAAAGAAGAAATCTCTTTTAAAACCCTTGAATCCCAACTTTCCCAACCAAAGATTCAAGACAAAATCAAGAACCTTTTAAATCAAATTGAGAAGTCTATTTGTTCGGATTTGCCTCATGCTTTCTAGAATAGGAAAGAACATGTTGTTGATCTTCCCTATGAAAAAAATTTCAAAGAATCAAAAATCCCTACAAAAGCCCGCCCAATTCAAATGAATGAGCAGCTTTTGTAGCATTGTCAAAAGGAAATAAAAGATCTTTTGGATAAAGGCTTAATTCGTCCTAGCAAGAGTCCTTGGTCTTGCTCTGCTTTTTATGTTAATAAGCAAGCTAAAATAGAATGAGGAACTCCTAGGCTTGTCATCAATTACAAACCACTGAATGAAGCCTTACAATGGATTCGTTATCCTATCCCAAACAAAAAAGATGTGCTTAATAGATTAAACTCTGCAAACATTTTTTCAAATTTTGATATGAAATCCGATTTTTGGCAAATCCAAATCACCGAATCAGACCGATACAAAACAGCATTTACAGTTCCATTTGGACAATATGAATGGAATGTAATGCCTTTTGGTCTGAAAAATGCCTCATCTGAATTTCAAAAAATTATGAATGATATTTTCAATCCATATTCAAATTTTGCAATCGTTTACATTGATGATGTTTTAATCTTTTTCCAAACTTTACATGAACATTTCAAGCATGTTAAAACTTTTATGTACATCATCCAAAAAACGGTATTGCTGTCTCTAAGTCAAAAATTGTTCTCTTCCAAACAAAAATCCGTTTTCTTGGTCATATAATCTTCCAAGGCACTATAACTCCAATTGAAAGATTAATTTTGTTTGCAAAAAAATTTTCAGATTATATCCTTGATAAACCTCAGCTCCAGAGGTTCCTAGGATGTCGCAATTATGTCTCGGATTTCATCCCAAATCTTAATAAACTCATTAAGCCTCTCCATGATAGGCTTAGGAAAAATCCTCCACCTTGGACAGAAAAACATTCTGATATTATCAGGTTCCTTAAAACCAAAGTCCGCAATCTTCCTTGTCTTTACTTACGTGTTCCTCATGCATTTAAAATAGTAGAAACAGATGCATCAGATTTAGGATATGGCGGTATCCTAAAACAAAAATTGCATGATAAAGAATGTATCATTGCATTTACATCCAAACATTGGAATAGTACTCAACAAAAATATTTCACTATCAAAAAAGAAATTTTAGCCATTGTCTTATGCATCACAAAATTTCAATCTGACTTACTCAATCAAAAATTTTTAGTCCGAGTTGATTGTAAATCGGCCAAAGCTGTTTTACAAAATGATGTTAAAAATCTTGCATCAAAACAAGTGTTTGCCAGGTGGCAAGCTATTTTAAGCATCTTTGATTTTGATATTGAGTACATTAAGGGCAACTCAAACTCTCTCCCTGACTTTCTCACACGTGAATATTTGCAGGGAGATAAGCAAAAAGACGATGCCTAAAAAGCTAACCTTAGCCTCAGCAAGAGGCAAAGGCGTTCGCCTAGCCCTACCAGGGCCAATCAGAAGATCTGGGTCTAACACCCCAACAGAATCATCTACCCAACAACCTCAACAATCTGGGTCATCTACCCAACAACTCACCCAACAATCTGGGTCATCTACCCAACAACCCACCCAAAAATCCATTGAACCAAAACACAACCAAGCCAAACAATCCAAAGCAGACTATGCCATCCCAATCGAAACCCTCCTTGCCTTATAGGACCAGGGTCTTACTAAACTCAACAAAAAATTATGGGCTGACATATGCAGTGAGTCAGATGAAGAAATTGACTTATCTCAATTGATATCCCAAGTAGCCAATCGAAAAACAGTCATACAAATAGGAAAAGAAAAGCCCATGGACCAAACACCCTAAACATCCTCAATCACTACCAAAACTTAAAAAGCCCAAACCAATTACATATCTACAAACAAAACCACAAATATTATCCACATAGAGCCTGAATTCTGGGATAGCTCTCCAAACAAAGTCATCCCAAAGATTTTTCCTACTGGGTTCCACTTCAGGCCTTTAGCACCTAACAAAACCCACCAATTTTACGAATTCATCTTAATAGATACTGACTCAGTATCTATTAAACATTACAAGGATAAAACCAATCCTGAATTTATAACCCATTCAACTATCCAAATTCTCAGAATTTTGTCCCCAAAGCAATTTGGGAACAACCTAAACAAAATTCAAAAATTTTCTCAAAATTATGACCCAATAGGTTTTAATTATTGGGATTACATGGAAGCCTGGACTAAAGTATTTTGGTTCTAAAATACTCAATTCAGACATTCATGGTTAATTTACTTTAAAAGAAAAACCAATTATGTTTTTCCAAATTGGTTCTACCAATGGTGGGACTTCTTTGGACCAATCCAAGAAATTTTACCTTCACCAACAGATGAAGGGTATAAACTTTTTCAATCAAAGTTTAACAGTCAGGAAACATGTGTTCCTGTAATGTTAAAATTTTTCTCAACATTTTCATTGGCATGGGTATTCTCATGGCAATACAGATATGCAAAACCAAACCACCCCAAATCATTTCCAATCCTACAAAGGCATGGTTATGTCAAATGGTGGTCTCAATTTGATGCCTCAATGGCCTACCCAGAGAAGGTCAGAGAATGGTTCAAATCCAATCCTGAAAGTCAAAAGATTTCAGACCCAGAAACTGCTTTGTTCCTCAATCAAAAAGCCCAAATTGCTGCAGCCCTCGCAGGAGCTCAATCGAAAGAAACCCTAGCAAAAAATCTTCAGCAAATCATGCAGATGATTGAAGAAGACAGAAAACACAAAGATGATCCCACTTCCTCGGCAGAATCCTCAAGCGGTTATAACCAGAATGAAGATGACTGCTTTGGAATTGACCTAGGAGAAGATTAGTCTTTAATCTTCGAATTTCATGTAATCACAAAAACATTGTTAACTTGTACTGTAGAAATAGTGCCGGTCATGTTCACCAGTACTGTAGAAATAGTAGAATCTTCAGTTATATAAGGAAGCCTTGTATTCATTGGGAGGCATCCTTCAATTTTGAGAGAGAATAGAGAGAGAAGTTAGAGAGAGAGACTCTGAGAGTTCCCTTGTAAGCTCTCCAACTCTTCTTCTTCCCTCTTCTTTTATTTCAATCATTCAATAAAACTTTCAATCAGTTTTTCATTTTCGTGTTTTCATATTTACATTTCTGCAGTTGCATATGTGTGCAGACTACCGCCACATCTAACTTCATACTAACAATCATATGCGTGCGGACTACCGCCGCATCTAACTTCATATTTACTTTCTTGCTCTTGCATCTATCATACTGCATTCTTACTGACTTTATTTTCTCTCCTTCTTCCCCTTTCCCTCCTTGATCCACTTCGGGACATCTTTATATATATATATATATATATAAAGACGAAGAAGATGTCGTACTGTAGCAACAGCCACGGTGGTGATAGAGGTGAGGTTAGGGCATCAGATATACTGGTGAAGCACCAAGGTTCCTCACTACTTTCCTTTTTGTGAAGCTGATTCTGATTCGGAGCCCTCTCAGTGACACATCTCTTCTCACTCTCTCTGGAATTCCGGCGAAGATAGAGTTCGATGGAAGAGGAAGAAGTCTCCGGTGGTGCCGGCGGAGCAAAAGGAGAAGCATAAGCAGCATTTGAACCAGACGAAGAAGATGTCGTACTGCAGCAGCAGCCACGGTGGTGATGAAGGTGAGGTTAGGTATCACAAAAAATATCTATTTACTTAGTAGAGGAAGTGAAAAAGTATTGTTAACATTTCCTATTATGTTTAGATCTTGCTTGAGCAGTTAGATATCATTATGAATTGTCATTGTTCACTCTGCAATTTCTTATTTGTTAGCAACTTATCATGATAAATAGGTCACTCCCAATTTGTTTTGCAGAATACTTCAAATAGTGCTAGAGGATGGGAACCATCTTGATAAATTTGGTTGTTAAAGGTGTGTTTTCATTTACACTGGTATGTGATCAATTGAGATTTGTGTTGGAACTATTCCAAAATTCCAAAGGGCATTGTGTTTGAATTTGGATGGCTTCATTTGTTAGTTTGTTACCTTTTGGATTGATGCTTTTTTTTCCCTTCTGGTTGTGAGTTAATTGTGTGTTTTGAGAATCAATTTTATGCTTATTAATTATTGAGATGAAATACTGGTTTATGAATTCAGGGAGTCAAGAAGAGGATATAGCAACTAAAGCTGGTGGATATAACAGAGTAGTAGAAGAGAATAGGAAATTATTTAACATGGTTCAAGATCTGAAAGGTTGAATTTTTAATTACTTATTTAATTAATGGCCACTTTCTCTTTATATATTATTGAGCAAAGTTAATTTTGTCAAACTTTTCAAATCCAAATCATAGGTAATATTCGAGTTTACTGCAGAATCAGACCCACATTCCAGGCTGAATCCAAGAATATTATTGATTTCATTGGGGAGGATGGTTCTGTATTCATTTTAGATCCATCCAAAACATTGAAAGATGGAAGGAAACTTTTTCAGTTCAATCGGGTTTTTGGTGCAAAGGCTGGCTAAGGTAGAGTTCCACATGCTGATTACAGAAATTTTCCCTCCCCTTCCCTCTCTTTTACATCATTTTATTGAAATTTATTTTAACTTTGTACACAGATGAGGTTTTTAAGGACACAGAGCCGTTAATTAGATCCGTGATGGATGGATATAATGTTTGTATTTTTGCATATGGTCAAACTAGATCTGGGAAGACATACACCATGGTAAGATAAAAGAAGTATGATACACATTGAATTCGTTCTTCCATATATTAATTAATGCGGACACAGACCAATGAAATAACAAGCAATGTCTGCTTACTATATATGCAAACTTAAACCAATTATATATCCATCTAATATTTTTTGTTTCTTCTTTATTTTGGCAGAGTGGTCCATCAGGTGGAACCTCTAAGGATATGGGGATCAATTATCTCGCTCTTAACGATTTGTCTTGAATGTCTAATGACAGGAAAGACATTATGACATATGATATTTATGTTCAAATGGTCGAGATTTATAATGAACAAGTTAGAGACCTACTTGCTGAGGACAAAACAGATAATAAATTAGAGATTAGGAGCTGCAATGATGATGGATTGAGTCTTCCTGATGCTACATTGCGTCCAGTGACATCTACAAGTGATGTTTTGACCCTCATGAAACTCGGTGAGGTCAACCGTACTGTCAGTTCCACTGCACTGAACAATAAGAGTAGTCGTTCCCACAGGTAATTTTTAAAATTTGTTCAGACCTTATAACTTGAATTTAAATATTTAATGCAGACACTGATAATAAAGGCTATTTAATTCAGTGTACTCACCGTGCATGTTCACGGAAAAGATACATCCGGTAACACCATTCGCAGTTGTCTGCATTTGATAGACCTTGCTGGAAGTGAATGAGTAGATAAGAAGTCACAGGGGAAAGACTAAAGGAAGCACAATTCATTAACAAGTCTCTTTCTTGTTTGGGAGATGTGATCACAGCACTAACTCAAAAGAATTCTCACATTCCATATACAAATAGCAAACTCAGACTTCTTCTGCAGGACTCCTTAGGTACAGACTATTGAATTTTATCTTGAATTCTATTGCACAAGATTCTGTCTTGAATTCTTTTATCTTATAGAGCCTCTGTCTCTCTCTCACGTTTCCTTTAGTAATAAAAGTTATCTTATGTTTGGTATAGTAGGATAAAAATTCACTTATGTTGATCTATTTTAAAGAGGTTGGTAAAGTGATCAAGTAAGACTTTAATCACCCTTGAAATAAGATAGTAGGGCTCACAAATAATAAAACTTACAAATTCGAAGGTGATTAGAAATTTACTTTTCCAGTTTTCCAAACCTCCACATTTTAGATGATCTTTTTTCCCTTTCGTGACCAGAACTGTTTGACTTTTTTGGTGAACTGTTTCACTTATAAATTCTAATTTAGGATACAAAAAGATTGGAGCAACTTTACTCTGACCCAAGGTTAGTTTATGATTGCATTCTTATGGATGTTGAAATGGGTATTGGCTGTCGTTGCTGATATTAAAGGAAGCATTGCTATTTTATGTTCAGATAATTTTAAAGGTTAGCCTTCTTTTAAACCAGGTTCTCCTTAATGATTTTCTATCACATCCTTTGATGGAGTTTGTTTTTTTTAATTCCTAATTCTTATACCATTATTATAACTATATATTTTCTTTAGACTAAATTATAATTTTAGTTCTCATAAGATTCAATTTATTTATAAAATTATTTTTGGAAAAATGGATATTTTAAGTTTTCAAATGTCATCTTAATTTGATAGAAGTTTTAAATTTCATTTTGTACTTGAAGATAATTGATATATTTAATATTTAATTTTCTTCTTTTTTTTTTGTTTGTGGGTTAATTAGAAACTTTATTCTACAGTACATATAAACAATTATTATCTACATAAAATATACTTTTTTATGTTATAAAAGTTATTCATTCGCTGATATAAGAAAAAAAAGGAAAGATTAGTTTAAAAAATTGTTAGGAAGATTTTATTATTAAAAAGAATTTTTAATGATAAAATTATTAACAATAATTAACTTTTCTTTTAACAAGTATCATATTTAAGAGGAAGAACCATATTTTTTTTATAAAAAAAATAAATACATTCTTAATTATTTTTTTACTTATTTTTGTTAATTTGTATGTTAATCTCTTTTATATTACGTAAAATTTTTGTTGATTAATTATTTCTTTAATTTTTTATTTTTTCTGTGATTTTCCATCATTTTTTCTCTAATTATCAATAGAAAATAAAAATGGATAAAATAATGAAAATTAGTTAAACTTTGGGCAGATAAAATTTATTGATATCAAAAACTCTGAAATGAATAAAAAAATTATATTATGATATATTTTTCTCAATATTTAGTTATTTTTAGCTATCATAAATATTAAAAAATTTTGTGATTAATAATTGTGAAATTAATTGTATTGTCTAATGATTAATTTCTGATAACCGTTCTTTTAGTGTCATTTATTTTAAAGAAATTATCTACATTATTTTAATTATAATCTTATATCTTCTATTATTATTTTTACATCTTTAACATTACCAAGGAAACATTAAAAAACCAAATGTCACTCTCTCTTCTCCTACCCCCCTCCCTACCCCCACACACACGCAATAAAAAAATAAAGGTCACAAACAAGACACACACGCAATTAAAAAAAGAAGGTCACAAAGAAGACCTAACGCAATGACCGTCCATCCTCTCTCTCTGAGGTCTCAGCTCACTCAACCCAGAAAGACACCGCCCAACTTTTTGTAGGGTTAAACCCCAAATCATCCTACAAGATACAAACTTGTCGTCATCTCCAGTGGTCCCGGCGTCTCTATTTTGTTCAACAGATAAATTTTCTGACAATCGAATAACAAGTTAAGGTTTTGCCCTAACTGTTGCAGTTCCAACATAATCTTCTCTTCATTCTTTTTTCTTTTGCTTTTTTTTTTTCACTTTTCGTAGCTTTTCTTTTGGTCATTTCATCAACTAAAGTTTTGTCTTCTGAAAATATTCAGTTAATACCTTTATGTGAATAGGCTGAGTTCAAGTATCCTTTCTGATTATTTTTTTTACTAATACTAAAATTTTTGTTGCTCTCGCATGTTGCTGAGTCTTAATTTGAACCAATATAAGAGATTGTCATATATTTTGGCATGCATGTATCATTCAAGGAAACGTTTTTCCCCGATTTAAAAAGAAAGAAAGAAATTTTTGATTTCCAAAACAAGGGATCTCTGATACTTGGATATGTCCAACATCTGATTCTTATTAAGTTCTTTTTTTATGCTTTTTGTTAGCAGGTTGTGACACGTGGGTAGTTGCTACTTTTGTTAATCATCTTGATTAGGAAGCTACATTTAAGGTAACATACTAAAATGTATACTAAAATGTAAGTTATTAACATGAGAGAAGTTCAAAGGATAATAACAGAAAGCTATTTTTTATTAATTTCTTTTTAGCAAGTTAATTAATTCAGTTTCACTGAGGTTGTATTGGCCGTGTGACATTCGGTAATTTTGGTATTACTATATTGTATCCAATAAAAAAAATTAAGCAGATAATTTAAAACACTTTTAAGAGTAAAAAAAAGAAAATCATATTTATAGTTTTTGAATATTCATTCTGGTCTTTTATATTTTAATATTGATCTAATTTTTGTATATTTTCTTTTTTTCATATTGTTTGTAATGCATATTCTAATTAACAAATTCATAATTCATGATTGTTTGTTTAAATTATTATTAGTAGTAGTGGTTAACTTTCTGAAACTTCTCAACATTATAATTAGTATTAGTAGAAATTTAATTTACTAGAATAAATAACGATATTTTTGTTCATTTATTTCTTTTTTTGTTTATCAATGGTTGCTGTTCCTTCTTTATGTTTGTTGTTTATGTTTCTGGATTCAATTTTATTACCTGTTTTTCTTGAATTTGTTGAAATATCCTATTAGGGTTTACTTTATTATAATGCTTTCTTTTGCAGTAAGAGACAAGATCTTTTCTTTGTTCTTGAATCTTTATACCAAGTCTCTCTATCTGATAAGTCTGAATGGCGATGGATGCCAATAGAGAAGATCCAAACAGGTATGGTGCTGAGCATTAGAGAAGATGTTTTCTTTGCTGCATTTTCAATTTCATTGAAGTCTCATTTACTTTTCCATTCAATATATTTCAGATTAACTTTTGAAAATTTTAATGTCAATTAAATATCGATGTTATGCCATCTATAGTTTTTTTTTTTAAATTCTTTCTCAGATATTTTTCATGTTGTAATTTAATTTTATTGGCTTCTCATTTATATGTAGGCCAGATTTCAGAAGTTGTCGTAATTTGTAAAATATGTTGTATAGTAGTTTTCCAAAGTGGTTTCTTCGGTATTTTTTATTAATATGCTTTTAATTTGTTACTTTTTTTTGTATACTTAGTTAGTTGGTTTCTTGGTTAAAAGTCTCAGTCTTATATTCTAATCGTACCATTATGTGCTAATAGGAGGTTTTTAGCAACCCAGCAATATTTGCCCAACGGAAAAGAATTGATTTTTAGATTTCGCCTTTTCAGTAAGCAGGTAATGAAATATATTATGGAATATTATATCATGCATGTTAACCGATTAAAGAGGTGGGTTAAATCTTTAACTTCGAATGGTTTGTTTTTAATTTATATTCAGTTAGTGGTCTTTTCTACTTTCCTCCTCTTGATAGTTTCTTTTCCCTGTTAGATGAGTTTGATTAGCTAATTCTGAGTTCCTGATCATTCTAATCTCAAATAGGTGTAGACTACAATAACTCTAAAAAGATTAGTTTTGATAAATTATCAATGTCCATTCAAAATAAGTAATATAATCTTTACTAATCATACATATATTGATACTGACTTTAAAAATTCAGCATTTATTAATATGTGATAAGATGATTCGAAGTTCATGTACATGATTTGGTTTCAGAATCCATCAAGATAACAGCAATTTCTTTTTCATTGTTTCTTTCAAAACTTTAGTATTTTTTCTTGGACATTCAAAAAGACTTCATATGTGTTAGTTACTTAGTTACCTATTTTTGTGATGCTCATTATAATGTCAGTTTATTTACGTGATTATTGTTCTCTTGTGTTGCTCAGTTAGTAATAATTGTAGATTTAAAATACCTCTCTTTGCTAAATAATTAGGTAAAATTATGTGAAGCATTTTTAGCATATTTTGTTACATATGAATTAACTTTGGGAAGAAATTTGAATATAGGGTGAGAGAGTTCTTCCCTCAACTTTTGTTTCAACTCATGGCGAAGGATTAGGGTCAGTGTTCTATGTCATTGACGAGCTAGATAATTGTTTAGTGCTGGAGGTGATAAGAAAGAATGATCAGTTGCTCATAACTGACTACTTATTTGAACAGATTAGAACTTTCTATTTTATCCATAGAGGGGCATCTGTTCAATTTAGGTATGTTGGTTTTGGAATTTTTTTTATTTCATTGTGGAATCACGACAACCAACCCATCCAAGTTCACCTTGATTCTGACTGCTATGTGCCTGAGCTAATGGACCCAGAGACACTCGATAATGTATCAAGAGTGTTCCACATAAAGTATACCAGGATTGATGAGGACTCATCAGCTGATGTGATGGTTCTATCTAGGTCTGAACCATCTGATGATCAGTTTTCATCAGATGGTGATGAAAACAATGATCAAGATAGGACACTGGTAGGGGATAATCCGCATAATCCGATAAATTTGTCTAGTGGAAGCAGTTTATCATTGGAGATCAACGAACAAAGTAACGCGATAAACGAATTGTATGATCATAGGTAATGCTAAATGTAGCTTTTTTTTCTTGTGTTTTGGATTTTAATATCATTGGATAGCTTGCTATTTTTTAGTGTGGTGACTAACATATTCATATTATCCTGAATTAGATACACTCCAGAGGTTTATTATGAAAAGATCATCACAGCTTCGGATCTGGGTCAATCTAGATTGGTAACTTGATCTCAAAAGAGTGATTTCTTTTATTTTTTTTTCTTGCAAGCTTATTGAATATTCTTCCTAAATCTGTTATTCATTGTGTATAAAAATATTATGTTTATCTTAACTATGAATTATTTGTTGCAGTATTTGGCTTCGAAATTTGCTGCGTATCTTAAACTATCTGGAGATGGTTCGATTTGGACGATCACTGGTCCAGATTCCAATGTAGAGAAGAATGTGTTCTTTTTCCACTTACTGAAAAGTGGAGGAAGAGGTGGAGAATGGAAGTTTGGGGTCGGGTGGAATGAATGTTGTAGAGTATACAATTTAAAGGAGAGGGATATCATTACCTTGAAACTCGGCTCGATAGCTAACCGCCAGATAGAGTTGTCGATTCAGCGATGTTAGGCCTCCTATGTATAACTCTATTTGATAGATATTTTGAATTATATGTTAAGTTATTTTGGACATATTTTATTTTTTGATTAATGAACAAATTTATATATGTTGTAAATATTTTGTTTTGGTATCAATAGGTATCTTGACGTTATGTGTTTTTAAGATTATACGTAATAGTAAACTACATCTCTGTTGGATTTCTTTTTCCTGTTTTTTTAGTGTCTAACAATTGTTATTATATTTTATTATCTTTTATTATCTTAGAAAACATGTTATACCATTTATTGACATATTGAATAATTTGTGTATTCTATTGTTTTATTTTAGTGATAATTTTGTAATTATCCAAATTTAATACAACATATCTATTTTTATAGAATACATTTTAGTTATATTCTTAGTATTTTTCTTTTAAAAAGGTTTTTTTTTTTGGTTTGATGGATTAGACAACTCCTAATCCTAGGCATTACTCATGTATTACACACCTACACAACACACTCACACACACTACATGAGTTTATTTAAGAGTTCATTTTCTTCTCATAGGACTTGAACCCGGGTGCAGTTTCTTGTGAGGTAACAGATTCTGCCATTAGTCCAAGCCTCGGCTGCCTTTTAAAAAGGGTTTAAATTTCGTGAACCCCGTGCATTGCACGGGTTATCACGCTAGTTTGAACAATAATTTAAGGACTATTTGCAATTTTGTTTTATTGAAGACTCTTCTCAATAAGGGACTAAAGCCCAACAATGATATTATTGAAGACTCTGCTTAATAAGGGGCTAAAGCCCAACAATGATCATGAAGAATTGTAGATACATCATTTCTGGTCTGAAATAATTAATCACGCAACAATCCTTAATCCCACCACTATTGGGCCAAACCAATTTCTTCCTGATCCACACAAAAAAACTTCCCCCAATGTTTGGAAAATAGGCTAATTGTTTTATTTATAGTCCGAAAACCTACATGCAGTGTATTTTGCTGGCTGATATGGCTACAAAACATGATAATTAGGGAAATCAATACATAACCTGATACCTTGGGAAACCAATACGCCCATAAAAACTTCAAGTTACCTTGACAAATAAGAAGGTTATGGATTTTCAGTCCAAGAAAAAAAAAATGATTACAGATTTGAAGAGAGATTATGTGAGGCATTCTACCATGGATATGTTTCGTTATCTGAGTTTGAGGGGATTCTAAGAGTTAATATCCACTAGAGTAGTTAATTCTGTTGCATCTATAATTGGACAGATAAAACAAACTAGCTATATTTTTTTATTTTCCTTTTTCCTTTTTCTTTTCTTTGTCAAAGCTCTATGGTGTTGCTACATGTATGTACATCTTATATATATTTTGCTGCTAAATATATATGTTCTACGTACAGAAAAATAAACCGTTATTATAAAGAAAAATTAACATAAATGATTTATAAAAATAAATACAAGTATAGTATTGTATATATTGATTATTTAATATTTATTTTGTTATTTGATACAAGTATTTATGAGCGTATGCCCTAATGTGTTTATAATAAACATATATTATGAGGTATATTGAGAAATGAAAAGTTTGTGTGACTCGGTATCATAAAATTTCTATTTCGCTATTATTTGTTTATTTACCCTTTATATAATGGTAATGTATGGATAAAGAGATGAGTATATAATGAACTAGATAATAAAACATGCATCTATACTCTTGAAAATAAATATTATTGAGACTCACTCTTCTCTTCTCATCTAAGATGAGCCGATGAACGTTTCAAGAAGAAACAATTATGCATGGGATCAAGGTCAACAATATAATAAGCATGAAAGAAGCTAAGGAAAAAATAGTTAGGATAATGTGGCATTATGCATGGTTTCCCAGCTAATGTCTATGATTCCGATAAAGGAGTGAACAATTCTGATCTTTACCCTATTCTTTTGTTACCCCTCCCCCCTTCCCAAAAAAAAAAAAAAAATCAGTGCTGTCTTGCTATACTAGATTAAATATTCCATACTTGTTGATTTGTATTTTTTAATGAGTATACATAAAAATATGACAAATAATTAATTAGTAATTTTTTTTCTAAATACTTTAATTAGTAAATGAGAAATATGGAAACCAAGTTTTAAGTAATCAACATTGGCTAATTTTTTTATTGTAAAAAATTTTTTAACTTTTATTTTTAGAGAATTTAAAATTTAGAATTCGAATTTAGGTTATAAAATTTAAGATTTAGAATTTAGGGTTTAAAATTTAAAATTAAAAATTAGTTAATATTAGTTGAAAAGATAGATTCTCTAATTGAATTTTAAATAAGCATTTTTTTTTATAAAAAGAAATTAGAATATGTATTAATTTTTTTTACTATTTAAAATATATAAAAAGATAAGAGACAATATCAATAATCATATAATTAATATATATGCATTATTATCGCCATTAGTATGATATGCCTAGTTGGCAAGTAGACATATCATTTTCCACGAGTCCCCTAAATTCCAACTAAGTCTGACTAGACTAGAATCTAGATTAATCGAATATCAGCCAAGTTCCATGAACCTCAATCCCTTTGCTTTTAAGTTTTTTGGACGACGTACATAAGTCATAGTTATTGTGAATGAATGAAATATTATCGTTTCACCCGTAGATATATATTAAAAGAAAAAGTATTGAGAAATAATGATGATGATGATAAATAATGTGAATAATAAATTAAAAAAATAAATTAAAAATTAAAATTAATTAATAATATAAAATATATTAAAAAATAAAATAAATATTAAAAATAAATTAAATAATATATAATAATAGATTTTGATAATTAATTTTAATATATATAATATATGTATAATATTTTTGTATTATTTTATGTCATTATACAGTTTCGGGTAATGTTTATTAGATTTACTTAAAGACTAATCTTATTCTTAGCCGATCCCTACATTTATGTTGCTTTAGATATTTTTTGTTGTTGATTATTTGATATGATGAGGTGCATATTTACAAAATCATCTAATCAAATAATTTATACTTTAAATAATATTTTAGGAAAAAAAATGTTAAAAAACGTAAAAAAAAAAAGAAAAAATAATAAAAGAAATAGGAAAAGATGCAAAATATCACAAATTCAACTAAGAGTGGTTGAGTGAATGAAAAGGAAAAAAAAGTACAGTTGAAAATGTTTCCTTAGATTTAATTACAAATATTACTGATAATTCTAGATCAGATTTCTGTGTATATTTATTTTGTTATTATTACTTCACCTTGTCTTTTTGTGATGAATTCTCAATGTATTCTTATTAGTATTAGTGACAAAAAAAGTTGTATTAATTGAAAATTTCGATAATGGGAGAACGGATAATATATATGAGAAATTTTTGGGTTTAGTAATTTTTAATATCTTTTATTATTATTTAATTAGTATAAATGTTAAATTATTTTTAATAAATAAATTTTATTAATTTATATGTATAAATTTTAAAAAATATAAAAATAAATTATATTAATTTATATAAATAAAATTTTAATAAATAAAAATATAAATTATTATTGATTAAATATTGATAAAAAATAATAATATTTATTAACATATAATGTTACTCTACTATATATATCATCCCATCTAAATCTGATTACAATATTTAATTTGTCCATCAATTCTCTCTTTCTTTGAGTGGTTTTGACTTTTGATAACAACACTGATCATTTTTCTTTAAATGAATTTTAACTTCCTTATATTTATTTTTATTTTTGGTGATTGATGTTCCTTATCGTTATCATTAATTATTAAAAATGCTATTTAATTTATATATTAAAATTAGTTACTAAAATTAGTTATTAATATATTTATAAATAAATATATATGTAATTTAATTTATTTTTAATATATATTTATATTCTAATATATATTTTATATTGATAGTTAATTTCAGTAGCTAATTTTAATATACACGTAGCATAATAAATTAATTATATATATCTTCCTTCCATTTGGTTTTTGGTTGGTACATTATTTTCCTTACGTCGTTGACGTATTCCTTGTATAATAATTCCAAGTATTATATATAATACAACGGTTTTAATCTTCATGAATTAATTAAGCAATAACGTATTTTATATATGAGATTTTTTTTTTTGGTGACTGTATGAGATTAATTATGTTATCATAAAACTACTTATTTTAAAATTTTAAATTGTTAGATAAAAAAACATACAAATATAATGGAATTTTTTATTTTAACAAATAAATTAATTATAATAATTATTAAAATAAATAATTTAAAAAAATTTTACCAAAATAAATACTTTTCACTTGTTTCGTTTACACTATAAACGAGATAATTTTGAACGTATCTCATTCACAGTGTAAACGAGATAACATGTATATTTATAAATAATTAAATATAATTTTTGAAAATAATAAAAAATATTAATAATTTAAATTGGACCAAACTCTTAAAGATAGAAGATTTCAAATAATAGAAAAAATAGACGATTTTAAATAATAGAAAAGATAAACAGTACATTTTAAATGATAGGGAAGATGATTGTACATCTAAAATAAACATGTTAACCGTTTTAATTGTGTGTTAGGGAGATAAATAAAATAAAGAAAGAAAATAGAGAAAGAGTGAGAGATAACCGTTTGTCAATTGTTAGGAGAAGTTGATGGGATAAATAAATAACGGTTTGCCAATTGTTACGAGGTTGATGGGGATAAATAAAGCGGAGGAAGAGTGGGAGATAACTGTTTCAATTCTCTTCTCATTTTTTTCTCTATTTCATTTATAGTGCATCAATTTCATGCTTCTCATCATTCAATTTTTAGGAGTGGATACAATTACAGTATTTATTCTCATCATGGAACTTGAACACGTATGAATTTTTTATTTTTCAAATTTAAATCAATCCAATTGGATCTATAATTTAACCTAAATTTTTTGTACTCTTTTTTAGTACTAATTGATCAAACATATCCATTTTAATCTCTTCTACTAACCTTTTTAAGTACTAATTATTTGCTAAAGTTTGGATTATTGATATTATTGATATTATTAATATTTTTTATTATTTTCAAAAATATATTTTTATATTTATAAATACACGTATTTCGTTTACACTAGAAAAAAATATTTATTTCGGTAATAAATTTTTTAATTATTTATTTCGGTAATTATTATATTTATTTAATTTATTAAAATAAAAAATCCAACCTAATGTGTATCATGTATGATTTTTAAGGTATTTATTTTCTTAGACAATTTTAATTATGTGACACTATCGTTCCAATAGGCATTGATGTGCTTGTTATGGAATATCTTATATATTGATATAATTGATTAAATTAAAATAGTAAAATTATGTAAGCATATATATATATATATATATAACAAACAATCTTGCAACACATACAAATTTTTTTGATAAATAAGTTCATACAAGTTAACCTAACCTAACAAAACCTATTTACATAATACGCGTGTAAAATCACGTCGTTTCTCCTCAAATGTTTGTATCTCGCGTTTCTCTTTCTCCTCCTCCTTTTTCTTCTCTTTTTTCTTTGTGTTTCTCCTCTTTTTTCTTCGCGTACTTTCTTATTTTTCTTCGCGTATTTCATCTTCTTCGTCGTTCTTTTTATTGATGTTATCCTTCTTCTTATCAGTACAAATACACCAAAAATTCTTAACAATATACATAAATATCTTAATTTTATACCGAAATTTATTACAAATACACAAAAATATTTTTTTAATGCTGCATTTTTTCTTTTTTTTTTCTTTATTTCTTTCTTTCTTTTAGTTGAATGAATGTAGGTTCATCCTCTTCTAAGTAAATTTGCAAAATTATGTGTTTCTTCTTCTTTGTTTGATTTTTTTTTGTTTTTATTCTTATTAAGAGAGTAAAACAAGAAGAAACTTAAAAAAGTAAAACAGGAAGAAAAAGATGAATAAGAAAAAAATGAGATGATGATGATGATGATGATGATGATGATGATGAACAAGAATAGGAAAAAGCAGCAGAAGATGATGAGGAGGAGGAAAAGGAAGAGTTTTAAATTATGCAGAACTTATCAGTTGAAGAGGAAGAAGCAGCAGCAGAAGATGACGAGGATGAAGCAGCTATCATTTTTTTCTTCTTCTTTTTTTCCTTATTTCTTTTTTTCTTTTAGTTGAATGAATGTAGGTTTATCATCTTCCAAGTAATTTTGTAGCATTATGTGTTTCTTCTTCTTCTTTGTTTGATTTTATGTTTTGTTTTTATTCTTATTAAGAGAGTAAAACAAGAAGAAACTGGAGAAGGTAAAACAAAAAGGAAAATATTCAAACTACATTAACTAGATTCAAACCACACCTCACTACTTGATTCAATTCAAAATAATAATACAATTCATTCTCGTTCAATTGAAAAGTCTGAACTTATAAATATACCGAAAAATTTCCACAATGCACCAAAGAATTACGATATACACCGAAACGAGAATAAAACAGATTCATCAGAACTCCTACATTACATTCAATTCAAACCATCAATGATGAACAGTAATTTCACAAACAAAAACAGCATTATTCATCTATAGAATCATAAACTACTATCGAAAATATTAACTAGAATCGAACCATATCTCAACCACTTGATTTGATTCAAAACAATAATTCACTTCGCTTTAGTTCAATTGACAATCTGAACTTGAATCATTCATTATCTTCAACAATGATATAACTGTTCAAAATTGATTTCAGAGCTTGATTTCAAAAACGTATAGAACGAAGAAAATTCAAAAGCGAAGAAAGAGAATGCAAAGAACGAAGGAAGAGAAACACAGTGAATGCAGTAATGGAAGAGAACGTAGATAAAAAATGTTAAGAAAATTCAAAAAAGAAAATGAAATTCATTCAAAAAAGACAGTTAGATATTCACACGTTGATTGAAAAGTTGGTTAGATAATGTCGCGTGAAGTGAATTAGATTAAAGAGACTTGTTTGGACTTGTTTGTGTAAACAACTTGTATGTGGAGAATATTTATATAACAAAATAAGTAAAAGATATAATTTAGTGGTTAGAGAGCCGATGAATGGAAAATTGATGGTATAGAATTTCACTAATGAAGTCTCGTTACAAGTATAGTTTCTAAACCAACAATAATTCTTTCATACAAAAATTTGTTTGTCACAAGTACAAACCCCTAAAATTAATAACCGAAGTATTCAAACCTTGGGTCGTTCTCCCTAGGAATTGGAATAAAGTTTTCTTGTTATTGGCTATGAAGTATGTTTTGGGGTTTTTGAGATAAGAAACAAGAAAAGTAAATTGCAAAAGAAATCAAATGACAAAAAGGTCTTGGCAAGGTTTGGTGGTCAAGGATCTCTATCCTTATTACTAACCACAACATGATAATTGCAAGGATCAATCCCATTAAATTATCATCTAACAAGTAAAGGAAAGTCAAATGAGCTATATCAATCCAAGTTCATAAGTCCTAGCCACTCACTAATTAAATTAATGAGAGCTAGAGTCAATGGCTATCAATTTATCAATCACTTGGATATTAGTAACTCAAGAATTCCTAAGTTACCATCCCAAGCCAAGAACATAAAATTCTACTCTAACATCCTTCCAAACATTTTATCAAACACTTGGAAGGCTTAAAAGGAAAGCAAAGTTAAATTGCAAGAAATATAAATCTACAACTACTAATTGCAAGGAATTAACCAACAACAAATCAAATCAACAATAAAGAAACACCAAAACATAAATTGTATTAAAGAGAAATAGACGAAACAAAAGTGCATCAAAATAAAAGTAGAGAATTACAAGAATTAAATGCTAAATTAGAGAGAGGAGATGTAGAAGAACAAGAATTACAAAAGGAAAAGTAAATCAAAGCATGAAATTAACCTAGATCTAAGAAATCCTAATCTACCTCTAACCTAATTCTAGAGAGAAGAGAGAGTTTCTCTCTCTAGAAACAAATTTTCCCTCCTAAACTAAACTAAACTAGTTCCTAGTGATGCCATGTGTTGATTCCCCTTCAATCCTTAGGTTAAATAGCATCAGGATGAGTTGGATTTGGGCCTGGGAAGCCCAGAAATCGTCCTCAGCGGATTCACTTTAAGTGGGTCACGTGCGAGCACTGACGCATGCGCGTGGGTCACGTGTGCGCGTCACTTGGCAATTTACGTTCCACGCGTACGTGTACGCGTACGCATCACCATGTGACTCCACAATCGACGCGTGCGCGTCGATCTCAACATCCCAAATCCTTGTTTCTTCATGAGTTCTCCACTTGCATGCTTTTTCTCTTCACCCTTTTGATCCATTCCTAGCCTTTTCATCCTAAATTCACTAACAAACACATCAAGGCATCTAGTGGAATCAAAGGTGAATTAAATTTAGCCAATTAAGGCCTAAAAAGCATGTTTTCACACTAAGCACAAATTAGGAGACAATCATAAAACCATGCTATTTTCTTAGATAAATGTGAGAAAATGTGATAAAATTCCCTAAATTAAACACAAGATAAACCCTAAAAATGGGGTTTATCAAGAGCATGTAATGAATATCATTTTAGGAAAGAAAATTACATTCACTACATGAACAAATTGTTGAAATAGTGATTAATTTATTGCAAAAATTATCTAATTTACTATTAGATTCACTATAAGAAATTATTCAAATGATCTGATTTAGAGATTTGTTGTAAAAACTTTTCTTTAAAATATTGGTTTTGATTTCATATCTGTTTTGTTGAATTTATTGTTGATTTATTATCTGATTTGTTACTGATTTAGTTTTTGTTGTATTCTTTTTCCTTTTGTTAGTCTTGAATTTAAAAAAAAAATTTGCTGAAGTTCTAATTTTTGTATTTTTTTTAAAAAAGAATAGGTGGGCTGGTCTACCAATTTGTCAGTCCGTTTTTAGGCGAGACAATTTAGAAATACTACTGGTCAAGATTATTTTAGTAGGACGAGCCATTTTGGAGTAAACTTAGACGTGGTAGGAGATGGGACGAAGCGGGTAACTCGCTTTAATTTGCCAATTGCCACCCCTAATAATAGCAAAAATAGCGACTGTTATTTCATAACCTTATTTTTTTGTTGGTCTCAAATTAATCACTAATGCTAGGTAGCGACTGATTTACTGACCAAAATTTTAAGTCTAGTTTTATGTTAGTTGTTAACCGGTTGCTGATCGTAACATTAACAATTGATTTAGATTTAGCGATCAAATGTTTCCAAAAGTTCTCTTAAGCCTAACTTTTTTTTGTTGGTTGTTAAATTAGTTGTTAATTTCTATTTAACGATATATTTAGAGACCAAATAGAATAACTTTAGTTTTGGTAGCTAGTTCAATTGTTAAATTTTTATATAGCGACTAATTTTGTGACCAAATAGAATGATTTTGTCGTTACTCATTATTATTGGCCGTTATTCCAAAAACTTTTTTTGGTACTGATTCATCTCTTCATAATAATTATTTTAAAATCATTTTGCAAAAAGTTTCTTAGTGAAACTAATGTGAAAGATATCAAATTAAAGTCACCCAATCCTTTTTTATACGAACTAGTATATTAATAGATATTATCATGCCTATTGATTTACTATTTTATTTGTTAAATGTGTAAAAATAACAAAATTGAATTAGTTGAGATAGCAAGTGGTTTATAGTTTAACTAAAAAATTTTGGGTTCAAATTGTAGAAGTAACATTTTTTTTATATTGTATACAATGAAAGAGTATTTCAGAGAAAAAAAGTTGAATACTAACCTGTTCTGGAGTGAATAACCTGGAGAGAAGTCAGTTTCTAACAAACAATACCAACCTATTGCCCTCAACACTGAGCTATAAGCTAAAAGGACCGAGCTCCTCGTCCAAAAGCGTATCACGTTGTGGGAGAACAAACAAAGAGCGGAGTGTATCTGCAAAAGGTATTCTGATGCTTAAGTTAATATTGTGTATTCGATGTCCTCTTGAGGGTATGATGTCTTACCTTTATAGCAAAATTGGTCATCAACAGTTATATTTTTTGCCGTTATTGTTATTGAAGAGCAATAATGTCGTATAGAAACAGATGGCATATATAGCCGATGATGTTGAAATGATATGTAACGTTCTGGCCGAGTTATGACGCATAAAGTCGAGTTATAGCTTGCGTAACGGCCATATTATATCCCCCAAGTTTCGCCTGTTGTTGATAAAGCAGGTTGAGCTTATTGATGACTAAGTTATAACTCGGTGAATGTGACGGATATGGAGCCCCCAGTTCAACATACTTTATCAATAAAAAGTAAAAGCAACATGTATGTTAAATTAAATGAAAACTGAGTGTAATAAATGACATGTTTTGAAAAAATGTACTTGACCTTTGGAGTTTCCAAGGGAATCTGAGATGTTTGACAGTTGGGGCTTTTTGTTGGAACTGAAGCGGTTTTTGGGTTTGCATGTTTGAATTAATTTTTGGAGTCCAGATAGGTGTCATAGATTTTATTTCTTCTTTTATCAAAACGTGTTGTAAAGGGGATTATGAGCAAAAGAGGTACGCCCTTTCTGTTGTTCTTTCTGTAATTTTGTGTTTGTTTCTTTATTTCCTTTCATCTTTTTCCTTGAAAATAGGAAACGACAAGTTATACAAGGATCAACCTCCAGTAGAAGATGGGTCGTATGAGTGAATTAGTGATGATGTTAAGATACGAGCGTCGTTATTTGTTGATAGTGATAGTGTGGGTGAAATAGGCATACGTAAGGTTGTGAGGAGGGATTTTGGTACTCGAGTCGAGTTGTTGGCATGTTCTAGGTTGGATCGGGTTTTTCACAGGAGGGAAGATTTCGAGTTTTTCTTCATGCATAGTTGTGTACTAGAGGAGTTGCGTGTAAAACTCCTATTTACCGATTTTGAATGCGTCGTTCTTAAACAACTGAACTGTGCACCGTCACAGCTTCATCCGAACGGATGGGCCTTCTTATGGTGTTTTGAAATCCTGCTTGAGATTTTGGAGTTTACACCCTGTTTGGAACTGTTCTTTTCGTTGTTTCAAGCGAAAGGGGTTTGGAAAGGGGGTTGGGTGAATCTGAATAGTACCCTTGGATTTTTTGTATTTAAATTGTATAAGTCTTCTTTCAAAGACTTCAAAGAAATATTTCTGAAGGTGAAAAGTGTGGAGGATTGTTTCCCCTTTTATTTGGATGAAAATCTTGGTGAAAAATTTCCTTTGTTTTGGTCTTCTCAACCTCAGCACAACCTTGGTGCTGAATCTCTAAGTGCAGAAATTGAGTGTGTCATTGAGTTTTTAGTAGAAGCTGTGAAAGAGATGGGTTTGATATCGGTATTCGACTTACTTCCTTGGGAGGATAATAAGCAATCTGTGATTGAATATTTGGGTAAGTTTTTTTTTGAAATTGTGTGTTCGTAAAGGACTGACTTTGATATCTGAAAATTTTGCTGTATATTTTGTAAACAGGGGGGAAGTACCTAGGGGTGTCTGCCTCAACCCTGAGGACTTGTTTCAAAAGAAAGAACTTAGAAAAAGAGGCTTCATCGTGTAATCTTGATAAAGGCGGAGTTGAGGGCGAGGTGAATCAGCCTCGGCAAGACGAAGGAAAGTTATTCTAAAGAAGAGGAAATCTGATGTGGTTGATCTGGATGGCTCTGAAGGTGTTTCTGAGAGAGGGAGAGAGATATCTCTTGAGGAGCTTACAGCGTTTGTGAATAACCAAAAGAGATTACACGACTTTGCTAAGGAAGTGGATGGCTCTTCACTTTGGGGCAAAAAGTTTCCATATATGATCGTTGCTAACGAGGTTGGGCAATCGTCAATGGATAAGGTTTTGGCTGAAAAGGTTGGGGATGTAAGAATCAACCAGTTCATGCAGGTATTTGATTTGTGATTTTCTGTGTATATTTGGCTGCTATTTTTATTATTCTTGTTTGATAATGTTAGGTGGCCGGTTTGCGGCTTGCAAGTTTGGGTCGTAGTCGAGAAATTAGCCACAAGAAGTATCTGGGGCTTTCTGAGGAGTAGACTAAGCTTTGCGAGAAGTTAAAGGCGAAGAAAAATTTGGTTGCCAAGCTCGAGGAAAAATTGGCCGAAAAAGATAAGGAATTGAAGATTGTAAAGGATAAATATGAGAAAGAATCTAAGTTATTGAAGAAAAGGGACGCTGACCTTTTGAATATGCAGGAGCAAATGATAGAGGTTACTGTGAAGATGAAGAACTTGGAGAAAGGAAAGCAATATGACATCCTGGATGCTTTTGTAAAAGGTTTCGGGCGTGTTGTTTTGCAGGCAAAGTTTTTATTGCCAGATCAAGATCTGTCTCAAATGGACCCTGGGAAGATAGTTCGTGATGGAGCTTTAGTTGAGGATGAAGAGGTTGTGGAAGAAGGAGATGATAATTTAGATCGTGATATATGACTCTGTAGTAGTTTTTCTATTTTATCATCCGTGTAGAATGTTTGACATTTTGCCAGGTTTAGTATTGGCTTTTATATGACTGTTGATATGTATTTTGTTTGTTCAGAATTTGAACTTGTTTTGTGATATTGTCCATAAAGAACAATGCATTTGATGTTCTCTATTTCGTTAGTTTGATTGTATGTATGTAGTTGATAGCTGTTGTTTGCTAACAGCAAGAGATCGGTGCTCACAAAGTTTTTACAAGTGGGTTAGTTCGAAATTTGTGTTTGTGATACTTGATTGAATAGGAGTTTGTGACAAGAAATTTTATCGTAGTTTCTGGAGTGGTATACATCAGAGAGGTAATCATCGGCTAAGAAAACTGAAATACACAGTATTATTATATGAACCTTTTGTTGTACAAAGGTGCAGGTAGGTTGGCCTCATTAAAATCTCTCCAAGCAAAACCCTTTTCAGGAAAAATCTTGTGAATAGGAAAAATAGTACCTGTCTGGCCCTGACTTGTTAACTGTAATAGAGTGTTAAAGAAGAAATGTTCCATGTACTAGGTATAGGTGTACCATCAAGTGTTTGCAAATGATAGGCCCCATTCTCGACTATTTCAATAACTCGGAAAGGGCCCTCCCAGTTGGCTACCAATTTTTCATGGCTAGGCGGTCTTCGTGCTTGTTCGGTTCTTCTTAGGACTAGGTCGTTTGGTTGAAAAGACCTGGGGTTGAGCCGTTTGTTGTAACGCCGAGCTATGTGCTGTTACATAGCTCGGTGTTTTACTTCTGCTAATGACCGAGTTTCTTCGATGGTGTTTAGTTCATGTTGCCGAGGTGTTGGTAATGTGCTACGATCGGCAAATTATGCTCGGAGTGATGCTTGGGAGATTTCGACAGGTAACATTGCTTCCGAGCCATACACTAATCGGAAAGGTGTTTCCTTTGTTGTTGAGTGGATGATGGTGTTGTATCCCCATATCACCTCTGGTATTAACTTGGCCCACAGACCTTTGGCATCATCAAGTTTCTTCCTTAAAGCATGCAAGATGACTTTGTTGGTGGCCTCGGCTAAGCCATTTGTCTATGGATGTTCCATAGAAGTAAAATGGTGTCTGATCTTCAGGTCCTGCAAAAAGGTCTTAAATTTTTTTATCGGCAAACTGGCGACCATTATCAGTGATGATGTGACAGGGTATGCCGAATCTACAGATAATGCTTTTTCAAACAAAAGATATCATTTGCTGTGATGTTATTTTTGCAAGGGGATGTGCTTCTATCCATTTCAAAAAAATATTCGATTGCAACTATTAAATATTTTACCTATCCAGCCGCCAAAGGGAAAGGGTCGAGGATATCAAGCCCCCATTGATTGAAGGGCCAACTAACCTCGGAATAATGAAGGACCTCGGCTGGAAGGTGTGTAATTGGACTGCGTTTTTGGCAGTTGTTGCAACTTTTTACTTTTATTTTGCAGTCTTATTATAATGTTTCCCAAAAGAAACCCGCCCAAAGTATTTTTGATAATAGACTTTGTTCTCTGACATGTGTGTCGCAGATGTCTTTGTGTGCCTCGGCGAGTGCAAGCTCAGACTCTGACCTGGAAAGACATTTAAGCAAGGGACGGAAAAAACCTTGTTTGTACAAAGAATTGTTATACATAGTGTAAAAAGATGCTTGGCAGTGAAAGCGCCAAATATTGTTAATATTGTCTGGAATAAGTCTGGTCTGTAGATACTGTATGTAAGGCGTCCTCCAATCTATATCCTGTGTAACACTTAAAACATCGGTTAGATCAATGCTTGGTTGTAAGAGTGTAGATTGATATAAGGTGGAAGTCAGTGTCTGGATGCTAGCGAGCTTTGATAATATATCAGCTCGGCTGTTGTCTTCACGAGGTATATGAATAATTTCAAATTCGGACAAACTGAAAATTAGTTTTTTTGACAATGTCCAAATATTTTGCTAATAGTGGGTTCTTTACTTGAAAAAGATTATTTACCTGCTGGACAAAAAGCAGAGAATCACAATATACCAGTAAATCCGAGATTTTAAAGTCAGTAGTAAGTCTTAAGCCAGAAATTAGGGCTTCATATTCTGTCTGATTGTTGCTTGCCTTAAAAGAAAGATGTAAGGATTATTCTAGAACAAAACCATTGGCATCTTCAAGTAAAACTCCGGCACTACACCCTTGAGGGTTTGACGCTCCATCAACATATAAGATTCACTGTGGAGTGTTCATCACCGTGCTTGGGATGGTGAACTTAGCTACGAAATCTGCAAAGTACTGGGACTTGATTGAGCTTCGACTTTGGTATCGGATGTCGAACTCAGAGAGTTAAACTAACCATTTTACCAATTGCTCTGCTTATTTGGGTTTTTGCAGTATTTGTCTCAAGGGATGATCAGTCTGGACGTGAATGACGTGGCTCTGAAAATAAGGTCGGAGACGACGAGCTGAGAAGACTAAACCCAGGGCGAGCTTTTCGATGTTAGGGTAGCGAAGCTCGGCATTTTGTAAAGACTTGCTGATGAAATAAATCGGCTGTTGCTGCTTGTTTCTTTCTGTAACAAAAACAGAGCTTATTGCCGAGTTAGTGACAAATAAATATAGATAAAGTGCTTCTCCTTGAAGGGGTTTTTGTAAAATAGGAGGTTTTGAGAGAGTGGTTTTTATGTTAGTGAAAGCATCTTCATACTCATCAGTCCAATTAAAGTTCTTTTTCTTTTTTAGTGTTTGGAAAAAGCAGATAGATTTAGATGCTAAACAAGGCAGAAATGTAGATAGTGCAACAAGTCTCCTTGTTAATTGTTGGACTTCTTTGACTGTTTGTGGGCTTGTCATCTCCAGTACAGCTTGGCATTTTTCGAGATTTGCTTCGATTCCTCGGTTTGTTAGCATGAACCCGAGGAATTTTCTCCGAGGTGCATTTCTATAGGTTAAGTCACATGTTGTACTGTCATATTTGATTGAAGATTTCTAACAGCTCGTCCAAGTGATCTTTGCCGAGCTTTATTTTTGCCACCATGTCATCAACATAAACTTCTAGGTTCTTGCCAATTTGATATGCAAATACCTTATCCATAAGGCGTTGGTATGTTGCCCCTGCATTCTTTAGTCCAAATGGCATAACCTTATAACAGTAATTTCCATATTCAATGATAAAAGGAGTTTTATTTTGATTGGATGGATGCATTAGGATCTGGTTATAGCCAGAATATGCATCCATAAAGCTTAATGTTTGGTAACCTGAAGCATTATCTACTAAACAATCAATAGATGGTAAAGGATAAGCATCTTTTGGGCATGCTTTATTGAAATCGGTGAAATCAACACACATGCACCATTTACCATTGTGTTTTTTGACCATGACGACATTTGCCAACCATGTCGTAAATCGGATCTCCTGAATGAAACCAGCAATGATAAGTTTTTTGGTTTCCTCCAAAGAGTCATGCTTCTTCTCAATCCTGAGGTTTTGCTTCTTCTATGCTATAGGTCGGAAAAAGGGATCCAAGGCCAACTTGTGAGAAATAACTGATGGACTAATCCCAGGCATGTTGGCAGGTGTCCATGCTAATAGATCAGTATGTTGTTGTAAAAATTTCTGAAATAATGCCTTTTCCTCCGGGCTTAGCGTGGTTCCCACATAAGTGAATTTGTTTGGGTTATCATTAAGATAAATCTTCTCCAGATCCTCTATCGGAGTTGGTCTTTCGAGGATGTCAGCCCTTGGGTCAAGGTCGGCAAGGGATGGGAGTTCGGCAGAAATATAGACGCTATTTATTTGTGGAGCTAGAACTCGGCTGGTTCTTTTTAGGCTGATGTTGTAACATTGCCGAGCTTCACGGTTGTCACTGTGAATAGTTGCAATAAGGTCGTCTTGCACAAAAAACTTGACACAAAGATGAATTGTAGATACTATAGCACCGAACTTATTTAAAAAAGGTCGGTCGAGTATTAGATTATATGGATTGAAGCAATCTATAATTAAAAATTGAACATTTAAGGTTTTTGATAAGGGCAGCTCACCGAGTGTGGTTTGTAACCACACGGATCCCAAAACAGGAACTCGTTCACCTGAGAAGTCGACCAAGTCTCCCGTTGAAGATTGGATTATGTTATTACTTAACTTCATTTTTGGAATGTAGAGTAGAAAAGGACGTCGGCATTACTCCCTGGATCTAATAGTACTTTTCGTACCAAAAGGTCCCCTGGCTGGATGGAAATGACGACTTGGTCGTCTAGATTGGGAGTATTTGCATTAAAGTTCGAGGCCTAGAACGTCATATGTGGGAAATAGAATGGCGTTTAGTCGCTCCTCGGAATGCCTTCTACTGATAACATAGCTCGGTATGAGCGCTTCTTTGCCGAGCTTGTTGCTTCCCCACCTGCAAAACCACCAGATACACAGTTAATGTACCCCTCGTGGTTGATCAGGGTGGCTGGAAGTTGTCCTATCTTTGTCTCGGGAGTGTTGTCCTGCCGAGGTGTGGTCAGTAGGAAATGGGATACGCCATTGCATGTGGCCACTGATGTACTTGTCCAAATGACCTTGCCGAGCTAGTCGCTCTAGGAGGTCTTTGGCAATGATACACTCGTCAGTAGTGTGTCCATGTTTCTGATGGAAAGTACAATATTTTGATTTGCCCACGTTTTTTGCTCCCGGATAGGTGCCAGCCTTCTGTGGAGGTTTTATCAGCTTAGAATTGATGATTTCTTTAATGATGTCATCTTGCTTCGTATTGAACTGAGTGTAAGAATCATAACAAGGGGTTGGCTTAAAACTCTTTTTGCTGTCCCAAGCTTTATCCTCGTCTTTATACTGAGGTTTTTCCACTTTCCGAACTTATCATAGTTCCTCGATGTCCATCTGACCTTATGCTTTCTCGCGGAACTCGGCAAAAGTCTTTGGTTTAGCCACGGCTATCGCTTCTTGAAATTTGCCTGGTTGGAGTCCACTTTTGATGGCGTGGAGATGCACCTCGGGATGAAGGTCTGGTATGCTCATGGCCACTTTTGTTAAACAAGTAATGTAGTCTTTTAAACTTTTATTCTGGCCTTGTTTGATTGTGTTTAGGTAGTTGGAGTCATGTAGGTAGATCCCAGATGTAGCAAAATGATCCTCGAAAAGTTTAGCAAAATGATCCTCGAAAAGTTTGCCGAGCTTGTTTGATTGTGGGGGCTGGGCTTCCTCGATTCGTGGAGGTCGAGTTTCGTCATTCCGAGCAGTTTCAGAAATGTGTGTTAGATCAGATTGATGTTCTTCATCCTCCGGTTGCTCACGGCGATCATTATTGTTTTCAAGCCGAGTATTAGCTAACTCGGCAATCTGATTTGTACGTTGGTTTGCTTGTTGCAACTCCGTTACCATCATGAGAAGTTCGGATGGTGTAGGGAGAGGTGCATCAGCCATGGACGAGTGTGGAAGTACTGAGGCCGATGAATAGGAAAAATTTTATATCTTCGGCCCCACGGTGGGCGCCAATTGTTCTGGGGTGAATAACCTTGAGATAAGTCAATTTTTGACCGTTGATACCGACCTATCACCCTCAACACCGAGCTATAAGCTAAAAGGACCGAGCTCCTCGTCCAAAAGTGTATCACGTTGTAGGAGAACAAATAAAGAGGGGAGTTTACCTGCAAAAGGCACTCCGATACTTAAGTTAGTATTGTGTATTCGATGTCCTCTTGAGGGTATAATGTCTTACCTTTATACGCAGAATTGGTCATCAACAGTTATATTTTTTGCCGTTATTATTATTGAAGAGCAATAATGTCGCATAGAAACGGATGGCATATATAGCCGATGATGTTGAAATGATATGTAACGTTCTAGCTGAGTTATGACGCATAAAGCGAATTTATAACTTGCGTAACAGCCATATCATATCTCATATTCTGTTATATAGATATATTTTAAAAATAATAAAAATTGAATTAGTTAAAATAGCAAGTAATTTATAACTTCTAAAAGATTTTTAGTTCAAATCTTAGAAATAACAATTTTTTATATATTATATATAACAAAGGATATTTTAGGAAAAAAATTAGATACCCACTTAACTCATATTCTCATCCTATATACATGATATATGTATAGATATAGATGTACTATAGATCAATACATAAGATATCAAACTAAAGTCACCAAATCATATTGTTGAGATTTGGAGGGTTTAATACACATAATATAATTTATTTCTAAAATCCCCTCTCTATATATATATATATGATGAATTCATCTTAATTGTTTTGAAGTCAGAATCTCTTAGATAGAATATCAAATATTAACCTATGTCATCACTACTATAATACGACTAGCACGTCATTGGACTTGCAAGGATTGTCCATCAAACAGTATTTTTATTGATTATTTTTTATATAACATAACACAAAAAATTATTATAAATTTATTAAAAATTTGCATTGTAAAGGAGTATAACCGAATGGTTCAAATTCGATTTTCCATAATTAATAATCATTTTATAGATTTATTTTAAACTATTGTGAGAAGTAAATGTAAAGAAGACCAAAAATTAAATTATACTATCCCAAATAATTAATTTTTTGGCTGATGCTAGCCATTTAAATGAAACAAATATGATATTCCCATATCAATTTGGTAAGGTACTAGGTCTCGACTTCTCGTCATAACCTATAGATTTGCATTAAAATAATTAATACGATCAAATGGAACAATAAAATATAGAAAAGACAAAAGATAAAGGGAGAGAGGGAGGGGGAGTTATTGAGAAACATTTTTGTTTGTTTCTTTTTTTTTTCCCTTAAAAAATTAACTTAATTATTACTCTATTATCTCTTATTTCTTTTATTCTCAAATAATAACAACGAACAAGCAAGTAGCTCTTTTTTTAAAAAAAAAAAAATGGGTTCCTTTCCATTTGAATGGCATAATCCATAAAAGTAGATAGAGAATTCGTTGTTTCTGAATATGAACCGTTAATTTATATATATGTATAGTAGCAGGGTCCCGCCATTGTTTTTCATGACGAAAATGACGATAGTATATATTTGGTTCATGCACCTTCATTCTACTTTTCATTTTCAGCTGAAATTATTGAGCTCAATTTGTCACTCATCGCTAGTGTCTTCAAAAAAAATATCTCCACAAATTGAGCAATTTGCATTCTTGTTCACAACAATATAAATGTCATTTATATATTATTTCGGCAGCTTCATTCTTAATTTATTTTATTTGTTAGCATTTTAAGGAATAAATGAAAAAATTTTCCAATTAATTCAATTAGCACTTTATTTTATATTTTCTATTTTTCAATAAAAATAAAAGTTTCTACAAATATAATATTTCATTATCAAATAACAAATAATCATAATTTTCTTTTTTTAAATATATATAAATTTAGAATTCATGGATACATAGAATGAGGGTATTCTTTAGAGATATAATCATTTATGTGTCTCTTTTTATTAATGTAAATTTTAAAAAAAATAATTTTATAATTTTTATGACAAAAAATCTAAAATTTAATTTTTGTTAAATTTTTAAAAAATTAGCATAAAACTAATAAAAAAAATTATACAAAAATTTATATAAAAATAAAAAAATTACATAAAAAATAATATTAAAAATATAATCATTCATATATTTTTTATGTTATTTTAAATTTTTGGAATGGTTATGGTGTCTTGTATATTAGCAAATGGTCAAAAGAATAGCTAGATTTTTCTTAAATACTTTTCATGACGTGTTTCTTTTAACATAATTATCTTTGGTAGATGAATTACCTTGGGATGTGATATATAAACGTGCATGTGATCTTCTCAATACATTGCATGTACGTAGATATATAATAGTGTACATGTATTCTAACTCCATGCTACATCTTCCCCCTATTTTTATTTTTTTTTATTTTTTTTCTATATTTATTCAAAACAAAAGTACATAGATAGGCAATGAAGTAGAAACACATGCATATATAAGAAAGAGAAAGTTTAAAGAGCCAATATCTTCAACTAACATGGTAATTTAAAGTTGAACATAAAAAAACATCTAAAATTAAAGATAAAAAAAATTTATTATTCAGATAAAAAATATTTGAAAGTAAAATAAAATAAAATTAATTTTAAAAATAAAATTTAAAATTTAAAATTTATATTTTAAGATAATCTACAATATTAACTGAAGATTGATCATAAATAAAATTATAATATTAAAAAAGAAAAAAATTAAAAAAAGATAAAAGAATACCTTAAAAAAATGACTAGTGAAATATTAGCTAGATGATATTGATTCTCTGGTATTGTGGATATAAAAAAGAGACGTACTCCAAAGCCCTCCCTAGATTAGGAAGTACTCTACCTTAGCTTTTCTTATTTCATTGTATTATTATTATTATTATTATTATTATTATTATTATTATTAAAGCCCTCCCTAGAATAGGAAGTACTCTACCTTAGCTTTTCTTATTTCATTGTATTATTATTATTATTATTATTATTATTAAAGCCCTCCCTAGAATAGGAAGTACTCTACCTTAGCTTTTCTTATTTCATTGTACGACGACCACGACAACGATGATTATTATTATTATTATTAACATAATTATTATTTACAGAAAAAATAAAATATTAAATATATTCAAATAAAAAGATTTGTCTAGGGTAACAAATCAAATAGAGTTCAAAATATCTATTCTTTCATTCATTTCTATTATTTTATCATCAACTATATAGTACTACAATGACAAATAGCAATAATTTTTAGACCACATGTCGGCAGTTTTTAATCGTCGCAAAATAGATAATGGAAGTCAGCTAATTACTCTAATATTTTGTGCCGCAAAACTATTAGCGGCGATTTTTATAAACCGCTAGATTAGTGCTACAAAACGTATTTTGTTACAAATTTATTTTGCAACAGTTTGGTATTGCTGCTATATTTTAAAATTGTTTATCATGTAACAGCGGTTTTCAGTTGCCGAACAATGTTTAAACATATCTCATGTACGGTTCTGGAATAGCGATGGGATTTCTAAGCAACCATCAACTATAACCCCAAAAGAACCAGATTCCGTAAGCAACATAGAGGAAGAATGAAATGAATATCCTATCGGATAATCATATTTGCTTCGGAAGATATGCTCTTCAGGCACTTGACTGCGATTGTTTTATAACTGTTGCTAAAACTAAAACATAAATAACATACCTTTTTTTTGTGACTATAAACCACCGCCAATTTTTTTAATTTTTTTGGGATTTAGTAGACTTTTTTTCTATTTCAAAACCAATAATTTTCTAATTTTTTATTTGTGTTATTTTTAATTTTGTTTAATTTATTGAAAAATAATTAAAATGAAAAACATTCAATCAAATTGAAAAGAAAATGGTAATATATATATATATATATATATATATATATATATATATATATATATATATAATAACAATTCAATAAGTTTATCATTGTCTATAAACTAAAAAAATACGGTTAGATAAATACTATAGACTTCTATGGTATTTGTTCCAATTGATTCAAACTCATGGTTTTTCTTGCATGCCATCGAATGAGATATCGCAAAAGATTTTCCATCGTTTGTTTCTTCATCTTCTCTTTTGCTGCCTCTACATTTAATTCGACAATCATCTTCGGATACTTCTCTATTTGCATACTAGAGCTTGATTGTTGTGAAGTAGTACCAAAAAGTTGCGTAGGATATGGTCCAAAACCTACCCCACGAATTCGTCTTGGGTACTCATTTTCAAAGACTTGTGCAAGCGAATCATTTTGATAAAGCTCCTTGGAGGATTCATCTAGGCTCTCGATATTCACAATCACTTAAACATACTAGATCTTCATTATAATGATTTCAAATTTTTAGCAATATAAATAAAAAAAGACAAGACAATTTTAAAATAATACTTACACCAAGATCACATCATGTGTATCGTCATGAATATATGAACCATCCTTTTTCATATGAACCATATTCTATATCTCTTCTCTATTAATGCGCTTTTTCCGTAATTGCTCCTTAAACAACATTGATATTGAAGATCACAAAAATGAGAAAATATCTAAAATAAAATAAAAATTGATTACCTCTTTATCTTTTCATCTTGTCAATATTTTTTGAACCCTCTGTTTGAGTGTATACACTTGTTTCAAACAGTTCAAAGTATTTTTCTACACTTTTCCTATATGAAAAGACAAATACAAAGTGAACACTAGTTGAATTAATAAAGCTTAAGGAGTCTTTTATGAAGCCATATTTGATTTAGGGAAAAGAAATATAAAGTAAGAGTATTTTGGGAGAAAGTTTTGCAACCAACTCAATCAATTGAGCATCTTAAGCAAAAATTTAAAGGGTTTAAAATCAAATAAAATGAAACATCAATTCATTATTTTGTTACTTGTGTGTCTTCTTTCAACTCATATTAAAAGAACAATTTCCAATGATCTACATCTATTCATGATGGGTAACAGTCAACATTTTTTTTTAAGTTTTTATTTCATCATAAAACCACGATACAACTTACACAACAAAAAATACGCTGAATATCATCGAATTTAGCATCGCACATTAGCGTCGGCTTTACCGATGAATTTATGGACAATTTTGGTGTGAAATTTGTTAGGTCAAATTATTATCGGTGGATTTTCGTTTTTAACGGTAATAATTGAAGACAAAATGAGAAAAATAGGCACAAAATGTAGCGTGGAATTTATCGGCAGATTTTTTCGTCGGTAAACCCCATTAGTGGAACGCTACGTTTTGGTGACCCACAATGCATTACTATCGGATTTATCCACTGGTAAATCTGACGGTAACGAGTCCTCAAATTCGAAGTGCGAACCCTCTCCTCCTTCATTTCAAATTCTCCTCTCTCTCTCTCTCTCTCTCTCTCTCTCTCTCTCTCTCTCTAACATCTCTTCTCCCACTCTCTCGCTAACCTTCTTCACTCTCTGCCGCTCCGTCGGCCCCATCGCTGCCAACGCCTCTTGTCGTCGCCTCTTCTCCTTGCACTACCCCTTCTCTGCGATGACAAATTTGCTCAACCTGTGCCTTTGCTCCTTGAAGAATCTGCACCACTTCTACTCTATGACGAGGAATCTCCACTGTCGGTGGCCACCTCCTCCATTGCAAGTAAGTTGGTCGTTTCTACCATTAGATTAAGAAAAAATAATGTTTGAATTTTGTTGTGAAATTATTTTTAAAATGTGTTTTAATTTCAAATTGATGAAAATTTTGTGAAATTAAAATTTAGAGTTTAAATTATGTTACTGTGAAATTGGATTTAAGGTTTGGAATTAATTACTCTGAAATTGGATTTAGGATTTGGATTTTGCAGTGAAATTATTTTTAATATATGTTTTAATTTTAAATTGTTGAAATTTATGTGAAATTAGAATTTAGAGTTTAAATTATGTTACTGTAAATTGGGCTTAGGGTTTAAAAAAATTGATTATTGTGAAATTGGGTTTATGATTTAGATTTTGCCGTGAAATTGTTTTTAATATATGTTTTAATTTCAAATTGATCAAAATTTTTGTGAAATTGAGATTTAGAGTTTAAATTATGTTAATGTGAAATTCGGTTTAGGATTTGGAATTGATTACTGTGAAATTGGGTTTAGGGTTTAGGTTTTGCTGTGAAATTGCTTTTAATATATATTTTAACTTCAAATTGATATAATTTCTATGAAATTAGAATTTAGGGTTTAAATTATGTTATTGTAAAATTACGTTTAAGGTTTGGAATTAAATATTGTAAAATTAGATTTAGGGTTTGGATTTTACTGTGAAATTATTTTTAATATATGTTTTAATTTCAAATTGAAAATTTTTTTGTGAAATTGGAATTTAGAGTTTAAATTATGTTATTATGAAATTAAGTTTAGGGTTTGGAATTGATTACTGTGAAATTGGATTTAGGGTTTGAATTTTACTTTGAAATTGTTTTTACTATATATTTTAATTTCAAATTGATGAAATTTATGTGAAATTGAAATTTAGAGTTTAAATTATGTTACTAAAATTGGATTTAGAATTTAGGATTGGTTATTGTAAAATTGGGTTTAGGGTTTGAATTTTGTTATTTTATAATTTTTTTACTTTATTAGCTTTTTTGTGCTCTAACTTTCATTCATCGTGTTGATGATTGAAATGTTTTTTTGTATAATTAGTACTTACTTTATTCTTATTATTGCTGATAACATTATTTCTATAATCTAATTAAAATTTTGCACTACTTTTATATAGATTTGGTTATCATATGCTAATTTAGAATTTAGGATTAAGTTAATATAGGATTAAGTTAATATATTCTGTATGAAATATTGTGAATTTAGTTGAGTTTTGACTGATATTGTGGATTGAGGTTTATTGGATTTGTGAAAACCATAAAGGTGGATATATATTCAATTTTAGGAGAGGTTATGTCAAACTTTTTTTTAAATAATATAAATGTTGAAGGATTTATGTTGTATATATGCTGATTAGTGTTAATAACATTTTCTTTACGAATATGATGACAGGTAGTAGAAGTAGAACGAGTGGATCTCGTGGTCATGGTAGAGGGAGGGTTTTTACTGGATCCCCAGGGACTGCTCAATCATCGCCCCTACCCCGACTACCCCATCGACCCCTGTGACGTCACAGGCGGGTCCAGCAGAGCAGCAGTTCATGATGGTCCCGAACCCGAACTATGTGCCTCATTTCGCTACGCCCCCTACAGCTCCAGCAACAGAGCCCGCGGTGGGTGATTTCTCTAATGCGTCCTAGCCAGATTCTCCTCCACCGTCATCCATGAAAGGATGAGAATTTGGCCTGATGACATGCATGTGTGAATACATACTATTTTAAATTCTTTTATCCACAATCTATTTTGAATTTGTTAAGTTTTATGTGTTTGCTAATCTTCAGATTTTCATTGATAGGTTTGCACCAAACAATAATGCATGTACACAGGAGATCTCCAATGTGATTAAGTCCATGTACAAAAACGCTTGGCCGAGCTACACGAAAATTCCTGTTGAGACCAGCGAACGATGGTTTCAGAAGTGGGGGGTAAGAACCCAATGTTGTTGAATTACTTTGTGCAGGAGAAGTTTATCTGGGATAAGGAACATGATATCTTGATCAGGAAGATCTACGACCACCGGGTAGCTAAGCGACTTCAGTAGATGATGCAGGACATTCGTCAGGGGCGTGATCACCTCATGATTTGGCCCCGTTTAGATCTTAAGAAGGTTCTGGATGTCCATTTTAGTACTGATGAGGGGTTCAAGCATCGCCGTCTAACGAACAGAGCTAACAGGGCTTTATCGAGATCATCAAAGTATACTGGTGGGTCGATGATTTTCATGAAAATGAAAAGTAGGCTAGTATGTAGTTTATTTGCTAATCTTTGTTAATTATTACTTGAATTAATTGTTACTTAATTTATTTTATTAGTTGGTTTCAATATGTGTAGTCTAAGTCGTTGGATCATGAAGCGACATTGGCGGAGACCTTCAAGTATACCCATACATTGAAGGCCAACAAGGAGAGATTTGCTGATGAGCGGTCTACAGCTCATTATGTGAGTTTCAATTAATTCTAACTTGGAAATTTAGTCAGTTTAAAGTCAATTAACTGTCATCTTAATCACAACGTCTGTTACACAGAAAGATTACACGCAGAAATTGGAGGTCACGTCCTAGCAATCTTAGCTACTTAGTGGGGACGACCTTGCCAGCTCCAATGACTCCGTGATAGATTCTAAGAGGATTTGGTGCGAGACCACCTCTGAGCCCTATAAGAATCGCGTCTTTGGGTTGGGGTCATTCTTCGCCAGCGGCCTCCGCACCTCCGCATTGGCAGCTTCATGTACCTCTGCCTCTACCACCAGTTGTTGACTTGAGGGAGAAAATGCAGAAGTTCACACAAGAGCTTTACCAACAAGCTCAGCAGTTTGAGTAGAGGTACAGCGAGTTTCTTGCACATGTGGGAGGAGTCGTTGCCATCAGCTCGGACCTGACGGAGAAGCTAGAGCGGCTAAAGCATTTGCGAGAGTAGATAGAGGTGTGCAATGAGCAGATGCGCACTGGAGGCAACGGCGCTATTGGTACCAATTGCAACGCGGCTGGTGGGACACCGACATCAGTACCTACTCCGCCGTCTTAGTAAGGGGAAAATGACGACGACGACGGTTACCGGGATCCATAGGGTTTAGGGATTTAATTTATTTCATGTCTACTTCATTGTATTCTATTTTTTTTACTCTTATTATATTCAGATCATTGATATTTAATAAAATTATTAGTTGATTTCTAGTAATTTTGAATTTCTGTCCTAATTTTGTAAACAAAAATTTTAATTTGACTGCTAATTGTGGGCTAATTGTGAAAAAAAAAACACAACTACTATAAGATTTACTAGCGAAAAAATCCGACGGTAATTGGACGTCACAAAGCATAATATGGCGCCAAAATTACCGTCGGACTAATCTGATAGTAATCATCATCTTAGTTTCGTCGTATTAATTGAAAAATCGCTGCAAAATCCACCAATAATTAGCGTCGGAAAAAATAATTCGTCGGTAAAAATTTTTTGACACCGTTTATACCATCAAATTCAATCTCATAGTAAACTAATTACCGGTTCACCAATAATTTCGATGGTATTCAATGCATTTTTTGTAGTGTTAAATTTTGTATCCTTCTAGTTCTTTCTATCATCTGTATAATCCTCACTTGATTTTTTTCTTGTCGTCCTCTTTATAATGAAAAATCCACTATAAAATTTTGACATCGCTAGTAAATGAAACAATGAATAGGTGTAAAATTAAAATAATTTAAAATCGTTGAGCATAAAACTGAGATAATTTAAATATTAGAGATCGAATTAAAAATATAATTATATTTTAATAAATAAATTACTGATCCTCTAAAACTTCTGTAATTATATTTTAAGCGTCCGAAGACTGTTCTCTATTCGTAAAAAAAGTTGTTACTCAATCCTAAGAATATTCGCTTATAATGGTATAGAAATTATAATATAAGATCATTTTTTTTTTAATTAACAAGTACATAAAATAATGATAAATAATACTTACAGAAAAAATTTGATGTAGTCAGTGGGTCAGGTTCATGCACCAAGATCGGAATCACGAATTTAATCCAAATTTTTGCTAAATCGGCACACTAATCATATCATAATAATATATAGTTTAATTAAATATGCACGACCCGAATGCATATCCCCAAGTCCTACCAATAGTTAATTCAATAAATGATCAAATTAATTTTTAAAAATTATTTATTCTTTAATTTAGTTTTTAAATTTTTTAATTAAATTTATTTTTTAAAAATTTTAAATTAATTATATTAATTTTTTTATTATTATATTTGTTGATGATATCAAAATTTATTAATATAATATATTAAGTGACACTTTAATACATATATAAAAATTTTAATTCACTATTAATATAATTAATTTATAAAATTAAATAAAATTAACTTAAATTAAAAATTTCAATGACTCAAGTTTTTTTTACAATATAAATTTTTATTTTATTTAATTCATAAATTTATTATATTAATAATTAATTAAATCTCTTTAATGCATTAAAATATCACTTAATATATCATATTAACAAATTTTAACATCATCAATAAATAAAAAAACGAATTTAATTAAAAAAATTTTAAAAATCAATTTAAAAAACATATAATCTTTCAAGAACTAATTCCACCGTTTACTTATACTTAATTCTCTTTTATTTATACACATACATAATCATCACCATATAATGTTTACACGCTACAATCCAAACGAAAATCATTTGACCGTCAGAAAAAAAAAAAAAAAACAGATAACGACACCAACAGAAAATCAACAACACAATTTTCACATAGTTTTATACAATAATCTCCACTTTAAGAAGCTACGAAATACTACTACTAATAAATAAGCTTTAGTAAAATCCATGCAGCACTACTGGTGTTGCATTTTCCATCTGACCATTTTGCCCCAAAAATTTCCATTAATTTCTTATTACACCATGTAACGGCTGGGCATAACGACGTCGTCCAGCATCCACAGGTCCATATTGTTGTTGTTATCGTTGTAGTTGTTAACGTCGTTCCAAACGGCATCACCACCTATTTGCAACGGTTGCTCATTCTCCGATCCGAGAAACCATTCAAGATCCGAGATCTGCTGTGATAGGTCAGAATCCAATCCTTCTATGCTTCCATTGTCGCTGCCAGTTTGCATGGTAGAGATAAGTGGTGGCACAAGTGACTGAATTTCGACCTGAGACAGCATCTCATTGCCAAGACACTGCTTCTTGGCCGATGGAGGGGCTACAACGACGTTGTCGTCAGAAGCATCCGGAAAATTAAGCTTGGCTTTGTTGCCCCGGATGCGTCTGGCAGCGTCGTCGTAGGCTCTAGCGGCCTCTTCGGCAGTGTTGAACGTGCCGAGCCAGACACGGACCCCTTTGTGTGGGTCCCTTATCTCTGCAGCCCACTTGCCCCAGGGCCTCTGCCTGATTCCTCTGTAGAGGTTCTTACGGACCCTCTGACGTGGATTGGGACCTTTCGTCTTCTTATCTTCTGCGCCACCACCAACAACCGTTTTTTCCTTTCCTAGTACCTTGTCACATGCTATCACTGCCACATGAACAAGACAATTAGTGCGTTATCATGAAGTGAATTGACACCTACCTCACATAACTAAACTACACAAAGCTTTGTAATTTTCTTTTGTTGTTATTTTGAAGAAAGTTACAAAATTTTCATCATCTCAAGTTTTTAATGCATATGTCGGTTGCTAGCACTATTTTCGTGCGTAATTAATGGCGACTATTTTTCATGAAAAGAAGGTGCGTTTGGCTTTGATTATAACATCAGTCTACAAAGAACTTATAAGAATCAATTGAGCTATTGTCTTTTTTATTCTTTGTAGTAGGAAATTGAGATTTAACTGTGTACATATATTTTATATTTTTTTAATTTCATAAAAGGTTGAAAACTCCAGTTATATCACCTTTTCTTCCTTTTTTTTTAAATTAAGAAAAAAAGAAATAAATAAAATTCATACTTTTCAATCGCAGGAAAAAACGTGAAGAAAACGAATATGGGTTGTTAGAGAAAGGATAAAAGTTAAAGAAACAGAAAAAATGTTAATCCAAAAAAAATAAAATAATAATTACTCTAACAAAAATATCAAAAATATCTTTTACAATATCTTTTATTTAAAAAAATAATTTATTTATTTAGTAACATTTTAAATAAAAATAATATTTTTATAATATATAAAAATTAAATTCTATAATTTACTATTCAATAATTAAAATAAAACATCTTCACACACATTTAAAAGATCTTCGTTAGATTATCAAAAAAAAATATATATATATACCTATATCTACGAAGGTAGATATAGTTCACCAAACCCGAAAAAGCTGATAGACAAAAACAAGATGAAAATATATAGAGTTCTCACCATCATGCTGAATTATCTAGCAACCGGACAAGTTTTACTTTTGCCGTTTATCTAACTTTGCTTAATGTTAAAAAATATTTTAAAAAAATAAAAAATATTTCTTGATCTCATTCTAGCCCAAAAAAAAAAAAAAATCACACACGTACTAAAAGAAGGTATAAAACCAAGAGAATAATAATTATGAATCTCACGTGATTTTCTTAGTGTAATATTTGGTGTTCAAATAAAAATAATTTCAAGAATTAAAGCCAAGAAAAGGTGATTGGCCCCATGAAGAAAGCTATATACGAATCAAAGGAACATATACGACGAAAAACTAGAGCATAGCATAAAAGCGATACCTTTGTTGTTGTTGTTGTTGTTATCTGGGATTTGAGGAATTAGTGGCTGATCCTTGTTGTTGGAGTTGTTGGCGGTGACCGTGGCGGCGTCAAAACCAAGGAAGTCGGAGAAAGGATCAAGCTCAGCCCACAAGTCCTGAGAAAGCAATTTCCGGCCACGCTTGACACCAATGAAGTCTGAGATGATAGCACCTCCGCACATCTTTGATCTTTCAGAAAGATGAGAGAGAGAGAGAGAGAGAGAGAGAGAGATAAAGATTGTTGTTAGAGAAGATAGGGAAGAAAAAGGGTGCACATAAATTGCTGTTCGTGCCTCGTGAGAAGCAAAACTAGTGTGAGAGATAAATGTGAGCAAGTGAAAGAAACACCTAAGTTATACTCAAGAGCATAGGCCTTGTGGGTCCCACCTTGAATCCAGAATCGTCAAAGGCGTGTGTTTCATCATAGAGTCTGTCCGAATAAAAAAAAAAAAGAGTTTCGTCGTAGAGCTAATAGTACAAACTACAAAATAGAAAGTACAAACAGGACCTTCAAAAAATTTGTGATGAAATTATGGTTAATAAAGTTTTTTTGTTTGGGTTATTATTTTTTGTACTGCCCCCAAACTAGGACTTTGGGGTGAAATTTAGGAGAATATGGTGATGCACTTTTTTTATATGCAAGAAAATATTTTTTAATTAAAATTTTAAATTGAGCTTTTGAATCTTTGATTGAGTTTTAAATTAGTTTTTAAATTAGTATTTTTATTCATAATAATATTATAAGAATATAAATTTTTTAAAATTATGATCTACTTTGTCCTAAAAATATAAATTATGCATGACATAAAATATTTATAGAATCAAACTATTTTTACAAAAAAAAAGTCGTAAGTTGATAAAAATTTTTAACTAAGAAGATCAAAGTCTCTGTAGATAAAAAATTAAATAATAAAATTTTTAGTTATTATTTTTATATAAAAAAGTCTAATTCTTTATTAATAATTAATTTTAACATTTGTTATCTAAAATTTAAATAATTTAGTGTGTATACTTTTACATTTAATTAAGTGTTAAATTTATTACACAAATAAAAATAATTATTTTTTATATTTGTTATTTAAAAATAATATTTTTTTTCTTTATGTATATAAAAATATAATTAGATATTAGTATAAAATATTATAAGTCGTTATTTTAATAAGTTAGAAAACTAAAAAAATTAAGAATTCTATTTAATAAATTTTTAAGAATTTATATTTTTAGTGTTTTAAGTCTTAAATAATTTATTTAATATTTTCTTCAAAGATCTGAAGTTAATGACAAAACTTATTTTAATGAATTTCTTAATATTCTATTTTTTTCTAACAACTTATAAGTTCACACACAATTTTTACTCTTAATAATAATAATAATAATAATAATAATAATAATAATAATAATAATGTATTATTACCAGTGACAACTTATAATAATAATAATAATAATAATGTATTATTACCAGTGACAACCTTTGCTAACTTTATTTAAAGCAAAAAAAAAAATTACATTTGTCACCAATTAACTTATTTCTAAAATTAAAATTAAAATTAAAATTTCATTAATTTATTGGCGCTAATTCTTCTCACCGCTATTGACATGCTCAGCCACGTCTCTTCCCATTACATTCCCAGATCTATTTTTTTTTGTTGTTAAAATGCCCTAGATTTTTTTTCGTTGTTCATTTTAGGTAATGGGATAGAAATTGGAGGTGATAATTACGGATGTTGGTTCGGATGTAGTCACCACTATAATAAAAGTTGTGAAAAATAGTCAGCTTTGTTGTGAATTTATCAAAAAAATTAATAATAAAAAATTAGAGTAAAGTATTGTTTTTGTCCTCAACATTTTGGGGTAAGTCTTAAAGTTGTCTCTAACGTTTTAATCGTCCTATTTAAGTTTTTAATGTTTTAAAATTGACTCAATATTGTCCTGCCGTTAGGGATCCGTTAACAGAATTGACGGCAGGACAAAATTGAGACGATTTTAAAACGTTAGAGACTTAAATAGGACGGACACATTTGGGACAAAAACGATACATAGAAATAAATTTTAATTTTATCTTTCAATAATATCAATTTTTTTACTGTATATAGTATTCAATTATTTTTTAATTAATCACATCTAAGTAAATTACACTTAATCACATTACTTTTATTCTAAATAAATTTATTTTTTTTATAATTTTACACTTTCATTCTAAATAAATAATATAATGTGATTAGAATGAAAATGTAAAATTATAAAAAAATTTATAAGTAATGTGATTAAGTAATAAAAGTAAAATTATATTATTTAAAATGAAAGTATAAAATTTATTTATTTATAAAAAAATTACAATATATTAAGTGTAAAATAATAAAAAATTAATTTATTTAGAATGAAAGTGTAAAATTATAAAAAATATAAGTAATGTGATTAAATAATGAAAGTAAAATTACATTATTTAGAGTGAAAGTGTAAAAGTTATTTATTTATAAAAAAATTACATTATTAAGTGTAAAATTATAAAAAAATTAATTTATTTAGAATGAAAGTGTAAAATTATAAGAAAATGATAAGTGATGTGATCAAGTAATGAAAGTAAATTTATATTTTTTAAAATGAAAGTATAAAATTTATTTACTCATAAAAATTACATTACTTTAAGCGTAAAATTATAAAAAAAATTAATTTATTTAGAATGAAAGTGTAAAATTATAAAAAAAATATAAGTAATGTGATTAAGTAATGAAAATAAAATTACATTATTTAGAATGAAAGTGTAAAAGTTATTTATTTATAAAAAAAACATTACTTTAAGCGTAAAATTATAAAAAAATTAATTTATTTAGAATAAAAGTATAAAATTATAAAAAAAAAATTATAAGTAATGTGATTAATTAATTAAAGTAAAATTACATTATTTAAAATGAAAGTGTAAAATTGATTTATTTATAAAAAATTACATTATTTTAAAAGTAAAGTTATAAAAAATTACTTTATTTAGAATGAAAGTAATGTGATTAACTGTAATTTACTTAGATGTGATTAAAAAATAATTGAATACTATATACAGTGAAATATTGATATTATTGAAGGATAAAATTAAAATTTATTTCTATGTATCGTTTTTGTCCCCATCATTTTCGTCATATTTAAGTCCCTAATGTTTTAAAATCGTCTCAATTTTGTCCTGTCGCCAATTCTGTTAACGAATCCCTAACGGCAGGACAACATTGAGTCAATTTTGAAATGTTAGGGATTTAAATAGGACGATTGAAACGTTAGGGACAATTTTGGGACTTACCCCAAATGTCGGGGACAAAAACGACACTTTACTCAAAAAATTATTATATAACATCTTTTAAATATATTAAATTATTTAATAATTTTTTATTATTAATTTTATATGAAAAACAATTACCTACGAGTCTTTTTTGTCCATCAAAATATAATTATATCAGGATGCTACACATCCATGTAACCATATAACCAAGTTGGCCCAACACCAAAAAAATCCAATACCATTAAATGAAACGTGAAATACACGCGCTCAACACACACAAAACGCTTCTTCTCTTCTTCTTCTCTTCTCCATCACACTTCTTCTTCTTCTTCTCTTCTTTTTCTTCTTCTTCTTCTTCTTCTTCTTCTTCTTCTTCTTCTTCTCACACTCGTTTACACACGAAGTGTCTTCTTCTTCACTTTCTTCGTCGCGTTCCTCCTTCTCCTCCTTTTCCTCCTTTTTCGTGTTCCTTCTTCTTCACGTGTTTTCTCCTTATCGTCATTCTTTTGTTGTTGTTGCTGCTGTATTTTTTTGTCTTTTTCTCCTTCTCTCTTTGGTGAAGAAGCAGTAGAAGGTGAGGAAGAAGAATTTTGAATAATGCAGAATGAACCGAACACAGTATTCGTGGTGAACCGAATACAATACTCATGGTGAACCGAACATAGTACTCATGGTGAACCGAACACAATACAATTGTATAGTACTGAGTGAATGAAACATAATCCATTATATAAAATCAAATTCAAACAGCTTTCTATAGAATGAACCGAACACAGTACTCGTGGTAAACCGAACACAGTACTCATGGTGAACTGAACATAGTACTCATGGTGAACCGAACACAATACAATTGTATAGTATTGAGTGAACGAAACATAATCTATTATATAAAATCAAGATGGTGAACCAAACAATGCTTCTTTCAAATACAATTGTATAGTACTCATGGTGAGCCAAACAATGCTTCTTTCAAATGTATATATGTCAATGTTAATGTATATATCTATTCTTAATATCAACGTATGTATAAATTGTTAATATTTATATTTGATTCAAGATGGATTACTCATCTAAAATGTTAATTTATATATATGTTGAAACTGTCTGGCTGCTGTTTTATTCCAGGTTCTCAGTGATTGCAATCACTGTATTTACCAATACATTCGAACTCCAAAAGAACATAGTGAACCGAAATTAATATACTGAGCGAACCGAAAGGTAGAAACACATTAAACCCCTAAACCCTAAACCCTAAACCCTAAACGCTAAACACTAAAACCAGAACTCTGAACCCTGAACCCATAAACCTTAAATCTCTAAATCCCTAAAACCTAAACCCTAAACCCTACACCCTAAAACCTAAACCCTAAACCCTAAACCCTGAACTCTGAACTCTGAACCCTGAACGCTAAACCCTAAACGCTAAACCCTGAACCCGAACCCTGAACACTGAACTTTGAACCCTGAATGCTAAACCCTCATAGTGAACCGAACATAGTACTCATGATGAACCAAAATCTTAATTATAGTGAACCGAAATTTTAATTATGGTGAACCAAAATCTTAATTATGGTGAACTAAATAGACATAATACTATTTATTCTTAGATAAAATTTACGTGCTTATTACTTGCTATTTAAATTTAATCTAATTTATTTTTTATAATAAATTTTAAATATTTAAAAATTATTTATTTTATATTTTTTAAATTAAATATTAATTTTTAATTTGTTTTAATAAATTAATCGTTATCTTATAAATACCATAATAATCACTTTATTCTTATATACCGAAAAAAATATTTATTTTTGATAAACATTAAAAAAATGTGTCTCTAATAATTTATATATGGTGTTAGTATGTGACTGGACCTGATAAGATATGGTGTAGGTGAAACAACATATAAAATATATTTTTTTATTTGAAATAAAAATTTCTCAATTTAATATTTGGCACATAAATTATCCACTAACCTGTATATTAATAATATTTATACACAACACCACTCAAGTCAGAGCTACTCACCATCCATCGTCTCTAACCGCTTTCATTCTCTACTGAATCAATCACAGTTCGTGCATGGTAGTTGATATTGGAATGTGATTTTTTATTGGTAGTTATTGTTTTCGGTTCACCACACCTTATAAGTTCGGTTTGGTATGCAGAACTGTACGAGGATCAGCATATATGGAGAGAATTTTATGGTTAACCGAAATCTTAATTATGGCGAACCGAAATCTTAATTACGGTGAAACAATTATATAGTGCTTAGGGAAGAAAACAGAACATATTGGTCTAATTTTTGTTAGACTTTTTTCTGCGGACCAAACCGAAAACATGAACGTGATGAACCACTTCTTTAGTACTTACCGAACCGAAAAGTTACTCACATATATTGAGAATTACTCACAGTTACTGACACTCACAGTTACTCACAGTTACATATTATCAATTCAATTCAATTCAATTCAGATGTAGATAACCTCATTCCATTCAATTCACTTCAAATAAAATTAGCAATTTTATTCCATTAAATTCGATTCAGAATTCAATAATCCAAACCTCATCAAATTGATGCGTTTCAGAAAAATCATCAAAATTGCACTCATTCAACTGATTTGAAGTTGATTCATGCATTGTTTCAATTCAAAAGTGTAGATCAAAGAAGAAAACGAAGAAGAAGATGAACGACGAAGCTAATTGCGTTGAATCAATCCAGATCCATAATGCAGAGAAGAAAAATACGAAAGAGGAGAACAACGAATTTAATTAGGTTGAAGAAGAAGAAGAAGAAGAAAAATGCGAAAGAGGTTTACATTGTGTAAAAAGGTTTACATTGAGAAACGTTGATAACGTAAAATAAGGATTCGTTATATAGGTTATAAGAGGCGCGTGTAAAACAAACAGGGGAGTCGGGCGTGGACTGAAAGTTGCTTGGATACCATCCATGTAATTTTTAGGGTTAAGTACTGAAATCGTCCCTAAGGTCTGGGGTGAAAATCAAAATCGTCCCCGACCTTTTTTTGTTATTAAAATCATCCTCAACGTTACAAAATGTTATAAAATCATCCTTTTCCACTTCAATTTTATTTTTTTACTATATTACCCTTCATTAGTAATAAAAATAAATAAAAATAATATTAAAAAATTAAAACAAACTCTCCTTCCCCTCCCCTCCCCTCCCCTCCCCTCCCGTAACTCCCTCACTATCACACCTACGCATCATGTTCTGCATCATCTTCATCATCCTTATCACCTTTTGTCCATAACTTCTGCATCATCTTCATCATCCTTAGGCAACTCTCTCCCTCTCCCTCTTCTTTTTCTCGTGGCCATCACCACTGCCTCCATAACTATCACACTTTCCTTCTCTCTAAATCACTATCACCCACCCACAAACTAAATTCAGCAACAGCAACAATAAATTAACCAACAAATTCAGCAACATTAAGACACATTTAGCAACAACAACAATAAAATGAACAATATCAACAACAACATCCACAAAATAAATCGACAAAAATTTTAAATTTAACAACAATTCAGCAATCATCAACTGCAACTCCAGATCCAAATTCAATAGCAACAGAAATTAAAAAAAATAAAAAAAATGATATTTATCAGTTTATGTTCTTCAAAAAAAAATAAAAAAAAGGAAGAACAAAAAGAAGAGGGATTCGAGGCTGAAGACGACAAACTCGAAGACGCTTCTATCGATCCCACCACCATCTGCTCTCCACCTTCCCAATCTCTCACAACTGACCTCACTCCTCCTACCCGCATCGATCCCATCAAAAGTGGTGAGCTCCAGGAAGCAAAATAAAAAATCAGAGAAGCAGAACAGGAAGAAGAATAGATCTGAATCTGGAAGGAGGAGCGATACGGCAAGAAGGCAGAACGGAGGCGCAACACTACAGAAGGCAGAACGGAAGCGTGGCGCTGTGAGAGGAAGAACGCATGCCGGCGCTGCGAGAGAAAGAGCGCGACGGAGAAGGAGTCAGCGCCGAAGAAGAGTCAGAGGACATGGTTGTCGTCAAGGGGTAAGGATTGAGGTCGGTGATGGAAAGGGAGAAGAAGGTGGAGAAGGAGATGAGGAAGGTGAAGCCAACGTTAATGGAGGAAGGGTTGAGGTTGGTGATGGAAAGGGAGAAGAAGGTAGAGAAGGAGGTGGAGGCGGAGATGATACGGTGGCGGAAAAAGAGAGAAAGAGAGAAAGAATTGGGGTTGTGGTTGGGAGGGAGGGTTCCGAAGAGGAGTAGGAAGAAGGAGATGAAAGGGAAGAGAGGGAGAGACACGGAAACAGGATGGGGCCCGGGGGTTTGTGGGGGGGGGGGTGTTGGGTTTTTTTTTTTTATTTTATTTTTATTAATTTTAAGGGTAATTTGGTCAAGAAAATGAAATTAAAGTAAAAAAAGACGATTTTATAACGTTTTGTAACGTCGGGAATGATTTTAATAACAAAAAAAGGTCGGGGATGATTTTGATTTTCACCCTAGACCTTAGGAACGATTTCAGTACTTAACCCTAATTTTTACATGGATCATGTAGAGCTTTTCTATAATTATATATAGACAAATAAGACAATTGCGCCAAAACCTCTTGTAGTATACAAGGTAAATTATCCCTTCTGAGACATAGAAGCATATTATTAGCCCAGCCTATTTTTTAATATGGCGTTTAAGTTAGAGTTAATACAACCAATAAATAAGTATTTATTATCAATATTCATGTTTTATGTGGTGAGTATTCTTTTGTTCAGATTAGAACAGATCACGTGTTTCCCCATTTTTCTGTTCTCTCTTTGTTCCACCGCCGTCAAACAATATCCAGCCTCCAAATCGAGAAACGAAGGACCCATACTTGAATTTGTGTCTCTCCATGTTCTATTTCTCTACAGCCTGCTCTGCTGTAATTCTGAAATTTTGGTAATTAAAGCCATTTTCAACAAACACTACATTATTCGGTTTTCCTCGTTCATCTCTCTGTCCTCTTCTCTTACACTCTTGATTTCTGTTTTCACTACACTCTAGAGACCATTACAGAAATGTGCAAACTTGATTTTGTACTCTTTAATAGTTTAGATGTGCAAGTTTTGAATTACAATTTATTAGCTGATTGTCGAATAAAAAATATTACTTATTAGAGAACATAATTAATAAAAAAAATTAAAAAGGAAAAAGAAAAAGTGTTCCTTTCACTTCCTTCTATCTTTTCATATAATAAGAAAAAAAAGACGACAAATAAGAAGAGATAATAGTGAGGTCCTTTCTGAAGTGAAATGAAATTGTGGGGAAACATAGAAAGGACAACACTCAATATGGTTGGTTGCAACTTGCAAAACTGCAAAAGCAAAGTACAGCGGGTATAGCGTGATCGCATGCCGTATATACTTGGCAAGTACCAGTATGTATATACGTACATGTACATGTGCATGGTTTGATTTTGAACTCTTTGAAAGTTCCATGTTGTTAATGTATCAAATCACCAAACAGCAAATATAGCCATATAATGTTAATCCTTGCTGATTATTCACAATTCAAATTGTTGAAAATGTACAGCCCATGCAAGTTTGCGCAAGGAAGGGCTTGCAACCTGTTATGGAAAATTCACTGGAGAAATATCTTCCATTTTTTATATCAATAAAAATATTTTTAAAATATTATAAAATACGAAAAAATATTTTTTTTTTTAAAATTGACAAATCATTTTTGTATTTGACAAATTATTAATATATTTATTTAAAATTTTGTAAAAATATTTAGATAAATATTTAAAATATACATATAAAACTAGATAAAAATTCAATCTCGATATTTTTTTTCATTTTTTCTTGAACATTAACAAAAAACAAATCGCAAAAAAAAATCTACTTAGCATAAAATTATCAAATTTTAAAAATAAAAATGTCTCATTATTCTAATCATGTTTGTAAAAAACTACACCAATATTTAGTTTCTAAAGTATTTTTTAAAAATATACACTACAAAAAATTTTGGTTAAAACGGTGATTATTTTGGGTATTTACGACAATTTGAACCTCCATTATAACCAGGACTTTAGAAAGTGACATAATTGTGGGCGCCATTCTGGTTATTACGGCAATTTTTAGAAAACCGGCATAATTTCCTACGTTAAAACGGTAGTTTTTCGATAGGTTAAAATGGCGGTTCAAACCGTCATTATTTTCATATAAAACGGCAGTTTGTTATTTCTAGTGTAAAAATGGCATTTTTAGTTGGTTAAAATGGCATTTACGAACTGCCATTTTTACCTTGGCAGAGTGGCGTTTTTGGTTGGTTAAAATGGCATTTGAAACTGTCGTTTTTACTGGGTTAAAATAATATTTTTGGTTGGTTAAAACGGCATTTTGAACCACTGTTTTTACCTTGATAGTGGCATTTTTATTTGTTAAGACGGCGTTTGAAACCGCCGTTTTTACCGTGTTAAAATAGGGTTTCATGTTGTTTAAAGTGGCAGTTTACAAGCTGTCGTTTTTACCGGGTAAAAGTGACATTTTTTATCGTTTAGAAAGGTAGTTTTTGTAACACCCTACTACACAGAGTCTTATACTTAAATCATAAAACTGAGGTCGCGAGGTATTACGACATCTAAAAGTAAAATTATATATATAATATAGTTGAAAAAGTTTTATATCTATGAGCCTTTGAAGAAAAGAGTAAAGTAAAGTCATAAAGCTCACGTAAACGGAAAACTTGTGTACGAAGAAACGTAAGATATATATATATATATATATATATATATATATATATATGAAAAGAAAAAAAGAGCGTCAAAAGATACAAATATTCAAACTCCAGTCTCAACCTATGAAGATAAGGTTGGCCGGAGAATATTTACATATATATATAATCCGAGTTCCAAAATACTCAAAAGAAATCCTAGTTCTCCATAAACCTCTATGAGGTACAAAAGTAAAACATATAAAAGGAGAAGTCTAAGCATATATATATATATATATATATATATATATATATATATATATATATATATATATATATATATATATATATACACACACACACAAAAGCCCAAAGTCCCATCTTCGCTGTAGAGTAAGTCCAGACGCCTAGTGAGGTACCACTTAACTTGCATCAAAAACCACAAAATATGTATGGGGTGAGAACCAGAGGTTCTCAACATGGTAACGGTTCCCACATAACTAACATATAATGTCCCGGAAATGCCAGAGGCAATCCTAGAACTCCAACGCTCTTGATTCTAAAACTTAAAGATTCAAAGACAAAAGCCATAAACGGGTGGTCCTCTAAGGTTTTTAAACTTAGCCAAACTCTAACTAAACCCCCTTTACAGAAATTCTTCTCCTTCCTCCCAAAATCCTCCAAAATTACTAGTAGAACTACACAGACAAATAAAGCAGACAAAGCAAACACAAGTAGAATACAAATACGGCAGGTAGCAATTATAGCAGGTAAGCATAGATTATCAATTAGGAAATCCCAAGAAATGAAAACTCAAACAGAACAGACAAATACATATGATGAATGCCTGCTCTATGGCCGATGAGTCTCATCTGTCGGTTATAAAGCCAAACCCGACATGTTCGGTAGCTAACCCTGGACAGAACACCAAACACGGAGCAAGTGGGACAACACCGCAACCCTTACATCTTACCCGCGTACCCAGAGCAGGGGACAACCTCACCACTACCTCTTACCCAGGCGGTGTTACAGTTCTTGACCCGGAACAAGCGGTGACAGAACACAGCCCTTGCATCTTACCCGAAGCCTTGAACTTTTCCGGAGCAAGTGGATAACACCACTGCATCTTACCCGGAGTCACATACAGAAACACATCATTATCATTACAATTCATTCTTTCATCTCTTCATTCTCAATTCATACTCGGAGCAAGTGAATAACACCACTGCATCTTACCCGGCATTCTTGCCTCTTACCCGGAGCAAGTGGATAGCACCATTGTGTCTTATCCGGAGGCATATTACAATCAAATTCAAGTTCATTTTCATTATTATTCCACTCTTCCACTCTCATCACTCTCAACTCAATAATTCAAGTACAAACAATGCTCAAACTTAATAATCATAATGCATACCAATCTCAATATCATATACAAGCCATACGCATCATTCATAAGAGCCTCAATCATAACCTCCAAAACTACTAACCACATACATAATAACCAATCTCAACCAACAATAACATCACAATTAACTCAATCTCATATTCACTTATCAAAAATCATCATTATTCATTCAAATCATCACTTCATCAATCATTAACCACAAGAATCAACCACCAATCTATTCTCAATCCAATACGACATTTTTTATTAATTCTACTAAGCATTTAACATAATTATACATTTCAACCTATCTTATGGCCATCTAGCCTAAGTTTTCATGCCACATTATATTTTAGTTACGAGAAACCGAAACCATACCTTGGACGATTTTCTGTTAATCCCGAAACAACTCAAGAGTCCACCGTTAACAATTATCCATAGCTCCAAAGTTCATGCTAAAGCTCCCAACTTCGCCAATTTGCCTCTAATATCACCAAATTGTTTCCAAGTACACAATTCAATCTAAATTTCATACAACAACACTAGGATTATTTTATAGTTCACAAATTTAGTAATTTTACAAGGGTTAGGGTTGTCTCACCTTACCAACATGAAATTGGGACAAGAGCCAACAAGTCCACGAAGCCAATTTGGTCTTAAGAACCGAAATTACACAATTCTTCAACACTAAACCCAATTAATTTTTGAAAATAAGGGATGAGATGCATAGAGTGAAATTGAGGCTTACCTATGAAATTTTTGGATGGGAGTTATAGAACTTGTCACAGTGAACGCGTGGCCGCAAACGATACGGCGATCGGAGCTCCGGATTGAAAGTTACGACGAATTGAAATCAAGACAAGGGTTAAGTTTGGAGCTCATTGTTCTTCCCTTCCCCAATTCAGTTTCTGCGTGTTTTCCATTAAAGAAGGGAATAGAAGGCTGATATAAGTGTTAGTGGGTTTTGGGTGGGCCTTGGACACAATACGGGCTTGGTTCGTCCGGTTCGATCCGTTCAACTCAATTTTAGGCCAAATTCTTTAAAATTAGTGTCAAAATTTTTATTTTAATTAGTTCTACCTCACTAAACCATAAAATTCTATTTTCTAATTTATTTGATTAATAATTAATTTATTAGCTAATTATTCACTAATTTCGCAGATTTTATAGTTTTAACCGTCGTTTTTACCGTGTTAAACAAATAATTTTTTTGTTTAAAATTTTACAATAACAAGAAATCATAACCCATAAATAAAATATTACGTAATTTATAAATAAATTATTAAACATAATATATAATTTTTTAGTATTGAAAATCAAAAGTAATAACTCTAATATAAATAAAGTATCAAATACAACATAATTTTTTTAATTCTAAATGTCTTCATTTAGATTGGCTCCAATTTTTAGCAATGTGTCACATTCATCTCATACATAAAATGAAGTAACTAGCTTGGCTAATACCTTGAAAGTAAAAAAAAGAACATAATATCATGATCTTGTTTCTTTTTATGTATATTCTTTCTGGTTGTCCAATTTTAAAATATCTTCTTTCTCCAAAGCATGCTAAGTTGACTTTCCACTATAAAAATTGAAATTTCAAAGTCATACTTCCAAAAAAAAGAGAAAACAATTTTATCAAACAACAGAACCTAGCTTTCTACTAGGTTAGGTTGAATTCACATAATATAAATCATTAGCACCAACCAAAGAGCTTAGAATTGAGATTTTATCAAGTAAAAATGGACATTATAGCAAAATATTCCAGCATTCTCCTAATTAATTAAATCCTAATCAATAAGATATTAAGACTATGCTATAATCACAATTAGGCAAGTTCACATTAGGAACATCCCTTATCTAATTGTTCATCATTAGGAATGATATTATATTGATAATCAGTTAAGTTCAAACTATAAAGAAAAATTATAATGGTACAAGAAACATGAGCTGAAAAACAGAACCATGATTTTTCATTAAGGAATGATCAATCAATAAATTGTGAACATAAACATAATTAAAAGAAATAGAGCCATAGCGAGAGAAAAGAGAAACATTAACGTTATACAATTGTGCCAAAAAAAAGAGACTAATTGTTCATTAGAAATAAATTAACCAAACCTGCAAGAAATGTGTGAACATCCCTGATTTTTTTCAACATAAATTCTGCATTTAGAACACCTTCTCCATCTCTTAGCCTTTGCAAGATTCATCACCATAAGATCTTCCTTCTCTCTTTCATTTTCATTCAAACTCATAAACTCACCACGTTCCATTCCATCATGCCATGAAACTTTACACTCTGCACAGAACAATCTTTGTCATTGTTGGCCCAATAGTCACTAAGGACATATCCGTATTCCTGGTCATAGAAACAGAATGCAAATTAAATCAAAAAGCATGGCGAGAGGTACATTATATTGACAGAACATTAAAATAAAAAGAAAAAAGAAAAAGTTTGTGTTATCTAAAATAAATAGCAGTGTGTTGTTTGTTGTTTTTGGTTAACATAAGTAGCATCATCGTTGTTTGACTTTGACCAGTTTTGTTTGATTCTACAAGCCTGCGTAGGCCTTTTAATTTGGATTGCTTATTTCTCCAATTGCCAACAATATTTTCCAAAAGTTTCTATAGTAACCTGAAGCCTAAAATCTATCCCAAATAGAAAGCTCATCTTCAACCTGTTCAATTCAGATGTGCTTACTCCTCCAACTTGTTCAATTCAGATGTGCTTTCTCCTCCAACTCTTGCATAGTATACATTGTTGAAGAATTTGCAGGAACAATAAAGAGCTTAATTGAAACACTACTTGGTGTCATTTTCAACCTACTGGATGAGTTACATTAAGTTATCAATAGTCAATAATATTCTCTCCATTTCCATTTAGATGTTATTTATGTTACTTGGACCAATGTCAATTGATCAATTATGTACCAAAATTATGCTAGTACAATAATCTAATTCAAGAGTACTACATGCAAAATCCAAAATTATGCTAGTACAAATTTTATTACAAAGAAAAAATTTAGACTACAATAAAAGAAAAAGCTATGCGAAGAAATCAGAAATGTGAAGAAGACAGAGAATATCTAAAGCCAATATACCATCTTCTCTGTATGTTGGTGAAGACTCCCAACCATGTTACTAGTCTATTAAGCCAATAAGTGTTAGAGATTCATAAAAACTAATAAAATTAAAGAGCTGAGTGTGATTTATAGTTAATATGAACTTCATTATATGTGGTCTTTTAATGGATTGTGTCAAAGTAATTCTTCGATTTTGGACACTCATCATGAAATATTGATGTGTGAACATCTTTTCTTTATTTTTATTATTATTTTAGATATGAATTTATTGAGTTTTATTTATATTTTAGTGTTTGAAGCCTATTTAGATGCTACTTTGAGTCGTTCTGGTGTTTTGATTATTTCAGGTGAAGTTTGGATCAGTTTGACAGAGTCTGTGCAGAAGAAAGAAGAAGAATTTTGTTTCTGTTGGGCTGGCGCTGGCGTTTAGCGCCCAAGTGCTTTGAAATGCATGCAGCCATTCTGTCAAGCTGGCGTTAAATGTAGACCTGGGCGTTTAACGCTAGGTGTCTCGTAACGTGTGCGAGCTCACTGCCTAGAAGGGTGCTAAACGCCGAGCATGGCGTTTAGCGCCAGGAAGACAGCAACGATACCAACCTTACTGCCTTGGCGTTTAGTGTAACACCCTACCACACAGAGTTTTATGCTTAAGTTGTAAAACAAAGGTGGTGTGGTATTACGACCTCTAAAATAAAATATACATATGTATAATAATTGAAAGAAGGGAATATATGAGGAGCCTTGAAGAATAGGTGAAGCAAATATTGCAAAATTAAAAGAGAAACACTCCGGAAATAAGGTTACTTGTGTACGAAGAAAGCTGAGGTACATAAACATATGTATAGAAAGTGAGAATAGAAGGTCAAGGGTACAAGATAACCAAGCTCTTAACTCAACCTGCGAAGCTAAGGCTGGCAAGAGAATATTTATATACATACATATAGAAATCCATAACTCAAAATGCATAAAAGCAACTCTAGTTCTCCATAAACCTCTATGAGGTACAAAAGTAAAGTATATATACATAAAAGATTGTTTGTCACTAGTACAAACCCCTATATTTATAAACCAAAGTATTGAACCTCGGGTCGTTCTCCCTAAGAATTGCAATGAAGTGTCTTGTTATTGGTTATGAGGTATGTTTGGGGTTTTTTGAGATTTTAGACAAGAAATATAAATGGCAATGAAAGTAAACTAATGACTAAAAGGGCTCTTGGCAAGATATGAGAACTAGAAGTCCTATCTTAGTTATCCTCCTCAATTGTGACCAAAAATTGTTTATTGCTACCACTTAGTTAACCTCTAACCATGGAGGAAAGTCAAGTGGATGAATCAACTTGATTCCACAAGTCCTAGCCAACTCCCAAGGGAAAGACTAGTGTTAGTGGTATCCAAATCAATTAGAAACTTCTAATTATCGATCAACAAAGGAATTAGACAACTCAAGCGTCACTAATTACTCCACCTAGGACAAGAGTGATAAAAATCTATACTAAAATCTAACCAAGCATTTCATCAAACACTTGGAAGGAACTAAAGAAAAGCTAAGTAAATCGGCGTCAACAAATGAATCTAACAACAATTATTGCAAGAAATTAATAACAACAATCAAAAGGAACACAATTATCATGAATTACCTCGAATTACATTAAAAGAAAATAGAATGAACAAAAGTAGATCTACAAACAAAGTAGAAGGAAATATAACAAACAATAGAAGAATGATCAATGTAACAACAAAGGATTAAGAAGAAGAAGTAGAAGGGAACATGAATTAAAACCTAGATCTAAGAACTAAACCTAATCCTAGAGAGAAGTGAGAGCTTCTCTCTCTAAAACTAAAACTAAACTAGCCTAATGTGTGTGTGTATCCATATGCCTTCCCCTTCATTCCTTGGTCTTTTTAGTCTTTTCCCGCCAAAAACTTAGCTCCAAATGGGGCTAGAAACCCTCCAAAATCGCCAGACACGTGATCCTCTTAAAAAAATCACGTGCGGCCTTTGGCGCGTACGCGCACAACATGCGTACGCGCCCCTGGGGTATTTTGCAATCCGCGTGAATGCGTATAGTGCGCGCGCGCGCCCATGGGCTTTTCAAATCTTTGACTTTTCATGATTTCTCCACTTTGTATGCTTTCCTTTCACTCCCTTGATCCATTCTTGGCTCTTTTTCACCTGAAATCACTAGCAAACACATCAAGGCATCTAGTGGGAATCAAAGGTGAATCAAAATTATCAAATTAAAGGTTTAGAAAGCATATTTTTCACATCTAAGCACAAGTACGGAGACAATCACAAAACCATGCTATTTCATTGAATAAATGTGAGGAAAGGTTATCAAAATGCTCTAAATTCAACACAAGATAAACCCTACAAAGAGGGTTATCAGAGAGTCTATACATATAGATATAATAAAATAGAACAAAATGTCAACTCCCGAAAGTTCCACTTTGCTGTAGAGAACTCCAGATGTCTAGCGAGGTGCCTCTCAACCTGCATCTGAAAAACACAAATATTCGTATGGAATGAGCACCGGGGGTTCTCAGCATGGTAAATGTGCTGCATACATAAGATATAAGGTCCCAAGAAAGTCAAAGGCAATCCTAAAACTCCGACACTCAAATTATAAAACTTAAAGAACTAAAGCAGAAACCATAAATTAGGGTGGCCCTCTAAGGCTTCCTAAACTTAACCAAAACTTTAACCTAACCTTCCATCATCCACTTTCTTCCAAAACCTCAAACTCCGATGGGGCCACACAAACAAACAAGCAAACAATAACAAACACAATTAGGATACAAGTAATGTAGATATCACGTATGACAATTAAGCATATTAAAATCACATAAGCATTCCCAATTAGAGCATACACAAGCAATTCAAACATATGCATATGATGCATGCCTGTCCTATGGCTGATGAGTATCATCATTCAGTTATCAAGCCATCCCGACAAGTCCGGCTGCTAAACCCTGGAATGTCCCTCGATGTGCATCCCCAAGAGTCTATGCATAGCTTTTTCTCATATATAAATTTTGCTCATTGGAGAAATTCTTTCCGGAAATTTATACGTACCCGATCACCCTTACGTCGTAGGATCAACAGAGTATCGAGTCTCAACCCAGAGCACGTGGTGGCAAGCCATTGCTCTTTACTCAGAAAAACTCGTATCTCAGATAAAATAAGTGCATAAGCTACTTAAGCATTCATATTCATTCATAATCATTTCGTAATCATTCATTATAGTAATAACATCACTTATACATCATATATTCGCACTTTTCATACATAATTCATCATAACCCGGATCAAGTGGGGCGAACCACACCCTTGCATCTACCCGAAGAGCCTCTATACTAACCAACCTGGAGCAAGTGAGGCAAAACAACAACCCTTGCGTCTACCTAGGAGGTACATTCTCATATCCCAAGAGGAACAAAGGAGGGGATCCTAACCTTCCACCATCTCGCTGTAGGCAATTTTACAATACCAAGAGGAATAAAGAAGGGGATCCTCCCCTTCTATCATCTCTCGGGGTCGCAATTTCAAGAAAGAGTGCTTAGATAAAACATTTATTCCTTTCTTTAATCAGTTTTATAATATATATATATATATGCAACCTATCTCCTCTACACTTTGATATCTTTTCTTTAATCAATGCAGAACTCTCACCAAACCACTCTAGTTATCCTACCCATGGAACTTTGAAATCCTGAGTCATCGGCTGTAAACATTAAAAAGAAACTACTTCATCACTAGGCATACCACTAAGGTCTAGGGGCTAAAAGAGTAAAAATAGAGGTTTAGAGGTTCAAAATTAAGTTTTAAAACACAAAATTCACTTTGCTGGAAAAAGGGACGTCGCATACATGTGGATGATCTCACGTACTCGGGGGCTCGTTTTATCTTGCTCGCGTACGTAAGATGCCCAACCCAAAAGGGTTGGTCGTATCGCGTGCAGGTGGTCGTGTATGCAACCCCTCAAAATCACTACTCGCGTACACATGCACCCTGATTGCGTACGTGAGATGCCAAACCCGAATGGGTTGGTCGCATCACGTACAGGTGTCGCGTATGCGAGTTCCATAGAATGGGTAAAAATGCTAAGTGCTGCAGAATTTCAATTTTGCACAGCAAACTTCCAACGCTCATAACTTTCTCGTTTTAAAATACTTTTCATCCGTTCTTTGAACGGCATCAACTTCACGAATCCAATTTTTATATGAAATAAGTTTGAAGGAATTTGAGGGTCTGGAAGCCGAGTTATGGCTCACCGAAGTTTGGCCAAAAATCAGATTTTCACAAAATCTTCCAAACCTCTATTTTCACAAAACATAACTCATTACCCACATTCACACAACAATACTGTTGAGTTAAGAAATTAACAAATATGATTAATGATGACAAACATTTGATTATTGGGCTAATTACCCAATTAGTTTTGATTAGTTTGGTTAAGTGATGCAGGCCAAAATAAAGTGATGTAGCAGCCCAATGTTAAACAAAAAGAATCTGCTGGTAGGCTGAAAGGTAAGTGAAAATAAACCAAGCCCAAGTCATTCATCTCAAGCAAAATTCTTCAAAGAAGCAAAGGCAAGGAACCAATGGGCTGAACATGAGTAGAACCCAATCCAAGTCCGATCTAATTTCAGCAAATCCCTCCATCTTGCTTCCAAAGCAATGTTCTTTTTTCTCTGTCTCAGTCAAATCATAGAAGCAACAGAAAGTGCTTAGTTCCTAAGATATTCAAAGAAGAGGAAAGAAAGAGAAGGTTAGGCTAGAAAGCCTGAGGTCAAATCAGCTAGTTCAAACCAAATCAAGCTTAGATAAAGGTTAAAGGTAACCCATTTCCTATTACATGCAAACTGCTTTCTTCTCTTCTTCCCAACTCTCTGCAAGTCTGAAAATGGCATACAAGGGAAAGTTATTTTCTGCCCTAATCTGCTGTGTACCTACGGTCACAAGTGATTCTTGGGGACTAAGTAGCTTATCAATGGCTCAGATCTGTGTTACCATTGGAAGATTTTTGTGGTTGCTATTTTATGGCTTTCGGTCAACCTTGGAAGGTCAGAAGCAAAGTTTTTACTCTGATGATAAATGAGAAAAAGTGAGTTTGTGGGTTGGTGAAGCACAGTGCTCAAGGAGTTAACCTAGGAAGAAGAATCCAGCAACATGCAAGGAGATAAAAGAAGACTTTCTGCTCATTCAAAAGTAAGGAGAAAAAAACCAGAATTTGGTGAGTTGTTTTCTGAGAAGAGTTCCCTGAAGAAGTTTCTCTACTTGGACCGTGCTTTCTATCAAAGAAGCATTCCGCCAAAAATGAAGAACTGAATCAGAGACATGCAAATCTGGTTTATCACAGAGCAAAGAGGCTGTTGATGAAGTCAATCTCCTTCATATTTTTACTGATTGTATTATACTTTTCAATGTTTATCTGTCTATAATTTCTTGAGTGAAAAGGCATATTGTGAGAGTTCAAGTAAAAGCCATGAGTGGAAAGAGGCTGAGTGATACACTTGAGAGAAAAGTCTAGAGTTATTTTTTTATTTCTTTAGGTATGTCTATGTCTTGTATCTTGTACCTGTGAGGTATCCCTTTCTTAGTTGGGTTAGCACTAAGAGTGAATAGTTAGATATTAGCATAGCCAATGTCAAGTTAGGTTAGAACTTGAGTGTGAAAGGATTGTGTCAATCCTGTGGAATTGGTGTATGTAATACGTTTAACTACAGTGGAAATTTCTCCATCGTTGTGGAGGAGACTGGACGTAGGTTGCATAGCACAAGGCAACCGAACCAGGATACATGCTGGTGTTAGCTTCTTTCTTCTCTGCTGTGTTCTGTTTTCTGACATTCATGAGACAAAAATAAATTGTCTCATAAATTTTCTGCTGCTGAGTTCAAACAGAATCAGAATCTAAAGTTTGTTTTAAAGGGTCATTTCAGTAACTAAAAGGAAAGGCATAGATTCAATCCCCCCTTCTCTAAGCCTACCACAACCTTCAATTGGTATCAAGAGCTAAGGTCTCAAGAATCAAGCTTAACCGCTTGGAGCAAAGATCCAATGGCGAACAACTTGGGCACAACCACAGTTGCTTACACCCTCACTGAAGGCCAGTCAAACAACCAGCCACCTTTCTTCAACAGGAAGAACTATGCCTACTGGAAAGAGAGGATGAGGATCTTCATCCAATCCATTGACTACAACATATGGAAGATTGTTATGAGCGGTCCCAAGATTCCAACAAAAACAAGTACTGATGGAGTGGTGACTCCAAAAGAAGAAGCTGAATGGAATGAGGATGACAAGAAGAAGATGGAGCTGAATGCTAAAGCCATCAACCTTCTTCACTGTGCTATTAACTCTGAAGAGTACCGAAAGGTGTCTAGATGCAAGACAGCCAAAGAAATTTAGAAAAAACTCCAGGTTACACACGAAGGCACTAAACAGGTCAAAGAAACGAGGATTGATATGCTGCGAAAAGAATACGAGATGTTCAACATGAAGGATGGAGAAAGCACTGATGAAGCGTTTGAGAGATTCTCAATCATAATCAACAACCTTGATGCTATGGGTACAAACTACTCAGAACAAACCCTAGTAGAAAACTCCTTAGAAGCTTCACAAAAGAATGGGAAACCACTGCCACTGTCCTAACCGAAAGCAACAACCTAAGCCCTATAACCTATGATGAGTTGAGAGGAAAACTCCTTGCCTATGAAACCACACACACAAACCCAGACTCAAAGAAAAAGGGAATAGCCCTCAAGTCTAAAATAGAACCAAAAGAGAGTGAGTCCAGTGATGGTATTTCAGATGATGAGCTTATGTTTTTTGCTAGGAGATTCAGAAGGATGATGAAGAACAATGGCAAATATAAGGGTTCAAACTCAAAGGAACACAAGATGGACATGAGCAAGGTGACGTGTCATCATTGCAAGGAGGCTAGACACTTCAAGCTAAACTGTCCAAAGCTCAAGAAGGAGGACAAAGGAAAGAAAGACAAGAAGAGAGTGCTCATGGCAGCTTGGGAGGATCTTGAAAATGACTCCAATGAGGAAGAAGATTCTGAAGGTGAAGATAAAGACTGTTTCATGGCTGGAAATAATAATTTTGATGAGATAAATTATTTTGACTTGTCTATAGATGATTTACATGCTATTATTAATGATCTCACTTTAAACACCTCAAAACTGCTTGACAAGTACAATGAATGCAGATCTGAAAGAGATGTGTTAGGAGCTGAAAATGATTTTTTAAAAGAAAAAGTGAAAGAAACTGAATGTGCTTTGGACATTATTGAAGAAAACAGATTTCTAAAATCTGAACTTGAAAAATTAAAAGGAAAGCACATTGTGGATCCTTCTCATGAGTTAATTACTAAAAATAAAAGACTAAATGATATGATTAAAAGCCTAGAGTTGTTTTTTGATTTCTTTAGGTATGTCTATGTCTTGTATCTTGTACCTGTGAGGTATCCCTTTCTTAGTTGGGTTAGCACTAAGAGTGAATAGTTAGGTATTAGCATAGCCAATGTCAAGTTAGGTTAGAACTTGAGTGTGAAAGGATTGTGTCAATCCTGTGGAATTGGTGTATGTAATACGTTTAACTATAGTGGAAATTCGTCCATTGTTGTGGAGGAGACTGGACGTAAGTTGCATAGCACAAGGCAACCGAACCAGGATACATGCTGGTGTTAGCTTCTCTCTTCTCTGCTGTGTTCTGTTTTCTGATATTCATGAGACAAAAATAAATTGTCTCATAAATTTTCCGCTGCTGAGTTCAAACAGAATCAGAATCCAAAGTTTGTTTTAAAAGGTCATTTCAGTAACTAAAAAGAAAGGCATAGATTCAACCCCCCTTCTCTAAGCCTACCACAACCTTCAAATACCCTGCACCAAAACACAGCCAACACAGTTCCACACCCTACCATAACCAATCATACCTCAATTTTAAACAAATCTCATACAACAATTTCTCAATTGTCCAAACAAGTGCATCAATACACCACCTCATACATATTCATTCACATCACCTTATCTATCATCACAACCAATACTCAACCTATTTCAACAATTATCATCAAGGGTGCTAAGAAATTAACATAATCATGCAATCCAACCTATCCTATGGTCATCTAGCCTTAGTTTTCACAAGACATTATATATTAAATACGAGAAACTAAAACCATACCTTGGCCGATTTCCTCGTATAATCCAAGACAATCCCACAAGGCAAGCTCACAAGTTCTACCACCAAAATTCAGCGTCCAAAGTTTCACCAAGCATCCAACATTCACAATTAAGCTCTAATTCACATTTAGAAACCGACCAAAAGAACTTAACAAAAACTAAATTAGAATAATCTAATAACCAAATAGTTAACAAAAATGACAAGAAATTCACCTGTCTAGGCAACTTAACAGTAACATTAATATTAGGATGATGAGTTACCCAAAAAAATCACAGCACACAAACATATTAGTTAGAATAATTTCACGTCAATGAATAAGAACACTAAAATAAAATTTATTATGATAATAAAAAAATATAAACACGCATTAATAAAACAGAGTCAACTGAAGAAAGTAAAAAGAGGATTACGGTTAAGGTTCAAAAAGGGGTTATAATTTTTTATTTAAAGGGAAATAAAAATGATGATGGAATAGGGAGAGGGATGAGGGCAACCTACTTGGAGGAGGGAGGAGAGATGTTGCTCCGGCGACAGAAGGTGCAGCAGCGGCAGTGGAACCAACGATGGCAGAGACATTGGGAGAAGCTTCGTTTTAGGTAACAAAACAGGATCAAGGCAAGTCCATAAAGTCTTTGGAGAAGAATCCAGGTGGCCGGCGCTGGCAGAGGGTGGCTGAAGAGGCTGTCGGAGGTAGAGAGAGAAGAGAGAAAGAGAGAGGAGAAGGTTAGAGAGAGAGAAAGAGAGAGAGAGAGAGAGAGTGTGTGTGTGTGTGTTTTGAAAATCACAGGAGAAGGTTCGCGTTTTGAATTTAGGAAAAGTTTATCGGCAGATAAATCCGTCGGTAATGATTTGCGGGTCACCAAAATGTAGTGTTCCACTAATTGGGTTTACCGGTGGAAAAATCCGCTGATAAATCACACGCTCAATTTTGCTCCTATTTCTCCCATTTTTTCTCCAATTATTACTGGCAAATTTACTGTTGGAAATGAAAATCTGCCGGTAATGATTTGACTTGACAAATTTGACACATAAACTATCAGTAAATCCACCGGTAAAGTCGACGCTAAATCCGACGGTATTCACCATTTTTGTTGTTATGACAATCGTCTTCTTTGTTAAGTCTCAATTTTTTTATATTATCTGTCTCTGTTTTGTTACGAGAAATGTGTTCTTTTTACTCTGTTCAATTTTTCTTCAATTGTTTTATTTTGAAATTCTGAGTTCTGAGATCTTGTTCTGTACGGATTATAAAAGTTTTAAGTGGCTGATGTTCTATTATTTTTTTTGTCAGCTTGAAAAATGGCAAAAACTAACCCTATTAGTGACACTGTTGTTGGAAGCACATCCTCTCCGAGTGCATCCACTCCCACTGCCATTCATGATGGTTTTTAGTTTTTAATATGTTTAAAATTTGATGTATTTAGTGTTTAGTATATTTGAATCTTCACTATTTGAATTTTGTTATTGCTAGAATATTATTGACTTGTTAGTTGATATTACATATTTAGCATATTTATCGGATTTTCGAAAAAAATTCCTCATCTTTTCATTTTTTCTGAATTTTTATTCATCGAATACCCATGCAATTACCCGAACTGAACTAATCAATTATTGATTAGTTTAGTTTGGTTCGAATACACACACAAAAAAAAAACAAAAAACATAAAATCAAATTAATTACAATTTAATTAGTTTAGTTCTCATTTCACTTTGAATCCGAAACAAACCGACCAATAAACTCCCTTAGCATAATCACACTAGTCATTTTTTATTTGGCAACAATAATTTCTTTCATATTCTCTTCGTATTTTACTTTTGATGGTTGATTCTTTTTAAATTAAATTAGCATTAACACTAATGCTAAATTTAAAATTTTATAACACAAACAATCAAACTACAAATTAGAATCACTCTTTAATCAATCAACCAAATTATAGTAAATAATAAAGTTTTTTTCGAACTCAACATTAGTGTTAACTGAAATGTTGACGGTACAATATTTACTTGAAATACTTTCTTATGAATATATATGAGTGAATTTTTTACATATATTTCAAAATCCTCAAATTTCTTGAACAGGAGTTGGCATTATTTTTCTTAAATAAAAAAAAAAACAGCTCAACAGCTTGCTTTTAGTTATTAGTAAATGTGATAAGGTCCCCTCTACCTAGCAAGTATAATACTTTAATATACAGTTACTATGCAAGATTTAGATAGCTACATTATTTCCATCTTGGATTGCACTAAAATAATGAATAATGAGTAGATGCACACTCCAAAGATATTCATTCATTAATTCATTCTTGTTCCTTGCTTCTTGATAAAGTACTTGTCGCAAATTACAAGTTGTAATAACAAATAAAAAACGTGTTGACGGCGTGTGTAGGTCACGTACCCAACAAAAAGATATTTATTTTTCTTGAACACAACAGCAAAATTTCAGCCATTCATTCGCTGTGGATAATGTGCAACATCGAAGAAGGAAGGGCGTAACAAGATTTGGAAGCATCTTAGTGGTCCATTCACCCGCATATCTAGCTGCTTTCTCTACATACATTTCATCATTATGAAGGCTACAATTATATATCCTACTCGCTCCTAGTTGAGTACAAATAAAGGGTGCAATTACGACGTTGCCTTAAAACCCAATCAAATTCAATCCAATTCTAAGATCGTGTTTTCCTTTTTTTTAGTTTTTTTTTTTTTAAATTAGGAATGAGATTCGAATCCGTAATTTTTAGATGAATATAGAAAAATTATGTTATTTAAATTATAATTCGTTAACATTTTTTTTTAATTCCTTCACTTAGTTAAAACTTAAAATTGACATTTTTATTTAAATAAAATAAATACATGACTTTTTTGTTTTGGATAAATATAAAAATAATTACATTTTTTAGTGTCATATCTTGTTGTATAAGCAAACAATTAGTATTTTTACAAAGATATGTTTGTCTCGTTGTAGGATGGAATGAGACTTCTCGTTCGTAAATTATATGGTTTTTCAATTTGGATTAAAAAAAAAAACTATTAGATAGCATTTGAAAGAGAGACTGAAACTGAAACTGAAACTAAAATAAGTCTTAATATTCTGTTTGATGTAAAAGTGTATAGGATTGAGTTATATATCAGGATCCTATTTGTTTTGAAATAAAAGTAAGACTGAAATATTTTGAAATTACAATAATATCCTTAAATTTAAAATCTAATCCTAACCCAAACCCAATTTCATTTTTTTTACAAACTCCAGCCCATTTCTTCTCTCCCATGAAATCTTTCTTCTCTCCCATGAAATTGTAACAGAGAAGGGAAGGAATCCTCCGGTCTTCATTGCCGTTGGTGCGGAATTAGAATGTCCACAATTGAATCGGTAAGTGCACCGGGTCATACCAAGTATTATTTCAGGTGAGTGAGGGTCGATTCCACGAGAATTGATGGACTGAGCAACAATAGTCGAATGAATCACTTAGTCAGGCAAGCAGTAATTGGTGTTTCGAAGTTCAAAAGTATTAAACAGTACTTCAGAGAAGGAGTAAGCAAACAGTAGAATCGGTGTGAAATGTATGTGAGAAAACAGTTAAGGTTTCGGAGATGTTTATTCTTCCGAATTAAATTTTCTTACCAACTATTTTAATCATACAAGATTCATTTCATGGCAAACTGCAATTGACTAAACCCTATTTCCTTAGTGATTTAGTCTCCTTTAACCTAATCAACCGCCAATTCCTTGGTCACTTAATGTAGATTAGAGAGTTACCTAAATATAAAAGAATTATATGTCACGTATCCCGTTAGGTTCAAGCAATTAGAAGTCTAGGAGAAATTTACTTTTAACCTAGTATTCAAGTGAGATAACTTTTCCAAGAATCACAAGAATTCAGATAGAACAAGGGTTGTTCTTCCGATATACCTAAATTCATAAGATGAAGAATGAAAGTAATCCTTGAAACTGAATCAATACATTAATTAAAATCGAATGATAATAGTATTAATCCATAGAAATAAACAGAGCTCCTAACCTTAACCAAAGAGGTTTAGTGGCTCATAACTCAGAGAGAAAACTAGGGTTCAGAAAATGTGAAAGTGCGTAAGTCAGAAGATCCCCCGAAGGGCTGAATCTTTTTTCTTTTATATCTAACCTAATTTGATTTTAAACTAAAATAAAATAATAAATTCTAAAGCTAAAAGATTTTATTTTTAAATAAAAATAACTAAAATAAATTAAGATATAACAATTAAAAGCTAAATCCAACTAAAGATGCTCCTTTAGTGACAGTGGATCCATGTTATTGGCGCTAAACGCTAGATTCAGTGTTTAGTGCGTGCCCTAGTGGGCAGAAGCTCCTCTTTTGATTCTGTCTTCCTGGCGCTAAATGTCAGGAACCCCAATGGGCAGAGGGTTTCCATGCGTTTTTGAGTTGCTAGCGCTAAATGCCCAAGTCCGCGTTTAGCGCCAGCTTGGTAGCTTTCAAAATCTTCTCTTTTCTTGCACACGAACTCTGTCACACCGATCCAAACTTCACCTGAAATAATTAAAACATCAAAGCAACTCAAAGTAACATCCAAAGAGGTTTCAAATACTAAAATAAGATTTAAAACTCATTAAAACGTATTAAATTCTAACTTAAAATAAACAGAAAATAAAGAAAAGATGCTCACGCATCAATCGCCGACAGTGGTGTTGTTGCTGCCATGGTTGTGCCTCTGGGTCTGCGTTACCACCACCCGCGTCATTCACCTCGCCACTGTCCCTCACGGAGCTCCCACTTCTCCCCTCGCCGTCCATCACTCACCTCACCAGCTCGCCTCTCCGGTCTCTGACCTCTACTTACCTCGCAGTCCCTCACCTTCCTCCCTTGTCGTCTCTCTATCTGGTAAGCCCTCCTCTGCTCCTTGCTCAATACTTACTGCTACAGTGTTTCTTCTGCTAATTTTTAGGGAATGAATTTTTATAATTTATTTTTTATGTTAAAACAATTAAAATAAACTTAAATTAACATAATTTATGATTGTTGTTGATGGTTGATAATCTGATTTTGTGTTATTGGAGGTATACGAAGAACGAATGAGAAGATGAAGGAGGGAGGGGATGCTAACCCTGAAGCCCTAAATTGTTTAGGATGTAATTTGATTTGAAATTAGATTTTGTTTTTAGATGCTAAGTTAGAGTACTCGACCACAAAGAAGGAGTAAATTTCAAAGGCTCAACGGAATAAACAAGATTAGCTAATAAAACAACAGTAAAATAACAACAACGTCCAATCTCATAAGAGGTATTCGACATTCACTAACCAATACACATAAATACTCATATAAAACAACACTCCTCCTAACCAAATAAAACAAAAACTAAAAAACCAAAATACAAGCAAATACCAAATCAAAAATACTTATAAAGTCTAACATCGAGCTCTTCAAATCTTGAACCTGATGCACTATTACACCTTATAAAAATAATTTGGTTTCTCTCTGTCTGGTCTTCTTCTGATTATTTTTTGGGTTACACTATGATATGTTTTGGTATTTTCTTCATCTCTTCCTTATATAGAAATTCCACCATAACTTCTTTGTTACCACATCGTAAATCGAGTTGCGATCCAAGTTTTTATGTTCTTCTTGCTTCCTTTCCGAAGCCATCGGTATCACTTTCATCATTTGTATCAGAGTCATTCCTTTCTTATCTCTATAAATCTTGTGAACTTTTTTTTTCTTTGTTTAGTATTTTTTTGTGTTTATTGGTTATAATATACTTTTTTTTTTCTTCTTTTTGACTGTGTACCTGCTACCTTTCTATTAGTGTGGCCTTCTATTTTCTTTACCTGTGTTTTACTTTCATCTTTCTTTAACCTTTTTTTCTCACTTTTATCACCTTTTGTAATTGGATATTTTAATTCTCTTTATTATTTCTCTCATCTCAGTTTGTGTCAGTTATTTCATTGCAACTTTGGTTGATTTTGTTTTTCTTATTAGCCTTCTTAACATACAACTTTTTTGGGGTAGGCTTTTTGTAGATTGCCATCTTACTTCTTCTTCTTGGGGTTTCTTGTGGTGTAGGTTGTTCAATGGTATCTGTAGTTGGGCATGGCTCATCATCTACAACGTCTACCACTTCAACTTCCTCAGGTAAATCAACAACATGATCCCAATAAACATGGCATATTCTTCCATTTTCAATACCAAATTCATACATTTGGACTACATCACTGTCAAGCCTAATTAAATGCAAACCATTCGATACCTCATTCTCAGCCCAGTAAAAATCTTTGAACAAGACATACCCCAAATCCTTAAATGATCCCACCATAAAAAATGTATTCAGAGTTTCCACATTCACCCTAGGAATCACAACAATCTCCCCTCCAACATATTTTAGAACTCCATTCATGTTTCTCTCAAATCTTCCCTTGTGATGATACACAAAGGTTATATGATTTGCCATCTATTTATCAAAAATTCCTCTATCAAACTATAGAATAACTAAATTGATGCATTTTCATATCATAACACAGATATATGTGAAGGAAGGAAGCATTACCTTTTGATCGCGTCTGATTCTGAACTCTCCTCCCTCGCACAAGCTTGCGTTTAGACTTCCACGCTTCTTGCCCTACCGCTTTTTCCTTCAGAATGTAACGCATACGACGAACTGCAATGAACGAACTGCGAAGTGCTCAGAAGTTCACTATGCTTACTCTTTGCTAGGGCATGTTTTCATTCAACACTGAAATATGAAAACGGAGATAATAAAGAGACTTGTAAAATTTTTTCTTTTTTTTTTTTAAAAAAATCAACAAATTTCATAATGAATATTTCTATTTTTCACAGTGTCACCTCATGGAGATTCCATTGACCATCTTTCCAAACGTCTCTAATAGTTAAATCAGAGTCAGATATATGTACAAAAGGGACATCTTGAGCAATTGGGCCCTCAATACTCCAATTGTCAAACCAAAAAGATTGATCAAGTGACCCAACGCACCAAGAGAAGGCATCCTTAAGAGCACCAAAAGCCTTTGAGATACTCTTCCAAACATGAGAAGCATTGCAAGGGACAGGGCCATCTAAAACTCCCTCATTCCTCAGATACTTCGCCCTCAATAGAGCAACCCAAGGCTTGTCCTGACAATGAAAAAGTTGCCACACCAATTTACCAAGTAAAGATATATTAACACACGCAGGATCTCTAACACCCAGGCCACCAAATTTTTTTGGAGTGATCACGGTCCTCCAATTAACAAGAGAAAGACCTTTACCATCAACTTGACCCTTCCAAAGGAACTGTCTCATCATAGAAGATAATTTATCGCAAACCCAATTTGGAAAAAAAGATACCTGCATATGATAGACAGGAATGGATGCTGCAACAGAATTGATCAAGCAAAGTCTCCCTGCTTTATTTAGAAGCCTTCCTTTCCAATTAGCTAATCTTCCCCTCACCTTTTCAATCACCGAATGAAAAGAAGCCCTACTGGTACGGGAATGATTAAGGTTAACTCCAAGATATCTTCCTAAGTCCAAAGCAAAACGTATTGAAGAAACACTAGTAAAAATATCTCTTCTACGAGCAGTCACATTTTTAGAACAAAAAGCTTTAGACTTTTCAAGATTCACTTTCATGCCAGATGCCTTGCAAAAAATGTTAAGAGAATGCATGACCATTTGGACCTGACTCTTTGTAGCCTGACAGAAGAGTAAGAGATCATCTGCAAACATAAATGAGAAAATTTTGGGCCACCCCTAGTGACAGAAACTGGTTTCCACACACCCTCAACCACCTTATGAGATATATAGCAAGCAAGTCTTTCCATACAAAGCACAAATAAGTAAGGAGACATTGGATCGCCCTGTCTAAGCCCCCTTCTAGGAGCAAAACTATCCAATCTATTCCCATTCCACATAATAGAAAGAGATGATGCACGGACACAAGTCATAATCAAATTAACAGTGATGATAGGAAAACCAAAAGCAATGAGAGTACTCTCCAAAAACCTCCAATCCACCCTATCATAAGCTTTTTCAAGATCAATTTTAAAAGCAAGAGTACCTTTCTTGGATTTTGTGTGCTTCATGAAATTCAGAATTTCTTGGGCCACAATAATATTATCAGGAGCACCACGACCTGGAATAAAACCTCCTTGTAAAGGACTAACAATATCTGGAAGAAAAGGCCGAAGTCGGTTAGTCAATACTTTGGTGATAATTTTATAAACAACATTACACAAGCTAATAGGCCTGAAATCCTTCATAAAGGTAGGGTTATCAATTTTAGGAATAAGCACAATCAGAGTTTCCATGATGCTAGGATTTAATAACTCTCCCAAAAAAGCGCTCCGAACAATTCCAAATCTCAGTGCCTACTATCTCCCAATATTCTTTAAAAAAATAAGCTTGAAAGCCATCTGGACCAAGAGCCTTAAAAGGGCTCATACTGAATACTGCTGACTTGACTTCCGCAAAAGAGACAGGGTCAATTAACCTAGCACAAGCCTCAGTGCTTAGAGTGGGCATCGGAACATCCCCTAAACAATCAACCTCAACCTCTTCCGTTGTACCAAAGAGATTCTTGTAAAAAGAGAGGGCTTCTTCCTGGAGAATATCTGGATCAGTAGACCAAGACCCATCTTTAACATATAATCCATGTACTCTATTATGGTTTCTACGCACCAAAGTCTGAAGATGAAAGAATTTAGTGTTTCTATCCCCATACTTGACCCACTGCTCTCTAGATTTTTGGTACCAAAAAAGCTCCTCTTGCAACAAAAGCCTATTGTAATCTTCCCTCAGTCCAATGATATTTTCTCTACCATTCCAGAAGATGTCAAACAGCGTTTGAATGCTTATAATCCGGATTTGAATGCTGGAGAGAGTTCGGGTTGGTCGTGGGGTGTGGCATCTTCTAGACTTTACTCAGCTAGGAGTGGGTACAGTTGGCTAGCCAAAAGAAAGTTTGACTGGAATGAGCATGATAATTGGTTGTGGGTATGGCGACTGCATATTCCTGAGAAGTACAAGTTCTTGATTTGGCTCAGTCTTCATAATGCTATTCCTACGGCAGAGTTTCGTTTGGGTCGTGGTTTAGCTTTATCTAGCACCTGTCATCGGTGTCAGAATGGTTCTGAATCAATTCTTCATTGTCTTCGGGAGTGCCCTAGTGCCAAGGAGGTCTGGAACCTTTTAGGCCTGTATTCAAATAACTCGAATTTACATGATTGGCTCTACAGAGGTGCAAGGAGTGAAAATGTTTTTCTTTTCTTTTTGACCATCTGGTGGATTTGGAGAAGCAGGAATCAGGACTTATTTAATATAGATGATTCATGGAGTGCTAGTAAAGTGGTGAGTTTGATTCGTAGTTCAGTAAGGGAGTTTCACACTATTTTTGCTATGCATCAATCTCTGTCTCCTCCTTCACTTTGTTTGCATTGGGTTCCACCTCCAGTTTATTCTGTTAAATTGAATTGTGATGCTAGTTGGTTTGCTCCTTCTGGCTATGCTGGTTTTGGTTGTATCATTCGCAATCCTGATGGATGTTGGTTGAAAGGTTGCACTGGGAAAGTCGAAGTGTGCAGTGTTCTTTTTGCTGAATTGTATGCAATTTGGAGAGGTTTACTTCTTGCTTGGGAGAGTGGATTTCGTGAGGTTATTTGTGAAACAGACTGTTTAGAAGCTCTTTTCTTGGTAAACCAAAGAATGCTTGGTAAGGATATTCCGGAATGGGATTTGGCAAAGCATATATAGGAGGTTATGAATTGGAATTGGAGAGTCTCTATTCTTTTAATTCAGAGGACTGCAAATAGTGTTGCAGATTGTATGGCTAAAGCAGCTACTTCTGTCGCGGACATTCACTCGAATTGGAGCCAACCATGGAGTGAGCTTCAACATCTAATAGATTTAGATATGACCCTAGCCAATTAATATGGTTTTGTATCTTTTTTTTTCTTTCTTTTCTATTTAGTCACCAAAAAAAAAAGTGTCACCTCAAATTGGCCACATCATACAACACCATGCCACCTAGCCTCCACCACCGCCAAAAAATTTACTCAGGCCACAGAAGGGTAGAATTGACAACGGAATTTTATATTCATGTGTGCAAATGACTCATTAAAAAATTGAGGAGTACATTTGTACTCCGAGTAAAAATTTAGGTGTACTTTTGTCTATTTTTCTGACAAAACAAGACCCTTCCTAACCAAATAAAACAAAAACCAAAAAATCAAAACACAAGCAAAAAAATACAAGCAAATACCAAATAAAAAATACTCATAAAGTCTAACATCGAGCTCTTCAAATGTTAAATCTGACGCACTATTACACCTTATAAAAAGAATTTGGTTTCTCTTTGTCTGATCTTCTTCTGATTATTTTTTGGGTTACACTATGATATGTTTTGGTATTTTCTTCATCTCTTCCTTATATAGAAATTCCACCACAACTTCTTCGTTACCACATCGTAAATCAAGTTGCGACCCAAGTTTTTATGTTCTTCTTGCTTCCTTCCCTGAGCCATCGGTATCACTTTCATCATTTATATCAGAGTCATTTCTTTCTTATCTCTAAAATTTTGTGAACTTTTCTTCTTTTTTGTTTAGTATTTTTTGTGTTTATTGGTTATAACATACTTTTTTTCTTCTTTTTGATTGTGTACCTGCTACCTTTCTATTTGTGTGGCATTCTATTTTCTTTACATGTGTTTTACTTTCATCTTTTTTTAATCTTTTTTTTTTCTCACTTTTATCACTTTTTGTAATTGGATATTTTAATTCTCTTTATTATTTCTCTCAACTCAGTTTGTGTCAATTATTTCTCAATAATATCTCGAACATAGATGGATATAATGGACCTGAATAAAATTCGTTTTTTTGTCCCCATATGCTTTTAGTAATTTAAATTTTTATACCCCTTGCAAGCCCAATTGTATCTCTTACATTACTTCTTCAAAAATCCTATCATCATGGAAGCATCTGGTTGAGATTGAATCCTCGTTGAAAGTTAGATTCTCTATAATTTATAAATCGAATTGATCTCCTCTTCCTACTTGCATATCCACCTCTGATCTCTATACACCTATAAGAGATTATCATAAATATCGCCTACCTTTTTGTTCTTATTATTCTTTGTACTCGACACTAGTGTTGACACATTAATATCTTTTTTCTCTAGATTCTGGTTTTAATCTTTCAAATTTTCATATATCTTCCACGTCCATAGCCTTTATCCTCAGAGCATTGCTCTTTAACATTATTTTTCTCTTTTATATTTTTATTCTCCATACATGTTTCTTTCACAAAAATATCATATTTTTTTCCGTTCAGAACTAATTGCAACAAATCATTAATTTAAAGGCCCCAGTTAGTATCAACTAATACTTTGACTGAGTTGAAGTTTTTTAGATTTGTAGAATCTTTTTTCTATTTTACAACTTTTTCACACACTTCAGCAATCAGGCTTTTTTTTTTTTATATGGAACTAAAAGTGATGATATATCTTAATATTATAATTTTTGGTATTTTTTAAAAGTGTGAAAAATACACAAATCGGAGGGTCCGAACAAAAATTCTTCGGTCTGATTTCTATATCCTCACAAATCGGACGGTCTGATTTCTGTACTTCTCACAAATCGAATGGTCCAATTTTTGTTTATCTAATTAAACGGTTTTACATTTGAAAATAACACCCTATCAACCCACATCTTAAAAAAATACCAATGCTACTCCAATATCAAAAATAAAATCTGTCAGCAATCTTAATAAAAAAAATTTCACACCACGCTTGTAGAAGAATTCCAAATATCTCGATTCGATCTATACTTTTTTCACTCTCTATTTGTTTTTTCTTGAGACCATCTTATCTTTTCGAAGTAGTTTAAGAGAAAAAATGAATTTATAGTTTCTTTCATGTTTTTTATTGAGTCAAATGTGAGGAACATTTTAAATGAGTCCAAACATTTAATTTCAACCACTATGTGCCAATCTTTGAAGAGATTGAGAATGATTTCTTTCACCCTCAATATGATAATTGACTCTTCAACTTCTTTTAAGTTTTTTTTTTATCATTGTCTGATCGACTTTACCATTTATCTCTCTCTACGTTACAATTTTTTTTTATCTTGTATTCTTACTCATTGTTATGAATCGTTCTCCTTCTTTTGGTTCATTAAAGCCTCCTTAAAGTTCTTTTATTATCAGACAAAAAAAATAATTTTTTTATTTCTCTAAATTGAAAAATCATATCTTTATTTTATTTAAATAAAAAATCATAGTTAAAACTCATTTGAAGATAATATAATTATTGAATCCATCTAGGTGATGAACCTAAATTCCACATAACATAAACAATATACATCATAAAATTTTAAGACTTCAGAAAAAATTAAGACTACTGAAGATTTTTCTATTGCATACATACATATTACAAACACATTAAATTAACAAATAATGTCAAATAAGTTATATTTTAAATTTAATTTACTAATATGCAATAAGTCAAATTTATTTCATGAATAAAACCCAAGGATTTAATTAGTTAGTTAAGGTATTAATATGAAAATTTTTAATAAAAATATAAAAATTTTAAGTTTCTAAAATTTTTGTAGTGCATTCAATGAAGAGAAAATTTTTAAAGTATGTATTTTAAATAGAATTTATAAATAATTTTGGAATATTTGTTAACAAAAATTAGGACCCAAAATAATTGTGTCGTGCCGGGTGTTGAATAAATAAATACCTCGTATATATATAAAGCCCCACTCAACAAGAGAGGCCCCTCACTAATGACAAAAAAAGCCACACTCCCTGTCTAAAAGGAAAATTGATAAAATATTTTTAATGAATAATAATATAGTAATGAACTAATGATACTAATTCAAAAGATTGAAATTTTTAAAACTTCCTTTTAAGGTTTGTCATGTTTGAAATGTTTTATTTTAAAAGTCCCAATTAGCGTCATATGATAAGCGTTAAAAGTTTTTTTTAAAAAAAATCCTCCTTTGTTAGGCCGTTATTTAGTTTATAGAGTAAAGTATCGTTTTTGTCCTCAACGTTTGGGGTAAGTCCTATTTGTGTCCCTAACGTTTAAATCGTCCTATTTGTATCCTTAACGTTTATAAAAGTGATTCAATGTTATCCTACTATCAATTATACTAACAAATCAGATTATATTTTTCAATTATTCTCACTTCGATGTATTTATTCTCAATTAGGTCTCACTTGGATGTGTTCGATTTTAATATTATACCCACTATTTATGTTTAGATTCAATTATGTCCCTAAAAAAGTGAATTATGTAAATGTTGTAGGAATTAGTTTCAACATTTGATGAGCTATTTTTTGGAGTAGATCATCGATTTTATCCCAGACATTTGTATTCTAACTTCAAGAAGAGATTTTTAAAACTCAAACTAAAGCGCTCATGATGTGTAATTGACGGCAGGATAACATTGAATCACTTTTACAAACGTTAGGGATACAAATAGGACGATTTAAACGCTAGGGATACAAATAGAATTTACCCAAAACGTTGGGGACAAAAACAATACTTTACTCTAAATATATATCCTAATTGAAATAATGTTGTACCTTTTTATAATTTTGTGGTCTATTGAATTTCATCATTTTTTTAACTTATTTTTAAATAACTAACTATAAAATAATAGGTAATATTTTAAGTTTTTTTTTTCAATTTTTTTAAAGAACTAAAAATAAATTTTATTTATTTAAAATAAAAAACTTATTAATTATAAAATCAAATGTGCTATTGTTTATTATCAACAAGGATGTGGATTTTTTTATATAAATTAAATAAATATATAAATTACCAAAATATATAAATAGTGAGGTATTTACAAAAATATATTATGGAACATATCTTGAATGCTGAGGAGTTAACCTAAAATTGAGCATATTTCGGCGTTTGAGACCCCATGCTGTGACCAGACGACGTCGAGACATATCCTGAGTGCACCCGGAATATGTTATTTTAGATGCGTTAGAGTTTATTACGTTAATTTTGTGTTTTGCTGAATGTTGACAGCCACGAGAAATTTGTAGGGAGGTGCGTAAGTTCGGTGGAGTACATACCTGTTTGGCACCTACCATGTCTCAAGACCATGCTTAGCTGCATAGTAGTTTGATTTTGCAAGGTAGTGTTACCTATGATAAAGACTGACCCGTCGGTGTCTATCCTGGTGTTGCAACGTGCGGTGCATCAGAGTTACTATTTCAAAGGTGTGGATGGCAAAGTAGAAAGCGATTGCCAAGATCTATGACGATTGGGAAGAGTCGTACAACAAGATACCTACACTGTTACAAGCTTTGTAAGAGTGCCTCCCAGGTACGATTCACGAATGCGTTACTGTTCCTTATTACAATGAGGACATGGTTGACGGAGAGTGGAGCCAGTTTGACAAGGGTTTTTTGGACATTTTCTCCATGTATTGATGCGTTTAAGCATTGCAAGCCTTCTGTATTTGTGGACGGGACACACTTGTACGAAAAGTACGGGGGCGTGCTGTTAATTGCTATGGCACAAGATGGTAATAACAACATTCTTCCCATAGCTTTCGCATTAGTTGAGTTTGAGACAATGAAAACTGTTCACATCGGGTTGAAGTACTGAAATTAGAAACGATATACTAATGCATGAAAAAATATAGAAACCAAAAAATGTCGTACCTAGTCAATTGTCAGGGCATCGATGCGACGACGTAAACTCTAGATTCTGCCATCACGACGATCTCTACTTTGTTGCCCTAGTCCTGTCAACTTATGTAGAATAAAAATAGTTGAACAGAATTTAATTAATTACATTATCTAACATGTGTTTAATGTCTACTACTTAGTAACTTAAAAATTATTTATAATATGTACATACATAGCTACAAGTGGCAACCTGATGACGTTGTAACCCACCAGACTAAACATGAAAATCTGTGGTAGATCCACGAGATAAGAAGCGGCACGCACCCTGTAATTTCAGTCACATCACGCCCTGCCACGGTGCACTGTGAGTAGTACGTATGACAGAGCAGGACAGACACCATGACAACTGGCTACAATGATGAAAATCTTCTAGCAGTGGCAACCATCTCAAGGGGACAAGTGTAGTAGACTTGTCTATTAACAGAAACCCCTGATAAGCGTCATCAAGTAGCACCGGTCGTACTGATGGAGTGTATCCGGAGCTGCCCTTGCTGGAATGTGTGCAACCCTATCCCTCAGCCAGGTCATTCTCACCTCGAAAACCTGCTTCCTTCCTTCTGATTGTGGTGGCAACCTGGCACCAAGTAAATCCTCAAATCACTCCTATATGGGGTGTCCATGCTATCGTTGGAAGTCTCTGATACAATCTCCGATCGGCTCTCCATTAATGCATAGACCAATGTGGTAGGCAACATCTTGGAGCGTAATGTTGATCTCACCCCATGAAAAGTGGAACGTGTGGGTCTCGGGCCTCCACTGCTCGACAAATATAGAGATAAAAAAATTGTCAAACATAAAATTTCTCAACTCTACTACATGCCAAAATCCAGCTTTCCTTATATAAGCAACAAGATGTCCGGCGAAGGGAGACCCAGGGTCACACGGCGTGACAACAGTAACCGTAGTCTCTGCAATTTTCATAACATTTACTCTCTAATATTAATCTCGTCTAAACCATTAATTGTGTTTAACCATTACTAAAAATTATAAACCAAGTAGATAAACATATATATTAAATGCAATAGATATAGTACGAACATAATTTCTATTGCTAATATTCATAGTATTAACTAAAGATAAATCATTGGGCATATTGCAATAAAGACAAATCATACAGGACTATCAAACATTACATAAAAAAATATATCATTCAGAATTATCAAGCAATATGTAAAAAAATAAATTCATTCATGTTAAACTATTCTAACTTCACATGACTTCAATTAGTTATCTATTAATTAGACTAACATCTTAATTGATAGTTACTTACTTTATTTATTTAACTTAACTTACAATTTGTTATCTATTTTATTTATTTAACTTAAGTAATAATTATTTACAATCAATTATACAAAATATAAAATCATACTACGTATATCAAGAAAACTAATATAGATCTTTTAATTTAGTCTACTCACTATACCTACTCCATTAACTAAGTTATTAAAGACTAAACATCTAAACTTATTATTCACTAAAAATAAAACAAGAAAAAACTACTAACATCAAAATCTAAAGCTCCAGCTACGTGCCAAATAGCATTCAGTCTGTTAATGTCTTCATCGTGGACATATTCTCGGGGGCCATATTTTCTGAAGGAACTCGACCTTAAGCATTTAGAAGGTCACATAAATTTAAAAATGATGGTTATGCACAACAATCTCGGATGTTGTGACCTTATATATGCATCCGAGTATATCTCAGATGCTGAGACCCCAATTGCAGTTTTTGTATATATCTCGGATATTGAGGTCCCATTCTGATTTTCTGCATATCTCGGGTGCTCAATACACGATCTCTCCCCTAACACATATTCCGAGTGCATCAAGATATGTCTCAACGTCACCCAATCATAGCATGGAATTTCAGATGCCGAGATATGCTCAATTTTGAGTTAACCCCTCAACATCCAAAATGTGTCACATAATGCATTTTTGTAAATAGCTCACCATTTATACATTTTGGTCATTTATATATTTATTCAATTTAAATAAAAAATCCCAAGGATGTTGGTGTGTAGGCGTTTAGCGATAGGCCGCACTGCCCCCGCAAATGTAATATGTCATATGCTTGTGGTCTCACACTCTCATAGAGTCAAGGACATTTATTCAATTCCAAAGGAAGGTGTGCAATGTTAGGGATATTTAGGAGGAATGAATTTTTCTATTTGTTTAAATAATAATTAATTAATTGTTTTGTTTTTATGTAATGATTGAATTAGTTTCTTAGCTTTTAAATTAATCTAATTTATTCTTTTAATTTTAAACCATCAATTAAGTTAATTTTTAGGGTATGTTATCAATTGTGCCCTGCTCTGCTAGGGTATTTTTGGTTCTGCTAGGGTTTTGCAGATAAATCCCTATTTTTAAAATCAACTTTGTGGTGTGCCTTAAGTTTATCATGGCAGCCTCGTCTGTCTTTCATGAACAGAGTAAAAATTGTTTAGAGAAAGAAGAAGAATAAGTAATTCACTTTGGGGATGAAGAGATTAAGAAGGGTCTGGAGAAATGCTCTAAAAGTCTAGTATGGCGGCTTTTGGCGGATCGACCATTCAGTGCAGGTACTCTAGAAGCAACACTCTGATCAATATGGAGACAGTCAGATGGTTCTAAAGTCCAAGATCATAGAGGTAACCTTTTTCAGTTTTTCTTTGATGATAAAATTGAGCTACTTAGAGTGGAGAAAGGAGCCCCTTAACTTTTCAAAAATTATATTCTGAATATAAGGCCATGGAGTGAAGATATATAGATCACAGATTCAGAATTCTCCCATGTCCCTATATGGATACAACTGTGGGAAATGCCTGAACATTGCAAGACTACAAGGCTGGGAAGGAGAATTGGAGAGATGATGGGAAAGGTAATGGATGTAGAAATTTTTTCTATGAGGAGTAAGGAGGAAAAAATTCTGAAAATACAAGTATTAATGGACATAACCAAATCTCTGAAACGAAAACTCAAGATCTCTGGCAGTAACAGTAAAGTTACTGATCTTCACCTTAAATATGAGAGGATTGGTAATTTTTGCTATTGTTGCGGGAGTATTGGACATGAGGTTAGGGCATGTAATACTCATTTGGAGCAAATAGCGAAAGGAGAAGCAAAGGAGGAGGAATGGGGGGTATGGCTTAGAGCGGATCAGTTTGGATGGCGTCTGGAGAACCAAAAAGAAAATAAAAATTCAAACTGCCCCAATATAGTGAGGGAGGGAGAGAAAAAACAAAGGAAACCAACTCCGGTGAGCCTAATTAAAAGTTTTGCTAGTCTTTCTGTCTAAAAGGAGAACTCACAATACAGAGGACAAGAGAATGAAGTACAAAGCAATCCCAAACTGCTAGCATAAGAAGGAAGTAAGGGAGAGACACATGAAAGAAAGGAGATATTCGAGGAAAGAAGCTCTAGCACCGAAAATACAACAACAATAATTCAAATTGCTACACAAGAAAACTTGTTCACATTTGGTGCGAAGGAGGGTGAAGAGGGACAGCAGGGACCTAGGAAACATAATTTAAAGCAGTTGGCAAGGAAGACCCACACCCACAAATCTATTACAGGAGTTAAAAGGAGGTATGAAGATTCAAGGAAAAGCTCTAGTGGAAAGAAGCAATGCCAAGATGATGTGGGAGAAGTGAATAAGGGAGAGGGTGCCACCCAACAATTAGCACCAAAGGAGGGATAAAGATGGTGATGTGAAACTGTCAGGGTTTGGGAAAACCCCTGATAGTTCACAACATAAAAGGGTATTAACAAAACCTATTCTCCCAAGGTTTTATTCCTATGTGAAACAAAGAATAATTCCTCGACTGTGGAAGGTGTGTTATGGAGGTGTGATTTCAATTCTATGTTTACAATTGACCCAATCAGTATAGTGGGAGAATTAGTAATTGCATGGAAAGAAGGGATTATAATGTAGATTGTGGAGTACGATTCCTTCTATATTTACCTCAAAATGAAGGATAGGCAAGGCAAAATGAAATGGAAGGTGATAAGTGTCTACTTGCATACTAAAGAAGGTATAAGGGCGGGACAATTTAATAAAGTTCTAAAAGTTCTCGAGAGAGGGGGTGAGAGTATTATAGTGATTGGTGATTATAATGCAATCTGTTCCAATCATGAAAAAGAAGGTGGCTGAATTAAGACTGCAACTTCCATCCAGCACTTCAATGATTTTATCAATTCCGGGAGGTTAGTGGACATGGGATATGAGGGTGATAAATTCACAAGGAGCAATTGACAATTTAGAAGGAATTTTATTAGAGAAAGGCTGGACAGAGTCTTAGTTACGAATAGTTGGCGAACTGAATTTTCAGCAGCTGTTGTGAAGCATCTAGAGGACACAGGTTTTTATCATAGACCGTTATTTCTCAGTTCAGGGATGGAGGAAAGGAGGGGAAAGCGTCATTTCAGGTTTCAGGAACACTAGTGTGAGAATGAAGAGGTTATTAATCTAATCAAAAGGTCTTGGAGGGCCGACATTCAAGGCTCACCATTGTACAAGCTGGCTGGGAAATTAAAACATTGCAGGCATAAGATCATTGAATGGCAAAGAACCTTTTCCTTTAAGTCATAAACCAATATTCAGCACCTTAAGGACTAGATTGTTCAAGAATCCAATAAAAATTCTGAGGCAAATGAAAATAGTATTCGAATATGAGAAGCGGAACTAGAGGAGGCATTGGAGTAGGAGGAAGGGTATTGGAGAGAAAAATCGAGAGTGCAGTGGCTTAATTGGGGAGACAAGAACACTAAATTTTTTCATTCCAAATTTCAAGCCAGGAATAGAAAAAATAAGTTAGTGGAGTTGGAGGATAACAAGGGTGGAGTTGCTAATGATCCGGAAGGTATGGCAGCAGTAGCACAAAAATACTTTGAAGATCTCTTTGCTACTAGCCAACCTAAAAATCCGGAAGTCGAGTTGCAATATATACCAAACAAGATAAATGCATCCACAAACAGATCTCTGATTCGGCCAGTTACTGAAGCAGAAATAAAAATAGCAGTTTATTTCATCAACCCCTTCTCCTCTCCGGGGGAAGATGGTTTTATAGCCAAATTTTTTCAATTCTTTTGGAGAATATCAAAGGTGATGTGGTTCAGGCAGTAAAGAGTTTATTCTCCGGTGGTAAAATTTTTAAAGCCTTCAATCACACACATATCTGTCTTATTCCAAAAGTACTGAATATTTTTTGCAGATGATTCAATACTTTTCAACAAATCAAGTGAGGAAAAATGCCAAAACTTGCTTGGGATTTTACAGGTTTATGAGAAAATATGTGGGAAAAGGTTAATCTTAATAAGTCGTTGGTCTTTTTCAGCAAAAAATACCCCAGTTCACATCCGCAACCAGCTAGCTCAAATTCTTTTGGTACCACACATTGGAAATCAGAACAAATATCTAGGCCTCCCAGCAGTGATTGAAAGATCCAAGAAGGCTACTTTTCAACTTCATTAAGGATAGGGTGATTCAGAAATTGAGTCATTGGAAACGAGCTCTTTTATCTACTAGTAGCAGATAAGTGTTAATTAAGGCTGTGGCCACGGCGAATCTTATTTACACTCTAAGTTGTTTCAAACTACCAGAAATTCTCCTTGAAGAAATTCAAAGAGCCATCCCACAATTTTGGTGGGGCCAAAAGGAGTTTGAACGGAGAATGCACTGGATTGGTTGGAGAATTACTTGCCGACCAAAGAATCAAGGAGGACTTAACTTCAAATACCTTAACACCTTTAATCTGGCAATGTTAGCAAAGCAAAGATGGCATCTACTCACCAAGCTAACCTCTCTTATCAGTAAAGTTTACCAGAGTAAGTATTATCAAAATTCTGGTCTCCTAAGAGCAGAAACAGATACAAATCCCTCCTAGGATTGGCGTAGTATAATGGAAGGAAGGAAAGTCTTAGAGAAAGCAATTCTCTAGGAAGTGGGCAGAGGTCTATCTATTCGAATTAGGGAGGATTCATGGGTCAGAGATTATGTAGCCATCACTCCTAATCTCTCACAAGATACAGAAGAAAGACCAGAGAGAGCCTCAGACCTAATCCTACTTAACAGGTTATGGAATCAACCATTAATTCAATCAATCTTCAACCCAAAATTTTCTACAGCGATCATCAACATACAGCTACATGAAACTAAAGATAGAGTTACCTGGATGAAAGGAAAAGGAGGTAGTTTCACAGTGAACTCGGCATACAGGATAAGCTTACAATTTTTTCACCCACCTTTGGAATACCTACCGGAATAGTGCCAACACAAAGTATTATGGTCAAATTTATAGAAAATAAATTGTCATCCAAAAATTAAAAATTGCTTTTGGAAGATTATCCATGAGGGACTACCTATTCTTCAAAAGATCTAATCTCGAATTCAATCAATGAACCCAATCTACCGGCGGTGCAATCAAGTTGAGGAATCAACCTTTCATTGCTTCTGGGAGTGCAAGGAATCAAAGGATGTTTGGCAAGCAGTAAATTTGTCCACACCAGACCAACAAGAAAAAACCTGTAAATGGTGGATGAGACTGAAAAATGAATTGAGAATAAATGAAGCAACTAAAGAAAGAAGAGAACTCGCAGCAAACATTACCTGGCAGATTTGGAAAGCCCAAAACGTTTTCATCTTTGAAGACCGTCAAATTCCCCCATCTGAAGTCTTGGCAGCAGCTTGGAGGGATATGGAAGAACGTCGAAGAATATAAAAGCCTTATTTTTCCTTTTTTTTTCTTACAACAAGATATATATTAAAATTTTGGTGGATCTATCTATTTTCTATTTTTATTTATAGTCTATTTTAGACCATCTATTTTTGTTAATGAAAATCATATCCTACCGTTGAAAAAAAAATTAAGTTAATTTTTCCATAAATTAGTATATAATATTAACGAACACTAATATGATGAAACGTTAACTTCTATACGGTATGTTTCAATTAATTTGATTCATTATTGTTTGAGGAACTAAATTAATTATGTAATAAAAACTGAAAACCAATTTGATTGTTATCTCTTTTTAACAATCATTTTGAAAATTATCATATGTTATTAAATTTAAATATTATATTGAGATCATTCATAATTAGAAGAACCAAATTTCAAAATTTTTTATTAGAAGATATAAGTTTGTCTTTGTTATTGTTATATGTTACAATTTCCTTTTATTTATTTGTGTTCAAATAATTTTAAAAGTGACTTAATATATGTATAAAAATTGACATAGGAATATTTTTATATCACCTTTTAAATAGGTTTCCCAAAATACGATCGAATATATACCGAATGAGTACGTTATGTCATTCATATATAGATATTTAAAAGATATTTTATGAAATAATAATTTTAAATAAATAAAAGTTTAATAATAATTAATTAATAGGGCAAAAAACTTGAATAAACCAAGAGAAGTTGCAAATTACCTAAATGAGCCAAATTGAAATTCGTTTCTGCAATGAGTCAAACCCTATATTTATATAATTCGAACCAGTGTGGTTCGAACTCTATTCATAAGTAATTCGAACCAGTGTGGTTCGAATTACTAAGAGAGAAATTCATTCAAGTAAATCGAACCAGGGTGGTTCGAATTACTTGGGAGGAGAACGTAGCACATAATTCGAACCAGGCTGGTTCGAATTATATGGGGAGACGCTGCATCAAATAATTCGAACCAGTCCGGTTCGATTTAGTGGTAGACAGTGCAGTATATATATATGGTTCTAAACGTGAGTTGCTCTCATAGAGGGTGTAATATGGCTAGTGAGGAAAATTTTGTGGTTTTGGTTCACCATAGAGGATCCATTAAGAGGAAAATTCGCTCCGGTGTGAAGTTTACAGATAAGGATCCTCTCTGTATTGTCGTGAAACCAACGACGAGCTATGATGATCTTGTTAGATCTGTGCTCATGAAACTTGGTCTGGAAGGTGTGAAGCGAGTGAAGAAGTTTTTCTATCGTATTCCAATCACTGTCTTGCAGGATACGGTGAAGTATGATTGCTTCACGATTGGTAGTGATGAGGACCTGCAAGTCATGTTTCTATGTCAGAGGCAGTTTCCCGAGGTGAGGACACCAGAGTTGTTGGCAAAGTTGGTTGATGTGGTATCCAGCTCAGGGGGTTCGAACCGGAATGCCAACACTGAAGCAGCGGCAGCCGGTTCAAGTTCCAGGCCTGCCGTTGCTTCTTCGTCCGACCCTGTGTACGAGCCAGCGGTCGAAGCAGTCGCCTCCCCGTCTTTTGCTGTTGATCTGAATGATGGAGTAGGCGACGTGGTAGGATCAGTTGATATTCTGCCGAACGCTTTACAGGGAGTTCCACCGGTTGGCGTCGGAGACGGAGTGTTGGGTGATGTAGATGAGGACGACGTCGAGCCGGATATGATCGAGGATGACAGCGGCGACGAGGTTGGAGCGACTGAGCCTGCATTGGTGGTCGGTGGTTCTAGTTCTGGCACACAGCAGTATCCACCACATTTTTCCTCTTTGGACCTAGATGCCATGAGGCAAGAGGGTGTTTCAGGGCACTCTGTTGGATTCGGAGCTAGAGATGCTGAAGGGACTGCTGGTTTGACAGAGTTCCAGGTTGGTCAGCAATTTTAGGATAAAGACGAGGCCCTGTTAAGTGTGAAGACTTACAGCATCCGGCGAGGGGTATATTACAAGGTTGTGGAGTCTGATCATCGTCATCGTCATCAGCGTCAGGTGCAGTGGCATGAACCGCAGCACGCCCTCTACCTCTGCCTGGATGATGTCGTCGTCGACCCCCAGCGGGGCGGGCCTCGTCCCCGGCCTCCATAGCATGCTCAAGCCACCCCCAGTCACGCTGGCTACGACGTGTGCCCACGCGAGCTCTCCTATCAACCCGCCTCCTGTCCGACACGTCGTCAGGCCGATCTATCTCAGGTACTCGCCCAGCTCCCCGCTGTGAGGCCTCAACAGGAATAGCAACGGCTCTCGGATCGCCCAACTGCGGATCCGGAGACAAAAACCTCTTCCCGTGCTGACTCCACCAATCCAAGAACTGATGCGACGGACCAGGGTCAGCAACAACATCGAATCTCAGCACGCTCTCCGTCCGGTCGTCCCAATATTGATGCCACTTCTGCAAATGGGACGGGAATCATCGATCGCCGCCTCTGCCGTTCTTCAACATCAGAAAGTCGATGTTCAGGGCGGCCTGTGGACGGGGCTGCACCCCTCCAAACTGCGGAAGAACCCTATCTACTTGATGCCACTCTATGACGGCAAAGTAGATAAGGGATGTAACAGACCGCCACAGCACCATATGCCGAGGCTCCAAAACCTCGGGATGCACGACCTGAAGTACGTCGGGGCTACTGTACGGCATCCAGGTAAACTGCACCCAGAACGATACAATGTCAGGGCAACTCGTGATCCCAACTCGTAAATCGTTGTTAAATTAAAAAATTAATTAAGTAACATACTGACCTCTCTATCCTGCAACCGGTCTATCCAGAGCTTCCACGTCTGAACTCTAGGACCCTTCTCGCTACTGGAAGGGATGTAACCTGACCACCTGCAACATGCACATGTTTTACCGCTACTTATATGTGTGCTTAGGGTATCCAATACATTATGAATGAACACGCGGTTATGTGTAGTAAATTGAAATAGACAAAGATTAGTAAAGTACCTCGAGGCCAATGGCCAGCTGAACGTCTCAAATCCTGCAGGCCTAAACCGAGGAAATCGCCAGAAAATCCATGACTGAAGTAGCTGAAGTGGGCCCGCTAGCTTGATAACATTTCTGTTCGCCACACGGCACATGCACCGGTACAACCATGCCAGTGCTGCAGAACCCCAGCTGTAGGTCCCCATCTCCTCCAGCCTAGCTACAAATGGAAGCCATCTGATCTGAACCCGGTTGCCCGACTTGTCCGCAAAAAGCTGTGTGCCCAACAACATCATGATGTACGCACGGGCATAACGACGCACAGTATCCTCATCAGCTCCCTCCGGGCACTCACCAAACGTCTCCTGAAACCAGCTGCAGTTGACCGCGTACTTCTGAACCTGGCTAGGAGAAGGTACCACTCCAAGCAACTCCTCGAACCAAACCCAGGCTGGACGGCCACCCTCGATGTATATATGGAACTCTGATAGGCAGCCGCTGACGTAACGCCCGTCCACTGGCAAACCCAGCTGGTATGCCACGTCCTGCAGTGTGATCGTGCATTCTCCGAACGGCATATGAAACGTGTGAGTCTTCGGACGCCATCGCTCAACAAACGCACTGACAAGGGCCTCGTCCAACCGGAACCATCTATCGTTCAGCCTTGCAAGATGGTAAAGACCAGCCATCTGCATGTACGGAACGTATCTGTCATCCAGGACCATGCCCTGCTACCGCCGCATGCTCCTGATGCATCGCTGAGGCTGCGGAAGAAATGAACCGCATTATTAGAACCAGCTTAATTACCGGTGACAAACATAATCAACACGATAATTGATAAACCAAAAAATCTTACTATGTATAGCCGCTTAAAAATCCAAGAACGAGAACCATTTGCATAAGAAACTTAAATTAGAAACCACCATAGGCTACTGACATGAAAGATCTAACATTATAAAACCACAACTAAACCGCTTACATAAACCACAATTAGAAACCACTAACGTAAACCGTTAACGTAAACCGCTTACATAAACCACATACACAAACCACTAACATAAACCACTAACATAAACCACTAAGATAAACCACTAAGATAAACCACCAACATAAACCACTAACAAAAACCACTAACGTAAACCGCTTACATAAACCACATACATAAACCACTAACATAAACCACTAACATAAACCACTAAGATAAACCACCAACATAAACCACTAACAAAAACCACTAACGTAAACCGTTAACGTAAACCGCTTACATAAACCACATACATAAACCACTAAGATAAACCACTAACATAAACCACTAAGATAAACCACTAAGATAAACCACCAACATAAACCACTAACAAAAACCACTAACATAAACCATTTACAGAAATCACTAACATAAACCACTAAAATAAACCACCAACTAAACCAATATCTTACTCGCATGCCAAACCACAAACTCACATGTATCGGTAAAACAAAGTTATTTCCGTACTAACCTCTTCGTTGATGACCCCAGCTATATGGGCGACTCCGTCCAAGCGATATAACCGTGCCGGATCGTCCTCCATGAGCAGAGTATTCCGTTCAGGTCTTTCGCGGAGAGAATCTGGGTCGTTTTCTCTGAGATTTGGTGGGGCAGGGGAAGGTGAGAATGGTTCGAATGAGGCTGATTCGAACTCCTTATATAGCCCATTCCCTAGTAATTCGAACCAGGGGGTTCGAATTACTAACAACCTAGCTTAAGCGTAATTCGAACCGGGGTGGTTCGAATTACATGTTGACCTAATTTACCCATAATTCGAACTGGAGTGGTTCGAATTACTTGCATTCCTAGTTCGAACCAGGCTGGTTCGATTTACTTTCAATTTTTCTTTGAAATTCGAACTACTTTGGTTCGATTTATTTGAAGATGAAGTTCGAACTAGCCTGGTTCGAATTACATAAAAATATGACCTGGCTCATTGCTGTATCGATTTTCATTTTGGCTTATATAGGTAAATTTGGATCGATGTTGGCTTATTATAGTATTTTGCCCTAATTAATATCTATTATTGTTTACCTTTTATTCTATCTTGCATTGTTTCCATTAAGTGTGTAGGTCAATTATTTATTAATAAAAAAATATTATATATTTATTAAAATCAACCATTATATATGTATTTATGTATATTATTATTTAATTTATTTTTAATATATATTTAATATTATAATATGTATTTTATACCAAAAACTAATATTATGCATCGTATAATTGTCGTGTTAAGAATGAAAATCTGTAAAATTTGCGAGAAAATCATATTTTTTGTTATTAATTATAAAAAATTTTAAGTAATTAATAACCAACATTTTTTTTTTGTTTTTGTCTCATATTTGAATTATTATTGGCTAATTTCTTTTTTTTTCTTTACACTAAAAGCATTATTGACCCCTAACTTTCTCCTTTATTATTATATATCCTATTAAGATAAAATTAATTTAAATATAATCCTTAGTGCGTGGTTATAATAATCGAATTTTATATTTTATCTCATTAAAAAAAAGTGTAACTAGCTAGTCTTTACAATATTGGTACCGCCAGTATTTATAAACGAAAAGATAAAGAAAATAATAAACAAACCCCACCTTATTCAATATTCAATAGATTACAAAGTTATTCTTTCATTAACTTTTTCCCCAAGTAGAAATTAAACTTTCTAATAACTATTTGCTGAGTAAGTTACAATATTAACCTTTTCCCTTAGCTTCTTCCGGCAAAAGAGTTCAGTGATAATTATATTCCCCGAATTGTAACTGCAGAAAAGTGTGTATAGTTTTTCTCCTTGGTTAGCAAGAAACCTTTTAGCTAATGCACTTACACTGCTATTACTACTATCTTTCTTCCCAATAATAATCACCGCTGGCTCTGATCCTGATTCAGGTGATGATGAGTTCTCATCATCAAAAATGTTATAATCTTGAAAGGTGTAATCAGGTGAATCAGCAGCAAGAGGAGGTTCTTCAGCTAAAACCCTAGCAAATGCAACAATATTTATCATATAAGAGGCTGCTATACTCAAACTCAGTGCCAAAAATAGGATCTTCATTTTGTTGATTCTTGTGATCGATTATTAGCTCTTTGGCACAACATTACATTGAGTTTTGCGGCTAACATATATACACTTCTTTCTTTCTTTTATTTATAACCCTTAGTTTCTTGAACTATATATGCCGAAATTAAATCTTTTATAGTAACGTTACCATGTGTACGTTTGATAAAACGTATATAACTAAAGTTACTTGATTTAACAATATTTCTCACAATTATTTTTTAAAATTTTTATTACATTTATTTCACTACACACATTTACTTTGACTATGCTCTCTTAACCATTCGTATACTTATTTAATCATATATGGTTAGATTACTTTCAAAAAAAAATTATATATAGTTAGATTTGATGCGTTGTTCCTATAATTAAAATGTCACATTTGTTATTTTCATGTGTTAAAAATTAATTTCACTACTGTAATTGTTTATAAAATAATGATCTAATCATATATTAAAATTTATTTTAATAAAGATAAAAGAATAGAATTGTTATGGATGAAAAAGAATACACAAAGATTAGGTAAAAATAGGAAAAAAAATATATTATTATGTTAACAATCATAAATTTTTAAAATAAATAGTTTAATTAAAAATAATATCAATAAAGTTGAACGAGTAAACTAGTCTTAACTTATTTGTTCATTCACTCATCGTAAGTTTCATTTGTAATTAATTACCATAATGTGAAAGTAGTTTAATTTTACGAAGGTTTTAATTTCTTAGTGATAAACATGTTTTTTATATTGTAATTAACGTTTATATCTGATATTAATTTTATTCGTAACTGATGTTTAATTTCAAATATCTTTTAATTTTAATGTCCTTAATTGCTTTAATTTAAAATTGTTTTGATTATACTCTTAGAAATTAATAACATCATATGTGATGATGTAGCAATAATAAACTTGTTCGGTAGGTCGGGTACCGGACGGTTCGGGTTGGTACTTCGATTGATGAGAGGAGAATCGCCTGGTTCCGGGTTGCTGGGTTGAAGGGTGTGCAGCCGGCGTCCTGAGCTCTTCGTATGGAAAAGGGGGGGTGCCACCTGCAAAGACACTCCGACGCTCTAGTCAGTGAAGTGTGCAGGCGAAAAAGGGTTAAATGGTATGTGACGTACCTTGGGGGAAGGGTAGGACCTTCCCCATATATACCGTGTCAGAGGTGGGCCCATCAAGGACAAGCCCACCTTCCTTGATGCTTCCTTCACACAGCTGTAGCGTAGCTGTCAAGGACGCGTGTCCGGGTTGGCGACTGAGCGTCCCGCTCCTGACCGTTCGGGTCGGGTGGTGCTCGGGTCGGGCCGGCCCGCTAGTGGTTTGGGCCAGGCCGTAACAGTGCCCCCAACGCGCCAGCAATGATTGTGAATGTGGTTGGTGGTGCGTTATCTCTTATTCCGTGTGTTGTCACCAGGTCGGCCGCCCATGGAGGAGACGTGCCTCTTGCGCGCGTGTCTGTTTGTTGCTGAGGTGACCGTTTGTCGCCTCGTTCCTCGTGCGGAGCATTAAATGCTCATAATGGGTTGGAGAACCCTGTGCGCAAAGACCATTTTGCCCCCAGGCCTTTCGCGCTTCTTGAGTGGCAGTTTTAAACAGTTTTGCATTTGTTTTCCTCTCCCACTCTTGCTTCTCCTATCTTCCTCTTCTTCACTCCCAAATATCCCAAAGCCTCGTTCTTGCATCCTTGTGCATCTCTTTTTCTTTCAAGTTTTCGCAACCAATCCAGGTAAACATCGATCCCTTCTGTTTTCTGCTTCAAGGTTCTCTTATCCTTATTATTGGCTTTTCTATACGTTTGCTGTTTGTGCTTGCTGCTTGTTTGATTTGTATGCCAGATGGTCTTAGTGTTAAATAGGTGCGTTAGGGGGTTATCATTCCAGGGTGTTCACTTTCTTGACTTGGATTGTGCCTTAGCCATACTTGATTTTAGTTGTTGGATAGGCTGAGTATAGTTTCTGGGTTTTTCCGAGCTCCCGGCCTGTTAGACTAACCGAGTGGTAACCCCACTATAGGTATGCCTCGCGTCGTCTCACGAACTTCCACCTCCGCCGCGAGCTATGATCCATATGCTTGGTTTGTTTCCGACTTAAAGGACTCCCCAAACCAGATGGCCGAGGAGGAGCTAACGAAGTTCCGACAAGGCGAGTACTTGTGCGGAGGGACAGACGAGGAGGCTAATTACGACGTCTTCGTCCCTGCCCCCAGCGAACGGTTATACGAAATTAATTTCCACTCCCCCGGGTTGCCGACTGGATCTGGTTTTACAAAGCCATGTTCACCCAGGTGGGAGTTCGCATCCCGTTTTCTGCTTTTCAAATGGCGCTCCTTAACCGGATATCCATTGCGCCGTCATAGCTGCATCCGAACAGTTGGACTTTCATCCGCTGTTTCGAGATGGTATGTGAGTATTTGGAGCTGCCGGTCTCTATTGATGTTTTTTTCTTTTTCTTCAACCTTACAAATCCTTCCAAGGAGGGGAAAGCGAGGAAGGGGTTCATGTCGTTCCGATCTGCCCAGGGTCGGAAGATCTTCGACTTGTTCGAGGACTCATATCATGGGTTCAAAGATAAGTATTTTAAGGTGCATCCAGTCAAAGGTCGCCATCCCTTTTGGTTGTCGTTGGAGGGGGAACGACTTATCCCGACGTACTGGAGTTTTGGGGCTGGGTCTAACACCTTCATTAAGGTGACTTATAAGGGAATGTCTGCCATAGACAAGAGAATTACCGACGTGTTGTGGGCCGTTTTCGGGAAGAACCATGTGAACCCCCACCTCCTTATGGGTGAGCGGGAGGTCGCCAGAAATTATATTTGTGAGCTACTTTGCCTTGTATTTTTTGCATTGTTATTGCTTTTATTTGGTTTTGCCGGCTTCACGACTAACATGTTTGTTTGTCCATTGCGGTGGAGATGTCGGCTTCGGTGACGGGGCTTGAGGGTTTGTATAAGACCTTTCTGGAGGAGAGTGATGAGGAGAAAGCCGATGAGAAGATTGACGGGAAGCCGGGGAACCCTCCTGAGGAGAAGAAAGATCAGTCGATGCCGTCACCTTGTGACACCGAGATGTCTGATAAAAACTTTGCCGGGGCGCATGCTTCCCCTATTCCCGAGGAGATGGCCGGCATCGGGCATTCATCCTCCTCCCGACAAGAGGATGATGACTTGAAGCTTATCCCCACTCCCAAAAGGCAGAGGGCATCCTCCATCCATGAGGGAGCTCTTACTGTGATGGAGAGGAACTTCGACGCTGGGCCTTTTATCGACTCTCAACTGATCCCCGGCACGGAGGATCACTTCCTCGGTACCGAACTGGCGGGGCAGGTGAGGTGGATGTACCGCACGCTTCTCCGGGGAGCTGTAATAGCTCGGAAGGCCGAGTTCGAGTTATCAGGGATGCAGTCACTACGAACAAAGCTTGAATCTGTTGCCAAGGCCAACAATGAATTCAAAGCTCAAGTTGAACTGCTTCAGGAGCAGTTGTCCGAGTCGGGAAAGAAGCTTAAGGCTGCTGAGGAGAGAGCTGCGTCTGTCGAGGAGAAGTTGAACGCCTCCGATGAGACCGTGTCCCGTTTGACCGAGCAGGAGATGACTCTGGAGAGCCAACTTAACGCGGCGCAAGGTCGGGTGGTGGCTTTGGAGGAAGAACGTGACGCGGCTACCTCGTCGGCGAGGGCCGCTCGAGCTGAGGTTGAGGAGCTGAAGAAGAAGCATAAGGAGACTAGAAAGCAGGGAAAGAACGCGATCTTCATGACTGAGGAGGCACTTAAGGCCCAGGTGAAGATCGTGGCTCCCGACTTCGATACGTCGGCGATTGGGGTTTTCAAAACGATCAAGGATGGCAAGATTGTTGATATGCCCAGGAAATGAGCTCTTGAAACTTATGTTTTGCGTAGATCTGTGTTTTTGTTGTAGAACTTGTGGAACTTGTGAAATTTACTTTGTTACACTTTTAAGGGTCACTTTGGTCGGCTTGCGATTATCGTTTTCTTTGCTTATCTGTAGCATTTTCGTTTTGTTAAACAAGTTTGTTACCATGGCAAATATAAAGGTAAGTGATCAAGTTCCCTAGATCGCCTGGCCGGCATGCTTGAGCTAGGGGTAAAACCTTCTCAGGTTACCCACATTCCAGGTTCTCAGGATCTCCCTTCCATCGTGCTTCTCCAGTTTGTAGGCGCCCTTGCCAATTACTTCTTTGACCCTGTAGGGGCCTTCCCAGTTTGCCTTCTCCCTGGGTCGGTAGGCCAATGTCATTGCGCCGTAGGATGAGGTCGTTTTGCTCAAAATCTCTCTTGAGTACTTTGGTGTTGTAGCGCAGGGCCATTCTTTGCTTTAGTGCTACTTCTGACAAGTGAGCCTTCTCCCTGGTCTTGTCTACTAGGTCCTTCTCTACAGCTTCTACCACCCCCTTGAGAAGTAACAGTGGGCTCGGCTCGCCGATCTCTACGGGTATTATTGCGTCTACTCCGTACGTCAGGCGGAAGGGGGTTTCTCCCGTGGCGGACTGCTCAGTTGTACGGTAGGACCAGAGGACCGAGGCGAGCTCGTCAGCCCATGCCCCTTTCTTGTTGTCTAGCAGCTTCTTGAGGCCCAGCAAGATGACCTTATTTGCGGACTCGACTTGTCCGTTTGTCTGAGGGTGCTCTACCGAGGAGAATTTCTGTTTGATGCCCAAGCCGGCGAGGAACTCTACAAACTTCTTATCGGTGAATTGCATCCCGTTGTCCGAGATGACGATCTCCGAGATGCCGAACCGAGTTATCACCTACCTCCACATGAATTTTCTACAATTGGACGAGGAGATGGTGGCCAGTGGCTCGGCCTCTATCCATTTGGTGTAATAGTCGACGGTGACTATGAGATATTTGACTTGCCCTGGGCCAACCGGGAAAGGCCCCAAGAGGTCGACTCCCCACTGTACGAAGGGTCGGGAGGACGTCATCAAGCTTAGTTCGATGGCCGATGCTCTGTGGAAGTTAGCATTCTCTTGGCACTTAACGTATTTTTTCACGAACTCCTTGAAGTTTTCCATCATTGACGGCCAGTAATATCCAGCTCGGATGAGCTTCCTCGCTAGGACTTTGCCCCCGATGTGGTGACCACAGCACCCCTCGTGGACTTCTCTGAGCACGTAGTCCGTCTAGTCGGGGTGTAGGCACTTCAGCAAGGGTTGGCTAAGTCCTTTTTTGAACAGTTGGCCCTGTATGACCGTGTATTTGGCAGCCCCCTTCTCAACGCTTTAGCTTCCTTCTCACCTCCAGGGAGTTTGCCGTTTTGCAAGAAATCGGTGATGGAGTCCATCTAGGAGGGGCTTATCTTGGTCAGGTGGAGGGCCACCGCTGGTTCTTTCGTGATGCCTTGAATGAGGGATCGGTTGCCAGTTCCAGGTTTCGTGCTCGCTAGCTTGGATAGGAGATCTTCCCGTGTGTTTCTCTCTCTCGGAACGTGTTGGATTGTGACCTCCTCAAACTGTTTGCTCAGTTCTTTGACCCTCTCCAAGTACTTCTGTAGCAGCAAATCTCTGGCTTGGTAGCTTCCATTCACTTGTGACGTGACGATCTGTGAGTCGCTGCATACTTCTAGCCTCGTAGCCCCGACTTCCCGGGCTAAGGTCAAGCCGCCTAGAAGGGCTTCATATTCTGCTTGGTTGTTCGATACGGGAAACTCAAACTTGACCGATTGTTCGTAGATGACCCCGGTTGGGCTTTCTAAGATGATCCCGGCGCCTCCGGACGTCTGGTTGGAGGCTCTGTCTATATGGAGCTTTCACCGTGTGCCCGTGTCCTCGGTTGGGTCTCTGGTTACTTCCACCAGGAAGTCTGCCATTGCTTGTGCTTTAATTGCATGTCGAGGCTCGTATCTTAAATCGTATTGGGATAGCTCGATGGCCCAGGTCATCATCCTTCCTGCTAGGTCGGTTTTCTAGAGTACTTGACGAATTCCCTGGTCTGTTCTTACGACCACTTGGTGACCTTGGAAGTATTGCCGTAGTCTGTGAGAAAAGGTTAGGAGCGCTAGTGCCAGCTTCTCCAACTTGCTGTACCTGAGTTCTGCTCCTTGCAGCGCTTTACTCACAAAGTAAATTGGTTGTTGAACTTTCGCTTCTTCCCGCACTAAGACCGTCGCCAGCGCTTCCTCCGTTATAGCTAGGTACAGGTATAGCGGTTCTCCGACCACGGGTTTACCGAGAACAAGTGGTGTTGCAAGTATCTTTTTGAAATGGTTGAATGTTTCTTCGCATGCCGGGGTCCATTCAAATGCTATTCCCTTTCTCATTAGGTTGAAGAAAGGTAGGGCCTTTGCTGCCGACGCCCCGAGGAAACGAGATAGCGCGGTGAGCCTTCCCGCCAGTCTCTGGAAGTCTTTGACGCAGCCCGGGCTCTTCATTTGGAGTATTGCTTGGCATTTTTCAGGATTGGCTTCCACCCCCCTTTGGGTTATCATGAATCTTAGGAACTTCCCGGCCTCCATGGCAAAGGCGCACTTGAGAGGGTTGAGCCTCATGCCGTGTCGTCGGAGGGCCGCGAACACGTTTTCTAGGTCGCGTAGAAGGTCTTCGGGTCGGGTGGTCTTGGCAAGGATGTCATCCACGTAGACTTCCACCGTTTTGCCAATGATGTCGTCGAATATCTTGTTCATCAACCTTTGGTATGTGGCCCCTGCATTCTTCAGGCCGAAGGGCATTACCTTGTAGCAATAGATTCCTCCTGGCGTTATGAATGCCGTTTTTTCTTCGTCTGGCCGGTACATCGGTATCTGATTGTAGCCGGAATAAGCATCCATAAAGCTCAGATACTGGTACCCCACTGCCGCGTCGACGAGTGCATCAATGTTGGGTAGGGGGATAGCTATCCTTGGGGCATGCTTTGTTGAGGTCAGAATAATCCACGCACATTCTCCATTTCCCATTATGCTTTCTTACTAGGACTACGTTCGACAGCCAGGTCGAGTAGTCAAGTTCCCGGATGAATCCTGCTTCGAGGAGGCTGGCCGTCTGCTTGGCCACCTCTTCTGCTCTTTCCTGTGACATCTTCCTCCTCCTCTGGGCCACCGATCTGGCTTCTGGCTTGACGGCCAAATGGTGTGACATGAGTTGGGGGTCTATCCCTGGCATGTCGGCCGGTGTCCAGGAAAATAGGTCGCCATTGGCCCTGATCATTTCCATTAAAGGTTCTTTCAGCTCGTGAGGGAGATTTCTGCTCACGAAGGTGAACTTCTCCTCCGTGTCACCGACTCTAAACTTTTCCAGGTCCCCTTCTGGTTCGGGTCTCGACTTGTCGCTGACTCTGGCGTCCAAGTCGACGAGGAACACTCTTAACGCTTCTTGGGATTTCTTTCTTAACGAGAGACTGGTGTTGTCGCAAGCGATTGCCGTTTCCAGGTCTCCCCTTACAGACCCTACTGATCCTTCTTCAGTTATGAACTTCATTAGCAGCATCCTTGTGCTGATGACTGCCCCTAAGTCATTGATGGTCTTCCTCTCTAGGATGATGTTGTAGGCCGTGGAGTCTCGTAGGATCACGAACTTTGCCATTACCGTTCTTCTCCCTTGGCCTTGTCCCATAGAGGTCGGCAGGGAGATTATCCCGTCTGGCTTGATGAAGTGGTCGCCGAGCCCTACAACGCCGTGCTGGTGGGTCTTTAAGTCGGCGTCCCTCAGACCCAAGGCGTCAAACACATTGCGGAACATGATGTTCGAATCTGCCCACGTATTTACAAGGATCCGCTTGATGAGGCCGGTTCCCACTCTAGCCGTAATGACCATGGGAGGGCTTTCCGTGACCTCGTCGAACCATTGGTCCTTCGGGCCGAATGAAAAGGATGGAAGTGTCTTAGGGCTTCGCGCGGAGGATGTGGAAATAGCCAGAACTTTGGCGTCTTTCTTATGTGCCGACTTGGACCTAGGCGCCACGTTTCTCGCCGTTACCACGTTCACTATGGTAAGGCCGTGGTCGTTGTCCTCTGGCTCTTGGCATCGCTTTGCTGCCCGGGTCTTGTCTTCGCCCTCATGGTCGCGGTTCCGTTTCCTCGGCTCCCTAATGAGGTGGGAGAACTCGGCTAGCTTTCCATCATTGATCGCTTGCTCCAGTGCGTCCTTCAGGTCGAAGCAGTCCTGTGTCTTGTGCCCGTAGCCCTTGTGGTAATCACAGTAGAGGCTCCGATTCCCCCCTGTTCGTTCCTTCAGTGGTCGGGGCTTCGACATGATCCCCTTCTCGGCTATTTGTTGGTAAACTCCCATGATTGGTGCGGTGAGGGGAGTGTAATTAGTGAACTTCCCGACTCGAGGAAATGGCCTGGGCGCCTTGCTCGGATAGCCGTCCCTGGAGTGTTCCTTTTGTCTTTCTCCGCTCCCGTGGTGCCAGTTTTGATTGTAAGAGGGCTACCGTTTGTTGGCAGCGACGACTTGGCTGACTTCCTCATCGTTGATGTACTCCCTGGCTACACACTGGATCTCCTGCATTGTCCACACCGGCTTCGTGGTGAGGTGCTTTCTGAAGTCCTCATTTAGAAGTCCGTTCGTCAGGCACAAGCTTGCAACCGAATCCGTCAGCCCGTCGATCTCCAAGTACTCATCGTTGAATTGGTCTAGGTATTTCCTGGTCGGCTCGCCGGATCTATGGGTCACTCCAAGTAGATTGATTGGGTGCTTTGCCTTTGCGATTCTGGTTGTGAATTGAGCCAGGAAGGCACGGCTGATGTCTGAGAACCTGGTCACCGAGCCCTGCGGGAGGTTATTGAACCACCGTATTGCAGGTCCTGCTAGGGTGACCGGGAAAGCGCGGCACCTTACCTCGTCTCCCACTCCCTCCAGGTTCATTCTGGCTTCAAAAGCCGTAAGGTGCTCCTGCGGGTCTTGGGTTCCGTCGTACCTCATGTCTGTTGGCTTGTCAAAGTGTTTTGGCAGCCAGACCTCGAGAATGGAACGATAAAATGGGGTTGCGCCCATTATCACTGGTCCTCGCGTTCTGGTTGTTCTTCCCTCGTCGTCCTCCCGACGAGCGTCCTCGCGGTTTCGCTCTGTGGTATGCCTGTCGTGCCTGGCGTATATGAGGGGGTCCCGGCGTCTTCTCGCGCGTCCTCCCTTCCTGGCATTTTCGGGCTCAGATTGTGGGCTAGCTGTTCGTCGAAAGCGGCTTCTCGAGACGGAGCGGGAGTAGCTCGACTCGAGAGTTTGTTGATGATGTTATCGGTCTGCCAGCCAGCGTTCCAGGTCTTGCATTCTGTGGCGTAGTTCTTGCATTATTCTGGCGCTGTTGTCGCTAGTTCCCCCGAAGGGGCACCTTTCGGGAGATCGTGTGGTTCGTCTTAGAGGGGAACTCGTGCGTTGCTGGGGAGGAGCCGCAGAGGCTTCCCCTCTACGCTCGGTCTCGCGGCCTATTCCTCCTGGGCTCAGTACAAGGTCCATACAGGTGATTGTCCCCACAGACGGCGCCAATGTTCGGTAGGTCAGGTACCGGACGGTTCGGGTTGGTAGTTCGATTGATGAGAGGAGAATCGCCTGGTTCCGGGTTGCTGGGTTGAAGGGTGTGCAGCCGGCGTCCCGAGCTCTTCGTATGGAGAAGGGGGTGCCACATGCAAAGACACTCTGACGCTCTAGTCAGTGAAGTGTGCAGGCGAAAAAGGGTTAAATGGTATGTGACGTAGCTTGGGGGAAGGGTAGGACCTTCGCCATATATACCGTGTCAGAGGTGGGCCCATCAAGGACAAGCCCACCTTCCTTGATGCTTCCTTCACACAGCTGTAGCGTAGCTGTCAGGGACGCGTGTCCGGGTTGGCGACTGAGCGTCCCGCTCCTGACCGTTCGGGTCGGGTGGTGCTCGGGTCGAGCCGGCCCGCTAGTGGTTTAGGCCAAGCCGTAACAAAACTAATGTCATAAATTAACCAACTTAGTTGGTCAAGCGATTAATTTATTTATTTGTCTAAATAAATGATAGAAGTTTAAATTTCGCTTTAAAATTTTAAATATAGATCAAATTTACAATAAATTAATGTTTAATTTTTTAAATTAAAAAATACCATAAAAAACTAAAATTAATATGATAAAATGAATTTTAAATTTTTTCTGAAATATGTTTTTTTTTTTTTTTTTTTTTGGAGATAGATAACCTCTCTAGACATTACAAATTTACCTACACCGGCTACACAATAGTCATTCATATAACACTTAAAAGATTCTATTTAGTGTTTGGCCTTTAATTCTAGGGGTACCTATTACAAAACATAAATGATGGCCACTAGAGCAATTCTCCTAATTTGATTTGATCCGGTTTAGTTGGATAGGAGGTTTCTCATTCTATAATTAGGTTTCTCATTCTAATTTATTGGGGTAATGTTATTTCAACAACAAAAAGTAATTTTAACAACTAATAGTTACGTATTTTTCGTAATTAGCAATAATGCACGTAGTCTGTATATATTGGTGATGAAAAGAAGATTTTGCCTGTCCTTTTAAATTGAAATTAAAGAAACGACTCAATTTTAAAAGTTCATGCCCCATTTTCTTCTCTTTCTTGCTTCTCACTGTTGCTATTCTCCCATAAACTCATAAATCGTTCTTGGCATTCCCACATCCATTTCAGTGAGGACAGTGAGTGGAGAGCAGCCCGACGAGGAAACCGAGGTGATGGAAGGGTGGTGCTCCGCGGGTCAAACGAGGAAGAAGTATGTGAGATCAACGGTCACGCGCTTATCATATAAACAAATGAATATTTTACTTTGGTGGGCCCAGTTTTTGTTCATCCGGTATTTAGGCCCCCTGTTTTTGTAATCCACACCACCATTGATTGGTTATTGGTTTGTTTCAAAATTTGTTTTATTGATACTAAAAATCTTTAAAGCGTTTGCAATTATTTTGCTATATTCAGAATTAGGAATATTCCTCGTTTTAATGCTTAAAAAAATTAGGAATATTGAACTATAAAATATGTTTTGTGGAGAGTTTTAGGTAGTGTCTAATAGTTTTTAAAAGACTAAGATATTTAAAAATAAAGTTGCGAGAACTAAATCGTTCAATAAATCGGTAGAATGATTAATTCAGGGGTTTAATTGGAGTCAAGTTGTGGTAAATCAATTTAATTAAATTTACAATAAAATTATTAAAAATTTAATATATAATTTTAAATATTTAAATTTAATAATTTTTAAGCTAATAAAATTTAAAATTTTATAGAGAGAGTCTAGGAAGCTAGCACTTTTATTAAAATCTTGTTAGTACTTAATTAGTAAAATAAAAGTGAGTAATTCCACACTATTAGATATAATCTCAAATCATTAAAAATACTAAAGATGCCTAATTGATGATTACAAATCACAAAATATGCTAGTTCTCAAGCACTCTTCTTTCACAGAATAAATTATCCATAATTATCATTAAAAATTCATAATCAACTTCAAACATCAAAATTTATAATTTAAAATGAATTCTCAAACAAGCAATTGAATAAAAAACAAAAGAATTTCTTGCATCAATGAATTTACACAGGTTTTTCTATGTGGCATTACAAATTCCACTCTTTTTTCATTTCAAACAACAAAAAATACAAAAATACTATGGGAAGCTCACCTGTTAATATACTCCAACAACAACTCTGTTAGGAAGACAATGAAAAATCTAAACAATGTGAATAATGGACTGCAGATTTAGTCCAAATACTTATAAAAATTAAAATACACTCTACAAATTACCTAAATAAAAAAATTCACTCGGTTATTCTAAAAAAATAACCATCTCAAACCCTAATCCATCAAAACATTTCACTCCAACATCCTCTTCTTTTTCAACCGGCTGCCACCCCCACCTTCATCAATAATCATCCCACTTTATCGTCGTTGCTCGGCTTGCCACAAGCCGCCACCGGTGTCGCTCACCCATAGTGAAAATAACCATTTATTTAAGGATAAAAATAATAATCCGCATACTTAATAAATTGAACATCCAATATATTTTAATTATATATAACTAAACCTAATCCAATCAAAATAATCATCCACATAACAATTAAAATAACCACATCCGCACCCATGCTTCTCCCCCCCCCCCCACGTGCCCATTGATGGATGTTCAGTCCAATAGGTTGGTGGATGGTTATTGTAATTCTTACGAGGATGATTAGTTTAAGTATATATAATTAACAAATGTTAGATGTTCATTTCATTAGGTAGCGATGGTTTTTTGTTGGATTTGGATCTATCTTAAATTTTTCAGATGTCGCAAGGTTGGTGTCCGCGTCAGACGGCGGTGGTTGAAAACGACTTTGAAGTTGTACGGTCTGCTAGGTAGCTGGACGACATACCTGATAAGCATACTGTGATAAGCATATTGTACGTAGAATATAGAACTCGAAAAGAGAGAGAAAGGGTGAACTTCAAGAACCACGTGATACAGTGGTTCGAGGTTCTTGATGGACTCCTGGGGAAGCACTGGAGGAACGTGGGTTTGGCATTTAACTGCACGTTTCTTCTTTTTGGATCTGTTATCCAACTCATCGCCTGTGCCAGCAACATATATTACATCAACGATAATCTTGATAAGAGGACTTGGACTTATATCTTCGGTGCTTGCTGTGCCACCAACGTCTTCATTCATTCTTTTCATAACTACAGAATTTGATTTCTTGGGTCTTCTTATGACCACTTACACTGCCTGGTATCTCACCGTTGCTTTTCTGCTTCACCGCCAGGTATACACACATGCAGGAGAGAGAAATGAGTTAGGCACGACGAACGCGTGACGGAGAGGACGGGGAGAACCGGAGAAGAGAAGATAGCAAGTTTTGGACGTGTATTGGAGATCATGGTAAAATTAAAAATAACCATACGTAGTGTGAATGAGTTTAAATGTTAATACTAATTTTTAAAATTTTTAAATTTGAAATTAAATAATTAATTAATAGTCTGATTTTTAATTTTAATTTTACCTTTCTTTTTTAATTTATTGTTCACATTGTTCATAATTAACATTATTTTTCCATACTTTCTCCTCCAACAAACACAAAAAATCAAGATGAGACTCTTAATATTTGAGGCACAAAAGGGTGATTATCATAGAAATACACCAAAAATTCTTAGCCAGGCAGAAAACAAATTCATCATTCGAGTAAAGTACCATTTGTACCCATGGAAGTTGAAAACGCTGACAAATGTACCCACGAGAGAAGAAAACTACCAAATGTAACCATCAATCGTGAAATCCGTGGGACGAAACTAACCAAGCCTTATTCCGGCGTTGACTCTGTTAGTAACGCATCCTCCGTGGCACTTCCCGGCGTGACATGACTTGGGGCTTCACACGTGGAAATTATAAATACAATTACCTAAAAATATAATTGGATTTCAAAATTATATTTTTTTTTAAAAAAAGAGAAATTAAAATTGAACAGTTATCAAAGGTACACCTCTTCGCGCATTTCACAGAACAGAGGGTAGAGCCCTAAGAGTAGACTGTTCATCCTCTCCACTTATAGAAAATCTCCGGTGCCGATGATAATCTCCGTGTTCAAGAGAGGGTGCTTGTTGGTGTGGATCGTGTCAGCTGTTGGAATTGCGTGGTCTCATCCATAGGTAAGCACTAACCTTCGATTTCTCTGTGATGGTTTTCTGGATTTTTGGTGCATGGTTGTGGGTATGATGTTTTTATTAGGGTGTCTTTTTAGTGGCTATGATGTGGTTGTGAATTCGTTTTCTCTTCTGTATATATGTGTGTTTGCAGATGGCAACTATCCACATTACGCTAGTCATTAGTCATAGAGGAAAATTTGAAAAGGGTGATGATGGGAAACTGGCTTATGTTGGGGGTGAGAAAACAGAGATTGAACGAGTGAATGTGAACACGCTTAATAAGTTCTTCATGAATGACTTAGTAAAGGACATAAGGTACAATGATGTGAGCGAGCTTTACTGGCTTGAACATGGGAAGGAGTTGGATGGTGGGTTGAGGTTGCTTAGACTAGACATGGATGTGGTGAGTATGTATAAAGCAGCCATTGCTAATGGGAGGAGAGTTGAGGTGTTCACCGAGCATCCATTTGACCTTCCTGAGTTCGTAGAAGAGAACAATGAACCCGAACCAGAGCTTGAGATATTAACTGTTAATAGGACCCCAGTGAAGCACAGAACCAAACTGTGTGTTAGGAGACCCCCAACCCCAAAGAAGAAGAGAAAGAGAGTGGTGAAATTGAGTGAGACTGTAGGAGGTGTGCCTGGGCCGGATGCTCAAACAGAGGATGCTGTGGTAGAGAAAGAAGTCTATCATAGTCGAAGAAACACAGAACAACCAGATTTAAGAAATGATCAACCAAATATACCCATCCATTCACCAAAGGTAACCTTCGATGAGGCAACAAGGATCATTCAACTACCGAATCCACCCACAGAATTGAAAATGGCAATGTGGAGATGTGCCAAGGCCACAACCCCTCAAGAGTTCAATGCTGTACTGGATAGGATCAAAAGGGTCAATCCCCATGCTTGGGAGTATCTGAATAGGATCCCTCCAAGTCAATGGAGTAGGAGTGGTTTTAGTTAGTATCCAAAGTCTGACAACTACATAAACAACAACTGCGAATCATTCAATTCTAGGATCAAGAAAATGAGAGGGAAGCCTATCATAACTATGCTGGAAGAGGTGCGGTGTTATATGATGAGTATCATTGCAAGAAATAAGAAGGCGTTAGTGGGTTATAATGGAGTAATCACTCCTGTGCAACAGAGTAGGCTTGAAAAAGAGAAAAGAGAGAGCAATAAGTGGCGGCCGTTTCCCACTGGAGATGATCCTGGAAATGTGTATGAAGTACAGTGCCTGCTTCATAAGGTTATGGTGGATATAGGCAAGAGGACTTATTCCTGTAGGTTTTGGCAACTGACTGGCTTGCCGTGCAGGCATGCATGTGCTGCACTGGCATACCAGAATAGGAAGCCAGAGGAACATGCACATAACTGGCTTTCTATGGGGGCATATAATAGCACATACCAGTACGTCATCCAGCCTGTCTCTAGTCAAGAATACTGGCAGCATGTTGATCTACCTCCTATATTGTCCCCAGTATACAAGAAGCAGATTGGGAGGCCAAAGTTGAAAAGAGATAAAAAGAACGACGCCCCAAAAGAACCCACCCCAGATCCTCATAGGGCCCCCAGAAAGTTTGGCCCCAACACATGCAAGTACTGCCTAAAGGTAAACCATAATTCATATGCTCCCATTACTTGTGCTTTCAATGTCCACAATTTGAAAGTTCATGTTACATGTATTGCAGACTGAACACAACAGCCGTAGCTGTTCCAAGAAGAAGGAAGCAATGGCTGGGAGTGTTGGGAGACAAAGTTCCAATCAACACCCAGCTGCTGAGGATGATGGGGATGAGGCTGCAAGACTGGAGGAGACTCTGAAAGCTGTTGAAGCAGCTGAAGCAGCTGCATCTCAGCCACCACATGTAAGTCTAATGATGTATTTTACAACTTCATTTTAAAAGTTCTTAATCAAATCAATCATATGTGTCTGCTGTTGTAGGAGACCACCCCAGTTCCTCAACCCATTCCTAATCCACTGAGGTCTCCTTCAACTAGGCCACCAACTGCAAAAAAGCCACCAAGGAAGAAGAAGAATCTGCGAAGACCACCACCAACTACTCACCAACCACATTCTGCTCCAGCAACACCAACTACTACTACTCCATTACCCACGGCCTCTGATGTGCCACCAACTGTGACACCTCAAACTATGCAAGCTGCCTCCCAAGGCACTACTTCCAGATTCATGGAATTCATTCCTACTCCCGCAGGGATAGGATCAAGCTCAGGTAGGTGGCCTCAGCCTGCCTTCCGTCCACCACCAAAAGAGAGGTCAACAACTGCACACTTGAAGGAAGGGTCAAGCGGCAGCAGCAACTCCACTCTAATTCCATGAAGCAAGAGTCTTTATATTATGTTTTTTTTTTGGTACTGTGCCATGGCAGTTTATGTTACAATTGTTGGATATGTCACATACTATACCTACAATTGCTTATGTTTTGGTTTTCGGTGTTTGTGCATGGTCGTGGTTGAAAACTCATACCTATAACTTGAACACTTCAGTTTCTCAATTTCTACGTACTTATGAGCTTATTTTGCCTGTATTTCATGTTATTTTGGAGCAGAGACTAAAAATGACTTGAAATTAGTAATAGATAACTTCTGCAAAGTTACAAGTCTTATAAGACTCTATTTGACATTTTCTGGATTCGAGATGTCTACAAACACCAGATACAGAATCGAACATGGGTATTTTTGTCAAACCCTAACACTCAAACTACTTGTGCTCAAAACTCCCTGAGAATCAGATACAAAGTGCAGACAACATTACATACCACCACCATTGACATAATCACAAGCCAAAACCTAACTTTACTAACTTCAGCTTCACACCTCCCTAACATCATGAGCATCTTCAGTTCAGCCTTAGCCTCATTAACGTCTTCCTGCATCTTTCTTTTTGACAGTGTTCTCCTCAAACCCTCCCATTGCCCTTCGATTTCGTCTACCCATGTAAAGAAGTTTCAGTCCGAGTTCTATCCATGGCAGAAAAACTAAAATCAGATACCGATTCAACTCACACATAACAGGGTGTAAAACGGGTTACCTTTCAATTGGGACAACGTATGAACCACTTCCCAGGATTCATCACCGTCCCTGACTGTAACAGCGTCACCCCCAACCCACAGAAACATCTCCCATTGAACTTTCTATCATGCACCCTTCCTGAATTTGAGCTTCCAGACACACTACCACTGCCATTCGAAGTTGGAGTAAACAGTCTTCGCCTCGACATTAGTATAATTTTGAAGATTTTTGTGAATCTAGGGTTATGGTTCTTATTTGGGATGGAACAAGGTTTGAATTTGGGAAATTTTGGGGTTGAGGATACATTATAACGATCACACAGCTCAGCAATCCACGTGTGAAGCCCCCCAAGCCATGTCACGCCGGAAAGTGCCACGGAAGATGCGTTACTAACGGAGTCAATGCCGGAATATGGTTTGGTTAGTTTCGTCCCACGGATGTCACGATTGATGGTTACATTTGGTAGTTTTCTTCTCTCGTGGGTACATTTATCGGCGTTTTCAACTTCCATGGATACAAATGGTACTTTACTCTTAATTATTTCCTTCTTTTTTCTTATAACTCTTTTCAAAAATCAGTATTTAGATGTTCTAATGAATAAACACATTTAATTTCTTCACGGTTTCTTCTACGCGAAGTAGTCATCACCATTAAAATAACAATCCTCTTTTGTTTTTCCTTATCTAGTAACTCTATGTGAACCATGTGAACCTTTAATTCATGCATGTTGCTAACATTAATATAGGCTAGCTATAGCGTTAATTAGATTGAGCAACTGTTAATATATAATTTGATAGTTTAATTTAGATATCTCTTTAATGTAATAATTTTCACATAGAACCCCTGGAGAAAAAAGATCAGAGACGAAGTTTAGAAACTTGCACAAAAATAAATCAATTCATAATTTATTCACTGTCTATCCAATTTTACAATTAGCCAATTGCCTATCGCGACAAAAATCAATGAGTTGTTCTCTCGAATTAATTAAAGTTGTGTTAGCCATCAATCATTCATGATGAAACAATCAAACAGAGATGGCTTCATACTAATGGAAACGTTTCAGATACGCCTGTGTATTTTATTGGCATTTCAGTTCTCCAGCCTTTTTTAGTATTGAGATTTATTATTAAATATTGGAATGATTCAGATCCTAGATAAGGTGGTTGTTGTGAATATTAAGGTAAGAGAGTGTATGTTGCACTTTTCACCAGTTAGGACGTTGCGGAGTAAGATTATGTAAAAATACCCATTGTGGATAACATCGAAGAAAGAAGGGGCACAGCACAATGGCTTCGAGCGGAGTTGAATGAAGAGAGCGGTAGCCAAGCCAACTCAATGAGCCATCCGTAAAATTTTGGGTTGAAACCATGGAAAATGGACTAATTAATTATGTCCATGAGTATGGGAAAAAATTTTATCTATATGAATGAAAATGAAAAACAATACTTATGTCCATAATTGAAATTTAGTTCGTCTAAATTTTGGCTTAAGCTGTGTATTTTTTTTTTAAATGAATCAGTTTGGATTAGGTGGTTATAAATTTTTCTTTTTTTGGAGTTAATGGAGGTGAACTGAGAATTTATTTAAAATACTAATTAAAGAAGAGTAAGTACATATAGAAAAACACAACTAAAGAATATTGTTTCTGTTATTGTGGGTGAATATATTTAAGTAGAGTTTGATGTATGACCAAAAAAATTTTAAAAAGAGCGTTAAAAACGATTTAATTGTTAAAAAGGATATTTAATTAATATCAAAATTATTAATAAAGACAGAATTTTTTTATAATATTTAAAAAAAAGCAGAATTTTTTATAGAAAAATAAATATATCCTTAATTATCTTTTATTTATGTTTTATAATTTTGATGTTGATAATTTATATTTTTCTTAAAAATTTTGTAATTTTTTTATTATTTATTTAATATCATTGATTTTTTTTGTTTTTGTGATGTTTATTCGTTGACATAACAAGACAAAACATCACAAAAATTAAAAATAAATAAGAAATAGATAATTATTTAAAATTATTAAAATTTTAGAAGAAATAAAGAAAATAAAAATAATAAAAAAATAATTAAAGATATATTTATCTCATTATAAAAAGAGCTGGTCATTTTTCTTAATTATTATAAATACTATAAAAAGATTTAATCGTTAATAACTAAATCTTGTTAACAGTCTTTTATAGTAATTGTTTCGAAAAAAAGAAAAAATTTAACAAATTGGTTCTTTTTGAATTCCTGTTGTGACTTTTTCGTTGTTAATTGAACTTTAAGATAATTTGAGAAAATGTAAAGTGGTATTTTTCAAATAAATGAATAAACATTATTGTGTTAATTTTTTACCTCAAAGTTTTTGATTCGTGGTTTGGGGTTGTGCCAATTTCACAATAAAAATAGTTGTAAAATTATAGTAAAAGATAACCTGAGATTTAGTGGTCAAAATTACAGGTGATAGCCAAAAACAGAAGGTGTTAAAAGTTGGAACTATAAATAAAAGTTTGTGGTTGTGTGGCGTATTGAGACATAAAATTAGGCGTGGGTCATTATCGGTGTATCATGTGGGGTGGAATTTTTATAACTTGATTTTGAGTGTTGAGTAAATTAGTGTTTGGATCAGAATAGAGTTCATTCATAATAAAGTGGATTACAAAAGTTGGATTGATCATGGAAGCTTAGCATAACAATTACCGACATCAGCATGCAGTATAGAAATATATTTCCGGTAACGTTACTAATTAAAAGCCCTCCTAATGATGTGACGATTGATCTGTGGAATGTAGCTGGATTGGATAAAAGGTTGGAAGAGTGCTATGGCGATACATTGTCCAAACTGCTGTCGTAGCCGTGGAGACGACACTTCTCCTCGAGGCGTTGAACCTCTTCAGAAAGTGCATTGTTGGCCCTCTCAAGCATCTTTGCTTTCAAGTAGTTGAAGTCCCGTATTTCTTGATCCGTGGTGTGGAGGACTTTTTGAAGCATGTTGTAAGCAACATCTTCCTTAGCATCTATCTCGAGAGGACTGTACCTTCCCTTAACGTGGATGTCGGCTCCCAACGGGTTCCCAGGGAGAACGACTGAGAAAGCATACACGACTCCTGTGTCACGAACACCCAGCTCAGTACGAAAGTAGGAAGGTGGTGGCAAGGAGGCGCCATAGCAAACCTTCTGGAGAAATTCTTCCATGCTAAGGTTGACGGCATAGGCACCGGAAGCAACCTCGCTAGGTGGGATGCAGTTAATCCCTGTGTGAAAGTTGAAAAGTTAGGCGTTAGGCATGTCTTGGAAAAGGGTGTAAATTTAGCAGACTGTGGTATGTATTGAGGTGAAGAAAGACTTACACCGACAAAGAGGGGCCTGACGGCCGTTTTCGGTGACGACGGTCGGAGGGCATTTTGGTGGCAAGTCATCCGGTTGGCCCATTAGCTGCGTCATCTCATCAAGCGCCTCCTTCTCTTTCTCGATTGCCTTTAATCGCGCCATGTAAGAACCAAGGGGCTAGAGCCTGGCAGTTGAAGGCCTAGTATTCGGCGTTTGGATAGTCGATGAACTAAGCACTGGCCTCGTCGAAGGAAGTGAAGAGTCCCATGTTCCTTCATTTGGTGATGACGAAGTAAGTAAATTTTCTCAATTCGGCCTCCATCGTTGTTGGCGGTTCGGCAAGGTGTTTTACGTTCCAGATTTCGAGCAGGTTGGTTGTTCTGATGTTGTTTAGGAGGAGATTGGTCTAAATCAACAAGGGCATGGAGTGGTTTGTTGTTATTCAGGTGAGTATGTGAGAGATGTGAAGATGGTTCTGACAGATAGATTTATTGAGGCTCAGGCCATGATGTGAAGAGACTTTCACAGGAAGATTCTAGAGTTGAGTGAATTTAGATTTTATTTAATTTAAAGTTATTTTTTAGGTTTTAAAAAAGGTTAGTTGAATGATGAGTAATTGTTTGAAAAAAGTAGAATCAGGACGTTTTTGGCAAATGTGTTAAAAGAATAAAAAACACAATTAATTTATTTGAACGGCATAGTTTTTTTTTTTTTGTCTAGTTAATTATTTTTCTTTAAACGCGTACATGAGGTCGGATTTAAACTCTCATTCACCATAAATAATCAATTAGAGGTTTTTTTTTAAATGTTCACCCATCTATATTATTGTACTTTTTTAGATAGAATTTTTAATATTAATTATTTATATAAATGTTTTAATCATGTTATATTAATACGTATCTTTTTATAAGATGTTATTTTTTTAATTTAAATTTTATTAAGAAAGATATATTTAAATACAAAAAAAGTACTAAAAAAGAATACTAAAAAATTATAACGTAAAGAGTACTAAATTTCAACAAATAAGTTTAAATTCTTTTCAAAAAAACTTGTAATCAAAGAGTGTTAGAATAATATGGTTTTGAATAATATAAATTTATGTCTTTTTTTAGTAATTTTTGTTTAATATAATTATAAATAATGTAATTCGAACAACATTTATTTTATTATAATTTATTTTTATACCGATTATGAAACATAAATTACTTTAACACTGATTCACTTTTTATTAAATTTGAGTTTGTAAAATCAATTATATAAAAAGTCTTATTTGTAAATAATAATCCAAATACACATCTAATATGCCTGATCCATTATAGACATTGGAGCTGCTAACATTAAAATAATTTATAATGTCCTAATTGTCTCAACTACTAAGTTCCATGCCTAGATATTATAGTATAACATAATTGGATATAATATATGTCAATGAATTTGTCGTAAAAAAATAATTAAATCGAATCAATTAGATGAATAAATGACACAACTCATTTATGTAAATTATGCGTATGTCACATTAAATTTATTGTTAATCAGAATTATTATAGACTTAGTTTGAATTGACATTTTAGAGAATAATATTTTTATTTGTTAACTTGTTAGATTTCTTCAATAAAAAATTATTTAGTATTTAGAATTTTTTTTTAAAAAAGTATGTATAAACAATACTTCTAAATTTTGTTGGATAGAACAAAATTTTTTTTTTAATAAAACTAAATTACATAACAAGACAACATTAACACATAAAACAATAAAAATCATTCGTAATATTCTTAAACTTAATTACTTAATATGTTATTCCATACTTATGTAATATAGTGTGCATGAGGTCTATTTCCAGCAACAATTTTGTCATTATTTGCCCCGAGAAAAATAGCATTACTTATTTTATTATATTTAAATTTTGTCTATTTCTTTCATTGATTATGCATTTATTAGTATTTTCATATCTGTGACTGCTATGCCACTAATTTTATTGATTACTAGGCTTTTAATTCTTTATTTTGTGTTGTTCAAAATACTTGTAAAGACTACATATAATTTTCATATTATCTTATTTTACTATGAAATAAAATTATATGCCTTTAAAACTAATTTGTAAAAGTGTCAAGTAGGAAAAATTAAATTCAAATATAATAAATAATAAAAAAAAATATTTCGCTCCTCAATGTTACATATCAACTCATTTATTTTATATAAAATAATCTAAATCTCAATTCACGAATTTTAACGAATTTTAAACTCTAAATGAAGTAAATAAAATTAGATTATAAAAAATAAATAAAATACTCGCAAGTTAGTGAGATGGTGGCCCTTTGAGAGTAATTAAAATGACTGTTAGTGAGATGCTCATGATTTTAGTATGAAACTGAAGTGTTTGTTCAAGTTCGCCCAAGAATGATGCTTAAAGAGGATGGTTTGTAGCTTGAGTGGTAGAATATGTGTAATTAATGCACCTGAATGATTAGCACCAGCATCATGTCGTAGCCTAGCCTAACCTGTCAGCTGAATGCGTCCCGTGACAGTGGCAATGATAAAGTCTTGACAGTTGGTATTTCCTAAAGTAAAACCTCGTTACGCCATTGTCTCACTCCATTTGGTGAAGGAATGACATTCACCAAGCCCCTCTTGAAGGGGCAAATCGTAGCATTAATGCGCTGCAATAGTAGGTTGGAGTGGGTTTGATAGAAATTTGCTCCGTGTGATGCATACGAAGAGGTGTGAAGGACTCATGTAAAAATTATGTTTCCATATGTTGGTAATGATCCTTAGGATTTTTGGGTTTTCAGAAATTTTGTAAGTATAGTGTACCAGAAAATTATTAGCTTAGAATAATCCACACTCAATTTATTTAGGTTTTGTTAATTAATTTTAATAATTGAAATTATGTTTAACAATTATTACATATTAAATAAAATAAATCTAGTTATTTTTTAGTGTTGATATAGCACGGAAGGACTTAGGGATGGCAAAACCCCCCGGCGGAGCGGGTATCCGCGGGGATTTACCCGCCGGGGGGCAGATATGGGGGGCTTTTTGAACTCGCGGGGATGGGGGGCGGGGACTCGTTTATTATATGGGGCGGGGACGGGGATAGTAGTACCCACCCCGTGGGGATCCGTTTAATACCCGTTTATGTGAAAATACTAAAATGCCCATATTATATGTATATAAGATATGAGAGTTGAAGCAAACCCTAGCCATCACTCACACTGCATTACGCTCCTCTCTTCTGTCCTTTGCTCCTCTCCTCTCCTCTCTTCGACTCTATCTCTCTCAAACAATTTCCTCTCACGAAATCATCACTGCCGACCTGCCACCACCACCTCCTACCGCTGAGCCCCTCACCGACAACGCTCAGATCCTCCCCTCTCAATCTCGACGTCACAAAAGCAGTGAGTCGTCGCCGTCTTTGCCATCAGAGCATCCAAGCCTCTGCGCCACTTCTCAGTCTTCGTCGTCTTCGCCGTTAGAGTGTCCGAGCCTCTACGCCGCTTCTCAGCCGTCGCCGATCTTCACCGATCTCCGACCCTCTTTTCTTCCTTCTGATAGGTAGCTTTTATGAACTCTGAATTTGTTTTTTTACTTTGATTTGAAGCATTTGTGATTCTGATTTTGTTTTGAAGCATCAGAAATTTTTAGTTTATGATTCTGATATTGATTTTTAGTTTGTGGTTTGAAGCATCAGAAATATTACTTTTTTTTACTTTGATTTGAGTTAGGTTAACTATAATTTATGTTTTTTATTCTGATTTTGATTTTTTTGATTTATGTGATGCTTTGTTAATTATGTGATTTATGTAATTTTATGTGTTTATGTTACAATTTTTTATTTTGATTCTGATTTACATAATTTATGTGATTGTGTTATAATTTCTTTGATTTAGGTTAATTATGATTTATGTTTTTTATTCTGATTCTGATTTGCATGACTTATGTTTGTGATTTCTGTAATTTATGTCTGTAGGATTCAAGTAAATTGGAATCTACATCACTACCATTACAACTATTACAAGATGAAGAAGGCTTGAGAATTATTGAGAATTACGTTTCTTTGATATGATGAATTATGTTTGGTTATTTATAGATTATGTATATGTTATTATGTTTGGCTGCTTTTGAATGTAATTTGGGATTATCTTTATTTTCTATTTTTTTCAATTTTTTTTCATTTTTCTTTATTTTTATTGTTTTTTACAGAACTCGGGCGGATATCCGCAGAGACCCCGGTCTCCGGCGGATACGGGGTCCCCGTTACCCGTAGCGGGGACGGGGCGGGGACGGGGACAGATTTTGGAGGCGGGGGACGGGGGGCGGGGGGTATGTCCCCGCCCCATGGGGACCCGTTGCCATTCCTATAAGGACTCTTGTTTTTTTCAATACAGGGGTTTGAACCAGGCCATGAAATTTTTGGAAATTTTAGATTGGAACTGGTTCGGTTGAACCGATTCTTAACGAGTTTAATCGGTTTTTATCGGTTCACACTGTGTTTAACCGGTTCGTTTCAGTTCTTCTCTTTGTACGAATCAACTATCAGCCCGGACTGCTAGTGGGTCCGATTCATCGATTTTTTGGTTGAATCATTCAATTCGGTCCAATTTAAACACCTATGGTTATAAATAACCCCGAATGTCTCTTCCCACCTCTGAAAGAGAAATCTCCACAACCCTAGATAAATCGGCGGTTATTTACCATCAATAGTGGTATTACTCTAACCCTAGATAAATACCCTGACACTCTCAGGTATGCTTAAGATCCAAGACACTATAAACTTGCTCATACCTATGCTGTTTTTTATATTTTGTTGTTGATAAGTTGTGATTTTTTAGTTATAAATTACGATGAAAAAAGCATTGTGATTATATCGTAATATTTTTTCAGTTATCGTTGGCTTGTCATCACTTGTTGAAAATCACATTATGAGCATATTTCCTTTGCTTCTGTAGTTACGAGTTCGGGGAAGCTTACCTGATTCGACGTCCCTCATGTATGATCCGTACACCCCAACTCCGCCCTCTTCACGATCTCCTCAGATTCCAAGGTTTGGTGGCATCAAAATTGCTGGGATAACTTCGTCGTCACCTCCAACATTGGACATGCTAGTGGGGCACTGCAAGACACCTAAATCTAGGCGTCCGTTCATCCAAAGATCACCTCGAGGTGGTCGGGGACATGTCCCTGCAGCGACCCAGGAGTCAGCAGTGTACCGCATACCACAAGCAAGTTGTTATCCTTCTCGTTTCAGTTTCGATATAAAATTCATGTCTTCGGCAGACTAACCGGATAACCTAATTTTTTCTTCCAGCAATACAACATGTGGTTTAGGCCAACAGTTGACATGGGCCTGTGAATGGATGAATGTCGCTTAGCAACATATATTTTCGGGAATAACGACGAGCTGAGGTAAAGAGATTTACCAAGTCTCTTAGTTGGTTTCATGTATTATGGCAGGCTGACTATCATAACCCAGTTACTGACCGGACTCCTCTGTACACCGCTGTTTCTCGCAGCACAGCCGAGGTGCTGTTCAAGCACTACAAAATGAACCTCCCTCGTCATCACCTCTGCCGGTCAGTCCGATGCGCCTCGGCCTCCGATGCTCAGCCTAACGATGTTGCCGCTGTTTTCGCGCCTCACATGCAAACTGGCTTTGCTTTCTCCCATTCCTTCAAACCTCTTCTCACTAATGAAAACCACCATTCTCTTCTTCTTCTTCGGATCTAAGCATGGTTAGCTTCTTCAATGATTTGAGCACCATGCATCACAACAATGCCGCTTTCGTCATGGCTAGTTTGCACAACTATCTTTCACCACAATAGTTGTTTCTTCTGTTTATTCTTTTTTTCGTTCTTCTATTTTAATGGTCAATTTAAGATGGTAATTTTAGTACATATACAGATGGCTATTCTAATTTTTATGTAGATGATTATTTTCATGATTATTATTCTGTAGCGTAACAGAGTTCTGAATTTTCTATTTTTAAAATTAATAGAGGTGATTGTTATTGACCTATTATGCTTAAAAAAATTGTCAGTAGAAATTCTATTTGTTAAGTAAGTAAAGATAATTGCTATTGAAGCCCGTGGCGGATCAAGAAATTTTATTGGAGAGGGGCCAAATTAAATACAAAATATATTAACAGTACAATATTCAACTAGTTTATTTAAAAAATTTAATTATTTTTTAAAAAATTGTATCCATAAAAATGTGATTTTAAAATTTTAAATTTAACTCATCCAAATTGTCTATTCTTACAAAAAATTCTTTTGGTAAAATTTAAAAATTTTATTCCTATGCTAGAAACATCCATATACATAAATTAAAACTAAATTTAACATTATATTTAAAACATATCACAGATTATTTTCATTACCTGTTGGAAGTGTTTAAAGACAAAATTTAAAGTTTATGTTCCGTGAATATAAGAGAACTTTATAAGTATGATGAATCGTACATAGTCGTCCAAAGAAGTCTATTTGAATATGCTAAAGAAGAGCTCGATTAGTAAACTTTGTCAAAATAAAGCTATAGGTGTAAAAAAATTTTGAGCCTTCAACAATGATCAACTGTAGACACTCAATTTAGATGACCCCATGTAAACACTCTCACTTTAGATGACCCCCTAGCTTACTAAGCCACAAAAGTTTTGCACTAATTTATTTGGAGTCTATATATGTTTAAATTTAGTTATGTATTCCATCTATTTGTAGGCCAAAAATAGTGCTCACATTAGTACTACAGATAACATGAGATAGAATTTTTATGATATTATCTAAGATAACTTGAAACAAAATTTTTTTGTTATTATCTAATCTAAAATATTTCTTCTTGCTATTGTTGCCACTATTTCTTGTTATCCATGGTAAAATACTTAGCTTTAACGTACATGATCTAATGGTGTTTCACGGCCATTAGGGTCTATAAAGAGGCATGTCATACAGATGTTTGGTCATATAGTCTGGCAATGCAAGGATCTGCTCAAACATTGTCAAAATTTAGTTTCAAACCCTTGGCACATTAAGCCAGAAGCATTTAATGCTCCTGCAGTGGATTACCAAGGCAGCAAATCATCATGATTACCCAAAGTATCAGTCACATTAGATGAGCCATATGTCACTATAAAAGCAATGAAATTAAGTGAAAAAAGGATCCCTATTCTGCCGGAAAGGCTTCCTTTCCAAATATCTTTCTATTTTTATTGTACATCGTCCTCTGTAGTAGAACGTCCAGCAACACAAATGGAAGCATCGGACTCTACCGGGAACGATCCAGAGCAGCCCTGCCTAACATCAGAGAAGTAACCTCTGTAACATTGATAACCTTGCCTAAAAAAAAGGGTGGCGAAAACATCCACCGATGCGAGTTTCATATTTTTAATTTACTTGCCTAATTCGGTGATGGAACTGATCGTTGCATATGTATGGATTCAGGCTTCAACCTCCTGACAACATGGACGAAGCCAACCGGAAAAATGATGACCATGACACGAACGCCTTGAAGCTTGACCTAACCATGGACGTGGTAAGTTTGTATTTTGAACTATGTCTATCACTACCAACAGTGTTGTGACCATGAGCAATCATAACCAGTGCTCATGCGTGGCCTTTGTTTCTGTAGCCCCTCCTTAATGTGGCGTCGCAGTCTGGCATTCTAGTTGAAGAGTTCATTCCGCCTTCTGTGTATAAGTCCCCCCCCCCCCCCCACAAGCTCCGATCGAGGTCGGTTGTTGATCCGAAACTTTTGTTGCCCGAAAAGAAACGATTTTATTTTGATCTAAATTAATAAAATGAAGACATGAACTTTTGAGCTGTTACCGTTTCAGAGCATTGAAGCACGTTTGATGGCCATTGAGCAGTCGGTTGCAATGCTTGATGTTCGGGCCACCCGAACGGAGGCTTTCATTGTGTATATCAAGATGATGCTACCCATTTTATGTAAGAAGGAGGAGACGTTTCAGATGATACCTACTCCTAAGGTTCAAGTCCAGGATGAAGCCATGGACAAGAAAATAGCGCAGCCGCCAAACACTCCTCGATGTGTTGCCACCGCTGATGCGGTTGTTTTGAACAATAGCAACATTGGAGCACCTGGTCAGATGTTCACCCATCAGCTAACCAGTTCACAAAAAGGTAAGGGAATCTTAGGTGACCCCATCACAAACTTGAGCTTGGACGTTGTTGTCCCGGATTCTTCGGGTTCAGAGGATGACCTCATGCTGTTTGACTATCTTTCTTCAACACCCGTTATCTCCACCGATGCAACACTAATCCCGACCGAAGCACCAACAAGCCTTAATTGGTCGCGTGGGGTTCCGAAAACGTTGAACGAGTCCAAGGATGATCCACTAACACCATGCAATGCTACTGTATAGGTGAACTTTTTGAATAATGTTTAGCTAAGCATAAATATATTTATCTGTATTCCTAGATAAAAAATTTTTTGAGGTTATGGCGTTGATCACAGATAACAAGTTCACCGGCGACTGAAACATGATCCCTTGCCCAGGTATACGCAGCTTTGTGTGGTGACGTATCAAACCTGTGCCCATGAGCACTACGATGGTATTGTGCGCGAGGGGTGTAAACCTCAAATCCAATGAAAAATCCTTTAAAGGCAAGTTACCCCATTGTAACTGCCACACATGCTTGACTACCCCAAAGAAGGCAAACCAAAAAAAAAAAAAAAACCCAACGCACATCAACTTCAAATTTTTTATGAATTTTTTCATAGTGCAGTTGGTATTATGGGACTTTAGTGATTTAAAAGATGCAAGGCAAACCTATTATTTATCAAAGCAAGGCCGCCTTTCTAATTTAATAGTCCGCACTGTAACATATATTCCCCATACCCCCTTTCCTTTTATGTCCATGATTTGAATTTTGACTTGGCCTAATTTTGATGACCATTCCCTTGATGGCTCTGATTAAATCAAAACCCTTAAGCTAGACGTGCATTGGCTCACTTGGGAAATACCCATGTACCATATTTTTAATGTGATGCCTCTAAATATATCTGGGCTTTTCTTTGGGAAAGGAAAAACTATGGCCAATTTTTTTGTTTGTATATATAAATAGACATAAATTATAACCCAAAAAAACAAATAGACGTAAATTACCATAAAATAAATCACATCGGTAGAACGTTCGAAACTTAACTAGTTAAATCTCATGAGTAAGACAATTATTGATATATATATATATATAATTATGAATCAATATCCACTTAATGTTAATCTTTAGTTAGACAAAATAATTATTATTAACGATGTTATGAGATTATCATTATTTTCTTATGTTAGTAGATATTTACCATTACTATTTACTATTTATTTTTTTCTTAGTCTGCTAATAACTATTAAATGTTGTTACCATGTCTCGAAAAAATAAATGCGGATAACATGTGAATTTAAAAACACGCTTACAAATGCAAATAAGAGTGATAAGTATCTGTTGGGCCTTTAGTAAATAGCTGAATGCAAAAAACAAAATTTTTCATTAATTTGTGTCAACCATTATTTTTTTTTTGGCACCGTGGGCCAAATGTTATTCGGCCTAAATCAGCCCCTTTGCAATACCCCAACCCAGGAAGCCTTTCCAATCGGAACCTCTCGAGTCGGTGTTCATCCGTCAACGATGCCTTGAAGTACATAACCCAATGAAAAATTTCGCCTGTTCGGCATCTGCATTTGGCGCTGGTTGCTAACAGAACACTGACTAATCTTTTTTTTCAGAGAACAAAGGTTGGAGGGGATTTCAAGAGTACAACTCAGCTCTATGATCTCTATGCCTCTTCTGAGCTAGGTCCAAGGCATTCGAAGATGCCGCGGTTGTCGAGCGCAGAGGTGGCTGCAATCGTGCTTGACGATGCGTCCATGGGCTCTCCTCCCAAGACCCAATCCAACTCGGTGCCGCAGAGACGACCTCTGTTTCGGCGTGCTGGAAGGGGGGGTCGGGGACGCATTCCGGCGCCGAACATGGAGAACCCGGTTTACCACATCCCTAAGGCAAGTCACGTTACATTACCCATGTGATTAACCCTGTGGATGATTGCATTTCACTGTTGGGTTCAAACTCTTTATTATACAGATACACTGTGTAGTTTCAATGCTAATCACTTCAAATGTTTCCAACGCAGAATTTTGCCATGTGGTTCAGGCCCACTGCCGATATGAGTCTAACTAGGGACGAGTGCCTTCTTGGGATGTATATATTTGCCAAAAATGAAGAAATGAGGTTACAATCTGCAAATCTGGAACACACTCAACAGTTGTTTCGGGTTTGATCATATATCTCCAGGATTCAAACTAACTCCCTATTCATGTTTGTTGTCTTTCCAGGGAAACGAAGAACTTATTTAAGCATTACGAGCTAACCCTGCCTCGCGGTAAGTTCTTATCCCTTAAGCCCGAATGCATGCCCCACTTTGATGTAATGCCATTTGAACTTGACTTAATACTCTCCCCTAAATAACAACAGTATTTGATTGAAAGATTTCACAATTCAAAGCTAAGACACTTGAAATATGTAGGGTCGTCAACACTGTTGCAATGCTTTCCTCTCTTCAAGCCGAGGCAAACCTTGTACCCCGTTGCTGGTTCTTCCTGTCAACATTTGCCGCCGAGATCTTGTTCCAAACTCCGATGGAACATGTAATAGAGAGCTATGCGAGATGCTGGATGCCACCAACTTAAGAACTTGAGCATGTAAGAAATATTCAAGTTATCGTCTCTCCATAATTTCTCCAAGTTTATCATTAACTCATTAGAGATCCGGCATTCACAGAAAATATGGATATATTTTAACTGATGTTGTATTTTGTTGCTCGCCTGAACAGGTCTTTGTACCCATTTGCGAGCCACCTGAGACTTGGTACATGCTATTGTTGGATGTAAAGAGACCTTCTGTTTATGCTCTTGATGTTTGCACAAGCATAGAGTCTGTTCCCAGGCGTGAGCGCAACATGCGCCTTATAGTACGTAACCCACAAGGCATTTTGTACACAGTACATTTAATTATCGTGCAACTCTTTCTTCTGAATTTTATATGCTTGCCATGGTGATGGGAACTGCAGATGGCTGTCCTCGGGAACATTTTCAAACTTGAGCCGAATCTGCCCAACATTAAACACGTTTCGCCAGATCCAAACACCTGGGGACGCATTGAATACCCCATGAGCTTTCCTAGCAGGCTAGGCGCGTAAGTCATTTTATGATGTCTCCGCAATTTTTCTCTCACATAATTAGTTTGTACACACTTTTTCATACTTGATACAATCCAAAACCACACCCCACAAACCAAACTGTTGGGAACATAACTTTAAATATTGTGGCAGACTGTATGTCTTTTATCTCACTCATTTACTACTGTGATAATTTTCATTGGATAGAGATGAATATGGAATATAGTGCATCTGGTGGATGTCTCACAATGGCTGATTCTCCCCAGCTATCCTAGGAAACCTGGTAAGAACACCGTCATCGTTATAGGTTTATGGAAATTAAGTTGGCCTTGGTGATATTACCACTAAACTATTTATATATATATATTTCGCAGGGTGATAAGGCCATATTGAGGATGAAAACAGCAACCAGAATTGTCGCATCTGACTACAGTGATCTTAAGGCTCTTGTGGACCTCAAGGCAGAGACGGTGTGGCGTAGTCTCCCGTTCCTTCCCTAATTACTACTCTATTTACATGCTTATATATGAATGAAGTTGGGAACCATTTACAAGGCCCAAATATTTTGAAATTACTTGTTGCTGTTAAATATTGCTAATTCCAGACTTTAGTATTTTTACTCTACTTGTATTATCTCGGTGGTCGACATTGTATATGCACCCACCTGGGTTGCAAATGGTTTGACTATGTACGCACCTGTTATAGTTAACTTGCATGATGACTTGTTGAAGAATGTAAGTGGGAACTGTTAACAAGGTCCATATATTTTGAAGTTAGTTGTTGCTGTTGTATATTGCTAATTCCAAACTTTAATGTCTAACTACTCAGCTTGTATTATCCGGGTGGAAGTCTGGTTGCAAATGGTTTCCCTTTGTATGAATCCGTATTAGTCAGCTTGCATGATCATCTTTTCATTTCTCATAACGATTTTTTTTTTTAAATTTTCATGTGTGGTGAGTGTTTTAATCCGGTTTTGCACCAAAGAGATTGTGCACTGCCTAGGATATATTTGATACTCAATATACTGGTCAAGATATATTGTCACTACTCCATCGTTTCTTTCTTGGTTATGTGATGCCCTACAGGAGCAAACTATGCATCACCTAACAAGACAACATATTAATTATTACACACGGTGCTTTAAAAAAAATTCTGTAAATTCGTCCACAGGTTATAGGACGCTAAGAAGCCAATGTAACAAAACGAAGTTGTTACTAGAAGAGGATATTTCATAACAACCCAACATAGTCAAACAAAGTGTTCTTACGCTAGTTTCAACTACACAACATGGTTGGTGGCTTGTCACTCACTAGGTAAACTTTAAAAATAATCTACTACACTTAGAGGAATAATTAAAGCCGTTACAAGTGTTTCTATCTATGCTATCCTCTTATGACATGAATTGCGGGAATGTGTTTGGAAGTTCAACCCTCAGTTTCCTCTTCCTCGTGCCTGCGCCCATCTGCAATTTTTGCTGCAATTTACATTTATTTTGTAAAGATTAGGGTGCTTTCCCACAAATAGCAAACCTACTGATGGAAATCTAAACAAAACGCGCAGCATAAGTCAGTAAATAGTTACGGGACAATATTGGCACTTACATAACCTGTAGCAAGTTCAGCGGCAAAAAAAGTTGAGTGCTTTTGTCGAGTTGTCTGTGACGGTGTCGCCTGCACAAAGTAAAAAGAGGCAAGTTGGGTTGTAAATAAAATGTTTCCAACTTAAATTCTAATGGATTTGAATTCTTTGTGGATTCAGATCTGACAAAAGAAACCACTCCTAATATTAATGAATCCTCCCAATATGATTAATTGATTTCACAGAAAACATATGCCTCTACCCCCTAAGAGCTTGAATTGCCTATATTGACATTCATAGATTTATACATTTATGCTTCTCCTACTTTGTGAATGGCTCATGTTCTATTTATACTTTGATGATGCTTCTACCCTGTTTAACATGTTGCATCCTCATAAAATAATGATGCTATTTGTTTAATGAACAATTGTGAAGATCTACCTAAATTCAACAATTTTATCAAGTTCAACTTCATTTTATCAGCTATTTGTTTCGGGATCTACTCACATATGGCATGTCCTAATTAGGTTATCATTGATCATTCAACGTTTGAAAAATATCATGACCACCCTAAAAATCACATGAATTATAACCGACACACAGCATATGGTTCTAACCTGAGGTTGAGCCTGGCAACCCTCGGGAACGGTAGCGATCCACGACATCCCTGTCGCAGGGCAGGCGCATTGGGGCAGCGAGTTCGGCGATGACCCAGTTTTCCGCAGGAGATGTATTTTCTCTTCTTTGGTCCCTTTGTTACCTGATAAACGTTTCCTCTGCCAGTGCCTGTTGTCCGGACGCGGACCGGATCATTTATCCCACCACCCCCTCACCGTTAAGATGTGGATTCACATCTGGGGCCACACGCAACCCATTCTCTACCTCCAACATGACAGCATCCTGTGCCATTTTTTCACTAAAGGCCTTGTAGTCCTCGTCCCTTAGACAAGCCACCTTGGTAAAACGCTTACATTGGTCCACAAATGCACCAAGTTTGCTACGGTACTGGGATGCAGTATCACCTGTTTCAGTAACTTGTCAAACGGAAGTCAAATTGTTCTTGGCATTTTTGCACCACCTCTTGAGGACCAGAGTCTCTGGCAAAGAACTGATATCAATACCAACCAGAACTACAATTATGTGAACACAAGGGATCCCATATGACTCCATCCTGCGGCAATTACATTGAAAGGTTCCATTGTGCGGCTGGTGCAAGACTTGCCAGGTTGACTCCGGTCGGTGATACTTCTGTATCACATAGCAACATCCATTTTCACAATCCTGGCAGTCGACAATGTAAAATCTAACGGCCCGCTCTAGGGACTCTCAAAATCTATAAAAAAGTTCACGGGTATACAGGGTTACTGCTGACCTCTCAATCTCTGGGAATTGTGTTTGAAGCACCGGGGTACCATAAAAGGAACGAAAGTCAAGCTCCTCCTCCTTGTCTTTAAGGAAATCAACACATCTTTGAAAATTTGTAACAAAGTCCAATATTCCATATCTACTCTCCACAAACCCACCCAACTTAGCATGCAACGACTTGCACCGAGAGGTTGTCCTTAAACCTGCAAAAAATCTGCCTCGTATGTATGCGGTGGCCCATGACAACTTCTTTTTATAGAGGTCCATCACCCATTCAACCTCTCGAACACCACATTCATCAACCATTGCCTCCCACTACATTTCAAATTCATCAACCTCTTTGTCAGCGAGCATGCACTGTTTGAATAATTGGGTGAAACGTGGTTGTGAGACATGAGCAGTGGCATTCCTTAGTACGTGCCACGCGTAAAGTCTGTGATGAGCATTTGGAAAAACATGCATAATAGCTAGCCTCATAGTAGGATCCCCATCAGCTATAACTACCTTCGGGGCCTTTCCCCATATGCATTCCATAAACCATCTCAGCACCCATTTGTACAAATCCTATTACTCACATGAAACCATTGCTGCTGCAAACACGCATGTCTGATTATGGTGATTAACCCCGGACAAAACAATGACAGGAAGGTTATACTTGTTCCTCCCATACGTCGCATCAAAGGCGAGGACACCACCGAACGCCTCATAATCTTCCTGGCTCCAACCATCACTCCATATAATGTCACACATACGAGAACCAGCCGCTACTTCATACCTCCAAAATAACTTCTCATCGTTTTTGGCAGCGCGTTTGAAAAAACGCAGTGCGGCATTTACATCTCCGTTCTGCAATACACGTTGCTTTCAAACCTCGTTGTGCATATCTTGCTTAGTAAATCTTACTAAGTTAAAGCCCCCAACCTGCATTGCAAATGACTGGTATATCTTTGGAATGCTTATCCCAACTTGCCTCATGCTATTCATTTGAGCAATTTCTACATCAGACATATTCCTATGTGAAGGCAGATATCCAATAAACCTTTTAGAGAGTAGGGTGTGGTTATGATCATCCACAAACTGTGAAACAAACCATTTTCCATTAGTATGATTCTTCTTTATCCTCATCTCTGCTACACGCTCGCATCGCGTTATAGGCTTGTGCTATCTTTTTCTATCCAGCTTATCTAACCACTTCTTGTGCCTAAACCCTTGTCTGTTGCAAACAAAAGTATAACTAACAATCTCTCCTTTGGCATTTTTTACCCTCTTACTCTTCCTTATTGCAAAACCTTTTAGCCTACTATAACTCGTGTAGAATTCTCTTGCTTCCCCAGGGGTAAAGAACTCCATCTTCAGCACATCTTCAACGCTGACATGACTTGGTACCTGAGCAGATTGAGGCTCTATATCTGTCTGCTTCATATTCAGAAATCATGCTTCGTCCCCTAAGATGCTCATGTCAAAAAGTATCTCCTGCACAACAATTAACAATACTACGATCACCGAATTTTACATTAACTTATACTATTCATCTTCAGAATGACAAAAAACTAATATAATCCGAATCTGCAAGTTCTACCCTATTATATACCTCATTCAAAAGCCCGTTCTCTGGGTCTGGCATCGCCGATTCACGATTGGTTGATGTCGATATCGCCTCATGATTTATGTTATTCATCTATTTCCTAATAGGCAGCTGCTGCTTCTTCTAGAGGATCCTCTCACTTGTGGTTCCTAAGAACTTCAACAATTGCATAGGCAACAATAATATCCAGTCTCACTGTCACAATCTGGCCAATTGATGCAACCCTGTTAACAGAGCAACTTATTGTAACATGTTAACATAGGAAACACAGACCTTCTAATCCAATTTTAATGCTTCCAGGAATACTTTACACTCACTACATCATCATCGGAAAAACCCACCCTATACAAACAACTACCTCACCTTGATCATTCATATCAACAAATAAAAAAGCACACCTAATATATCTTAACAAAATGAAGATCACAAAATAAATGTCATAAACACAACTACGTTTGAGACTAGGAGAAAAATGAATTTGCTATATCGTTCATTGCTTATTAGTCCTTTATGAACAACCAAATTGCTTATGCACTTAAATAGCTCATAAAGTGCTTCAACTTCACTGATAGTGATTGTGAAACCAAAATTTGTTGTAAGTTTAAACAACTAAACTGGCATGAAGGCTTCAGAAATAGACATGTAGCCAATTCCATAACAAATGTAAAACAAGACAATTTTATTTTCCAATAACAAATAGACCAGACGACCGGTAAAGCACATTAACCAACCAATTGGAATTGAAATTTGGAGAGGTAAAAACTAACACTTTTCCTTTTAAAGTGGTGACCGGATGAATAGTAAATAACTTGATGCCACTAAAATTACTTGCAGCTATTCTTAATCTCTTTAACCTAGCAATTAAAAAAGAGTTATGTGCTGAATAAATAAATAAACTAACTCTTTAATTAAGTTTATAAAAATAAAACAATTGTAAAAAGTTAAGAAAATAACATTTATTTGCTGAATAACTAAAAAACTTATACCATTGCTTCTCTACAGAACATGACTCTAACTAAATGCCAAAGTCCATCCTCCACTGCACACCAGTATAATCCTTTAACATGAATCAATTAATGTATCTAAAAGGATCATATCCAATTTTTTCGGGTACACACCATGTCAATAATCCAACAAAACACTTTCAACACATTTAATCTCCCTGGGTCAGCTCGAATGCCTTATATCTAGCCCTAAAAAATTCACCTCCTACAAAAATTAATGCCAAAAATAAGGAACATACCTTTCGATAAGCCCTTCAATGGCGCAAACTTATGCAACCCGCACATTACTGACTGCTGAATCGCGCTTTTCACCTTTCTTGCAACTGTAGAAAAAAAATCCCAAGTGTAGAACAACGACTTAGATAGTAAGGAGAAGGTCAAGAAGGCCAAGAACCCCGAACAGCTGTAGCAGTAGATCAGAACAACTCTCGTCCATTCCGCTGTATCAATGGCGGACAGCAGGGGAGAGGCGAGGACATTGAGTTCTCATGAACATGGTTAAGGATCTCATTCTTCCAACTCAGGCAACATTATAAGCCAATAAAGTTTCTTGGCATCTTGCTATGTAATCTGCAAAGATTTAAATTCAAGAAGCAAGCTTTGAAGAATTTTTAGTTGACCAATTGGGTAATTTTAAATCAATTTCAGAGGTTAATATAGTCTTTTAACGCTTCACTACAAGACAAATATATAACTGATAACCTAAAAGTACATGGCATTCCAGTACTCTAGTAAAGTACACTGGAGTACATGGCATTCCCATACTAATTATCTAGCATTGTTACACACCTTTAGTTTTCATAGTTTTTCACCTTTCTTAGTTTCAGTAAAATCACCATAACAATATATATCACTTTGTGGTTGTTCCATCTACAAAATACTGCCAACAACAATACAAACTATATACAGCAAAATAAAATCTCAACCAGCAAAAAATATACATTCACCAAAATTAATGAAATTGAACTTATCACTATTTTTGACAATTATATCAATCAAAATCTATTTTGTACAGCAACCAAAATTCAAAATCCAAAATAGAAAAATACAGCAATTTAAAAATCAAAAGCATTATAATTAACAATTCAAAAAAAATTAAATTGAATTATGGAAGAACTCAAGTAGAACATGAAGAAGAGAGAATATCAGAATAACATAATCAGAATATCAGAATAATATAACTAACCTATGTAATTTCACGATGGCAGAAGAGGGACGTTCATACTTCGCAGAGAGAGAGAGAGAAGCGACGTGGATAGAGACAACGACGTGACAGGGGATCGACGACGACAAGGACAGGTCCGGGCTCGATGACGAGGATAGAGACTACGACAGCAACTCTTAACCGACCTTCTGGCGACGCGACGAGAAGAGCAAACCTTCAAGAGGCGAGGAAGGCAACCACTGTTGCCACCGCCAGCACCGATAGTGATGGGTGCTGATGGTGGCTGCTTTGCTTTGGTGATTTTCTCTGAGGCTTTGTTAGGGTTAGGGTTCTTGAGGAAGGGGCTTTTGATTTTGAGAGAGAGAAAAAAAGACGGAAGTATAAAACACGGTTAAATTATAATTAATAAATTAATTATGAGTAAAGAATGTTAAGAAATAAGAATTTATAATTTGAAGAAATAAAAATAATTAGGATACAAAATAAAATACTTATTCTAAAGGTTTTGGCCCAGGATAGGGCAAAACAGACCAAAAATCACCAAATGGGCCCATGTTGGACCAAAGCCCAAGCCTACACTAAAACACTCCCTCACCCTTAGCCATTTCAGCACACAACATTCGCCTCTATTGAGAAAGAGAAACCAATGAATAAGAGAGGAAGGAAGTGCCCTAACTTGTGCACTATTCACCATATCCTTTAATTGCTCATAACTTTCTAACCGTAGTTTCGATTGACGAGCCATTTACAGCCACGCGTTCGTCTCGGATTTCTCTTTAAATCTATCTAAGTATTGTGGTAAGAACTTCTTGCCCAATTTTCTATTCTCTTCCAATTCTCATTTTTGGGATAAGTTGTTGAGAGAATTGTGATTTTAATGCTTTAGGGAAAGTTCAAACATAATCCCAAGTAGGATTTTTACCCAAGATTGAGTGGTACAAGGTAAGAAAACTCAATCTCTTTGTTATCCCTAATTTTGAATAAAAACTCTAGTGTGAATATTGAGTTATTGTTGTGATTAGATTATATGGATTAGCTTGGCTTGTTTGGAATTGATTTTAGCATCGATTTGGTATGGAATTGAGTTGCAGATCGAAGTGGTGAGGTTTTGGTGGATGTTGGAGTTGCCCAAAGGAAAGCTAAGTTTTGGAGGAACTGCCATCTAGAGGTACGGGTTTTGGTTTCGGGTAGGTATTATGTAAAATTATATGAATGATTAAGTTAATTGCCCCTAGGATAGGATTGAATAAAATTGGTTGTTGTTGTGATTAGTTGAGTGGGTATATGTATGAGTATGCATGATTTAATTGTTGTTGTATGATTGATTATAAATATAATTGATGTAAAATTGAGCCGGAGGTTGTGATAGGGTGAGGAATCCCCTATTTAGTAAGTGGATGTAAGTGGTATGAGATGATTGATTTTTGGTTGATTGTAAACTTGGACATATGAGTGTTATGTGTTGTTGATGTGAATGGAATGATAGTTGTATGAGTGTGTATGCTAAAGGTTTGATTAGTTAGTTAGGTATTGAAATGGTTAGAAAGGGATAGAGAATTGATAAATGCACGTTGAGTATGCTTAGTAAAGGTTTTTGTATGGTTTGGAATTGAGTTGGATTAAAAATTGATGAAATTGAGCAATTGTGTAAGTTTGGTAAAAACAAATTTTTAATAAACTTCGACTGGCTATAACTTGGTTCTCAGACCCTTAAATTTTGTGAAAATTATTTTAAATAAAAATTGAGTTTGTTTAGTTTATGACGTTCAAAGAATAGACGAAAAATAATTTTTAATGAAAAAGTTATGCATGTTTGAAGAGTTTCGTATGCATAAGGGGTATTACAGAATTGAAAGAGTTTCGTGCGCATACCATGCGTACGCATAAAAAAAAAAGCCAAGTCATGCGTACGCACGACCCATGTGTACGCACAACTTGTATTACAGAACTGAATATTTTTTTGTGCGTGTTTCTACGCATATGCACCAAAGAGGACTCGTGCATACGCACGAGGCATGCATACGCACGATTGTCCTATTTTTCAGAAAATATTGATTTTAACTATTTTTGCCTATCCAATATGCTTTTTCACCTCTGTGACCCCTATTTAAAGTCCGCTAACTAGTATTTAGGCTTGGGAATGAGTGTGAGCATAATTGATGGATGAAATTGATAAATTTGAATAAGATTGTGGATTGAAATGTCAAGATTAATGATGAGTTGATGAAAGCTTGTAATTAATGAACTTACTAAATACTATATTGACTCAAGACATGAATAATAAGGATGACTATGATCTGATTCACTGTTCTAGCAAGGTCAATGGTATAACCCGCTTTCATATTGACTATTGTTTACCCTTGGCAAGGACATGGCAAGGACGGTGGTGAATCCCGCTTGTGCACTGAGCTGAGATACGCTAGAACAAGGACGGCGGTAGATCTGTCCCGCTTGTTCGTGGTTCTCTCTATCTGCAAGGTGGTAGGGCACTAATCCCCAATATGTAGGGCACGGCCTTACCTAGGGAAGGTGATAGGGAATTCATCCTACGATTTATGCTGCCCTATGCCCGCCTCCGGGAGAAGGTGGTAGGGCACTAATCTCTCGATTATATGCCTCCTAGAGATTCACAGAAGAAAGATAGTGTCCAGGTTAGCTACCGAATATGTCGGGTTCTGGCAGTTTAACCAACACGTGAGCTCATGGCTAATAGGACAAGCATGCAGCATATGTATTTATATGAAATTGATTGAGTGTGCATCTTGTACTTGGATTACCTATGTGTATATCTATGTTTAATTGCTAATTGTTGTATATGTTATAACTAGTCTTGATTGTGTTTGATTCTGCTGAATATATTTACTGAAATTACTACTAAAATTCTGTGTGCTTCTGTTGAATATATTTACTAAAATCAATACCGAAATTCTGTGGTATTGAATTGTAAAGAGACTAGCTGAGATGAGTGTGGGAGAAAAATTGAGATTTGGATCATGGATATAATGAAGTATGTAGTGTGTTTACCCAGTTTTGGATTAATATGACCCTAGGCTTAGATCTGGTTTGTTGGAGTTTAGAATTGCCTAGTGAGTTCGTGTAGTTTTACATTATTTCTATTTGGAACTATTACCCTGCTGGAAACTTTTTGGTTCTTACTCGTTTTGGGAATTTTCTGTTTTTAGATACAGGACGTGACGTACTTCGCTGAGCGTGCTAGATTCTCTCTGGGAAGCAAAGATTTCATCTTGGGAGTTATATATTTTGTACCTAGTTATATGTGTTCTCCACTTTTGTATGTTATCTTGTGTATCCCGCTTAGAAGTTGATTTTTAGAGAAACAAAATTTATGTTTCGGTTGTCTTTTGGGTTATATATGTACTCTAGCCAGCCTCTGCTTCACAGGTCGAGAATATATAATATATATATATATATATTGATGCCTAAAAAGATGACATTATAAATATAAGACAATCAGAAGATCTGGGTCTAGTACCCCAACAGAGTCATCTACCCAACAACCTACTCAACAACCTGGGTCATCTATCCAACAACTCACCCAAACCCAACAAGCTGGGCCATCTACCCAACAACCCACCCAAAAATCTTTTGAACCACAAAACAATCAAGCCAAACAATCCAAAGCAGACTATGCCATCCCAATCGAAACCCTCCTAGCCTTACAGGACCAGGGTCTCACTAAACTCAACAAAAAATCTTGGGCCGACCTTTGCAGTGAGTCCGATGAAGAAATTGACCTATCTCAATTGATATCTCAGGTAGCCAATCGTAGAACAGTCATCCAAATAGGAAAACAAAAGTCTGTCGTCTCGACACCCCAAACATCCTCAACTACTACCAAAACTCAAAAAACCCAAACCAATTACATATCTACAAACAAAACCGCAAATATTATCCACATAGAGCCTGAATTCTGGGACAGTTCTCCAAACAAAGTCATCCCAAAGATTTTCCCTACTGGATTCCACTTCAGACCCTTAGCACCTAATAAAACTCGCCATTTCTACGAATTCATCCTAATAGATACTGACTCAGTATCTATTAAACATTACAAGGATAAAACCAATCCCGAATTTATAACCCATTCAACCATTCAAATTCTCAAAATTTTATCCCCAAAGCAATTTGGAAACAACCTAAACAAAATTCAAAAATTTTCTCAAAATTATGACCCAATAGGTTTTAATTATTGGGACTACATGGAAGCCTGGACTAAAGTATTTTGGTTTCAAAATACTCAGTTCAGACATTCATGGTTAATTTATTTTAAAAGAAAAATCAATTATGTTTTTCCAAATTGGTTCTACCAATGGTGGGACTTCTTTGGACCAATCCAAGAAATTTTACCCTCACCAACAGATGAAGGGTATAAACTTTTTCAATCAAACTTTAACAATCAGGAAACATGTGTTCCTGTAATGTTAAAATTTTTCTCAACATTTTCATTGGCATGGGTATTCTCATGGCAATACAAGTATGCAAAACCAAACCACCCCAAGTCATTTCCAATCCTTCAAAGGCATGGTTATGTCGAATGGTGGTCTCAATTTGATGCTTCAATGGCCTACCCAGAGAAGGTCAGAGAATGGTTCAAATCCAATCCTGAAAGTCAACAGATTTCAGATCCAGAAACTGCCCTGTTCCTCAATCAAAAAGCCCTGAAAGTCCTATTTCCAGATCCATGAACCTCAGAGATAGCTTAATGATAATATTTATATTCCTTCTTAACCAAAGGAGGGCAATGATATCAGATTTTATGAAAATATGTCTAAACTCTTCCGCTCTCTTTCTAGACGCCTTTCTTTTTCTCCATCTTCCTCCACCACCTCTCCAATCCATTCTTCCTCCAATCCCCTTACCGAGAAAGTGGCTAGACCTGATGAACTTTCTCCCAAACACAATATCTTCGAAGAGGAAGTTTTCTTCGAAGATATCAATCAAGCCATCGACAATTGGGAGATACCCAAAATCCCCCAAGATGAGCTTTATGTCCCTGATGACAACAAAAAAAAATCAGACTATATCATCAAAACTGCTGAAAATAATATTCCTTTAGGACCAGATTCCGGTGAGGAATTCCATCTCCTAACCAAACAATCTGTCAGAGAACATGCACGTCACTACAGATATCTTCACATAGGATGTGTCCAGGTTGCAGTCAAACCTCTCATCAGAGAAGGCTTGAATGCTTCCATCCTTATGTGTCTTAGAGATATTAGACACAATGATTTCCAAGACTCCCTTATCGGAACAGTTGAAACAAGTCTTGGACATGGTCCAGTTTATTTCAACTGTTTTCCAAACAAAACGGTCAGCCTGTTAGATACCAACATCCTTGACTCTCTCTTCCTAAACATCCGAATTCATGGTCTTAACATGAAGGAAGGATCCATTCCAGCCGCTTTAATCTATAGGATTCAATACAAGGTCATGAACACTTGTAATTCTAGGGTCCTTCTTAAATCCCAAGATCGTGAAACTACTTTGTTTGTCACCGACATGACAAAGGCCAACGTCATGATTCCAAGGCTCATAAGGTGGGATGAAATTGATCTCCCCCAGTCATGGTCTATTGATAGAGCTATCCCTACACAACCTAGACAAGCACCTCTCCTAAGAGAAATAAAACAGGATGAATCTGGGAAAGTAGAAATTTTCTTCGACAGAAGAAACTCTTTTTCCTCCAGATCTGAAGCAGGGACATCTAATGATTTTTCTTCAGCAAGAAGGTCTTTTTCTGTAACTTCTCAATCACAGTTTTCAAAATTTTCAAAACCCGTACATTCTGAAATCAATATTTCAGGATTACAAAATAATTCAAACATTTCTCAACCAGTTTATCAAACCGATGATAAGCATTCAGATGATGATATTGAGATAGAATCTTCCATTCAATCTCCAACATACTCATCTATGCATGGTGCTCAATATTCTTCTGTGAATAATGCCCAATGAGTAGCACAGAATTTATTATAGATAGGGAAGCATTACGTAAAAATCTTGAATCTGAGGAATATGACCTCCATAGAGAATGGTATTTACGTACGCACACAGCTACTCAAATTGCATCATTCAAAGAAAAATATTACAATTTTCTAAAAGAGGTTGAGATGCATATTCCTTTCTTTGAATGGTTTCATGCTTATTCCATCAAAAACAATCTGGTTTATCCTTTCAAAAACAAAGAAAACTTGCTTTCAGCAAATGTTATTTCAACTTGGAAAGTTAAAGATGGGAATTTAGTTAGATCTGAGTTTCCTCCAAAAGGACCTTTTGTTATTTCAAATACAGAAGGACATAACCCTGTTATGGCTTCTCCTTTTAAAACAAAAAATATTGATGAAGCTGTCGCCCCAAAAGATATTAAAACCCTTATTGAACAATCTAATTACACCAATAGGTTTTTACAATGTCTGGGTGACAACCTTTCATCTTCGGGATCTACTTTTTCTTTCAAAAATGCTTCTGACGCCACTACTTCTAAAAGTATTGAAAAACCCATTTTTAAACCTTTTAAAATGAGTAGTAAAGCGAAGCAAAGTCTTAAAACTTCCATTTTAAAACAACAATCCGGTGATTCAGAAGTTATTCAAAAAATTGACCAACTTTTAAACAGTTTCTCTACCGTCCCTGAAACTCCAAACTCTGGTGAGTCTACTTCTCGTGTTCAAACACGCTCATCCAAAGCCGTTAATGCCCTTTGTCATGAGTCTAACGACTCCTCCTCCGAAGAAAGTGATGGTTCCCACAAATCATCCCTCAAAATCAGCCCTATTTTGACAAACTCCCTAACCAAGTGGAAGGGTTTAACCAAACCCTCTGCGTATGGTTACAATCGTGTTTCCGCTCCCGACCTAGCTCTCGAAGAAAGAGAACTAGGTTTTGTCAGCTTCAATGCCAATAATGTCTATGAATGGAACATAGATGGTAAAACTGAATATAACATCATGAGTATGCTTCCGCATATGACTATGGTAGGCACAGCCTATCAAGCTGCCCATGAAACTTCTGAAGAAGCAATAGCCAATGTTATTGTTTCTGGTTTCAGTGGCCAACTCAAAGGATGGTGGGATAACTACCTTTCGGATAGCCAAAAACACTCAATCTTCTCTGCCATAAAAGTCAATGATCAGAACGAACCGATCATTGGTGATGACGGGGAATCCATCCCCGATGCTGTTAATACCCTAATCTTTACCATAGCAAGCCATTTCATTGGTGATCCATCTCTCTGGAAAGATCGTTCGGCTGAACTACTTTCCAATCTCAGATGCAAAACTTTGTCTGATTTCCGGTGGTATAAAGACACCTTTCTTACCAGGGTTTACACCAGAGAAGATAGTCAACAACCTTTTTGGAAAGAAAAGTTCCTTGCTGGACTCCCAAAATCTCTTGGAGATAAAGTAAGGGACAAAATACGTAGCTTAACCCCGGATGGGATAATACCCTATGACGAGTTAAGTTATGGTCAATTAGTTTCTTTTATCCAGAAGGTTGCTCTAAAGATTTGTCAAGATGACAAAATCCAAAGGCAACTTGCTCGGGAAAAAATCCAAAATCGTATTGATCTGGGAACTTTCTGTGAACAATTCGGTCTCCCTGCTTGTCATCCAAGAAAATCCAAAAGACCATCCAATCGAAAAGTTTTTATTAAACCTAATCCTGAAAAGAATTTCAGAAGGTCTAGAAAAGGTTTTCAAAACCCTAAAAATGAAAAGAATTTCCAAAAGAATTTCCAAAATTACCCACAAAAGAACCCCATTATTTGCTATACATGTAAAGAACCTGGACATATTAGCAAATACTGCCGGTTAAAAAGAAAGATTAATAATCTAAACCTTGATCCTCTGATTGAGGAACAGATTAATAATCTGATGTTAGAAAGTTCAGAAAATGATTCTGACCGAGAATCTTCGGATGATATCAATAACATCGAAATCGATGACATTGAATCATCCTCAGATTCAGATGTCAAGCAAATTGGTGTTTTATCCAAAGATCAAGATCTCCTATTTGATGCTATTGAGGCTATTGACAATCCTGAACAAAAGAAAGACTTTCTTTTGAAACTAAAAAAATCTTTACAAAAGGAGAAAAAACCCAAAAATCTGGTCCTTAGCAATAAATATGATGTTAAACCTATTTTCAAAAAATTAGAAAAACAAGTTATTCGTCCCATAACTATTCAGGACCTCCAGTCTGAGGTCAACAATCTCAAAAGAGAAATCCAGGAAATCAGGAGACATCAAGACAATCATCAACTTATTCTCTCCCAATTAATGCAAGTGGGAGAATCTGGTGACGAACTTGATCAAACAGAGTGTACTAAGGAACAAGAAAATAAAATCTCTGACGACAACGAGGGAAAAGAAATTCTGAGAATAATCAATGTATTCTCTTTTATGAAACATCGTGTTCATATCCGAATTGTCGTTAAAGATTTTGTTTTTGACACCATTGCACTCTTTGACTCAGGTGCAGATTCAAACTGTATTAAGGAAGGTCTGATCCCCACAAAATATTTTGAAAAGTCTACTGAACGCCTTAGCTCAATAACGGGCGAAAGGCCAAGTATCAATTTCAAACTAACAGGTATTTTTGTTGAAAAAGGAAATCTCAGAATTCCCACCGAATTTATTATTGCAAAAGATATCAAAAATGATGTAGTCTTGGGGACACCTTTCATAATCCTTTTGTTTCCTTACCTAGCAGATTTTCCAGGTCTTACCTCTTTTGTGGGAGGACAGGTAACCTTTTTTGAGTTCCTAGATTCACCAAAACAAAAATCTTTAAACCTAATTGAATCCAAGACAAAACAGATTTGTTTTTTGAAAGAAGAAATCTCTTTTAAAACCCTTGAATCTCAACTCTCTCAACCAAAGATTCAAGACAAAATCAAAACCCTTTTTAACCAAATTGAGAAGTCTATTTGTTCAGATTTGCCTCATGCTTTCTGGAATAGGAAAGAACACGTCGTTGATCTTCCTTATGAAAAGAATTTCAAAGAATCAAAAATCCCTACAAAAGCCCGCCCAATTCAAATGAATGAGCAGCTTTTGCAGCATTGTCAAAAGGAAATAAAAGATCTTTTGGATAAAGGATTAATTCGTCCTAGCAAGAGTCCTTGGTCTTGCTCTGCTTTTTATGTTAATAAGCAAGCTGAAATAGAACGAGGAACTCCTAGGCTTGTCATCAATTACAAACCACTGAATGAAGCCTTACAATGGATTCGTTATCCTATCCCAAACAAAAAAGATTTGCTTAGTAGGTTAAATTCTGCAAACATTTTCTCAAAATTTGATATGAAATCCGGTTTTTGGCAGATTCAAATCACCGAATCAGACCGATACAAAACAGCATTTACAGTTCCATTTGGACAGTATGAATGGAATGTAATGCCTTTTGGTCTGAAAAATGCCCCATCTGAATTTCAAAAAATTATGAATGATATTTTCAATCCATATTCAGATTTTGCAATCGTTTACATTGATGATGTTCTAATTTTTTCCCAAACTTTACATGAACATTTCAAGCATGTTAAAACTTTCATGTACATCATCCAAAAAAATGGTCTTGCTGTCTCTAAGTCAAAAATTGTTCTCTTTCAAACAAAAATCCGTTTTCTTGGTCATATAATCTTCCAAGGCACTATAACTCCAATTGAAAGATCAATTTTGTTTGCAAAAAAGTTTCCAGATTATATCCTTGATAAACCTCAGCTCCAGAGGTTCCTAGGTTGTCTCAATTATGTTTCGGATTTCATCCCAAATCTTAACAACCTCATTAAGCCTCTCCATGATAGGCTTAAGAAAAATCCTCCAACTTGGACAGAAAAACATTCTGATATTATCAGGTTCCTTAAAACCAAAGTCCGCAATCTTCCTTGTCTTTACTTACCGGTTCCTCATGCATTCAAAATAGTGGAAACAGATGCATCAGATTTAGGATATGGCGGTATTCTAAAACAAAAACTGCATGATAAAGAATGTATCATTGCATTTACATCCAAACATTGGAATAGTACTCAACAAAAATATTCCACTATCAAAAAAGAAATTTTAGCCATTGTTTTATGCATCACAAAATTTCAATCTGACTTACTCAATCAAAAATTTTTAGTCCGAGTTGATTGTAAATCAGCCAAAGATGTTTTACAAAATGATGTTAAAAATCTTGCATCAAAACAAGTTTTTGCCAGGTGGCAAGCTATTTTAAGCGTCTTTGATTTTGATATTGAGCATATCAAGGGCAACTCAAACTCTCTCCCTGACTTTCTCACACGTGAATATTTGCAGGGAGATAAACAGAAAGAAGATGCCTAAAAAGGCAGCCTTGGCCTCAGCAAGAGGCAGAGGCATTCGCCTAGCCCTACCAGGGCCAATCAGAAGATCTGGGTCTAGTACCCCAACAGAGTCATCTACCCAACAACCTACTCAACAATCTGGGTCATCTATCCAACAACTCACCCAAACCCAACAAGCTGGGCCATCTACCCAACAACCCACCCAAAAATCTTTTGAACCACAAAACAATCAAGCCAAACAATCCAAAGCAGACTATGCCATCCCAATCGAAACCCTCCTAGCCTTACAGGACCAGGGTCTCACTAAACTCAACAAAAAATCTTGGGCTGACCTTTGCAGTGAGTCCGATGAAGAAATTGACCTATCTCAATTGATATCTCAGGTAGCCAATCGTAGAACAGTCATCCAAATAGGAAAACAAAAGTTTGTCGTCTCGACACCCCAAACATCCTCAACTACTACCAAAACTCAAAAAACCCAAACCAATTACATATCTACAAACAAAACCGCAAATATTATCCACATAGAGCCTGAATTCTGGGACAGTTCTCCAAACAAAGTCATCCCAAAGATTTTCCCTACTGGATTCCACTTCAGACCCTTAGCACCTAATAAAACTCGCCATTTCTACGAATTCATCCTAATAGATACTGACTCAGTATCTATTAAACATTACAAGGATAAAACCAATCCCGAATTTATAACCCATTCAACCATTCAAATTCTCAAAATTTTATCCCCAAAGCAATTTGGAAACAACCTAAACAAAATTCAAAAATTTTTTCAAAATTATTACCCAATAGGTTTTAATTATTGGGACTACATGGAAGCCTGGACTAAAGTATTTTGGTTTTAAAATACTCAGTTCAGACATTCATGGTTAATTTATTTTAAAAGAAAAATCAATTATGTTTTTCCAAATTGGTTCTACCAATGGTGGGACTTCTTTGGACCAATCCAAGAAATTTTACCCTCACCAACAGATGAAGGGTATAAACTTTTTCAATCAAACTTTAACAATCAGGAAACATGTGTTCCTGTAATGTTAAAATTTTTCTCAACATTTTCATTGGCATGGGTATTCTCATGGCAATACAAGTATGCAAAACCAAACCACCCCAAATCATTTCCAATCCTTCAAAGGCATGGTTATGTCAAATGGTGGTCTCAATTTGATGCTTCAATGGCCTACCCAGAGAAGGTCAGAGAATGGTTCAAATCCAATCCTGAAAGTCAAAAGATTTCAGATCCAGAAACTGCCCTGTTCCTCAATCAAAAAGCCCAAATTGCTGCAGCCCTTGCAGGAGCTCAATCGAAAGAAACTCTAGCAAAACATCTTCAGCAAATCATGCAGATGATTGAAGAAGACAAAAAACACAAGGATGATCCCACTTCCTCAGCAGAATCCTCAAGCAGTTATAACCAGAATGAAGACGACTGCTTTGGAATCGATCTAGGAGAGGATTAGTCTTTAATCTTCAAAATCCATGTAATCAAAAAATCCATTGTTAACCTGTACTGTAGAAATAGTACCGGTAATGTGCACCTGTACTGTAGAAACAGTAGAATATCCAATTATAAAAGGAAGCCTTGCATTCATTGAGAGGCACCCTTCAGTTTTACATATCATAGAGAGAAGTTAGAGAGAGAGGCTCTGAGAGAGAGTTCCCTTGTAAGCTCTCCAGCTCTTCTTCTTCCCTCTTCTTTTATTGAATGATTGAAAATAAAAGAAGAGGGAAGAAGAAGAGCTGGAGAGCTTACAAGGGAACTCTCTCTCAGAGCCTCTCTCTCTAACTTCTCTCTATGATATGTAAAACTGAAGGGTGCCTCTCAATGAATGCAAGGCTTCCTTTTATAATTGGATATTCTACTGTTTCTACAGTACAGGTGCACATTACTGGTACTATTTCTACAGTACAGGTTAACAATGGATTTTTTTATTACATGGATTTTGAAGATTAAAGACTAATCCTCTCCTAGATCGATTCCAAAGCAGTCGTCTTCATTCTGGTTATAATTGCTTGAGGATTCTGCTGAGGAAGTGGGATCATCCTTGTGTTTTTTGTCTTCTTCAATCATCTGCATGATTTGCTGAAGATGTTTTGCTAGAGTTTCTTTCGATTGAGCTCCTGCAAGGGCTGCAGCAATTTGGGCTTTTTGATTGAGGAACAGGGCAGTTTCTGGATCTGAAATCTTTTGACTTTCAGGATTGGATTTGAACCATTCTCTGACCTTCTCTGGGTAGGCCATTGAAGCATCAAATTGAGACCACCATTTGACATAACCATGCCTTTGAAGGATTGGAAATGATTTGGGGTGGTTTGGTTTTGCATACTTGTATTGCCATGAGAATACCCATGCCAATGAAAATGTTGAGAAAAATTTTAACATTACAGGAACACATGTTTCCTGATTGTTAAAGTTTGATTGAAAAAGTTTATACCCTTCATCTGTTGGTGATGGTAAAATTTCTTGGATTGGTCCAAAGAAGTCCCACCATTGGTAGAACCAATTTGGAAAAACATAATTGATTTTTCTTTTAAAATAAATTAACCATGAATGTCTGAACTGAGTATTTTAAAACCAAAATACTTTAGTCCAGGCTTCCATGTAGTCCCAATAATTAAAACCTATTGGGTAATAATTTTGAAAAAATTTTTGAATTTTGTTTAGGTTGTTTCCAAATTGCTTTGGGGATAAAATTTTGAGAATTTGAATGGTTGAATGGGTTATAAATTCGGGATTGGTTTTATCCTTGTAATGTTTAATAGATACTGAGTCAGTATCTATTAGGATGAATTCGTAGAAATGGCGAGTTTTATTAGGTGCTAAGGGTCTGAAGTGGAATCCAGTAGGGAAAATCTTTGGGATGACTTTGTTTGGAGAACTGTCCCAGAATTCAGGCTCTATGTGGATAATATTTGCGGTTTTGTTTGTAGATATGTAATTGGTTTGGGTTTTTTGAGTTTTGGTAGTAGTTGAGGATGTTTGGGGTGTCGAGACGACAGACTTTTGTTTTCCTATTTGGATGACTGTTCTACGATTGGCTACCTGAGATATCAATTGAGATAGGTCAATTTCTTCATCGGACTCACTGCAAAGGTCAGCCCAAGATTTTTTGTTGAGTTTAGTGAGACCCTGGTCCTGTAAGGCTAGGAGGGTTTCGATTGGGATGGCATAGTCTGCTTTGGATTGTTTGGCTTGATTGTTTTGTGGTTCAAAAGATTTTTGGGTGGGTTGTTGGGTAGATGGCCCAGCTTGTTGGGTTTGGGTGAGTTGTTGGATAGATGACCCAGATTGTTGAGTAGGTTGTTGGGTAGATGACTCTGTTGGGGTACTAGACCCAGATCTTCTGATTGGCCCTGGTAGGGCTAGGCGAATGCCTCTGCCTCTTGCTGAGGCCAAGGCTGCCTTTTTAGGCATCTTCTTTCTGTTTATCTCCCTGCAAATATTCATGTGTGAGAAAGTCAGGGAGAGAGTTTGATTTGCCCTTGATATGCTCAATATCAAAATCAAAGACGCTTAAAATAGCTTGCCACTTGGCAAAAACTTGTTTTGATGCAAGATTTTTAACATCATTTTGTAAAACATCTTTGGCTGATTTACAATCAACTCGGACTAAAAATTTTTGATTGAGTAAGTCAGATTGAAATTTTGTGATGCATAAAACAATGGCTAAAATTTCTTTTTGATAGTGGAATATTTTTGTTGAGTACTATTCCAATGTTTGGATGTAAATGCAATGATACATTCTTTATCATGCAGTTTTTGTTTTAGGATACCGCCATATCCTAAATCTGATGCATCTGTTTCCACTATTTTGAATGCATGAGGAACCGGTAAGTAAAGACAAGGAAGATTGCGGACTTTGGTTTTAAGGAACCTGATAATATCAGAATGTTTTTCTGTCCAAGGTGGAGGATTTTTCTTAAGCCTATCATGGAGAGGCTTAATGAGGTTGTTAAGATTTGGGATGAAATCCGAAATATAATTGAGACAACCTAGGAACCTCTGGAGCTGAGGTTTATCAAGGATATAATCTGGAAACTTTTCTGCAAACAAAATTGATCTTTCAATTGGAGTTATAGTGCCTTGGAAGATTATATGACCAAGAAAACGGATTTTTGTTTGAAAGAGAACAATTTTTGACTTAGAGACAGCAAGACCATTTTTTTGGATGATGTACATGAAAGTTTTAACATGCTTGAAATGTTCATGTAAAGTTTGGGAAAAAATTAGAACATCATCAATGTAAACGATTGCAAAATCTGAATATGGATTGAAAATATCATTCATAATTTTTTGAAATTCAGATGGGGCATTTTTCAGACCAAAAGGCATTACATTCCATTCATACTGTCCAAATGGAACTGTAAATGCTGTTTTGTATCGGTCTGATTTGGTGATTTGAATCTGCCAAAAACTGGATTTCATATCAAATTTTGAGAAAATGTTTGCAGAATTTAACCTACTAAGCAAATCTTTTTTGTTTGGGATAGGATAACGAATCCATTGTAAGGCTTCATTCAGTGGTTTGTAATTGATGACAAGCCTAGGAGTTCCTCGTTCTATTTCAGCTTGCTTATTAACATAAAAAGCAGAGCAAGACCAAGGACTCTTGCTAGGACGAATTAATCCTTTATCCAAAAGATCTTTTATTTCCTTTTGACAATGCTGCAAAAGCTGCTCATTCATTTGAATTGGGCGGGCTTTTGTAGGGATTTTTTATTCTTTGAAATTCTTTTCATAAGGAAGATCAACGACGTGTTCTTTCCTATTCCAGAAAGCATGAGGCAAATCTGAACAAATAGACTTCTCAATTTGGTTAAAATGGGTTTTGATTTTGTCTTGAATCTTTGGTTGAGAGAGTTGAGATTCAAGGGTTTTAAAAGAGATTTCTTCTTTCAAAAAAACAAATCTGTTTTGTCTTGGATTCAATTAGGTTTAAAGATTTTTGTTTTGGTGAATCTAGGAACTCAAAAAAGGTTACCTGTCCTCCCACAAAAGAGGTAAGACCTGGAAAATCTGTTAGGTAAGGAAACAAAAGGATTATGAAAGGTGTCCCCAAGACTACATCATTTTTTATATCTTTTGCAATAATAAATTCGGTGGGAATTCTGAGATTTCCTTTTTCAACAAAAACACCTGTTAGTTTGAAATTGATACTTAGCCTTTCGCCCGTTATTGAGCTAAGGCGTTCAGTAGACTTTTCAAAATATTTTGTGGGGATCAGACCTTCCTTAATACAGTTTGAATCTGCACCTGAGTCAAAGAGTGCAATGGTGTCAAAAACAAAATCTTTAACGACAATTTGGATATGAACACGATGTTTCATAAAAGAGAATACATTGATTATTCTCAGAATTTCTTTTCCCTCGTTGTCGTCAGAGATTTTATTTTCTTGTTCCTTAGTACACTCTGTTTGATCAAGTTCGTCACCAGATTCTCCCACTTGCATTAATTGGGAGAGAATAAGTTGATGATTGTCTTGATGTCTCCTGATTTCCTGGATTTCTCTTTTGAGATTGTTGACCTCAGACTGGAGGTCCTGAATAGTTATGGGACGAATAACTTGTTTTTCTAATTTTTTGAAAATAGGTTTAACATCATATTTATTGCTAAGGACCAGATTTTTGGGTTTTTTCTCCTTTTGTAAAGATTTTTTTAGTTTCAAAAGAAAGTCTTTCTTTTGTTCAGGATTGTCAATAGCCTCAATAGCATCAAATAGGAGATCTTGATCTTTGGATAAAACACCAATTTGCTTGACATCTGAATCTGAGGATGATTCAATGTCATCGATTTCGATGTTATTGATATCATCCGAAGATTCTCGGTCAGAATCATTTTCTGAACTTTCTAACATCAGATTATTAATCTGTTCCTCAATCAGAGGATCAAGGTTTAGATTATTAATCTTTCTTTTTAACCGGCAGTATTTGCTAATATGTCCAGGTTTTTTACATGTATAGCAAATAATGGGGTTCTTTTGTGGGTAATTTTGGAAATTCTTTTGGAAATTCTTTTCATTTTTAGGGTTTTGAAAACCTTTTCTAGACCTTCTGAAATTCTTTTCAGGATTAGGTTTAATAAAAACTTTTCGATTGGATGGTCTTTTGGATTTTCTTGGATGACAAGCAGGGAGACCGAATTGTTCACAGAAAGTTCCCAGATCAATACGATTTTGGGTTTTTTCCCGAGCAAGTTGCCTTTGGATTTTGTCATCTTGACAAATCTTTAGAGCAACCTTCTGGATAAAAGAAACTAATTGACCATAACTTAACTCGTCATAGGGTATTATCCCATCCGGGGTTAAGCTACGTATTTTGTCCCTTACTTTATCTCCAAGAGATTTTGGGAGTCCAGCAAGGAACTTTTCTTTCCAAAAAGGTTGTTGACTATCTTCTCTGGTGTAAACCCTGGTAAGAAAGGTGTCTTTATACCACCGGAAATCAGACAAAGTTTTGCATCTGAGATTGGAAAGTAGTTCAGCCGAACGATCTTTCCAGAGAGATGGATCACCAATGAAATGGCTTGCTATGGTAAAGATTAGGGTATTAACAGCATCGGGGATGGATTCCCCGTCATCACCAATGATCGGTTCGTTCTGATCATTGACTTTTATGGCAGAGAAGATTGAGTGTTTTTGGCTATCCGAAAGGTAGTTATCCCACCATCCTTTGAGTTGGCCACTGAAACCAGAAACAATAACATTGGCTATTGCTTCTTCAGAAGTTTCATGGGCAGCTTGATAGGCTGTGCCTACCATAGTCATATGCTGAAGCATACTCATGATGTTATATTCAGTTTTACCATCTATGTTCCATTCATAGACATTATTGGCATTGAAGCTGACAAAACCTAGTTCTCTTTCTTCGAGAGCTAGGTCGGGAGCGGAAACACGATTGTAACCATACGCAGAGGGTTTGGTTAAACCCTTCCACTTGGTTAGGGAGTTTGTCAAAATAGGGCTGATTTTGAGGGATGATTTGTGGGAACCATCACTTTCTTCGGAGGAGGAGTCGTTAGACTCATGACAAAGGGCATTAACGGCTTTGGATGAGCGTGTTTGAACACGAGAAGTAGACTCACTAGAGTTTGGAGTTTCAGGGACGGTAGAGAAACGGTTTAAAAGTTGGTCAATTTTTTGAATAACTTCTGAATCACCGGATTGTTGTTTTAAAATGGAAGTTTTAAGACTTTGCTTCGCTTTACTACTCATTTTAAAAGGTTTAAAAATGGGTTTTTCAATACTTTTAGAAGTAGTGGCGTCAGAAGCATTTTTGAAAGAAAAAGTAGATCCCGAAGATGAAAGGTTGTCACCCAGACATTGTAAAAACCTATTGGTGTAATTAGATTGTTCAATAAGGTTTTTAATATCTTTTGGGGCGACAGCTTCATCAATATTTTTTGTTTTAAAAGGAGAAGCCATAACAGGGTTATGTCCTTCTGTATTTGAAATAACAAAAGGTCCTTTTGGAGGAAACTCAGATCTAACTAAATTCCCATCTTTAACTTTCCAAGTTGAAATAACATTTGCTGAAAGCAAGTTTTCTTTGTTTTTGAAAGGATAAACCAGATTGTTTTTGATGGAATAAGCATGAAACCATTCAAAGAAAGGAATATGCATCTCAACCTCTTTTAGAAAACTGTAATATTTTTCTTTGAATGATGCAATTTGAGTAGCTGTGTGCGTACGTAAATACCATTCTCTATGGAGGTCATATTCCTCAGATTCAAGGTTTTTACGTAATGCTTCCCTATCTATAATAAATTCTGTGCTACTCATTGGGCATTATTCACAGAAGAATATTGAGCACCATGCATAGATGAGTATGTTGGAGATTGAATGGAAGATTCTATCTCAATATCATCATCTGAATGCTTATCATCGGTTTGATAAACTGGTTGAGAAATGTTTGAATTATTTTGTAATCCTGAAATATTGATTTCAGAATGTACGGGTTTTGAAAATTTTGAAAACTGTGATTGAGAAGTTACAGAAAAAGACCTTCTTGCTGAAGCAAAATCATTAGATGTCCCTGCTTCAGATCTGGAGGAAAAAGAGTTTCTTCTGTCGAAAAAAATTTCTACTTTCCCAGATTCATCCTGTTTTATTTCTCTTAGGAGAGGTGCTTGTCTAGGTTGTGTAGGGATAGCTCTATCAATAGACCATGACTGGGGGAGATCAATTTCATCCCACCTTATGAGCCTTGGAATCATGACGTTGGCCTTTGTCATGTCGGTGACAAACAAAGTAGTTTCACGATCTTGGGATTTAAGAAGGACCCTAGAATTACAAGTGTTCATGACCTTGTATTGAATCCTATAGATTAAAGCGGCTGGAATGGATCCTTCCGTCATGTTAAGACCATGAATTCGGATGTTTAGGAAGAGAGAATCAAGGATGTTGGTATCTAACAGGCTGACCGTTTTGTTTGGAAAACAGTTGAAATAAACTGGACCATGTCCAAGACTTGTTTCAACTGTTCCGATAAGGGAGTCTTGGAAATCATTGTTTTTATTAAACCTAATAAAAACTTTTAGATTATATATATTGTGTCTTCTGTTTTCTATTATCTATGCTTTCTACCTTTAGAAGTTGATTTTTAGAGAAACAAAATTTATGTTTCGGTTGTCTTTTGGGTTATATATGTACTCTAGCCAGCCTCTGCTTCACAGGTCGAGAATATATATATATATATATATATATATATATATATATATATATATATATATATATATATATATATATATATTGTGTCTTCTGTTTTCTATTATCTATGCTTTCTACCTTTATTGTTTCGAGTATGAGGTGATTTCTATTTTGTTTTTGCTTATTCTTTTCTTCAAGGCTCATAGTTAAACTATATTTTCTTCGACGATATGTATGTACTTTTTCATTTAGAGGTCGTAATACCTCACCACCTCTAATTTATGACTATAGCGTAAAGTTCTGTGTGGTAGGGTATTACAGGAGATATTCATGTTCTGCTTCAGGTATTTTTTTTTCAGGAAAACGATGCCATTTTGAGGGGTGGGGGCAACGAACCGGACCTTCAGAAAACCTGATTGGTTCATCTGGTTCACAGGTTAACTGTCAATTCGGTCGAATTTTTAATCGATTTTTTATAGGACGGTTTTTAAGATCAATCGAACCACCCAAATGATCGCTTTCCAATTAACTTGGTCGAATTGATCAGTCCGGTCCGATTTTTCATAACCTTGCTTAGAAGAATTTAGATAAATTTAGGGTGAAATTGCAAATATAAAATTTAGCATAGAACACCTGCAAATTTGTCATGTGTTCTTTTCATTTTTTATTTTCATTGGATTCAAACTTTTTTTATTTTAGATATTTTTAAATAAATAAATTATTATTTATTTATGGATATATATTTTTAAAAAAATATTTATATTTTTTATTATTTATATTATTACCATTACCAATTGAATAAGTAATAAAATATAAAAAACATTAGATGAGCAAGTTATTTTTGTAATTAAGTATTTTTTTTATATGTCATTTCTTTCTTCTCTATTAGGTTAACGTGGTTACTAAAATAACTTGGTCATATAGTAGCAGCACCATAAAAAAATATTACATTTATCTTGTTGCAAATGAGTTACCTTCAAAAATTAGATTAATGTAGGGGTGTACATGGTCCGGTCCGGTCCGAAGACTCGGCCCAGCCCCGAACACTTTAGGGGCTAATTTAGTGTGATTTCATCGGGTATAGGGCCGGGTAAGGATCTCAAAAATAGACCCAGTCATTATCTCGGGTCGGATTCGAGCCATAGCACGGGTCACCCGAACTCGGCCCGGTGGCCCGATCATCATACACAATTAATATTTTGTGTTATTAGTGATGGATGATGACTATTCTTATGTGGAATTTAAATATTGTAAACCTTAATATTTTATGTTATTAGTCATTATAAGACTATAAGTTAATGTTTTATGTTTAAAATGCATAAGACATGCATAATATTGTGTTATTTGTATTGATTTAAATATTTGGTATTATTAGACAATATTAGTATTAATTATAGTTATGCTTTAATTTTAGAGAAGGATTGGTTCTTGTTATATTTTTTTAAGTGAATTTTACTATGTGAATTGTGAAATAATGGTTGGAGATTAGGTGATTTTTACATGCTAAAGACCCGATTTTCACCCGGTTTTTATCCGATTTTCACCCGACCCGAATGTGCGTAGGTTTCATCGGGTCTATGATCGGGTTAGAGTCTAAAAATTAGGTCTGATCTATATTTCGAGTCGGGTCTGGATTAAGCCAAACCCAATGTGGCCCAACCCATGTACACCCCTAATTCAATGTATCTTTTTAGTAGTGACAATGAAATATGTGTATTAATATCTCGTTTACATTGACGATGACATCAAACTATATATATAGTATGATCTAAATCGATTTATAAAATAAAATTAATATAATTTATTATAATTTGGATAATATCTGTTTGATTTTTATTTTTAATTTAATTTAATTTTGTTCAAAATAATAGAATTTATATTACATCAATTTAAATTTATTTTTTAATCCACTCCGATTCAAATTATTGTAATAAATAAATAAATAATTTATTGATATATAATTTTAAAATATTTTAAATTTTAAAAGATATGTTTATTAATAAAAGAAAAAATATAAATATTTTAAAAAAATCTAAATATTTTAAAAAAATATAAACAAATAATTGATTTAATTTATTTATTTAAAAATTTATTTTCTCTTATTAATAAAAATTTGTCAACCTATATTTATCGAACTATATTAAACAATTGCAATTTTTTTTAAAAGAAAACATTCACACCTAATAACAATTGATATTAAAAATAGTTTAGGGCCATTTTTAAAAATAAATCATCATTTGTACAGCAACATTCTCATTTACTAGAATAAAATCTTATTATTTGATGTTTTAAGATCCAATTATACTTTTTCGATTATAGACAATTCCATGTTTTATTTGAAAAGTGCATCGAATTCGTATTCTAAGTAGTTATATATAACTCATGAGGAGAAAAGAGTGGGCAGTGACAAATCTAAATTTTTTTTACCGTCGAGCAAAATATATATAATATGATAATAAAGTAAATTTTAAAATAATTTAATATAATGAAATGAAATTAAATAATATAATAAAAACAAATAAATATTATTATTATTATTTACTACTGTTAGAGATATAATCATTAATGTTATCTTTTTCCATCAACTTAAGCTTTTGGGATGAGTGGTTTCATAATATGGTATTAGAACTTTATGTCTAAAAGGTTAAGAGTTCGATTTTTGGTAAACCCTAAAAAAAATATTGAAATTTCAAAATGATGATGGTAAAAAAAAAAAAATCTAAAAATAGTTTTTCAGTTATTACCCACTCATGAATTGTATTTAATATTTTTTATATCTCTTTTAATTATTTAGTCTTTTAAGTGAGGATTAAACTTAATTGGCCAAGGATTGGATCATGCACGCATGATCCATGGAAGGGCTACTAAAGCATACTCAATTGCATATGGTGCCATTGATTTATACTTCAAGATGCCAAGAACCAAGAATTATCATGAATAGCACTCTTGATTAGTAAGGATTAACATTTAGTGACATAGAAGACAATACATACAAATAACCCCAAACAATCTCGATTAGTGAGGCAAGAATCATGAAGAACAAACTACATCAGTCATGATTAAAGACTAAATATTATTTAGTCACTGCCATTTGGCACTAATAGACTTAATTCAACTATAGATGTAGAAATAACATAGTAACCCTGAAAAACAATTTCAAAGACTAAATAATAACCTGAAATGAATCTTAGGTACCAAAAAAATGCATTATTGGAATACAATTGACATTAACCTGTATATATCAAACCCAAAACAACAATAATGGGACATAATTTAAAACGATATTAACTACAATTTCTATTTAATTACGTGTTTAGAATTACATATATACGTACTGACATAACTTTAAGATATACTTCTAATTAAGATGCATATGTCATATACTAAGCCTTTCAAAACTAGAAAGAACTTAGTTCACTTAATTTAATTTCTGCCTTTCTGTACAATTTAATTTAATTTATATACAATTAACGAAGAAGTTGAGTCTAATTGGTTCATAATTTTGTTCTATGGACATGCTGGTGGCATTTGAATGCCTCCATAGACAGGTTTAACATTGGCACATCTTGCGCCAGAAGGAAGGATAGGTCCAAGAAGCTTGAGGTCTATGTTGTGAAGTTGAATATTTTCGCATGGGAATTGCTTACTACACCTTAAATCCACTGCAATTGGTGAAATTGTTGTTCCTTTTACATTTATAAAACCAACATTTGCTATCTTTACAAGTGATGGCTGCATGGAAATGTATAATATGAGCTAATTACTTGGATCAATTAATCATAAAAGAGAGAAAGGAAATAATAATAATAATAATAATAATAATAATAATAATAATAATAATAATAATAATAATAATAATAATAATAATAAAGAAACAAGTAGCGAACCTTCTTTTGGCAGATGCCTGGAGAACATTGATATTCTTGATCAATGATGATAGGGTTTTTAACATTTTCCATGGTAATATCACTATAGCTTATATCTGTTGCTAAACCTGAATACTTCTCTGGCCATGACTTTATTCTTAGGCCATTGGTTGTGCCAACCAATGTGCAATTCTCCACCCTAATTCCTCTCACTTCTAGCTCATCTTGATATTTTCCAAGACTACCAATACTGTCATATTTTATATTGTTATTCAACCAATACAAAATTTATATAATTTTTTGTTATGAAATCACTTTTTTCAAAAGTTTAAGCACATAGAAAGAAATACATGAATGAATGATTATATCTCTAAAATGTTTCTTTACACAATTTTTTTAGATTTACATAAATTTTTGCATAATTTTTTTTCTCTTTTTATTTGTATTATGTTATTTTTTTTAAGAAATAATAAAAATTAAACTTTAGACTTTTAGAAGCTTAAACTTTTGTGAAAAACAGGATCATTACACTTTTGAGTCAATAAACAGAATGAATAATAAGTATAGTTATGTTATTACCTAATACCATGTCCGGGGCCACACTTTAGTCTCTTAATGGTAACATTGTTGACCCCTTGAATCATAGAGACACAATCATCACCAGTTTCAATGTTGGATTTTGATATTTTGACATTGATGGAGTGGCTAATGTGGATTCCATCGGTATTGGGGCTGGTACCTGGTGCTGTGAGCTTAAGCAACCTAAGTCTAATGTTGGCACAGTTTGTGACAAATATGTGAAAGCCTTTGGGGTTCAAGGTTTTTATGTTCTGTATGATTCCATTGTTCACCCTGCTGAAGAAAATGCTCTGCATCGCCAAACACATCCATAAAACCTCAAACATTAATTATTGCCTAATGCTAAAAATATATGAAATATTTGTCCTTTTAAATTTAGTGTTAGTCAACCGTTAAAATATATATAAATATATTTTTCATGTGAATGTCGCACTTTAATTAAATGAAGATTGTTTAGGAACCATAAGGAGCTATAGCTTGTTTTTTTTTTCTTTTTTTTAATGTATTTGTTTTTTACTTTATATTTTTTAAGGTGGAAACTCAGGTGCAGTTAACTTCATGTAAAGTTAATAGTTGAGTGCCGTTAAATGGTTTGACTGATTTGACTAAATTTTCATCTAACGCCTCTCAACTATCAACTTCACGTGAAATCGACTGCACATCAGTTTTCACAATTTTTTAATTGTTGCTAAAATAAATAAGTAATTTTAAATATTATAAATATATAATTATAAATATTATATATGTATATATAATTATAGATATTAAATTAAATTAAACAATTTTATATTATTATTTTAAATTAAATCATATGTTGGTATATCATATACAGAGATATCAAGGATTAGTTATTTTTTTAGAATTATGCTACGTATACATTAAAATTAACTACTAAAATCTGTTACCAGTATAAAATATATATTGAAATATAAATACACATTGAAAATAAATTAAATCACACGTGTATTTATGCACAAATGCATTGGTGACTGATTTTAGTGGCTAATTTTAGTATACAAATAATATTTTTAATTTTTTTTTATATATATTTAAAGAAAAAGTAGTATGGATTAACATAAGTGGATTGATGAACTTACACTAGGAGCTCTAACACAGGCGCTATCGGAGTCGGTTTCACAATTCTCAGTTTGGGACCATGAATCTTTTCCTTGTCCATCAAAGGTGCCACCACCAATGAGTTTGATACCGGAGAGGTCTTGGAACATGAGCCATTCGCCGTCAACATACTCGCTGATGTCGGTTGTTGCAACGACGGTGCCTTCAACTTGGACCGTGACGGGCCCCGGAGTGGTGCACGGCCCGGCGAAGTACATTGCCGAAACCACGAACCTTCCTAGAGGGACCAGAACCCTTGCTTGCACTTTCGACTTGCATGTTGCTCTCCATGCGTCCATGAACGCCTTCATTATTACAATGCAATCTTTATCAAATGTGCATTATGGATTTATTTTTCATTTAGTTGTATTGTTTTTTTTTTTCCGTAAAATTGATAGATAAAAATCATAAAATAATAATTTAATCAAATTATTTAATAATTATCAATTAATAAATTAAGATAACTATATATGCTTTTTTTTATTTTATATGTAATAAAAATATAAAATACAATTGTTAAAAATAAATAAATTATTTTTGTAATTATATTTAATTAATTTTTATATATATTTTTTATTTTTAATTGATTTTTATTATACCAATAAATTATTAAAATAATTTGATTGAATTTAATTATTAAAATAATTTGATCATATATATAATATTATCAAAATATTATATAATTTTTTCATAAAATATCATTTATTATATATAATTTATAATATTTTTTGTTTTAAGAATTAAATTCATGATTTTTTTATTTTAGTAAAATATATTTACTATCTTAGCAAATATCAATTTAGTATTATTATTCATATTTAATTTGTAAAAAATAGATTAATAGTTAAATTAATAACTATTAATAAACTAATTTATTCTAATTTCTTTACGTCACATTACGTACTAATGCTATTAGTGGAATATATGACACTTGCTGGATATTTAGTGGAGTTTCAATGCAAAAAAGTGGAATTGGTACCTCTAAAATAGGATGCCACCTGTTCCTATAGCATGTATTATTCCAAAATTATTTTGTCAAATGCGTCAGAAATTATATTGAAATTTTTAGGATAGAACCTTTAAGGCATGCAGCCATACATGTATATATAGGGCAAATAATAGCACATACACATGAAAATTATGATATGGTTTGGAAAATGGTTTTTTAAAGATTTTTGTATGTGTAAAATATATTAATTTATGTGTTATTTAAATTAGGTTGGACTAGTAATCAATTCATTCGTTCATTTAATCAAGTATATAAATTCAAATTTTATCTACTTTTAAATTTATAATGGATTAATCCTTAATCTTTTAGGTTAAAAAATAATACTATAAAAAAATATAATAATACAAAATAGTTTTACGAAAATATGTAATCATGTATTATCATATCATTAAATACAACTAATTTTCAATTTTGTTATCTAAAAAATTATTTAAAACATAAATTTAATTGAATAATCGTTTTAAATTTTAGTACGTTAAAATTAAATATTTAAAAAGTTATTTAAATTCATAAATTTAATTGCGTAAAATTTCAGTATATTAAAATTACGCTAATATTTTTCCATGCCAAAAGTGGATAAATATGAGTATAAACCTAATTAAAAATACAGTAGTGTGTTGATAAAAAATAGTTAGCCTCATGAATTTTTATTCTAATATCTATATTTTTTACTTTTTTAGTGATACTGCTAGTCCTAACTTTAGATTCGGTGTGAATAGTGTGTTTTACTCTTTATTTTGTATTAACTTTTATGAATTGGAAGTTTGGAACACTACATATTTCCTTTCATGTTCTATAAAATTTTGTTTGTTGTAAAATGCGAATTATGCGATATTCTTGTTGCGTTTAACAAGACGTTCGAAATAATGCTGCGTGCTATTTAACACAAATTCCTAAACGTTACACTTTTATCATATATTAGCACATGCTTAAAATATATGCTTATTTTCATTATATTGAAGAAATTTTCAGCAAAAAGGTCAAATATTATAACAAAAAAAAAAAAACATATATATATACCTGAGTGCAATCAAACTTTCCATCAGGTTTGGCACCAAAGCTCATGACATTATTAATAATCTCACCAGGAGCAAGAACATCCTTAGCTACATTGCGACCCTCATAGATATCAGGCCCAGCAATTGGCCTTGCTCTTTCATTACCTTCTACCACAAAACAAGCCACTACCAACCACAAAATAACATCAACACCAACTCTCTTTGCAATCACCATTGTGCCTCAATTCACTAATCACAACTAATTCTAAAAATGTTTTTAAAAATGATTTTTTTTATTTTTTATTTTTTTTTTTTAGATTTTCCAGATAGAGGCCTCCAAGGGAGGCTATAGGAGAAGAAAATGTGAAAAAAAATTTATCCCTTTTTCTTTTGCCTCAGTATTTCACAGAGAATATATGGTTACTATTTTATTTCTATTTTGTAGCATCTATATCAACGGGGAATGTTAGATTTTCTTCTTAAATTGGTTAATCTAAATAAAAATTTTGTGCTTCATGCATGGGCATTGAGCTCCTAGATTGAATTCTGGATTTCCGTTCCAAAGTTGGCTATATATTTTCTCTAACTATACATATTAGATTCTTATAGAACCCCACACTAAAATAAAATATAACTTTAGTCCATTCATTCACTGTTTGCGTGGGAAAATATATATATATGCTTATGCTGCCACCACAATCCCTTAAAATATGCTTTCAGCGGCCACTCAAACTAACAAAGAATATTTCCATATTTTATCCGTCTCTTTGATTCTCATATTCTTTATCTTTATATATTCAAATTCACAACCCATTAATCTGAAAAAAAAAAAATCATTATTGAATTTATAACATGAGTTTTACGTTAGAAAAGTATAGAGAGACAATGGGAATATTAAATAATGTGAATAATGGATATGTGGGATGTTCAATTTAATAGATATGTAGATGATTATGTTGATTATTTTTAATTGTATGGTTATTTTTTTTATTCGATTTACTCATTCACAGTTAACAATGGCTGAATGTTTAATTTATTAGGTGTGCAGATGGTTATCCTAATGTTAAGGTTTAGAAGGTAATTTGAGGATGAAGTATTTTTTTATTTTATTGGATCAATTCAATATCCAATTGTTCACATTATTTACAAAAGTCATTATCTACTTAACAAAATTATTTTATATTTTAATTAAAAAATAATTAAATTCTGGAATTTGATCTACTATATAAAATTTGTTTATCTATTTTGTAATTTCTAGCAGCTACACTTTTTTCCTCTATATATATGATTGCCTGGGTAAATCAATTAATTACATATATAGAAAACAAGCACAAAGTGCCCTAGAAACACAAATAACACTCATTTAAGCTTTTTCTTTATGTTTTTACAGAAGAACAATATACTAAGAAGTCATCAAAATTTATTATTTTTTGATCATCAATTTCTTTAGCATAATTTTTTTAATCTAATAATTCAACAACATACTTTATCTTATACTTTTAAACATTAATAGTTAACTGATGACCAAAAATAATAAATTCCAATGATCCTCTGTACCATTCCTCTTTACAAAATTTCTAGAGATTATAAATTTCATATATTTCTATAACATGTGTTAGAATGATATGTTCAAAAAATATATAAGAATTCGTAGCTTACCTCAAGCCCTAACATGTTCTGACAAACAAAATTAACTAGTTCATAGCACAGTTAATCAATGATTTCCAAAACTGTTTTTCCTATGCCAAAGAAGAAAAAAAGCGACATAAAAGAGACATATAGCTAGTAATATGATAATGAGAGCAAAACTGGTTGATAGATAGTAACATGTTTGCTCTGTACATATATATCTTGAAGGGAACTAAATAAGAGAAGCCTAATAACATGATGAACCTTGAACCCCTTGAAGAAAGCAGAACACACTTTTTCTTGTGTTTTGAGCTACAACCGATTCATATACATATATAGCACATGAACATTTCTAGTCACATACATATATAAGCTAGCTACATGATTCATGAACTACTAGGCTTCTAAAACTTTAGGCTAAATTTTAAAAAACAAAAGAGAAAACAAAAAAGACTACTTCTACAGCAAATCGGCCGAAAAACTTGTATGTTGTTAAAACATATTTAATGTGTTACTGGCCAACCAAACCTTTCCTGTGAAGTTCTGTTCTATTATCAGCAATAAATCTTGAAGCAGCTTCATTGCACGTGATGTCTTCAACATGCATGTGCACAACTTTGCTTCCGTATGCTGGGTAGAATTTGTATTGGCATAGATTTTGATGAGTTGCTGATGGAGAAGTATTAGGGTTGTTGTTGTTGCTGCTTCCAAAACTCTTCTGCCTTCCAAAGAGTTTCTCTATTTCATAACCAATCTTTGCAAGTTCTGCATGGGGTGCCATTAGTATTATTTCTCAAAATAATTGAGGAATAATATTGCCTTTTTCTTTTTCTTTTGTGTGTGATGTTTTTTGTTTACTTGGTAGAAAAATTGAATGCAAAAGGGATATATATAGGTCCACATAAGGTATGACCTGATCTCATTATTAATTTTCTGCTTTGTGTGGGACCGAATCTTTTAAAAATAATTGTTAGAGCACTGAATAAGGTCGGCAAATAGAGCTGACGTGGCTACTCCAACAACAGAGATGATTTGTGATGGACTGCTGTGTTGGATATATGCCGAGTATTATTACATATGATTAACATTTTCTATATTTATTTTATATTTAAGTTAATGTTAAAATAGAAAACATTGAGATCTTATATAAAATTAGAAGAATAAATTAATATGTAAAATATAAATTGTCTAACCCATCAAAAATTTATTAGAATCAATTTACCAATTTAAAATTGTAATATCAATTTTTTTGATAATTAAATCGGTTGAAATTTTAATTATTATGATTAAGATTAATTAATTTTTTTTAGTAAAAGTAGTACTAATAATCCCTAGCATTTTCCTTATTACTATTATTTGTGGATGTTGGTTATGTTCTTCATCAATTTGTCTTCACGTTTTCTCTTGCAGTGTGTTTGTTATGTTTTGCTGCATGTAAAATGTCATATCTCAAATAGTTATAGTTTGCAATATCTACCCACATTTGCAATCGCCATTCAAATTTTGGAGTCTGTTACACTTTTATCATCTTGTAGCTTTTAAAGACACCAGATTGCCTTAAAAATTATATTCTTGTATTATTAGTTTTACTTAGTAATATTCCGGTAATATCAGAGAAACAAAAAAAAAACTAGAATTTATCTTATTTAGTATTATTAATTATTATGATAATTAATAATACTAAATAAGATAAATTATGGCTATTGTTTGTTAATTTTCTTTAGTTATCAAACATTTTTTATAATATTCAAATATTTATTACTATTTGTTAATACTTAATATACTGAAAAATAGTTAAATAATACATATATTTATATATAAATAATAATTAATGTTGACTAATTTGTGACTGATATATTTTACATGCACATAACATTTTTGTGACCGCGATTTTAGTGTATCAATTGGGAAATTGAATCACTTGTGTCCCCTGTATACTTGTGAAATCTCAATTCATATAGCAATAATCTCAATTCATCATCAATTCGAGGATCTAATACTAATTACATTCTATAAAGATGGAAGACAATTACTTAATGTTTGAGTTCAATGGTTATGGGAATATAATCAAATGTGTTGATGGAAGAAGACCTTATTATCTTAGGTTCATCTGATCATATATAATTCACAAAAACACGCAAGTGTTGTGGTGGACCAAGCTTGATTTACAAGGTTGTAATCTTTGATGATTTGATCGATCTTCCTACAAAGGAATTGTTCTCTTTAATTAATTCTTTCTTTTAGAAAAAGGAGAACAAATTGGGCTCCACAATTTCTCAGGATAAGGCCAGGGGATATTTTTTTTGGTATAGTATCGAATGCAATAAGGTAATTTAGAATAAAAGTGTGTGTATATCTATGTGTTCACGTTATTGGTGGTGTGTGTTATGTGCCTTTCCAAATAAATTTGATGAGAACACACACATGAATTTGTGACGGAATTCTGAAGTAGATAGGCTTCAAGCTAAGTTAAACATGATGATTTAGGGTAGAATATATATGGATGGCATAATAATAGTAAACATAGGATATTCTTTGAAGGTTTCATCTTCTTCATGACTTTTTCAAAGTTCCATGTTCAAAGTTCATACTCGTGATATATTGAAATCTTCTTCAAGCCTTTATATCTTAGTTACTATTATGGCGCATATGTATATACTTAATTACTTGTGTTATAAATCCTATGTTTTAAAAGCATAATAAGTTTGGCTCATTTATTTATTCATTTATGTATTGTTACATGTACCAAAACTAATACACATGAATTTGATAGTATAGTTTTTCGATGGGTTATTTTAATATGTTTATGCTAGTGTGGTTTCAGTATTTTGAAAGGTATTGCTAAGATTAGAGTAACACTTTTTTTTATTATTTAGCAAGTCTTTTTAAAGTGTCACTAAATTTGTGTTATAAAATACAAAAATTAAAATATGATTTTAATTTTAAAAATATTTGCATAACCATCATAGCCACTATATTTATAGGTATATTAGAATTCACCTTTTTATATACTATAATTATATGAACATTGAGATCTTATAATAAGGAAAAATGCTTTTAAGACTTAAAAATGTAAGACTGTTAGTAAAGTAGAAAATTTTATTACTCTACTTTATAATGCACAAAATTTGCATCACATTTTGTGAAAACTCATACTGAGTGTAGAGTTTGTGAAGGTGAGTGAGAAGAGTTGAGAGAGAGTACTTAGAACATGCGGAATCAGAAATAAAAGAATGGAATTAATGATGAATCACATCCAATTCAGCTGTACAATGGTGTTTATATACACAACTAAAAATATAACTAATTTCTAATTATAGCTAACAAACTCAGATTAACATCTAACTCTAATTAAATTATTCAGTACTTAAATAGTAGCTGCAGCATAACTGCCTCTATATATGTACATCAATGTGAGTTATGTAGTGCATCATTCTATCTCTTCTATTGCTTGTGAATGAGCTCTATTGTCTACATCCCCTGCAAGCTAGGAGCATGGAAATTCAACATTCTTATCTTGGAGTGAAAGGTGCTAAAGGGTCCAGGAGTCAGCGCTTTGGTAAAGACGTCGGCTAATTGATTAGCTGAAGTAACGGGAAGAAGTTTGATCATCCCACATTAAGCCTGGTCATGCACAATATGACAGTCAATTTCTATATGTTTGGTACATTCATGGAAGACGGAATTTGTAGCAATATGCAAAGCCGATTCATTGTCACAAAACATACGAATGGGCTTAGACAATGGAAGTCTAAAGTCAGCGAGCACATAAGAGAGCCAAAGACCTTCACATGTGGCCAAGGCTAGGGTGCGATACTTAGCCTCGGTAGAGGATCTAGCAACAGTGGTCTGTTTTTTACTCTTCCAAGAAATTAGGAACTTTTCAAAGAAGAAACAAAAACCAGAAACAGAACGCCTTGAGTCTGAGCAGCTGCCTCAATATGAATCTGTAAATGCTGTGAGAGAAAGATTTGGAGAAGGAGGGAAGAGAACAGCATTGGCGGGTGATTGCTTGAGATAATGAAGGATATGCAAGGCCGCCTTGAAATGAGAATCAGTAGCACAATCAAGATATTGACTGAGTTTGCTTACCACAAAGGTAATATCTGGCCTAGTGTTGGTGAGGTAAATGAGTCTTCTAATTATTCTACGATAGGCAGTAAAGTCCTCCTCCTTCGTACCAGTAGTTCTTGAAAGTTTCACTGTGTAATCAATCGAAGTTGATGCGGGTTTGGCATACTCGAGATGAAACTCCTTCAAGAGCTCCATAGTATACTTGCGTTGATAAAGAGCAAAACCTTGAGTGCTTCTAGCTATCTCCATACCCAAGAAGAATTTGAGATTATCCAAGTCCTTAATTTTGAACCAATCATCAAAGAGTTTCTTTATATATTAAATATCTACCAAACAGTCTCCAGGTACCACTAAGTCATCAACATAAATGAGAATACAAGTGAAGCCTCGAGGGGACAGCCTTGTGAACAAACACGGATCAGCCTTGGATTGCAAATAACCTGATTCTGACATAACAAAGCAAAGTTTGGTGTTCCATTAACGACTCACTTATTTTAACCCATAGAGGGATTTTTGGAGTCTACACACCATCTCCGGAGGTGCAGCCAGGCCTGGTGGAGGCTTCATGAAGACTTCTTCTGACAAATCGCCATGGAGAAATGTCATGTTCACATCCAATTGGTGCACGTACCAATCTTTGAAGGCAGCAATGGCAAGTAACAAACGAAATATAGTCACTTGGGCAAAACCAAGAATTTGGGTAAAACCCTTGGCCACCAAACGAGCCTTATACCTTTCGATGGAATGATCTTGCTTGAGCTTCACTTTGAGCACCCATTTGCACCCAATGGCCTTCTTTTCCTTGGGCAGTTTGGTCAGAATTCATGTCTTATTTTCATTTAAAGTATCAAGTTTAGCTTTAATAGCTTGTTTTCAACAGTCATCAAGAACAGCTTGCTCATATCTTGTAGGTGTAGAACCTATGCACAATTACTCAAGAGGGGGGGTGAATTGAGTATTGCAACAACAATGAATCTTTTTGCGAAAGTTAAAGACAATATACAAAAGTGTTATTGTACTAGTATTTTTCCAAGAGCTTAACTCAATTGCTAAGCATTTATAAGGAGCTTTTACTTTCCAATAGACACCAACTCAAATAAATTGATCAAGCTTTTCACCAATCGGACTTAAGCTATTTCTTAAGTACTTACGAAGCTACTTTTCAATCACAATTTATTTGCTCAAAGGTAAAAGACAATAATATAGAAGAGATGAGTTTGGAGAGATGCAAACGCTATTTAGAGTGGTTCGGCACAATCCTTGTCCTACGTCCACTTTCTTTCTCAATCGCTATTGAGAAGTTCCACTATTGCCAAGCTTCAAGGTGCTCGCGCAAAACCTTTTACAATCCGAGTCCTTAGTTTCTAACACCTCACGGTATATGATCACCACTCGTATACTAACCCACTCCACTTAGAGACTCCTTCTCTAAGATTTGCCTTGAGTACTTAGTATACTTCTTTGGTATCCTCACCGACTATAGTGTTTATAACTCTTGACTCAACCTTGGAGATCACACTCCAATTTACAAAGTGTTACAAGAAAACAATTCTCAAAGAATTGTTGAGATGAAATGAGTACTCTCTAGAAGAGTGTATGATTACAAGTTTAGTACTATTGAACCAATTGATATTGCTCTCTCAAATTGTGTATTATAACACCTTAAAAATGTGTAGAATGAAAGAATATGAACAAGATAGTTTGCAAATACTCACATATTTGAAATAAGGCTTTAATCCATCTATTTATAGACTTCCCAAACCTTAGAAACGTTGGGGAGTTAATGGGATGGAGCCGTTTTGTTAAAACTAGCCGTTTTTTATGTTTTTGAATCATTTGCATCGATGCATAACACTTTGCATCGATGCAAATGTGTCTTTGAAGCTGAAATTTGAATTTTCAGCTAGGTTGCATCGATGCAAACATCTTTGCATCGATGCAACAAGTCGTTGCATGTTTTGCATCGATGCAAGATGAGTGTGCATCGATGCAAACCTTAAAGAATGGCTTAAAATCACTTCAAAATGCTTAGGATTGATCTCAAACTTGTTGGAGTCAATTCCTATGCTTTTGTACCTTTGAAAACAGGTTTTTAAACCATTTGGCTAGCATCGAATTGCAAGATGTGCATCAAAACATTTTGTGAGTGTGTGTTGAGAGATTTAGCAATTGGTTCTTAACAAGAATTTACCTAAGTCCTAAGACACTATACTTGTCTTCAAATGTTGTGGACTTGAGTTTCTTGTTGTTGTTGTGTTGCTTTCAACTCTTCATTCCTCAACGTTGAATGTTGGTTGATCTTTCAACATGCTTGTTCATTCAAGTTGTTTGTTGGTTTGTCTTTCATGTCGTTTGTTGGTTTGTCATTCATCAAAACCTACGAATACAAACTTCGCATACAAGCAACATGATTTACAATTTCCCCCTTTTTGATAATGACAAACCAATTTTGAGGATATGCATTTATAAATGATTTTGAAAGCAACAATAATGCACTTTGTTTTATAGAAAGCTTTGGAGAAGACTTCACAAAAAAAATTTTGCAGGAGTTCCCCCTAAATATGTGCATTTGTTCCCTTAAAGGGCGTTTATCAAAGAAAACGATTTAGATATCAAAGTTTTTGCTTAGCGGAAGTCTTTTTGAAATCATTGTTTCGCAAACTTATTTCTTCTTTTCAAATCCTCAAACTTCTTCTTTTTCAAGAGTTCAAAATTTCAAATATCCTCAAACTTCTCTTCCCCCTTTTGACATTATCAAAAAGAAAGGAGTTTGAAATGTGTCATAGAAGCATGCATAAAACAATGAATTTTTTTTTTTAAGTTCAATTTCTCTATTAATTTCAAGGATGAGATATTCCCCCTTTCAAAAAGAATTTGATTTCCTCTTTTTATATATATAACAAGCATGCATAATTCCCCCTAAAGAAGTGAAATATATTAAAGCATGCACATTAACTTAAAATAGGGGTACCAAGCCTATTTTGAGTTATTCACCAAATAAGCATACAAGCATTAATCATTAAACAAAATTATGAAGGAAGTATCAAAGTATTTAAACCATAATAGAAATCCTTAGCTTACTAGGAGTTAGTTTAACAGTTCATATAATCAAATAAACATAAAGCAATAAAAAGTGACTTGTGATGGTTCAATTTCTTCAACTTGAACACTATCCTTTGTTGAGCTTGTAGAGGCTTCATTTAAATATTTTTCTTTGTCTTCACCATTCAAATTTAGTGAATCAAAGTTTTCTACATTTTCATCAAAATCTTTTCTAGCACAACAACGGTTAGTTTCATCATGAATACTTTCTTCCATAGTCATGATGTGTTTATTATATACTCTAAAAGCTTTGCTAGTTAAAGAGTAACCTAAGAAGATTCCTTCATCAGCCTTAGCATCAAATTTGCCTAAGTTATCTTTTCCATTATTTAGAATAAAGCATTTACAGCCAAAGACGTGAAGGTGGGAAATATTTGGCTTTCTTCCTTTGTACAATTCGTACGGTGTTTTCTTAAGAATAGGTCGAATGATAATCCTATTCATAACATAACACGCGGTACTAACCGCATCCGCCCAAAAGTACTTAGGAATATTAGCCTCATTGAGCATAGTTCTCGCCATTTCTTCTAAATGACGATTTTTCCTTTCAACCACACCATTTTGTTGTGGTGTTCTAGGAGAGGAAAAATTATGCTCAATGCCATTTTCTTCACAAAAAGTTTCAAAAAGATTGTTTTCAAATTCTCCACCATGATCACTTCTAATAGATGATATATGCAAATTCTTTTCATTTTGAATAACTTTGGCTAATCTTTTGAATGCTCGAAATGCATCACTCTTGTTTGCTAGAAACAAGGTCCATGTAAATCGAGAGTAATCATCAACAATAACTAAAGCATAGTAATTGCCACCAAAGCTCATAGTCCTGGAAGGACCAAATAAATCCATGTGCAAAAGTTGTAATGGCCTTGTTGTTGAAACAATGTTTTTAGATTTAAAAGAGGCCTTTACTTGTTTTCCCTTTTGACATGCGTCGCAAAGGATGTCTTTTTCAAAACGTAGCTTTGGTAAGCCAATTACTAACTCTTTAGAGACCAACTTGCTAAGATGGTCCATGTTAGCATGAGCTACTCTACGATGCCATAACCAAGTTTCATCATTTTTACTAACAAGGCATTTCACATCATTTGAGGAAACTTCATCTATATTAATCATGTATACATTGTCAACACGGTGTCCAATTAGCACAATTTCATTAGTGTCTTGCCTTTTTATTAAACAACATTTTGAGTCAAAGGTAACTAAGTTTTCTTTGTCACAAAGTTGGCTAACACTAATGAGATTATGTTTGAGACCTTTGACAAGTATAACATTATCTATGGAGGTAGAAGAATTTTTACCAACTTTTCCAACGCCGATTACTTTGCCGGTGTTGTTGTCTCCATAGATCACATTTCCTCCGTTTGTAGGCTCTATTGCGGTGAACTTTGATTCATCGCCGGTCATGTGTTTGGAGCATCCACTATCAACATACCAATTTGTATCCTTAGCTCCAACACGTACCTACAAAACAATTAAAATTGGGATTTAGGTACCCAAGTGAATTTGGGTCCTTGATGGTTAGTATGAGCATAATGCCCATAAGGTGCCCTTCTCGTATCTTGACTACGAAAGTTTATATGTTTAATTCTAGTAAAGCATACGGGTGCTATATGACCTACTTTATTGCAATAATGACATATGACATTTGGATTATGCATCCTATGCATGTTTCTAAATGGTTGCCTAGATTGTTTCCTAAATGCAACATCTTTTGATCTATATGCATTGTGATTATAATTTCTAAATGAAGCATGTTGAGGAGGATGTTTAAAGGCTTCATTCCTTTTAGGCATGCTTGCCTTTTGGGCTTGCGGTTGCCTAATAGGAGTTTTAGTATTTTTAAATTTTCCTTTTTCAAAACCTAAACCTTCCTTATTATGAACATGCTTTTGATTTTTCAACATTTTATCTAAGTTCTTTGAAGATTCATTGAACTTAGCTAAAGTGTTCTTAAGATTTGTAATTTCATTTTCATGCATTTTACAAGATTTGTATGGATCACTACTTGTGCTACACTTATCTTTTCCAAGATTGATATTCTCATTTTTCAACATCTCATTTTGTTTTAAAAGATCCATATTCTTTTTCTTTAGGAGAGAATAATCTTGGGTAAGTTTTGTGTACACCTCAAGTAAGGCATCATATTCATCTTGTAAATTAAAAGAAGTGGAGTTGTCATTACTAACCTTTTCTTCGCTTGCCATTAAGCAAAGATTTGCAACCTCGTCGTCATCGGAGTCGGATTCATCCTCGTTCTCCCATGATATGTATGCTTTCTCCTTCTTCTTAAATTTCTTGTTTTTGTCCTCCTTTTGAAGTTTTGGACAATTGGGTTTAATGTGTCCAACTTCTCCACACTCATAGCATTTTGGTACCTTTGTTTTGCTCTTGAAGTTTTTCTTCATTGCAAACTTATTGAATCTTTTTAATAAGAGTGCAAATTCTTCATCTCCTTCTTCTTCATTATCATCACTCTCTTCTTGTAGTGATGTTGTTTTAAGGGCGAGACTTTTCTTCTTGCTTTCTTCACCTTTTTGTCTATTTAGCATAGTCATCTCATAGGTGAGAAGATTACCTCGTAGTTGATCAAATGTAAGTTGATCATAGAGCCTTCCTTCCACAATGGCGTTCACTTTGGAGTTCCATTTTGGTGTAAGGCTTGTAAGCACCTTGGTCACAATTTGTTTATCATTGTATTTTGTGCCAAGCATGCTTAGGTTGTTGAAGATCTTGGAGAGTCTTTCAAGAGCTTCTTCAATGCTCTCTTCATCTTTCATTTTAAAATTTTCCCATTCATGAACCAACATAAATACCTTTGATTCTTTAACGTGGTCGGTTCCTTCGTAAGTGATTTGGAGTTTATCCCAAATCTCTTTAGCGGTTTCACATGTAGAGATCTTCATATAATCATGCTCGTTAAGTGCACAATGAATGAAGTTGATGGCTTTATCATTCATTGCCACTTTCTTCCAATCATCGTCATTATATTCACTTTCTCCTTTCGGTACTTGCTTTAAGACGGAGACTTCTCCTTCTTTAGCGCTTGTTGTCTTTGTTGGAATGTGATTTCCATTCTCAATCACTTTCCAAATTCTCACATCTTGAGAACGGATCCAAATTCTCATCTTATTTTTCCAATAAGAGTAATTTGTTCCGCTAAAAAGAGGAGGTCTAGCGGTTGAGTTACCTTCACTAGTGTTGTTGTTGTTAAAGCTTGTGCTTGCCATGATCTTTTCCCTTAAACGGTTAAGTCTTTCAAAGGGTTAAGCTCTGATGCCACTTGTAGAACCTATGCACAATTACTCAAGAGGGGGGGTGAATTGAGTATTGCAACAACAATGAATCTTTTTGCGAAAGTTAAAGACAATATACAAAAGTGTTATTGTACTAGTATTTTTCCAAGAGCTTAACTCAATTGCTAAGCATTTATAAGGAGCTTTTACTTTCCAATAGACACCAACTCAAATAAATTGATCAAGCTTTTCACCAATCGGACTTAAGCTATTTCTTAAGTACTTACGAAGCTACTTTTCAATCACAATTTATTTGCTCAAAGGTAAAAGACAATAATATAGAAGAGATGAGTTTGGAGAGATGCAAACGCTATTTAGAGTGGTTCGGCACAATCCTTGTCCTACGTCCACTTTCTTTCTCAATCGCTATTGAGAAGTTCCACTATTGCCAAGCTTCAAGGTGCTCGCGCAAAACCTTTTACAATCCGAGTCCTTAGTTTCTAACACCTCACGGTATATGATCACCACTCGTATACTAACCCACTCCACTTAGAGACTCCTTCTCTAAGATTTGCCTTGAGTACTTAGTATACTTCTTTGGTATCCTCACCGACTATAGTGTTTATAACTCTTGACTCAACCTTGGAGATCACACTCCAATTTACAAAGTGTTACAAGAAAACAATTCTCAAAGAATTGTTGAGATGAAATGAGTACTCTCTAGAAGAGTGTATGATTACAAGTTTAGTACTATTGAACCAATTGATATTGCTCTCTCAAATTGTGTATTATAACACCTTAAAAATGTGTAGAATGAAAGAATATGAACAAGATAGTTTGCAAATACTCACATATTTGAAATAAGGCTTTAATCCATCTATTTATAGACTTCCCAAACCTTAGAAACGTTGGGGAGTTAATGGGATGGAGCCGTTTTGTTAAAACTAGCCGTTTTTTATGTTTTTGAATCATTTGCATCGATGCATAACACTTTGCATCGATGCAAATGTGTCTTTGAAGCTGAAATTTGAATTTTCAGCTAGGTTGCATCGATGCAAACATCTTTGCATCGATGCAACAAGTCGTTGCATGTTTTGCATCGATGCAAGATGAGTGTGCATCGATGCAAACCTTAAAGAATGGCTTAAAATCACTTCAAAATGCTTAGGATTGATCTCAAACTTGTTGGAGTCAATTCCTATGCTTTTGTACCTTTGAAAACAGGTTTTTAAACCATTTGGCTAGCATCGAATTGCAAGATGTGCATCAAAACATTTTGTGAGTGTGTGTTGAGAGATTTAGCAATTGGTTCTTAACAAGAATTTACCTAAGTCCTAAGACACTATACTTGTCTTCAAATGTTGTGGACTTGAGTTTCTTGTTGTTGTTGTGTTGCTTTCAACTCTTCATTCCTCAACGTTGAATGTTGGTTGATCTTTCAACATGCTTGTTCATTCAAGTTGTTTGTTGGTTTGTCTTTCATGTCGTTTGTTGGTTTGTCATTCATCAAAACCTACGAATACAAACTTCGCATACAAGCAACATGATTTACAGTAGGTTCTATGGTGTTAGTGAGTGCTATAGAAAATGCTTTGTGCTCAAGTGATAAAGATGCATAGTCCAGATAATTGAAAAGGGGTATTTAGGTGAGGGTGTAGGAGCAGAGTTAGAAGAAGTTTGAAAACAATGATAGTCGTGGAGATAAGCTGGTTTGTGTTTATCCCTAGTGGATCTTCTTAATGCATGCGGTGCTGGTGTATGTACTGTACTAGGTGCATATGGTACTATAGGAGAAGTACATGGGACACTAGAATTATGAGATGCAGGTGAGACTGTGGTATTAGTGCTGCCTAAGGATGCATGAGTTGAATTAGAGGGCAAACATGAATAAGTATGAGAATGTGAGGAAGTAGGCATTATGGCATTAGAGGAAAGGTGAGTGGAATCATCAACATCATTCATGAAATACAAAGAAGGAGTGTTGTTTATAGTAAAATCAACCCTTTTATTGGATGATGGTGAAGGTTCAATGTTATGAAAGGGAAATCAATGCTCATAGAATTGGATATATCTTGAGATTAAAACCTCTCTGGTTTGAGCATCCATAAGTACATAGCCCTTGGTACCAGTTCTAAAACCTAAAAAAATACATTTTTGAGCTCGTTTATCTAGTTTCTTTCGATGGGAAACTAAAGTGGAGGCATACGCTAAGCACCCAATAATTTTAAAATGATTGATCAGGCAGTTTATTGAAGAGTTTTTCATATGAACTGCAATCATTAAGAACGGAGCTTGGTACCCGGTTCATAATGTGTACAGCATATGCAGCTGCATAATGCCAAAAAATTTTAGGTAAATTCGTGTGAAAAAGCAATGCTCTTATCATATTTAAAATTTCTTGGTGGTTATGTTCCACCACACTATTTTGTTGAGGTGTCTCAACACAAGAGGTATGGTGAATAATGCCTTCTTTTTGAAAGAAATCACCTAAGAGAAATTTCTCGCCATTGTCTGGCCTTATGCATTGTAATTGAATTGCGTTTTTATGAATTGAACAAATTGTTTCAAACAAGAGGATGTCTCAAATTTATTTTGCATGAAGTACAACCAAATAAATCTTGTTTTGTCCTCAACTATAGTAAAAAAATACTTGTGACCGACAATTGAAGGAATGTTAATGCGGCCCTAAATGTCTACATGAATGAGGAAAAAATTTCTCTCTGATTGAGTGATGCTAGTGCCAAATGAAATTTTCTTTTGTTTGGCAAAGTGACAAGAGTCACAAGGCACACCAGCACTAGGACAAATCAGAAAGGGATATTTCTTTTTCATAGAACTAAGCCTATCTAAAGCTAAGTGTCCTAATCTTTGATGTCAAATGCTACTGTCTCCAATGGAATGTGTGATGCTGTTTATGTTGTGCTGAGATTCATGTGTAGTGTGAATGTTATGGTTGATGTCATGTGTGAAAATAGTCTCTTTATTCATGATGTATAAACCTCCTAACTGTTTAGCAGCTCCAATCATTCTTGAGAAAAGGAGTTCCTGGATCTTATATGAATTTTTATCAAAGAAAAAAACACAAAGTAAGGATTTAGTGGCACGTGAAACAGAAATAAGATTGAAAGAGAAGGTCGGAACATAAAGAACATTTGTCAAATACAAATTAGCTAAAAAGAAGACTGTTCCACAGATGGTTGCAACAGTCTTTGAACCATTTGGCATCTTAATTGTTACTGGATTAATGTGATTATATTATTGAAAGAGTGTCAGTGAAGAAGACACATGCATAGTAGCACATGAGTCTAGGATCCAATCATGGTTTTTCAATTTATAATTCGTAGTTGAGAGTATTTGGAATATACATGCATATGGAGCAAGTACAGGTGATGCCAAGTTTCCACTATGAGCAGGTTGTTGGTCATGTTGAAAAAGAACAATTAAAGCCTCCTTTTGTTTGTCTGAAAATAAACCATCAATACTGATTCCATTTTCACCCTTAGGAGTGGTAGTGTTGCTGAGTTCTACATTTTCTTCAGTAATTGAGCTGTTCACACTAAAAGCATTGACTGTCTTGCATTGCATATTTGGGGGATATCCATGTTTGGCATAGCAAGTATCCACCGTGTGTCCGTGCTAGCCACAATAAAAATAGAGTTTTGAGACTCCTCTGCCTCTGCCACGGCCTGAGTGCCCTCTCCCTTGATAATTTGAGCTTGTTCCGCCATCCCTTTCTTTGTAGTCATTTATCACTGCATTGATCAGCATTCTCGGGTCAGGGTCACCATGATGAATCTGTCGTTCTTGCTGGAGAAGCAAGGAATAGATTGTATTGATGTTAGGGAAATGCTTCATCAACATTACTTGAGATCGCACAGTGGCATATTGATCATTAAGTCTTCAGAGTAGCTTAACACTATAGGATTCAAGTCTGTACCTCCTCATCATAGCAAGACCACAAGAACAAGTCTCTCCACAAGAACATACTGGAATAGGATCTAAACTCATCTAATTCCTCCCAAATCACTTTGAGTTTGGTGAAATAAACTGTAATTGTGAGCTTCTCTTGCCGCAATTTAAACATTTCTTCCTCTAATTTTCCAATTCTGAATAAATCCCCTTCATAGAACCTATGCCTAAGGTCTTTCCACAATTCACATGCATCGTTGCACCACAACACACTTTGTAATATCTCAGGACTAATTGAAGTATGCAACCAAGACAGGACAATCGTGTTGTTTCTTTTCCAAGCATCAAAGGTTGGATCAGTCTCATTAGGTCTAGCTGGGGTTCCATCAATAAATTTGATTTTATTCTTGGACTCGAGTGAAAGCCAAACAGATCATGCCCAAGCATGGTAGTTATAGGTAGTGAGAAGAGATGGCGCCAGAGATATACCTAGATTCTCGCTTGCATGTAAGAAGAAATGGCTCGAAGGATCTTGAATCAGATTCATGTTCAATTTGTTCATCTGTGCTTGGAACGTGGAAAATTGTTTCATCATTTGAGCAAAATTTTGAAAATCACTAGCTGTAAAATTCTGGTTTGAACTTGGATCCATTGCTTCTTCCTGTGCCATGGTTGCCATTGATGACCCTTCGCACTAGAGAGCCAACTCTCATGATTCTTGCACTGTTGAGAAGTTCTGAAATTCTCGATCTTTACACTTTCCGCGCTCACTGCACCATGTGAAAACTCATGCTCTGAGTGCAGAGTTTGTGAAGGTAAGTAAGAAGAGTTGAGAGAGAGTACTTAGAACACGCAGAATTAGAAATGAGAGAATGGAATTCATGATGAATCACACACTCAATTTAGTTGTACAATGGTGTTTATATACACAACTAAATATAACTAACTTCTAACTATAGCTAACAAACTCAGATTAACATCTAAATCTAGTTAAGTTATTTAGTACTTAAATAGCAGTAGCAACATAACTGCCTCTGTATATGTACATCAGTGAGTAATGTAGTGCATCACTCTATCTCTTCTAATGCTGGTGAATGAGCTCTATTGTCCACACATTTTAAGATAGACTTTAAAATTTCAATTAATCTGATCTATCTGTACTATTAAATTTTAATTTATGATTCACATTAGTCTTTAGTGTTATTTCTGTTAATTTATCATTCATGACAAGTCGATATGCTGATATATATAACCGGACAAATGCTACCTAAACATGTAAATTTGAGAAGAAAGGAGAAATCTCAACAACATATACAACCACAAATAAGCAATGTTAACAACACATCCATTTGATTGATCAACCCACATTATCATCTACTCATAAAGCACTGAAAAAATAACCGTAAGCCCTAAGTGCCATTACTATCTAATAAAAAAAAACCTCATATATACATGCAATGCCAAAATCGAGAACACACTTTTCATTGCAATGTCATTTATTTCCTTACAAAATAGTGTTGTTTATAATTAGTTTAGAGATTTTGGAGATGGAAAAAGAAGGATTCAATTGAGAATGAATGTTAAAAGTATAAAAAGAGTACATACTTATATGGTGCTGTCTCTGGTGGCTTTGTTTTTAGTGTGCCTATAATAGCTATAAGTTTTGGACCAATAAAAAGGAGACACATAATGGATTGACTTGTATGTGAAGAAGCTTTTGACTAAGGTGAAGAGATGGTAAATATAATAATCAAGAATGATAATTGTTGACTTGCATGTGAAGAATCTTTTGACTAAGGTGAAGAGATGGTAAATATAATAATCAAGAATGATAATTGTTTATGTGAGTGTTTTATTTTTTGTGCATGACATTAGCTGGGTGACCCGACCCACACCAAGAGAAGAGAACTGAATACAACCCGATTCACAAACAATCCATTTGTGCTGAACCCATGCCATAGCTGTTGCATCACCTGAAGAATTGTGCCTGCGATACAGCTACTGTGCAAATTGATCTATTGGGCAAGGCAAGCACAGAGAGACATAGATAAGATGATGGTCTGAGTTAGGCAAGAGACATCAATCAGAAATCGAACGGCGTTGCAGTCCTCTCGGCGGTGATTTCACGGTATTCTCGGCTGGTCGTTAGCTTGAAGACAAGGAGATGGAGATTTGGTCACAGGGTACATTGCTCTTCGATTCTTAGAATTGGAGTGAGGTGGCGGCGGCTTTCGTTGGTAGGAGCAGAACCTCTCCTAGCAGCGGCAATGATTGGAGGACCTATGGCAGAACAGCCTCCTTCTTCAACCTCAATGGCGATTTGCGTAATGGAGCTCAATGAGAGGAAAATGCTGCTGCACGCCTCTCTTTGGTCCATAGCTGCGCTGTTGGAACGTTGGCGGCATCGCTGCTGCTACCTATTGGCAGTGGCTCCCTCAGTTGGAGATATCAATGTTGGAGAAAGAATCAGTTGTGAATGATTCATTTGTGCATTACTAGTAGTATCATCCCTGTTTGGTGAGGTTCCATAGTTCCCAGCCTCCCTTCGTCATCTCCGATGGGCCACGGCAACACCATCTTTCCGATGACACCTATACTGTCAAATTATACTCACACTCCTCATGTATTATCAATGTCCATAAATAGACATACGGTAAAAAGAATTTTTTTTTTTTTTTTTTATCATACTTTACATCATTAAGGGTTAGGACACTTTCCTCTCTTAAACACAACACTAATTATTTCAAACTACTATTCCACATGTCAACATGGTATTGGATAGTCAAAGAATAGCCATTTTTAGACATCAATATCTTGGCCACCAGATACTTGGCCTACTTATATACAAGAGAATAGCTTTAACTACTTCTAAAAATTACTAACTGTGACTGTAACTAACTAATTGTGATAGTAACTAATTTAAACTATTAAATTAAATATATGAGTCTAATGTTTAGTTAGTTCACTATGATAATTTAATATGCCAATTTGACACATTACTTCTGAAGATTAATGAGATGAACCTAGAGATTAATAATAAATCATAAAATCAAAATTAGAATCCGAATCGAAATAATTGGAATTTTGTAGGCCATTTAAAACCCAACCCAAATTTCAGAAAATGACCTTTATTCCAACTAAGTATGGCAGTATATTGTTGAAACTTGAAACTAGTGTCAGCATAAAATGGAATTAAACCACTTTAATTAATTAGGAACAAAATATACATTTGAAAGGATATGCAAAAATAAAATAAAGTTACAAATTCAGTGCCATGACCGGCCAGAAAGTTCATTGGAGGTTCACAACTTCACAATAACATTCATGCCATGTAGAATGCGTGAGTCACCAAAATTTTTAATAGCTTTGCACTTTCATGTGGTAGAATAATCTTTTTATCTCTAACTTTAATTTTATGCCTATCCATCAATCATAATATCATATCATATATATCTATCTCTTCATTCCTCATAATTAAGAATAGGATATTTTCTGTGAACAATTTAAAAAACTAACTGTTGACTACTTATCCTTACTCACCAAAAAACTGTTGACCGGTTTGTATTTATTCAGGTTCTTTCTCCTTAGTCTCTAACTAGTTTCATCATTGTATTTTTCTTTTTTTTCTTTTGGGTTATTCTCTTTTTATTTCCAAAGTGTTGAAAGGAATCAGATGATAAAGATGAAGAATATATATATATATATATATATATATATATATATATATATATATATGAGATTCAGTTACTTTCCATTGGGGAATCTGTCCCTATTTACTTTATTTATTTCTTTACAGCTATATATTCCTCATCATCAAGTGGTACTGTGTGTTAATAGGAGAAATATATATGATAAATGGGTGATTTCATTTTCTATAATTTATTACTAGAATGTCTTGAGCCACAAAATTATCAAAAAGAAAAAATATTTACACAAACTCATTTATTAAGATTATGTTCTTGAGTAAACTTATGGTTTTGGCTAAAATATCTGTTTCATCTTCACCTTTTAAGTATATCTGTTTATTTTGATGACTATCATCAACGTTATGAATTGTTAAGTGAAAGAATATATCAATAGAAAAATAAAAATAACTAAAAAAAAGAAGAAGAAGAAGAAATTAAAATATAAATAAATAATAAACTTCATAAAATTTTGAAACTAAAGGGTCATAATAAAAGAAAAGGTAAAAGACGTAAATAAAATTGAAAGAAAGCGGAAAAGAAATATTTAGTTTTTTTCTATAAATTTATTTATATGTTAGGAGGTTTAGAATGCTTTGTCAAATAATTTTAATTTTTTTATACTAACTTTAAAACTCTTATTTATAGAAAATTTAATAATTAAGAAATTATAATTTTTATATCTAATAACTTACTAAGATCCCTTGTTGAAATTTTTTTTATTAGTCTTTTTGTTGAAGACCTATCCCGTAGACACCTTGGACAATTATAATTTCAACGAGAGAGTACCAAGATCACTTTGTTGAAATTTTCTTTGTTAGTTTTTTGTTAAAGACATAGTCCCATAGACACCTTGGACAATTTTAAGTTTAATGAGAGAGTGCATAACTGTAATTGTTTTTAAAGTTAATTTCAATCTATACTTGAAACTTGATCGAAAAGCAATAATTTGTGCACTTAAAATTTGATTGAAGTCCAAACAATTTTTCCTTATTATTTATGGATTGTCAAAAAAGCTCAATAATATCTAATGGAATGAGTTCAATCCTCCCTCTTATTGGGTCATGAGTGTGATTGGCCTTTTATATATTTTTTTAAACAGATAATTATTAGATATATCAAATTTCTATGAAATCAAATTAATACTACTTTAACATTAAAAAATATTGGATGACTAGTATTTTTTTTATTAATGTTAATCAATATTTTACTTTTATATTATTAAAATTTAGAATTTAAAATTTAAAATGTAGCAGTTTAAAATTTGATATTTAAAATTTAGTGTAACTTAATAGAAACCAAATTAACATGGGCTAACAATTATAAAGATCGAAGATGAGTTAAGGACCAACTTTTTTTGGTCGTGAGGACTAACTTAAACATTATTTAGAATTTGGTGACAAATCTAAATGACTTCATATGCATTGAGTATACAGTGGCTCTCAAAAAAAAGGTATTGTACTATTAAGTATTAACAAAACTACAGAGAGACACTCCAATCTTAGGAGGTCATTACATCAATTTTTTTTTTTTTTTTTGTTGCCGGGTGATGGTTTACATCAAAGTTTCTACTAATATATATCATTTTTTGGGGTATTAATATAAGTGAATTGTTTTTTTTTTTTTTTTTGTGGTTTATAAGTGAATTAGTTATTCGATGGACGAGTTCATTTTACTATTTAGTCGAAACCCGTTTTGATTTGGTAATTATTTTTGTGGATTGTGGAAAAAAAATTTTTTCGGACTAGGATTGTGGAAATGTTTTAAAGTTTGATATGAAAAACCTAAATATTTCCTTGGGCTTTAGCCTTTGGGCCTCAGTATGTACGTCGCCCAAGTCATAAAATATTTGATGACCATTATTTTGCGATCTACTATTCCATAATTCTATTATATTACATCCGTGGCCACTTTGTATTTGAGTTAATATTAATGATTCGTTTTTTTAACTAAAAATGTTAGTTTCCTATAATTTTCGTTAGAATAATAATAATAATAATAATAATAATAATAATTAATAATGTGTAAACATGCATGTATTTATCACCTAAAATTAAAAAGTATACCGGTCAAGAATCAAGATATTAAGGAGAGTAAAAAATTATTAGATATGGTTTTGATCATGAATTATTCTCTATATCTAAGCAATTTCAACATTCAAGTAATTTAGAGTCACGCGCTTCTTTTCCTTGCTTTCTTCTCCCCTCGCAGCGCTTCTTGATTCTGAATTATTCTTCACATTCAAGTAATTTAGAGTCACGCGCTTCTTTTCCTCGCTTTCTTCTTCGTCGTCATCACCAACAACACCACCAACTCATCCTCCTTTTCTCATTTGAATTTCTCATTCTTCTTCCTTTTTCTTCTTCTCCTCTTCCATCATCATGATCATCATCGTTATCGTTATCATTTTCTTCTTCTTATACATACCACCGTTATCGTTATTGTCGGTGTTGTTATTGTTATTGTTAAATTTTTGCCATGTTGATGATGTTGTCTGATCCAAAATTGATTTTTGATGTGTTTTTGTTCATGATTTAGTCTTGTTTGTGTGATTGTTTTCGAACTGAGTTAATTATGTCGCAATTGTTATGTAATTTCGATTCATTTCTAAGTTAATTGTATCATAATCCATTATGTAATTTCAATTCATTTCTAAGTTAATTATGTCGTAATCATTATATAATTTCAGTTAATTTCTGAGTAAATTAATGTGTATTTGGACTCGTTCTTCACAATTCAAAACTCTTTCTTCTCTTTCTCCTCATCTTCTACTTCTTCTTCTTCTTCTTTTTCATCTTTTTCTTCTTCATCTTCACCTTCTTATTCCATTTTTTCAAAATTTTTATTGATTTACTCTCTTGAGAGGAAAAAACCAAGAAAAAGAGAAGAAAATATCAAACAAAAAAGAAGAAGAAACATATTAATGACGTTGTCTGATCCAAAATTGATTTTGGATGTGTTTTTATTTATGATTCAGTCTTGTTTGTGTGCTTGTTTTCGAATTGGGTTTATGTGTCGCAATCATTATGGTAAATTTCGGTTCATTTCTGAGTTAATTGTGTCGCAATCCATTATGTAATTTTGGTTCATTTCTGAATTAATTTTGTCACAATTATTATATAATTTCGGTTCATTTTAAGTGAATTAAGGTGTATTTGGACTCATTGTCCTACACAATTCAAAACTCTTCCTCATCTTTCTCCTCATCTTCTACTATTTCTTCTTTTTCTTTTTCATCTTTTTCTTCTTCATTTTCTTCTTCTTATTTTATTTTCTTAAAATTTTTCTTGATTTACTCAAATTTAACACAATTTATGAGTTTTGCATATTCTTTACCATTGTTCCCCACTTTCTTTCTTTCTGAGTTAATTATGTCGCAATTATTATGTAATTTCGGTTCATTATTGTTATGTAATTTTAGTTCATTTCTGAGTTAATTGTGTCGTAATCAATTATGTGATGTCGATTCATTTCTGAGTGAATTAAGCTGTATTTAGATTCGTTGTCCTGCTCAATTCAAAACTCTTTCTCCTCACTTTATATTGCAATAACAGCAGCAACAAAAGAATGACAATGAAAAAAAAAACACGCGAAAGAGGAGGAGGAATGTGAAGAAAAAGAAGACAACGACAACGACGATAATGTAAAGCCTTATTAAGATAAATGACTTGATTGGAAGAATGATATGTACCTGTGTAATTACTTTTTTAATGATAATAATTTTTGTTAGTATTGAATCTATTTAGTTAAATTTAAATGACAATATTACTTAAATGTATAATTGATCTATTTGATTCTAATCGCCCAAGATAACACGTACACACGTAAAATTGTGTAGTTTTATGTTCATGAGTTTAGTTATAAAGGTCTGTCCAATAAGTATTTTAATTAATGGTATTTTGATTTAAATGAAAAGCTTTTGATCGTTGCTTTACCAATAGCTAGAATTTATATAGCGCACACTAACTTTTATTGCTATAATACTAAAAAGTAAAAACACAATATTTAAAGTTATTTTATATAATATAATATTTATAATTATATATTTATTATATCTAAAATTATATAATTATTTTAATAATAATTAATAAATATTAAATAAAATAATTTTAAATTATTTAAATTATTTTTTTATTATATCTCAAAACGTTATTATTTTTAAAGTGCGGTGCTCGGACTACATTATAATATAGAAGCTACTGTAGCAACAGTTTTCGCATGAAACGCATGCACTATGTAGAATTAGGGATGGTAGCAAAAAAATAGTCAGAATTTGCTTTATTTAATATTAATTAATTATTATAATAATTAATAAATGTTAAATAAGGCAAGTTATTGCTATTTTTGGTTGATTTTTTTTTGTTACCAAATATTTTTTATACAATTATATACTAAACCTTACACAAATAAAATATTGATCCATATTAGAGCACTATATTAGCTAGTTAATTAACCATTCCGTTAGTTAGTTAGACTCTAATTTCTGTTTCAGTTATTGCTGATTCAGCATTCTGTTAGGAGAGCCATTTATATATTGGGCACACTTACCAAGTGAATAAAGCCACAAACAGAAGCGGGGAAATATTAAAGTACATATGCACGTAATTTAGCCACAAAACACAGTATATAGTATAGATAACTGTTACACATGAGCAGAGAGATACATAAGTATACATTTTAGCAGTATAAACACTTTATATTATTGATATCACTCCATCACCTATATATTTTGATGTTAAGTAGATTCTAATTAGATACATATATATCTTAATATATAGACCTCAATAATTAGGTATTTTAACTCTAAACACAAAAGCTCATAGATTATTCTAAACTTATATTATCAAAATAAATAGCTCTTCTTTTGCACTTATTATCTTCAAAGGTTGAAGATCTTACCCCAAAAGCTCTTTGATTTAGTCTTATTATTGGGATAATTCACAACCATAATTCCACCATATTTAGAAGCTGCATCTTTGCTATTAATCACTCGCTCTTCCTTGTTGTGATGGTGTTCATGAGTGGCCTGAACCAGCCAACGCGCCGCCGGCGGCCTCTGCCTTGTCGAGGTAGCCATGAATCCACCGTTAGGGGAGGACCTTCTAACCCTATTTGGGGGATAGTATGTGTCTATGATATCAAACCCTTCTAACCCTATTTGAACAAGATCTTGTTGATGATGATGTGCCATGGAAATTTTTGTGTCACACACTAAATAATAGCTTAGAGCAATTAAGCAAATCAATATTTTGGTTTTGCGGTTTCTTGGTTGAAATTAAGTAGCAACTGCTCGAGTCTCATTTATATATATACACGCAGCAATATGATTTTGTACCTAACATTATAATTAATATCTATGAGATTTGAGGTACATGATAGATGCATATTCGTATTCGGTGTAATCATATATATATATATATAAATGGTGACAGAATAAAATATTCTTAAATGCATGATATGGCTAATATAATTGAGTTATATATGTATTGTTTAAGAGATTGATATTTTTGATACAGTGTCTTTAGCTTATATAATTTGTATAATGTGACTTTTGAGAAGTTCACGAAGGCATAAAGCAAAAGATATGCACTTTTTTCTTTTGGTTTACTTAATCTATTATATCTATTAAGATATATAAAAATCGAGGATATAGAAAAATTTGGTACACAAATTTCTTTTTTTAAATATTTTTTATTATATAATTTATAAAAAATATATTTTTACTATTTTGAAAACTCAAACAAAAAACAATTGGATTTAATGATGTGATACGTACTTAATTAATTACATACATTTAGCTAATTAATTGCTTTAGTTTAGTTTGGAAAGCATTCAGATTTGTAGGAATATTGGATCGGACCCGCCCTCCACATAGAAGAAAATTATTTTCTCTAGGCATGCACACTCAATATACCTAAGATTAATTAGGCTCTGAAGCTTAGTTAATTATCAAATGGAATGATGAATATATTCCAAAGTCATTCTACCTAAGATATATATATATATATAGATGATGACTAATGATTAATAATTAATATAAACAATGTTTTCTTCCTCTTCCCCTTTCGGTTTAGTTTCTGGGGAGAGTAGATGAGTTGGTCTGGACAAGAAGTTAAAAATTAACGATCAAGACACATGTGGAAAAATTAATTAACAATAGCTAATTGAATCGTACATGCACCATATACTCTTTGTATATATATATATATATATATATATATATATATAAATAGAATGGGAGGTGAGCTGTATTAAAATTTAAATTAAACTTACATAACTTTTGTTGTGTGTTGTGAATTGATTATACTTTAAGATTCTGAGATTTATACAAGAAATTAAAATAGCCACTAGTATACCATAAGGGCAGAACTGATAAAAAAGACTATCCTTTACTTTGATTTGATGGAAATACTAAAGTTGTTTAATTGATTTTTTTTTCTTTCTTCCTAAGTTAATTATATTGTTAATTAGACTTATTTTGCTAATTAGATTTATTTTAGCATTTTGTTTAGATATTTCGTTTGATAGACTACTTATATTGAATACAATGATTTGTTAGAGAATTTCAATGAATTTGTTTCATTTGAATTTAATTAGAAAGGCCGACGCCCTTAAGTCATTAAGCTGTGATTATAGTGAAGAATAATTCAATCACAATTAATCAATTACTAGTATTTTTATCTGTAATATTATTACGGAAATATAAATCTTTTAAAATTACGTCGATCTTGGTATTATAGATTATGACACAAAAAATTTATAGCATTAAACTATTTTTATAAAATAGTCGTAAGGGATAAAAGTTCCCGTCGGCTAAGAAGACCAGAGTTTTAAACAAAATTAAATAATAAGTTTTTTTAGTTATTATTTTCAAACGAAAGAGTTTAATTTTTTTACTTAATTTTAACATTCGTTATCTAAAATTTTAAAGAATTTAACGTGTATATTTTTATATTTAATTAGATATTAAGTTTATTGTACAAATAGAAATAATTAATTTTTATGCTTGCTATTTAAAAATAATATTTTTTTATATATATAAAAATATAATTAGATATTAACATAAAAAAAATTTATATTGATAGTCATAAAATTAACTTATTTTTTTAAAACAATTGAATCTTAATTTTAACTTTTAATCACAACATTAGTATTTTTTTAAAATTATATGTAATAAATATTTAAAAGAAAAAAAGTGAAAATATATATTAAAAAGATAAGCAATAAAAGTTTAAAATTAAATAAAAAATATGTATATAATAATATTTTTATTTAAATTATATTATGTTGTTAATTTTATTTTTTTATAGAACATAAAGGTAGAGAAAAATAAAGAATGAGAGAAATGAGAGAGAAAGATAAAGAAGAAGAATGAGAGAGGGAATTTGTTAATTTTGGAAGTTAAGAAAATTTTTTATTTTAATTATAATGAAAATATCTGGTAACACATTTTGATTTGTCAAATTACTAATATAAAATATGAATTATAAATTATATATAGAGTGGGAAGGATAAAGAGAAATAGAAAAAAAAAAGAGAGAGATAGATAAGAAAATATAAGAAGGATGTTTACTAATTTTAGAGGAAAATATTTTTTTTTAAATTTTAATAAGAGGGTGTTATGTGACACATTTTAGTTATTAAATTAGTTAGTAATATATAAATATAATATATAATATAACTATATTTCAATTTTAGTATTTTAATTTTAATTTTAATTTAATTTAAATACAAATAGAGAATGTTATGTTGTATATTTTGATTGTCAAATTCGTAATTAGTCTTGACAATGATATATAAGAGAGATAGAGTGAGTGAACAAATGAGAGAGATAGAGAAAGGAAGAGAGAAGAGGGGAGAGTTCCTTAATTTTGGAGGGAAAGATTTGATTTCAATTGCAATTAGAGAGTGACATGTGGCACATTTTGGCCTTAAAATTAGAGATATATAATAGATATAATAGATTTTAATTTTAATTTAATTTAAATACAAATAGAGAATGTTATGTTGTATATTTTGATTGTCAAATTCGTAATTAGTCATTGATAATGATATATAAGAGAGATAGAGAAAGAAAGAGAGAATAGGGGAGAATTCTTTAATTTTGGAGGAAAAGATTTGATTTCAATTGTAATAAAAGAGTGACATATGACCCATTTTAGCCTTAAAATTAGAGATATATAATAGACGTTATATAAGAAAAAGAGGAATAAATAGTTATTAGAGTAGAGTTTGAAATATTAGATGAAATTAATTCTAACATTTATTTTTTATTCATTATTTTTTATCTTTATAATTTCCATATTTGCTATTTTGTTATTTTTTAATTTAGAAATACTAGATAAGATTTTTTTCAACTAAGTTTAATCGAGTCAAAATTTATGTACATATTTTTTTGTAGATTTTTTTTTCTTCTTTTCCTCTTTCATCATCATTATTATCCTTCTTCAACATCATTATTGTTGTCTTCTTTTTCAGAAAAGAATAAAATAAAAAAAAACCGTAGCATTCTATTTTATACTTTTGTGCAATTATTCTTTAACGTTGTCGTCGATCTTTTTCTTCCAAATTAAAAAAGAATAAGAAAAAATTGTAGCATTCTATTTTATATGTTACATTTAAAAAGTTTCGGTATCAAAATTAAAAAATTTCTATATCACGATTAAAAAATTTTGGTATTATTTTTTTATATATTTTTTTTCAAATAACACCTCCTCCTCCTTCTTCTTTATGTTTTCATAATTTTTTTTTGTTTTACACTCTCATAATTCTTATTATTTCACCCTCTAAAAAGAATAATAAAAAAATACAAAGAAAAAAACAAAAAGAAAGAATTAAACAACTTCACAACTAGAAAATTGCTTAATACAGACAGATTTAAATCGAGATTTGATTTTTATTACAGACGGATTTTTGGTTACCGATGAAATTACCGATGGATTTTGTCCCTCTATAAAAGCCTCGTCGAAAATTATTTACCGACAGATTTTTATCAGTTATCGACAGATTTTCCCTCGGTAAATGCTCCCCTCCATTTCTCTGGAACGTCGAACTTTTCGACGGATATTCCGTCGGTAACTAGAGACAGATTTTCTGACGGATTTTTTGTCGGTAATTAGAGACAGATTTTCCGACAGATCTTCCATCGGTAACTGGCAACAGATTTTCCGACAGATTTTTTGTCTGTAATTGGAACCTTAGAAAACCATCCCAAACTCTGAATACAGACAGAAAACCCGCCGTCTATAAATCCTTCAGTAAGGTAAATAGATTTTTTTTTAGATTTTTTCATTGCAAAATAAACTTGTTTTCATATAAAATAAATATAAATTTAATACAAATTTTTATCTAATTTGTATTTAAATATTTATAATATTTCAAAAAATAAACAAATTTATCGTGTTATCAAACTAAAAGAAAAATACTATAAACAAACAAGTCAATATAATTCAAAATACAAACAAAATGTATTGATACATCAACTATAATAATAAGTAACCATACATCAACAAAGTGTATTGACTCACGCCATTAATCAAATACTGAGCTTTTCTCAGTGTAATAAAAATAAGAACCTACACCATCTGTAGTTGTATTCTAATTTATTCCAAAAATAATTTGGGAGTTGAAAATAAGGCCATCAGGTTCATGCTTCAAGTATCTTTGTGTAACATTCATGAACACTTCCCAGCACTCTGGTGCAATCTTTCCCGAGGGTTGGATCAATGATCTCTTTGATTGGGAATCGCTGCATAAAGGCTATTACATTCCATGGTTGAACTTGATCATCAATGAACTTCTCTAAGTATTTGATTTCACTCTTCCCCTCCAAATGTTGGTTACCTAACATGTTGGCCTTCATGCATACCATTACAAGTGAGACTAATGGAATATTTAGTTTGGAAAGCATTCAGATTTGTAGGAATATTGGATCGGACCCGCCCTCCACATAGAAGAAAATTATTTTCTCTAGGCATGCACACTGAATATACCTAAGATTAATTAGGCTCTGAAGTTTAGTTAATTATCAAATGGAATGATGAATATATTCCAAAGTCATTCTACCTAAGATATATATAGATGATGACTAATGATTAATATAGACAATGTTTTCTTCCCCTTTCGATCGGTTCGGTTTCTGGGGAGAGTAGATGAGTTGGTTTGGAAAAGAAGTTAAAAATTAACGATCAAGACACATGTGGAAAAATTAATTACAATAACTAATTGAATCGTACTTGCACCATATATATTCTTTGTGAATGCCTCTATATATATTCAAATAGAATGGGAGGTGAGCTGTATTAAAATTTAAATTAAACTTACATAACTTTTGTTGTGTGTTGTGAATTGATTATACTTTAAGATTCTGGGATTTATACAAGAAAATAGCCACTAGTATACACCATAAGGGCAGAACTGATAAAAAAAAGACTATCCTTTACTTTGATTTGATGGAAATACTAAAGTTGTTTAATTGATTTTTTTTCTTTCTTCCTAAGTTAATGATTTTGTTAATTAGACTTATTTTGCTAATTAGATTTAGGGTTAAGTATTTTTTTCGTCCCTAAAGTTTGAGCCCAAAATTAAAATTGTCTCCGACCTTTTTTTGTTATTAAAATCATCCTCAACGTTACAAAACGTTATAAAATCGTTATTTTGAACATAATAATTTTTAAAATGACACAAATGCCCTTTTCTTATTATTACTAATTAGCCCAGTCCCACCCACCTATTACCCCACCCCTTCCCACTGCACCTAAGACAGACAAACCGAAACGGAAAAAAAAAAGAACAAAAGAGAGAGAAAAAAGAAAAGAAAACGAAGAAGAGGGAGGTGACGGTGGAGAAGAGGGCAACCTTCTACGGCGAGGAGACGTTAGCAGTTGCTTCATCATGAGAATGGTAACAGGTCTGAGTCGGACGCTTGGGTTGTGCGGGGTAACGAGGTGTTCGAAACTCCGTTCGTTGTCATCGTTGCTGGTGAAGGGGCCCGGAGAACGTGCGACACTTAGTCGACGGAGCTCGGGGCTCCCTTCGCTGAAGGTGTCCTATTCTCGAAAAATTGATGTTGGAATTAATCTACATCGACGCATGTGGAGAACCCCTTTGTGTCCAGAGAAGTTCGATTTGAATTTGAATCATTTGGTGAAGGTTAGGATTGGGTTCTCTTAGTACAAGACCTACACTAAGTCTATGTTTTTGATAATTAATTTCCTCTCCAATGTTTGATGCCTTTCAATTTTGTCCTCCACAGCTGAGGTGTGGTGTTTTTTGTTTTTGAACTTGAATTTCTTCAACTCACTATATTGAAGTTTAATTATTTTAGAATGTTGAAATGAAAGTTTTATGTGATGTGTGGGCCAGGTTTGGGGTGATTGTTAAAAAATTACCTTAATCTAAAATTTATGTAAATTTATTGTGATTGTTATTGTTGTTGAATTGTTGTACAAAAAAAATGGTTCAGGTGATAAAAAAAAAGATTGGGAGTAGTGAGTGGGTGATAGTGATTTAGAATGCTGAATTAGAAATAAAGAGAAAGAAGACGTGCTGGTTATGGTGGAAGTGATGATAGTTATGGTGGAAGTGGTGATGGCAATAAGGAGAAAGAGATGTGTAACAATGGTGATGATGATGGAGGTTAGTAGTGAAAGTAGGAAGAGTTTTTCCATTTTTGTTTAAAGATAAAATTGTTTAAAAAATATTGTTTATAGTCAAAAGGATGATTTTACAACGTTTTGTAACATTGAGAATGATTTTAATAACATAAAAAAGTCAGAAACGATTTTAATTTTGACCTTAAATCTTAAAAACAAAAAAAATACTTAACACGTAGATTTATTTTAGCATTTTGTTTAGATATTTCATTTGATAGACTACTTATATTGAATACAATGATTTGTTGAGAATTTCAATGAATTCGTTTCATTTGAATTTAATTAGAAAGCCGACGCCCTTAAGTCATTAAGTTGTGATTATAGTGAACAATAATTCAATTATAATTAGTTAATTATGTTATAGTAGCAGCTCAATAGGCATTTATTAATTTTTATATTTTTATTTTTAAAATTATAAATTTTATAAAATAATTTAAAAATTAAAAATAAAAAATATTTAAAAATAAATATAAAAATTTTATAAATTATTTAAATTTTAGAACGTATAAAATTTATAAATTTAAATTAAATAAAATATTAAAAAATTTATTATATGATTATTATTATATGTAACAAAATTAAGATAAATATTTATAAATATTATATATATTTATTTATTTATTTTTTTAATAGTATTTAATTTGAAGTACAGATAAAATATTATATTCAAAATATTTTTTATTTTTATAGATAAGTATAAATTTATATTCAATTTATTAATTTAATTTTATTAATTTTTTAAAATTATTAATTTATATTTTTATTATATTTCTTTATTGTAACACACACTATTATTTTCTTTTACAATTATTTTTTATACATATGTTTGCTATTGTCTCACCGTAATTATTATATTACCTTGTTCTCTTTTCTCATTTTCTTTTTCTCCTCCCACCTTCTCTTTAATTATCACCAAGTACCACGATCACAATTTTATATATTTTTTTTCCCTCCTCCCACCTTCTCTTTAATTATCACCAAGTACCATGATCACAATTTTATATCTTGTCTATCACTTTGATCCATAACCTTTCGTTCTTTTAACTTTTATGAGTTATTAAAGTGGTACTAAAAGAATTTATTTTTGTGTCTTTTGAATATCTAAATGTATAAAAATAATAATTTTTTTTATGTGTGTGTTAAGTAATTTTATTGTTCGAATTTGGATCCTCTAAATTTTGAATTTCACTTTAGAGAGTAAAGTATAATTTCTCAATCTTGAATAGTTTCTCTCTCATATTTTCTCTTGGTCCTGCCTATGAAATAAATGGTAAAAAATCACACTTTATCCTCTAATGTAAAAATTCAAAATTTAGAGGATCTAAATTCTTATTGTTCTATTAAAAAAAATTTAAGACATACAAGTATTAAAATTTTTTGTTCAAATTATCAAAATTTAATGTTAGTAACCCTAAAAAATAATATAAAAATATATTATTTTTAACTAATATAATAAAAATAGTATATTATTCTAAGTTTTTAACTAATAATTATAAATTTAGTCACTAAAACTAATAATTGTAAATTTAAATTACAATTTAATATAGTACTTTAGAACAGAAAGTTGTCATTACTTTTCATATTTGACTGCTATTATATAAGTTTTACATTTGTTTTATTGTGCACATTAATTAAACTATATTTTATTATTTCATGTTGTATGTTTTGAAATAATGCGATCGTATTATAAGGATGATATTAGTTTTCATAACTAATGCGAATCTTCTTAATATTTTGTTTGTTATTTAAATACTATCCATAAAAAATAATTACTTAAAGTAAAATACTATATAAAAAGAGATAGAAAGCTTTTGAATTTATGGTTCTGATTTATTTCTTAATTCTCACTTGATATTACTCAAATGAGGAGTGCTAGGGGCCAGCACTTTTGTTAAATTCTGGCCAACACTTAACCATCAAAAGGAAATTGAATGATTCTACACCATTAGATACAATCTCACACCATTAAAAATATCATTGATGGCTAATTGATGGCTAAAAATCACAAAATCTGCTGGCTCCCTAGACTTTCTCTACTCAAATTTAATAGGTTGATGGTGGTGATTCTTTTTTATTAGTTAAAAAAATTTCAACTCTCTCTCTCTTAATTTTATTAAATAGCTTTTTTAGGTTAGAATATTTTTAACTTTTTCTATAATAAATATTTTTTAATTATCTAATGCATAAAATGTCACATTTTTTTATTTTATCTTAAAAGTTTCATATTTTTTTTATGGTTTATTATATTATTATATATTATCTTTGTACCACAAAATAAAAGGTGAAATTTTATATCTTCTTTTATTACTTATTTTATTTTATTTTGGTTATCTAAATTAACATGTATATTATCCACTTATTTTCTATTATTTATGCAATACTTTTACAATATTTTTTTCTATTTCTAATCAATATTCATTTAAAAATCATCTTTAAATCCTAAGCTATGTAACTCAAAGATCATTGCATCCATATTTTCTAAAATTTCAGAAAAATAAAATTTTTTCATATTTTTATAGTTAGTTGAATGGACAAACAATAACGATAACATCATAATTTTATAATGAATAAAATAAAATAATTTATCAAGTCATATTAAATTATTAATTTTAGTTACACTTAAAAGTGAATAACACTTTAAAAATAATAAAAAAAATTCAAAAATCTTATGTAAATCAATATGTACATAAAATATTATGTGAAAAGAAATATAAACATCAGGATATATTATTCTCTATACACATGTCTGTCATAAAATTATTTTCTCTTACTATTATTCTCACTGCAATTGTTATATTTCTTTGAATAGGACAGAGTTGAGCAAAAATTATAGTAGTTATAATTTAAAAACATATGTAAAATGAGAAAATAATTTGAATATTAAATTGATAGTTTTTGAAGAAAATCTTCGAATAAATAAATAAATAATATTAAAGACAATTAATTAAAAATTAAAGAGGTGAAATGTAAGTAAGTAATCAAAAATCACTTTTTAAAAATTGAACTTATTTATTCATAAGTGCATTATGGCACTAATAAGAAAAAATTAATTATTATCCTCAAGTATATGTGAAGTATAAATATAATAATAAAATTGTAATTTAATTATATAAAGAACCTAAAATAAAAATAATTTTACACATGAATATAGAAATAATATGATTTATTATTTTAAATTTAAAAAAAATAACAAATTAAGTATTGATAGAAAAACCTTAAAATAATTATAATAAAATAATCAAATGTTATAATGCCTTAATTTACAACCTACATAAAATTAATTAATAATTATTTTTTTAAAATAAACATAAATATATCTATACAGTTCCACCTTATAAATATTGTGATTTGGTTATATTTAAAAAAGTGCAAAAATAGTTTATAAAAAAATGTTAGTAGAAGCAAACTTTCAGTTGAAATATTAGATTTAGTTATTTATTTAAAAAATTTAAATTACACTTTCACGGTTTTTAACTGTTATTTATGAAGGAAAAAAAGACATATTAAAAAAAACAAAGTTTTGATTGTAATAACAACTTGATCCTTGATATTGGATTTTGTACAACAACTTCTTCTCTCTTTCTCGCTACATTTTTATTTTTAAACATTAGTGGCATAATTCTATTACAAAAATTAACTGCATATAAGATTTTTAAAATATAATAACAATACTTTAGAATAAATAAATAAATCAAATTCGATTAAAAATAAACTAAACAAAAATTACAAAATAAAACCGAATTAAGATTGTAAACTAAGATTTAAAACAAAATTTAAAAATGCTAATTTATTTGTTGTCAAATAGTTGAATCAAGGATAACATAAAATAAAATATGACCTATTAAAATGAAAAATATTATGAATAAAAAAATAGTTCATTAAAATAAAAGTAAAAATAATTATAAAACAAATGATTAATGGTATATACTAATGAAATAATATTATAAATTAGACATTTAATTTATCATTTTATAATATCATTTTCTAAAAAATACATGTATACATATAATGAATTTTTTATCTGTATTCGTTAAAAATTGAGACTGAATTACAAGTTAGAATACAATATCATAGAGTATGTAGTGAGTTTTAAACCATATAAATTAAGACAAATTTTTTTCCTTATCTTTATCTTTTCTAGATCTCACAAATGATAAAATAATTTATTTTTAATAAAAAATTCACTAAAGCATACCCTATTCTCCTTAAAAAATTGCTTCATTTTTTATTATTTTTGTAAACTATATAATTGCAAAAAAAGTATATTCCATCTTCTTTTAATATTCTTTAACTGTGACTTAATCTAATATAAATAAATATTTTTCATACTATCTGACATCACTCATAAATTGTTAAAAAATTATAATCACTCTTCTTATATAGTTATCATAAAAATGGAGTTTTTATTGAAAATTAATAATGAAATTTTGGCATGCTTAATTATGAGTTGTTTCTCTTCTTCTTGTAATTTTTTGGAGACAAAAGAATAAAAATATTTTAATATATAATTGATTTAATAAATGAGAAAAAGATTAAGAAAGATAAAAAAGAATGAACAAAAGTAGATGAAGACATGAAAGAAGAGAATTGAATCAGGGAGAAGATGAAAAATACAAAGTTGCTCTAATAACGTGAATATAAGATGAGAGAAATTGGTAGAAGTTGTTTTAAGTTGAATAACTGACGTTAAGTGGAGAAGTTAATTAAAAAGGATAATATTGAAAAGAAATTTTGGATATCAAACTTATATATTGCCATTATATATTGTTAAAGATGTTATAGATATTGTTATAGATAAGAAAAAGAGAAATAAATAGTTATTAGAGAGTTTAAAATATTAGATGAAATTAATTTTAACACTTATTTTTTATCTTTATAATTTTCATCTTTGTTATTTTATTTTTTAATTTAGAAATACTAGATAAGTAAAATTTTTTTAACTAAGTTTAACCGAGTCAAAATTTATGCACATATTTTTTCGTAGATTTTTCTTCTTTTTTCTTCTTTTCCTCTTTCATCATCATCGTCATCCTTCTTTAATGTTGATATCGTTGTCTTCTTCTTCCAAAAAAAAAAAAGAAAAAAACTGCAGCACTCTATTTTATGCTTCTGTGCAATTATTCTTTAACGTTGGCATCGATCTTCTTCTTCCAAATTAAAAAAGAATAAGAAAAAATTACAGTATTTTGTTTTATATGTTATTTTAAAAATTTTCGGTATCAAAATTAAGAAATTTTTATGTTATGATTAAAAAATTTTGTTATTATTTTTTTATATTTTTTTTAAACAACACCTCCTCATCCTTCTTCTTTTTGTTTTCATAATTTTTTTTGTTTTACACTCTCATAATTCTCATTATTTCACTCTCTAAAACGAATAATAAAAAAATACAAAAAAAGAATTAAATAACTTTTTGTTTATTTTTTTAATCTTTTTTGACAATAAATATATATATTTTTTTAAAAAAACATATAACTTCATAAATAAAAATAGAGATTCTGTAAGAATAAAAAAGGAAAAAAAGAATAAGAAGAAGCAAGAAAAAAAAACCCACAACATCAAGTAGTTTAGAACTTTAAAAAATTTCGGGTCAAAATTAAGAAATTTTTGCATCACAGCTTATAAATTTTGGTATTATTTTTTACATTAAAAAAAAATTCACACGTATATTTGTGAATAATTTTTATTGGATTTAGACTAATTTAATTGAACTTAATTAATAAAAATATTTAGATGTATAATGAGACTCTTTTTAATTAATCAGCTTATTGAATAATATAAATAGTGATAGACTCAATTGAATTGGTACCTTAATTCTGAAAGAAATGACAACTCTTTTACTCACTTTTTTATTACATGACGAAAATGAATTTTATAAAGAACAATGTTAGAGAAGAAGTAATAATTTAAAAGCATCTTATTTAGTTTAATATATAGTTTTAAATATTTAACATTTAAAATTACATATTTGTTATATTTAATATTATATATTTATTTAAAAAATAATTAATAAATATAAAATAAAATAATTTAAATTAATTTTTATTGTCTCAATCAATTTTTTTTATAAATTCCGTACCATCGCCACTTCGCATGGTTCGTGAGTTTCATAGTCTCCTTCATGGTGTTTCATGTGGGTATTTCATATAAGTCATGTGGACTGGAGACCAATCCAAATTTAAATTTTCGTCATACAAAGGTGTGTGATAGAGTTTGTGACACTTTTTTTTTCCCTTAGTGTATTATATGCTAAACAAAATTTAGAGAATCTAAATAGATAACTTTTTTTTAGAAAAATGTTACAAGATTAAAAAAAATAAAATAGTTATATATTAATATAATTTATACAAATAAATTGAATGAGAATTAAAATTACATGAATATTTTAAATTAAATTAAATTATATTTATGCTCTATTTATAATTCTATGTCAATCGAATCAAATAAACTAGATTTATTTTCTTTCAATGTAAATCGAATCAGTTAAACTCGATTTAGCATGAACAATAGTAAATTGATACTAATCGATTCAGTAATGATTTACTGTTTGAATGGATTTTGAACCACGCAACATATAATAAATTAAAACCATTGAATTTGATTTACTCTAGATTGATAACCCATGATAAATCAAATTCATTGAGTTCGATTTACACAGAGAAAATTCTAGGTGTAGATCGAATTAAATAGATTATTCGAATTACACTCAAACGTAAACAACATAATAAATAGACTCCAATTGATTTGATTTAGTGTCAGTATACTCTATATAAGGATTCGAATTAGCTTATTACAATTTACTGTTAGGTATCAGACAAATGACGTAGCAAAATATAGAGATGAAAAACAAAAAATTTGCTAAAATATTTTTTTTAGAACTATAACTTCTCTCTATCACAAGAAGATTACAACAACATTCTCTCTTGACAAAGGGAGAATACACCTCTCTCTCTAAATATAAGAAAAAATACCTCAAAGAAAAAATCTATTTGTTATTGATATTGTTCTTGTGAAGGTTGGCCATTGTATAGTTCGTCTGCCAATTAATAATTAGGAGAGCTTTCCGTCAAGATGAGTTATACTTCGACAGCAGAAAAATAAGGAGGTGGATATCGTAAAAGGCACTCTGACGCTCAAGTTAGTGAGTGACTAATATACTTTATATTGTCGTATCTCAAATAAATGTCTTACCTCCTTTTTATATTCAGAGATTAAAGGATAACGGTTATGTTTTCGAGTAATTTTACTTTAAACGGAGAGTAATGGCATATTATTCGAGCGTTTTGATATTTGCTTTTATGTTTGTTATTGATAATCGATTTATAACGTTCATAGCCGAGTTATAATATATAACCAATTTATAATGGTCATATCATAACCCCCAAACTTGGCTTGGTGGTATTTTGATAAAAACAAGTTGAGCTTTTATTGATGAGTTAAAACTCGACATTTTGATGTATAGGTATGGAGCCCCCAGTTCAATATATTTTATCAAAATAAATATAAAAACTTAAATAATTAAATGGAAAAGTATTTGTTTTGAAAAAGAAAAAAGAAAAAATCTTGTTATTAAATGAGAAAAAAACTATCATTCTAGTTTCCAAGGCGTTTTAGTGTCATTGTTTTTGAGACAACGGTTGTGATTGATGAGATAGAACTGAACCGATTTCATTAAATTTTGACATATTTATTTAGAATCATGAAGGGTTTCATAAATGAAAGTTCGGTTTGGGTAAAACATTTTTTGGAAAGAAAGTAAAACATGAGTAAAAGAGGTCAGTTTCTTTCTCTTTCAGTTTGATTTTCATCCTTTCGTCTTCTTCTTTTTGTTCTATGAAAAACAATGGGAAAAAAAAATGGTAAAAAAGTATAAAAGGATGATGATGATGGTTTGTATAAGTGGGTGAATAAGGATGAGAAATATATGGGTCTCTCTTCGTAGATAAAGATAGCGTTGATGAAATAGATTCTTTCAAAATAGTGAGGTTTGGGGTTCGGGTGGAACTGTTATCATGTACAAGGGTTGAGCGTGTGTTTCATAGGAAAAATCATTTTGAATATTTCTACATATATAGTTGTGTCCTGGAAGAGTTTCGAGTGAAGTTGCTATTTACTGATTTTGAATGTAATGTGTTAAAGCAATTGAACTATGCTCCTTCTCAATTTCACCCAAATGGTTGGACTTTTTGGTGTTTTAAAATATTTATGAAATTTCTGAAAGTGAAACCTTCATTAGAATTATTCTTTTCTATGTTCCAGGCTAAAATGGTTTGGAAAGGAGTTTGGGTAAATTTGAATAGTACCCATGTTTTTCAATTTTAAAACTTTACAAGTCGTCATTTAAAGATTTTAAAGAAATATTTTTGAAAATAAAATTGGCAGAAAAAAATTTTTCTTTTCATCTGGATGAACACCTTGGTGAGAAGTTTTCTCTCGGGTGGTGTTCCCAACTGTAACACATTTTGGGTCCAGAAGAGATAAATCCAAGGAATGAGTGTATAACAGACTATCTGGTAGAGGTTGTTGATAGAGAAAATTCAATTTCTATTTTTGATTTGCTTCCATGAGAAGAGGACAAAATGTCCGTGGTGAACTACCTTGGTAAGGTTTGATAGAAGATTTTCAAATGTTTTAGAAGCATAGCTAATTTGAATTTGAATATTTCTTTTTGTTTTTGCTTAGGTAAAAAATATACTGGAGTTTCGACTGCGAGCTTACGAGCTCGTTTCAAGATAAAGAATGTGGAAAAAGAGGGTTCTTCACCAAACCCGAGCAAAGGAGATGGAGGAATGGAGGTTAATCAACCTATTCCAAAAAAAAGGAAGATCGTCTTTAAAAATAAAAAGACCGACCTTATTGATGTTGATGTGTCTGATGACTTAACTAGAAAAGGAAAAGAGATTCCGCTGGAGGAGTTGACTACTTTTGTGAGTATTCAAGAAAAATTGCATGGTTTTGCCGATGGAGATGATGGATCCTCATTTTGGGATAAGAATTTCCCTTTCATGGTTGTTGCCGATGAGACGTTTCTGTCATCATCCGACGTAGCCTTAGTAAATGAGGTTGGGGATGTTGCTATTGATCAATATTTATAGGTACGATTCAAGTGCATGTATAAGTTAGATTACAACTTTTAGTTATCTAACATGGCTGCTCTTTTTTTGTAGGTGCTCGAATTCCGATTGGCGAGCATTGGTCAGAGTCGGGAGGTAAAGCATAAAAAATTGTTAGAAAAGACTGATGAGATAGCTAATTTGAGAGAAGATTTGGATTTAAAGAATGATCTGATAGATGAGATGAGAAAGAAGTTCTCAAAAAAAGAAGAGGAACTTAAGTCGGTAAAAGTAGTTGTGAGAAAGAGTCAGAGTTGTTGAAGAAAAAGGAGAGTGATTTCTCTAATATAAAAAATCAAATGATTGAAGTTACTGTGAAACTTAATAATTTGGAGAATAGTAGGAAAACTGAAATTTTAGATTCCTTTGCCGAAGGATTTGAGCAGGTGGTGATGCAAGCCAAGTTTCTTGTCCCTGACCAAGATTTGTCTCAGATGGATCCAGGTAAAGTGGTCCGTGAAGAAAATCTAGTAGATGATGACGAGGCTATATAGGAAGAGGATGAAAAGCTAGTAGAGTGATGTATGGCTTGTTGTTAGCATTTTGTTTTTATGCTTTTGTTATTTTGAAGACAATGATGTAGTCTTATAAGTTGTAAAAAACTGTTGATCATCGATCTTGTGATGACTTTTGTTCTGAATTTGGCCAGTTGTTTTGGCTATGTATGGATTGATTATATATATTTGCACTATTGATAGATAATATTTGACGATAGATAGGTTTGTGGTTTCATTGTCATTTGAAATGATCAATTAGTTTGTGAATGGAATTTTATGAAGATTGAATTTGTTAATACGTCAGAATAGTTCCTTCGATGAATTTTGGGTAATCTTTATAGATATTCACTTCAATTTTTGTGACTTGGTTATGATCGATAGGTATTAATTTAATATGGTAAAATTTTGATTTGGAGATATTCCAAAAAATGTGATCACGAATGGATAAAGTTGTGATGTTTATGGAGCATGTAATTGAAGGAATAGTTTACTGCAGGTGACATATTAGTCATAATTTGCATTTGATAGTCATAGGTCAAATTTGACAGAGATCAGCTGGAAAGAATATAATTGATATATAAATCAGCTTTTCTTGAGCCACAATAGATTGTTATTTGACCATTGTTTACAAAGGTGCAGGTAAGCATGCCTTGTTAAAACCTCTCCAAGCAAAATTCTCTTTGGTAAAAATCTTGAGAGTAGGAAAAAGAGTATAAGCAAAGAGGAGATATTCCAAGTATTAGGTAAAATGGTACCATTTAAAGATTGAATTTTGTATGCTCCATTTCCTAAGACTTCAACAACTCAAAATGGGCCTTCCCATTTGGTTGCAAGTTTACCATGAGATGGAGGTTGTCTGGCTTGCTCAGTTTTCCTGAGTACTAGGATGTTGACTTGAAATGAGCGAGGATGGACCTTTTGATTATATCATTGAGCTATGTTGTGTTACATTTCTCGTGACGAAGAGTTGCTATGTCTCGGATTTCTTCGATGGAATACAGGTCTAGTCACCGAGCTTCATTGTGGTTGGTTACTTGTGTTTGCAACGAGGATTGAAAGACCTCCAAAGAAATCATAGTATCCAACTTATAGACTAAGTGGAATGGGGTTTCTTTGTTGGTAGAATGTGTAGTGGTATTGTATCTCCAAAGAATTTCTAGGATTAGCTCAGCCCAAAGTCCTTTTGCTTGATCCAATTTCTTTCTTAAAGCATGTAAGATAACCTTTTTTGCTACTTTAGCTAATCCATTAGTCAGTGGGTGTTCAACTAAAGAGAAATGTTGTTGGATCTTTAAATTTTATAAAAAGAATATGTAAAGTTATGATCGACAAATTGGCGATCATTGTCAGTGATCACATGTTGAGATATACCAAATTTGCATATAATATGTTTACAAACAAAAGAAATCATTTGTTTTGATGTGATTTTGGCTAATGGTTGTGCTTCAATCCATTTAGAGAAATAGTCAATAGGTATAATTAAAAATTTGATCTGACCTGGTGCAAAGGAAAATGGATCGAAAATATTGATTTTCCATTGATAAAAGGCCTAACTTACTTCAGAGTTATGCAAGAGCTCGGCTGGTATATATATTATGGGAGCATGATTTTGGCAATTTGTGCAAGTTTTCACCTTTTGATGACAATATTTCTGTAAGCTCGGCCAGAAGATAGACTCCAAGCTCCTATGTGTGTACTGCAGATACCTTCGTGGGCCTCAGTCAAGGCGAGATTTGCTTCCGACCTATTTAGACATTTCAAGAGTGGGCGAGTATAACCTTGTCTATAGAGGTTATCATTTAATAATGTAAAAAAAGAAGTTTGTCGTCGGATTTTTTTCAAATTATTAACTTTGACAGAATATCAGCTCGGTGGTTTTGTTCTCTTGGAATGTGATGAATTTCAAATTTTAAAAAAGAAGAAATTAGGGATTTAACAATTTCTAAATATTTTGTTAAAAGATGGTCTTTGACTTGAAATGATTGATTCACTTGTTGGACTACTAATAAAGAGTCACAATGTACCTTTATTTCAGGAATGTTCAATTCTATTGCTAACCTTAAGTCGGCAATGAGTGCTTCGTATTCGGCCTGATTGTTGCTTGCCTTGAAGGAGAAACATAGAGAATGTTCCAGAATAATTCCATTACCATCTTCAAGGAGAATACCAGCTCTATACCCTTGTGAATTAGAGGCACCATTTACATAAAGTGTCCATTCTATGGGTAGTTCATCAGAATTGGGAGCAGTAAACTCGGCGACAAAGTTTGCAAGATATTGTGATTTGATGGATCATCGACTTTGATATTTAATATCAAATTCAGATAGTTCGCTAGACCACTTTATTAGTCATCCAGCTAATTCTGGATTTGTTAGCACTTGTCGAAGTGGTTATTCAGTCCGAACATTAATGATATGGCTCTGGAAATAAGGTCGGAGACGTCTAGCTGAGAACACCAAAGCTAAGGTGAGATTTTCTGACTTCGGATAACAAAACTCGACATTTTACAGTGATTTGCTATCCAAGTAAACAGGATTATGCACCTTGTTCCTTTCTATAACAAGAACAAAACTAATAGCCCAGTCAGTGATGGATAAATAAAGATAAAGTTCTTCCCCGCATTCAGGCTTTTGCAAAATCAGAGGTTTTGAAAGAATAATTTTGAGGTTTGAAAATAGCTGTTTGACAATCATTATCCTAATGAAAATTATTTTTATTTTTGAGCATTTGAAAAAATCAAGAAGACTTAGAAGCTAAACAAGGTAAAAAATCTTGATAAGGCAGCAAGTCTCCTTATTAATCGTTGGACCTTATTTATTGTTTGAGAACTCTTCATTTCCAACATAGCTCGACATTTGTCAGAATTTGCCTCTATACCTCGGATTGTAAGCAAAAAAATCAAGAAATTTACCTCCTTGGACACCAAAGGCACATTTTTCAGTGTTTAGTTGCATGTTGTATTTGATTTGGGCGAAGATTTCCACAAAGTCGTCTATGTGAGACTTGTTGATCTTGGTTTTAGCTACCATGTCATTAACATAGACCTCCATGTTGCGACCAATTTGTTTAGCGAACATCTTATCCATAAGTCACTGGTAAGTATCCCCTGCATTCTTAAGGCCAAAAGGCATAACTTTATAGCAAAAATTACCATACTCAGTTATGAAGGCAGTTTTATCTTGATCTGAACGATACATCAAGATCTGGTTATAACCAGAATATGCATCCATAAAACATAAAGTGACAAAGCTAGATGAATTATCAACTAAAGCATCAATAGATGGTAAGAGAAATCAACACAAATGCGCCATTTATCATTATGTTTTTCTACCATAACATTAGCTAACCATGTTATTAATATGATTTCTCGGACAAAGTCGGCGTCGATGAGCTTTTTAGTTTCCTCCAAGGATGCTTGTCGTTTCTCCATACCGAGGTTGCGTTTTTCTATGCTATAGGTTTGACTGATGAGTTCAATGCTAGCTTGTGTGATATTATAGAAAGATCAATGTCAGGCATGTCGGCAGGGGTCCAAGTGAATAGGTCGGCATTCTGTTGAAGAAATTTTCTAAGCTTTTCTTTTGCGGCTTCTTACAGAGCCAAACCTATAAAAGTAAACTTGTTTGGATCGTTAGTTAAAGAAACTTTTTGTAACTCCTCCATTGGAGTGGGTCGGTCTTGAAGCTTGGCTCTTGGGTCTAACTTGGCTATTGATGGAAGCTCGAGTGAGTTACGGACGACGTTTATCTGCGCACAGTGACAGGCCCAGAAAATTTTATTAATGGGGACAAAATTAATATATAAAAAATTAATTTAAATATATTTATATATCTTAAATTAAATATATTAACAAAATTCTAATACTTTAATTAATATATCAAAAAGCATATTAATTAAGAAGTATTTTTTCTTATTTCAATATTTTGACAATGTTGCATTTAATATGTAATATTAGTATCTTATCAAATATTTTATACTAACCAGATTATATATTATGATTAAAAAAATACTATATCTCAAATCTCAATATATAATTGTGTGAGAGATAAAAAAAAGAAACATAATAATAAAAAAAACAAAAATTTAAATCAAACAATTATAATTTTTTTAAATTTGGTCTAAATAATCAAATGCCTTTTTTTGTAAATTAATCATTTAATTTTTATTATTTAATTACAGAATTGATACTTTATAAAATTTATGATAGAAATTTTTTCAACGAAAATAACATTATATGTAAGACTAAAATAAAATAAAATAAAATAATAAAAATCAATAAATTTTAAAAACATGCTAATAATATCTTTTACATTTGAAAAGTTATACTTAGCTTTACTTAATTAACTAATGATTGGCTAGAATGGCAATTATTATTATTATTATTATTATTATTATTATTATTATTATTATTATTTGTTTTTTTATTATGAGTAAATTTGATTTTTTGAATACTAATAAATTAAATTTATATAATACAATAATTTTTTTAAATGTAAGAGAAAATACAAATACATTACAATAAAGATATATATATTTATTTTTTATCTAAGAACTCAATGAGGGCAAATGCCCCCAGACTTTAATGAATAGATCCATGCCTGTCTGCGCACCTATAGCTCGGTTGGCTATAGACTATTTTAGACTGACATTATTGCAATGCCGAGCTTCATAGTGATCACTGTGAATTGTGACAATAAGATTGTCCTGCACCGAACTTATTTAAAAAAGGTCAGCCAAGGATTAAGTTATAAGGACTGAAACAACCAACCATAAGGTATTGAATATCGAGTTTTTGTTAGAGGATTCTCACCTAGTGTGGTCTGTAACCACACAGATCCCACGACAGGCTACTCTCGTTCATCTGAAAATCCAATTAAGTCTCCAATGGATGGTTGCAGTGTGTTATTGCTCAGCTTAATTTTTTTAAATGTGGAGTAGAAAAGGATATCGACACTACTCCCGGGATCTAAAAGCATTTTGCGGACTATTAGATCCACCAGTTGAATGGAGATAATGACTAGGTCATCCAAGTTGATCTCAGTTGAATGGAATTCAGATGGTTGGAAAGCCATCTCTGGGAAGTTGGGCAGAGGTTGTGGATTGTTCATGGTACCTTCAACGGCGAGCATAGCTCGATAGCTGCATTTTCGGGCCAAACTTGTGGTTCCGCCACTGGCAAAACTCCCAGATATACAATTAATGACACTCGGGGTTGATTGGGTTGGGCAAGATTTGCTTTGTCCTTGTCGCTAGAAGATTTCCTCGCAGAAGGTTGATCGATTAAATGTGTTGTACGCTTTTGGATATGGCCCCTGATGTATTTATCTAAATGTCCTTGCTGAGCTAGTTGCTCTAGCAAGTCTTTGGCTATGACACACTCATCGGTAGTATGTCCATGCTTTTGGTGAAAGGCACAATACTTCGACTTTTCTACATTCTTCAGATCTTGGTAATTTTCAACTTTCCGAGGAGGTTTGATTAGTTTTTCATTCAGTATTTTTTTTTATTATTTTCTCCCTTTTGGTGTTGAATTGGGTATAAGAATTGTAACACGGTGTTAACCAAAAAGGTTTCTTATTGTCCCGAGCTTTGTCATCCTTATTGCTTTGGCTCTTTTTTGACTTCCAAGCTTGGCGTAGCTCTTCAATCTCCATTTGACCCTTGGCTTTCTCGTGAAACTCGGCCAAGGTTCTGGGTTTGGCTACTGTGATGGCCTCTTGGAACTTTCCTGGACACAGTCCACTCCTTATAGCATGTAGGTGCACCTTTGGGTGAAGGTTTGGGATGCTCATTGCTACTTTGGTGAAGTGAGTGACATACTCCCTTAGGCTTTCATGTTGTCCTTGTTTGAGAGTGTTCAAATGTCAAAGTCATGTAAATATATGAAAGAGCAGCAAACTGATCTTCAAATAACTTGGCAAGCTCCTGAAAACGTGAAATAGAATTTACAGGCAAAGAGGAAAACCAATCAAGTGCAAGACCGCCTAAAAAAGTAGAAAAACAACGACAAAAGATAGGATCGGAAGTACCGTTTACTATCATCATGGAGCGAAAACTTTTTTATTTGTTTTTTTGGATCACTCATGCCATCATAGGGAGTCAGAGTCATTGGTAATACAAAGTTTCTAGGCAATTGAAAATTCATGACTTCTGCCGTAAATGGTCTGGTTGCATTATCCAATTCATCATCTTCATTGGCTGGTTGATCTCCTTCTAGTTGCTAAGTGTTAAAGAAATGCATTGGATTAGAATTTTCTTCTTCTTCATTTGTTTGCTCATTGTGATCACCATTATTAGCAATCTAAGTATTAGTTATCTCGGCTATTTGATTTTCCATTCTTTGAGTTTCTTCTGCCATGCGCTGATTAGCATGTTGTAACTCTGTTACCATCCGAAGAAGTTCGGATAGTGTGGGGGGAGATTGGTTAGCAATGAGGAAATCTAGAAGATTTAGGACCTATAGAAAAAAGGGTTTTGTTTCTAGGCCCCACGGTGGTCGCCACTTGTTCTTGTGAAGGATGGCCGGTGTATAGCTTGTCCGTCGGTGAGTAACTAGGAGCTTTCTATCAAGATGAGTTATACTTCGGCAACAGGAGAACAAGGGGTGGGTACCTGTAAAAGGCACTCCGACGCTCAAGTTAGTGAGTGAATAATATGCTTTGTATTGCCGTATCTCAAATCAATGTCTTAACTTCTTTTTATATTCGAGATTAAAGGATAACATTTATGTTTTCGAGTAATTTTACTTTAAACGGAGAGTAATTGCATATTATTCGAGCGTTTTGATATTTGCTTTGATGTTTGTTATTGATAACCGATTTATAACGTTCATAGCCGAGTTATAATATATATAACTGATTTATAACAGTCATATCAGATACGTTTAATCTCTTTGAGAGAGGAAAGATTAAATAATATAGTTAAAGGTGGATACTACTATAAAGATTTTATAATTGTCTTAATATAAAAATGTTTTCTTTATTTTGATCCTTGGATGATGGATTGTATGGTTAGTTTTTATATGTTAAAAATGTTGTCTTTGTTTAAAGTGTGGCTAAATAATAAGTCACATTTTTAAACAAAGCATTTTCATGAAAAGATGTTTTTGTCATCTTCATTTGAGTAGTTGCCATTCTTGGTTTTGAGAGTGGAGACCAATCTAACTTTGAAATTTTTATGGTTTTGAGAACTAGACCGAATAGGTCAATTTAATGTGTGGCACTTCTTTTTCCTAGTATATTATAGTAAACAAAGATTCAGACAATATTTTTTTTAGAAAAATGTTACTAGATAGACTAAAAAAATATAAAAAGTTAGTTAGTATTAATACAAAAATACAAGACAAATATTAAAAAAGAACCAACATTTTTTCTATTTGCTATTGATACATTTAATCTCTTTGAGAGAGGAAAGATTAAATAATATAATTAAAAAGTAATAAATGTTATGGTCTTAGAAAACCACTGTCAAAAGGAACACCAAGAGCGTTCAACCATCTGTCAGCACCATTGTTAGGTCCACCCTTGAGGAATTCAGCAACAGTGAATCGCATGGCTTCATTCTTAGTTATCATACCACGATACCCCTTCCACTTGATTCTTCCATGAACTGAAGTAGCAGGTCCGGTGTTTCCATACTCACAAATATCTAAGAAGCCTTTCATCTCATTGCCATCATGAGGGGCCCACCCTTCCGGATTAATCCAGTCACCCAGATATGATTCCATGATTACTGCTCTCGATCCTTCCTTCCATGGCCTACCCAAATAAGTCTTGATTTGGTACTTGACAGAGTCAAACATTGGATCTGGAACAATCTGGCATTCCTGAATCACAATGCCAGTAGTCATGTTCCTCTCGACGGTGCCATCTGCGACCAACACATTGAACTGAGTTGGCAAGGGCTTCCTCACGATGAGCTTGCTTCTCTGAATCACGGCGGGAGATGTACCAAAGATAAAGTCAACTGTTCCAGCGATTTCGCAGTTGCGGTAGAATTGCCTGTTAGCTTGAACATACAAGGTGTCTTGATAACCGTGTATGTGACAGTTATAGAAAGCTGAAAAATCTCCCACATTTCTTAGTGCAACTGCTTGGTGCCCTTTTGCACCAGCTGCATTCTCAAACCTCATGTCCTTCGCAAGAAACATTCCCGCTTTATTCACTACATGCATGCATATTCATTTTATTATATATTAATTAGAGTAATCATTATATATTATGTATGACTCATATTATATATTGTGTACTTGTTTTATTCTGTTTTTGCCAACTCTTCTTTTCTTCTCATATAGAATATTATGTCGAGTTTCAAGTGACTAGATAAAAGATGAGTTATACAAATATTTGTCGTGTACATGTGTGTGCCTACGAGAAGATTGAAGAAGGTTTATATGTAGTTATTTTATGAAATTAATATTTGAAAATTATTATCTAACCGTTCTTAACTATCAATTTCACAAAAAATTACATGTGAGTCTTTATTCATATAATAATAAAATAGAGAAAATAAGGAATTACCGAAAGTGGCAGTTAACATGGTCTTGAGGTTGTGGGTGACATTGCTCATACTAGCAGTGATAATGGTCTTAGTAGGGCCATCGCCATACATGAAAACGTTTATTGCATGAGATGGAACCGTACAATTCTCTTTATAGATCCCCACCTTAACATAGATAATGTACCTTCCCTGAAAATTCTTTGCCTTTGGATACGAGTTAATTGCATCCTGAATCGTCCTAGAGTTCCCACTACTATCTTTAGCAACCACTACATTTGGAACATGAAACTTCACATCATTCGCCAACAGCTTGCGATCTGAAGAGGAAAACCAATCGGGGAACCCCTCGTTATCAACCTCTTCGCGAAGAACATGCCTAGAAGAAGCAATGGGTTTCATTTGCACATGCAGACCAAGATCTTCAATGATCTTAGCCAAACCAGTAACAATATCGAGAGTTATGATGGAAACCTTCTCAACACGATCCAAACTCTGGCTTTGTAGTTGTTCTTTGATTTTTCTCTCTCCTTCATTTTGATCTTCAAAAATGTCAACACAAGATTGCTGATATGAGATAATGGCGCTAAGCCAGTTCTTGAGGTCGGGGCTTTGCATTTGTACAGAGTTAATGTCGTGATTTCTGTGAAGCACATTGCTGAAAAGGTCGAGGCTGCTCAATGCGGACTCCATGACTTCTTTGCAACCATCAATGGCCATCTTGATTCCGTTGTCATCTTTAGAGAACTCCTCCTCAGTCGTCATCATCTTTAGGGCGGTGGTGACGCCGTCTCTAATATCGTTCACGGCGGTGTCGATGTATGCTTTTGGGTCGGAAGAAGAGGAACCATCAACTTGGCTTAGAACCTCGCGACAGAGGTTTGTGTGTTGCGACACATGAGACTCGTGAACCTTTCTTTAGTGTTTTGCATTTCATCAGCGCCATTGCTTTTCTTGTTATTAACGGCCACGATGACCCCGGTGGCAACCCCCACCACAAGGATGAGCGAAAGCAAAACAACCACTGATACTATGATTTTTCCCTTCTTTTCCATTTATTTTTTATCTTCTTCTTTTTATGTTATTGGAAAGCATTGAAGCACTTTCAAATATTTATAGCTGCTCACAAGGTATTTGTTGAAACTACTATAGCTAATTAGTTCAAATAAGATTATGTTCTGACACGTTTTGTTAGAACCAATTATTCTATTAATAAAGTAAATTAACTGGCAAAAATGGTATGAACAACAATATAAATTGTTGTAGTACTTAATTGTTGGATAGAAAATCCCATACTTAACAATTCAATATGAAATTAGTTTTGATCATTGTTAATTTTTTTTATGTTATTTGATTACAGAAGTGTCATGTAATCAACAAATTAAATTTCATTGCAAAAAATTCTTAGATTTGTATTCGGTCACAATACAACCAATTTTGTAACCGATAAAGATTTACCATGACCCAAAAACATTTGGTTGATAAATTGATATCTATGACCATAGAGTTTGATGGAGAGCTCTATCATCTCATGACATGGAACCTCAACCACCGGATGTTGTCCATGTTTTGCGGTATTATTAGATAGAAAAAACATAATATAACTTATTTTATTTAGTATTTATTCATTATTATAATTATTAATAAATATTAAATAAAATAAATTATGATAATTTTTAATTAATTTTTTTATTTTTAAATATTTTCGTTTAATATCATCTATTTGGCCAAGCTGATTAAGGATTATTAAATTAGATGGATTCTCGATAAAATAAAGTAATTTATTTCACGTTAGATTTTTGCAAGAATTGATTTTTTTGTTGTTGTTATTTGTTGAATAATTAAATTTGATTTACTCAAAGGCAACAATTCACTTTTTTTTAATTAATTTATAGTTATACTTTATCAAAAATACTACTTTAAGGTAAATTCATTTGGACAGTTGTTGCAGTAGCAAATGTTATGGAACTGCAAGATCTTCAATTGATGTTGCAACTATCGCAAGACCTGAAGGATTATCATGTGTTCATAATACACAGCGAAAGATAAGAAAGTAATTTTAAAAATCTATTTTGTGTTTAAATATTATTCAAATAAACAATATATAGATCAGATCTAAATACCTATATACGCTAGTAAAAATCACTTTCTCCTTCGATGGTTCGAAGGCGCTATGTGTATCCACATCGAGACCAACCTTTGCTGTCAACTCTTTGATCAATGGACATCTGATCTAAATTGAAAAACCTCTAATACCTGTATACGCTAGTAAAAATCACTTTCTCCTTCGATGGTACGAAGGCGCTATGCGTATCCACACCGAGACTAATCTTTGCTGTCTCCTTGACCAATGGACATCTGATCTAAATTGAGAAATCTCTTGCAACTCTTTGCACGCTATAAAATTCTTCTCCAAGAATTAGGCTCATATACATTTATGTATGTAGAGGTAAAGGAATAAAACTCTTGTGTTTTATTCTCATCTATTTCCTCTACTCTTGGCATATATATATAGTAGAAGATTTGTTACTAATTTTAAATTTGAATCTCAATTCAAATTGAAATCATATCTTATTATTTTAAACTTGAATCTTTCAAATTTATGAATCATATCATAACTTAATTTGAAACAAAATCAGTTATAATCTCATCCAAATTTAGAATTCAAATTTAGAAATAAAATAACTAATTATTCTCAAATCTCATTTAATATTCTCAATTATCATACTATTATTATATTCTTGGTGCTAGCAAAGAATATAAGAACATTTCATTTGAATTAATACAATTATTTATTTGATCAAATCGAAATAATAATTAAATAATTCTATAGCAAAGATTAGAACACTCGTTAGTGTGTGACTCCATAGGTTCAATACTAAGCGGGTAGTAAATTAGTTATACTAAATTTACTAATCAAGGTTGGCATCTAGCAATACTCCTTAACGACCCGATAGTATGAAGTAATATATTTTTACTAAGAACCCGAGAAGAAAAAATTATAATTCCTTCCATCTTTCCAACTCTTGGTTAACCCTTAGAATGTGTATAGTTGGGGGAATATTTAAGTATTCCCGGGAATATTTAGATGGGAATATCTTATTCCTATGTTTGTTTCAAAGCTTAAAAATTTATTCCCAGGTAAATTTTATTTCCTGAAATCAAAACACCACCAGTTTCATTCCTATCTCCCCTTGGTTATCTTTAATTCCAATGGGAATGGAATGTGTATAACAAAGTAAAAAGACTAAAATACCCTTGCTAATTTAACTCTTCTCTTTGTTCAGATTTTTCCCAACTTATTCCATAAAAAAACCAAACCCTAGTAGAGCCCTTCCTCCATGAAAACCAAGCCCTAGCGAGTTCTTTTTCCCAAATTTATGGAGGCTCCACTGGCATTGGCGTCGCCTCGCCACCGATTTGGATTCGCATGACCACTGCGCTCTTTGTTGGCATTTGTGTTCATCATCATAGCTCACCTTGGTTCACCGCGACTGCATTTTCGCCGCCATCGTTGCGACTATGTTCAGATCCTTCGCATTGTGTGGTCGCGTCTGGCCTCTCTTTTCCGTCTGAGCTCGGTTGCTCGCGCATCTCTCGCCTCCGCGTTTGCTCGAGTTGTGCTTCCTGTTCGTGTCGTCTCCCTCGCCTCTCTCCCTCCTCGCGTCTCAGCAATAACCATCAAAGCACAAAATCTTTTTCAAGCACATAATCTTCTTCAGGTAAGGGTTTTAAACTATTAGCGGTGTATGGCTTTCTGCTAGAACTTGTGGTTTGACATTGTTTATGTTTGGTTTTTTTTTTTGAACTCTGTTTCTGCTAGAATATGGCATGCTAAATTGAATATGGCATATATATTTGTACATGTTATGGTGGATTGAATGCTGAGGTTGAATGATGAGGTTATAAAACAAAGTTGTGTTTCACCATTTGGTCGATGCATATATAAGATAAAGGCTATGGTGGATTGAATCAAACGTTGAATGCTGAGGTTATAAAATAGAGCTATGTTTTTTTCTAATGATTCTGTTTTCAGTCACATGAAATTGATAGGCATATATTCTGCTGATTCTATTTTTTTTCTGCTGAGGTCATAAGACATATATTTGTCCTTTGAATACTTTTTTCCGATTTTTTTCCTCTCACTCTCAGGAATAATTATTTCATACTGTAATGAGTCCAGTGACATTACATAGGTGAACCAAATTTGATAATTTAAGGCTGTGAAAGAACACTTATCTATTCACGGTTGCTAAAAGAGAAAAGTTTGTTGGTAGTTCATGTGTATAAGTCATGTCCAAGCTTAGCTTTTTTTGGAAAAGTGAATCGATTGAGCTTTACTTATTCATAGTTCAATTTTCACTTTTGTTTCAATTGATTATGTGAGATCATTTCAAATTTTCAATACATGGATATAATGATATGTACCCATATGAATCTCACCCATGCGTGTTCATATTCTTTTGGTTTTAGTGATTATCTTAGTTGTTGGATTATGTAGAATCTTGCAGCTTCACAAATGGTTGATATGACTTAAGTTATTGTCATCTGCTTGTTATAGATAATAATTTAAGAATTTCTCTCCAAAAATTGACAATTAGTGTGACTCTTTTACTTTCTGCTGATTTGAAGAATGGTCTATGCTTTTTTGCTGCTATTAATTTACATCTACATTGGGATATTTGAATATTTCGTGTTAATTTATTCTTTTATTATGGTAATTGTGTATATTAGTCCGTGGAAGATTGAATTAGTTTGATTTTGGTGTGCAGAGCCTCTTCCCTAGGTTGTGGTTGTCGGAGGTTACAATTGATTCATACAAAGCTCCTGAAGAGGAGCGGCTACCAAGGTATAATAATTTCAGTCTTCTATTCATTTTTAATGATGTTGTTCAACATTTTATCTGATTTAGTTGTTAATTGTTTTTGCTGTTTGCAGAGGTAGCATTCAGATTAGCAACTTGGTTTGAAGACATGCATGCACCTGCCTTTTGTTCGTTCCAATGCTAGTTTTGATTTGATAAGTATAGTATATTCTTTTCTGTTTATAAGAATAATTTCTCAAGAGAGAAATAAAAATGATTGACTGATATCATATAAAGCTCTGTAGTTTCAAGGACGAAGCTATGAGAGTATTTCAATTACTAGATTCAAGATTGTGACACTTGTATATTCAAAGTTACTTTGGTACCTGGTAATGTTAGTTTAGTAGTCTCTTCATGACTTGGTATATTTAAACTTTTATGAGATTGCATTGCTCCTTTGTCTCATGACCTCCAATCCCGTTCAGAGATTCTTGCCGATGTATTCTTTGGGTTTGGACCAACTCATGGGATAGAACCACAAGTTTTTGTCATGGTAAGCTTTCATGTGGAGCAAGAACTGAGATTACTAATTTAGGATTCTGCAAATGTGTTTGAAGTGTGTCCAGCTGAATGACTTGGGGATATGAGATATTGTCTTGTTCAAATTATCTATATCTAAAAAAGTGACTTTTTCTAATCTATGATTTAAGTATTTTGTGTTAATTTAATTGTGATATTTGTTATTAGAGATATTTTAGTAAATTTAATTAAGATAATATTAATTTTAATTAAACATTTGTTATTAGGGGTATTATAGTAAATTTATTAGTAGAGATATTTTTGTAAATTCACACAAAATTTCAATGTAAAAAAAATAATATTCGATTAGTTTTATATTTAATTTTTTAAGAAAATTAAAAAATTTGATATTGGGGTATTTTTGGAAATAAAAATAAATATTTTTATCTAAAAATAATTATATTGAATTTATCTTGAAATATATTTATATGTAATTTTTTTAATATATTTATTAAGTTTAGTTATTAACCTTTTAATTTGAATGAGTAAAGGTAATTTTGACATATTAAACATATTTAATATTAGGGATATTTTAGTAAATTTAAAAAAATTAAAATCAATAATAATTTTAATTAAACATATTCGATATTAAAAATATTTTAGTAAATTTAAAAATAAAATAAAAAATAATATTTTATTATATTTATATTTATTTAAAAAATTAGAGTCTAAAAAATTTAATTAAAAATAGTTTATTATATATATTTACTAAATTTAATCATTAATATTCTAATTAAAAATTTTAAGGGCATTTTGAACAAAGTATTCACAATTTTCAAATACACTATATATGAACAAAAAAAAAACTAACACATTCCTAGGCATATTATTAATATTCCATGAATTTTACTTTTACAAACCAAACATAGGAATACTATATACTTGGTAATACTATTCCAAGAAATCATATTCATTCCTATGCATAAAAACTAATCCTTCAACCAAACACACCCTTAGAATATGGTTTAATTGTCAAACTCTAACTTGTTACTGTGAATCCTACTAAAATTAGTAAATAATTAGTCAATAAATCAAATTTTAATCAGCAAAATTAGAAATGTTAATCCAATATTAAAATAGGGTAGAGCTCATCAAAATGAGAATTTTGACACTAATGTCGAAGAATTTGGCCCAAGATTGGACCGTACAAGCTGAACCGTTGAACTAGGCCCAAACCGGGCCCGTGGGTCCAACCGGACCCATCACTTAAATGGACAGAAGCAATCTCCTTTCCCATTCAGCAAAGAAACACACTGAACAGCCAAGGGGGAGAGGAGAGCTTCCTAACCCTCACCACTTTAAACCACCATAACTCCTTCGTTCGAGCTCCGATCGCCGCACCGTTTGCAGCACACGTCTAGCGCATCGAGCTCTATATTTCTATTTGATCAATTTCATGGGTAAGCCACAATCTCACCTCAGATTCTCTACCCCCTAATTTTCGAAATTTGAGTCTTTATAATGAGATTTTGTTGAATTTGGTATTCTAGGTTCGATTTAGCTTGCAGAGCTTATCGGGCTTGAGTTGTTTTGTTCGTAGGTGCGGTAAGGATCACTAACCTTAGCCAACTCTTGATTTTATTATGTGAATTCTGAATTTTGAAGTATATATGTATAATATGTGTGAACTAGGTATATATATATATGTGTATGTATTGGAATTGAATTGTAGACATTTGGAGGCTTGGTGGAGGATTGGTGCTAAGGTTTTTGTGATTTTTGAAACTTGTGAGGCTGTGTGTGTGTGGCTTAAGTGGCTGCCTTGGACCAAACGTAGAATTCGGCCAAGGTATGGTTTAGGTTTCGTGCATTTAATATGTAATGCTCTGTGAAAACTTAGGCTAGAGAACTATAGGATAAGTTGAAGAGGTTGAATATATTGAATGATTAGTCTTTATGATGTTGATGGATAATTTGAAGTTAGGCATGTGATGAGAAATATGGTCATGGTGAATGATGAGCGGATATTTTATACGCTTTTTGGGGTTAATTTCATATAGTTTCTAGTGTGTTTTAGTTAGTTTTTAGTTTATTTTCATTAGTTTCTAGGAAAAATTTATATTTCTGGACTTTACTATGAGTTTGTGTGTTTTTCTGTAATTTCAGGTATTTTCTGGCTGAAATTGAGGGAGCTGAGCAAAAATCTGATTCAGGCTGAAAAAGGACTGCTGATGCTGTTGGATTCTGACCTCCCTGCACTTAAAATAAATTTTCTGGAGCTACAGAACTCCAAATGGCGCGCTTCTAATTGCGTTGGAAAGTAGACATTCAGGGCTTTCCAGCAATATATAATAGTCCATACTTTGCTCAAGGGTAAATGACATAAACTGGCGTTCAACGCCAGTTTCATACTGCAGTCTGGCGTCCAGCGCCAGAAACAAGTTACAAAGTGGAGTTCAACGCCAGAAAAGGATTCAAAGCTGGCGTTGAACGCCCAAAACAGCCCTATGCACGTGATTAGCTTAAGTCTCAGCCCCAGCACACACCAAGTGGGCCCCAGAAGTGGATTTCTGCACCATCTATCATAGTTTGTTCATTTTCTGTAAACCTAGGTTACTAGTTTAGTATTTAAACAACTTTTAGAGGTTTATTTCGCATCTCATGACATTTTAGATCTGAACTTTGTACCTTTTGACGGCATGAGTCTCTAAACTCCATTGTTGGGGGTGAGGAGCTCTGCTATGCCTCGATGAATTAATGCCAGTATTTATGTTTTCTATTCAATCACGCTTGTTCCTATCTAAGATGTTCATTTGCGCCTTATTATGATGAATGTGATGATCCGTGACACTCATCACCATTCTCAACCTATGAACGTGTGCCTGACAATCACCTCCGTTCTACATTAGATTGAATGAGTATCTCTTAGATTCCTTAATCGAAATCTTCGTGGTATAAGCTAGAATCCATTGGCAGCATCCTTGAGAATCCGGAAAGTCTAAACCTTGTCTGTGGTATTCCTAGTAGGATTCTGGAATTGGATGACTGTGACGAGCTTCAAACTCGCGAGTGCTGGGCGTAGTGACAGACACAAAAGGATAGCGAATCCTATTCCAGTATGATCGAGAACCTACAGATGATTAGTCGTGCGGTGACAGCGCACTTGGACCATTTTCACTGAAAGGAAGGATGGTAGCCATTGACAACGGTGATCCTCCAACACACAGCTTGCCATAGGAGGGACGTGCATGCGTGAAGAAGAAGATAGGGAGAAAGCAGAGATTAAAAAGGCAAAGCATCTCCAAAACTCCAACATATTCTCATTTACTGCATAACAAGTAACCTTTAATTCATGCTCTCTTGTTCATTTGCAAGTCAATTGATAACCACTAATTAATATCCTGACTAAGAGTTGCAAGATAACCATAGCTTGCTTCAAGCCAACAATCTCCGTGGGATCGACCCTTACTCACGTAAGGTATTACTTGGACGACCCAGTGCACTTGCTGGTTAGTTATGTGAAATTACATAGTGTGAAGTAATTTTTGTGCACCAAGTTTTTGGCGCCGTTGCCGGGGATTGTTTGAGTTCGAACAACTGACGGTGAATCTTGTTGCTTAGATTAGGAAATTTTTGTCTTTTAGGTCAGAGTCTTTTGTTTTCTTTTCAAAAATCTTTCAAAAAAATAATTTTTCTACTAATCTCGTGCCAAACTTTAAGTTTGGTGTTTTCTCATTGATTTTCCTTTGTTTTTCGAAAATTTTATTTTGGTTTTCTAAAACTTTTAAGTTTGGTGTTCTTTCTTCATGTTCTTGTGAGTCTTCAAAGTGTTCTTGAGTTTTCCTTGTGTCTTGATCTTAAAATTTTTAAGTTTGGTGTTCCTTGGTGTTTTCCTTCCAAAATTTTCGAAAACAAGGAGCATTAGATCTAAAAATTTTAAATCTTAGGCTATCTTATTGTTTCTCTCTTTCCTCTTTAAATTCAAAAATATCTTTTCTCTCTATTTTTAAAACAAATTTTCGAAATTTATTTTTAAAAATTCAGATTTTTTCTTTCAAAATTTAAAATCTTTTTCAAATCATATCTTTTTCAAAACTTCCTAACCACTTTCTCTCTCCTCATTTTTTTCGAAAATCTTCACTTATTTTTATTTATTTTATATTAATTTATTTTATTTTCGAAATAATTAAATAAATAAAAATAAAAATAAAAATAAATTTTTTACATCATCTCCCTTTCTCCATCATGGATCTAAGTGGAAATGAACAGTCCAGGAGGACTCTGGGGTCATATGCTAACCCCTCTACTGCTTCATATGGGAGTAGTATCTGCATACTCTCCATTGGAGTCAGTAACTTTGAGTTGAATCCTCAGCTCATTATCATGGTGCAGCAAAGCTGCCAGTATTCCGGTCTTCCACAGGAAGAACCTACAGAGTTTCTGGCACAGTTTTTACAAATTGCTGACACAGTACATGATAAGGAAGTAGATCAGGATGTCTACAGACTATTACTGTTCCCATTTGCTGTAAAAGACCAAGCCAATAGGTGGTTAAATAACCAACCTAAGGCTAGCATAAGGACATGGAAACAGCTGACAGAAAAATTCCTGAATCAATACTTTCCTCCAAAACGGATGACACAGCTAAGGCTGGACATCCAAGGCTTTAAACAAGGAGATAATGAATCTCTTTATGATGCCTGGGAGAGATACAGAGAGATGCTATGAAAATGCCCTTATGAGATGTTTTCAGAGTGGGTTCAGTTAGACATCTTCTATTATGGGCTTACAGAAAGAGCTCAGATCTCTTTAGATTGCTCAGCTGGAGGATCTATCCACATGAGAAAGACAATTGAAGAAGCTCAAGAGCTCATTGATACAGTTGCTAGAAATCAGCATCTGTACCTAAGCAGTGACTCTTCCATGAAAGAAGAGGCTAAAACAGTAACTGCTGAACGCAATCCTGCAGAGCAAGCTGCTGAATTCAATCAACAATTGGATTTTCTAACAAAGCAGTTAGCTGAATTCAAAGATAAACTGCAAGAGACAAGGATGGCTAATATAAACATGGAAGTACAATTAAAGCAAACAAAGCAGCAGCTGTCAAAACAAATAACAGAAGAATGCCAAGCAGTTCAATTAAGAAGTGGGAAAGCACTAAATACCCCACTTCAAGGCAGCAGGAAACCAAGAAATGAGCAAACCACCCAAAATTCATCTGAGGACAGTAAGAGCCCAGGGAAAAATAATTCTGGCACCAAAACACCAGAGTTTGGGTGGAAGGCTGGCGCTGAACGCCCAGACCATGCTCAGGATTGGCGTTCAACGCCAGAAACAAGCAAGGATCTAGCGTTGAACGCCCAAAAGAAGCACAGTTCTGGCGTTCAAACGCCAGGAACATATGAGGAGCTGGCGTCTAACGTCACTCCAGCTTCTAACTCTGGCACTCAATTGCCAGTGAGGGATCAGACACACACAAGTGCTGATGACAACCCATCTAAAAAGGCTTCTTCAACCACTTTTGTAGGAAATAAACCTACATCAACTAAGGTTGAGGAATATAAAGCCAAGATACCTTATCCTCAAAAACTCTTCCAAGAGGAGCAGGATAAGCAATTTGCTCGCTTTGCAGATTATCTCAGGACTCTTGAAATAAAGATTCCATTTGCAGAGGCACTTGAGCAAATACATTCTTATGCCAAATTCATGAAAGAGATCTTGAGTCATAAGAAGGATTGGAGAGAAACTGAAAGAGTTCTCCTCACTGAAGAATGCAGTGCAGTCATTCTGAAAAGCTTTCCTGAAAAGCTTAAAGACCCTGGGAGTTTTCTGATACCATGCACATTAGAAGGTAATTGCACCAAGACAGCTTTATGTGATCTTGGGGCAAGCATCAACCTAATACCTGCATCCACTATCAGAAAGCTTGGTTTAACTGAAGAAGTTAAACCAACCCGGATATGTCTTCAACTTACTGATGGCTCTATTAAATACCCATCATGCGTGATTGAAGACATGATTGTCAGAGTTGGGCCATTCGCCTTTCTCACTAACTTTGTAGTGCTGGAAATGGAGGAGCACAAGAGTGCCACTCTCATTCTAGGAAGACCCTTCCTAGCAACTGGACGAACTCTCATTGATGTCCAACAGGGGAAAATAACCCTGAGAGTCAATGATGACGAGTTTAAGTTGAATGCTGTCAAAGCCATGCAGCATCCAGACACATCAAAAGACTGCATGAAAGTTGATCTTATTGACTCTTTGGTAGAAGAGATCAACATGGCTGTGAGTCTCGAATCAGAGTTGGAAGACATCTTTAAAGATGTTCAGCCTGATTTGGAGGATTTAGAGGAAATGAAAGAGCCTCTGAAATTTCCTCTGGAAGAGGAAAAATCTCCTAAACTCGAGCTCAAACCATTACCACCATCCCTGAAATATGCATTTCTGGGAGAAGGTGACACTTTTCCAGTGATCATAAGCTCTGCTTTAAACCCACAGGAAGAGGAAGCACTTATTCAAGTGCTAAGGACACACAAGACAGCTCTTGGGTGGTCCATAGGTGACCTTAAGGGCATAAGCCCAGCTAGATGCATGCACAAAATCTTATTGGAGGATAATGCTAAACCAGTGGTTCAACCACAGAGGCGGCTAAATCCAGCCATGAAGGAAGTGGTGCAGAAAGAGGTCACCAAATTACTGGAGGCTGGGATTATTTATCCCATTTCTGATAGCCCCTGGGTGAGCCCTATTCAAGTTGTCCCCAAAAAGGGAGGCATGACAGTGGTTCATAATGAAAAGAATGAACTGGTTCCTACAAGAACAGTTACAGGGTGGCGCATGTGTATTGACTATAGAAGGCTCAATACAGCCACCAGAAAGGATCATTTTCCTTTACCATTCATAGACCAGATGCTAGAAATATTGGCAGGTGATGATTATTACTGCTTTTTGGATGGCTACTCAGGCTATAACCAGATTGCAGTAGATCTCCAAGATCAAGAGAAAACAACATTCACATGTCCATCTGGAGTGTTTGCTTATAGAAGGATGCCATTTGGGCTGTGTAATGCGTCTGCAACCTTCCAGAGATGCATGCTCTCTATTTTCTCTGATATGGTGGAAAAATTTCTGGAAATCTTCATGGATGACTTCTCAGTATATGGAGACTCATTCAGCTCCTGTCTTGATCACCTGAAACTAGTTCTGAAAAGATGCCAAGAGACCAACCTGGTTTTAAACTGGGAAAAATGTCACTTTATGGTGACTGAAGGGATTGTCCTTGGGCATAAAATTTCAAACAAGGGAATAGAGGTGGATCAAGCAAAAATAGAGGTAATTGAAAAATTACCACCACCTGCCAATGTTAAGGCAATCAGAAGCTTTCTGGGGCATGCAGGATTCTATAGGAGGTTTATAAAGGATTTTTTAAAAATCACAAAACCTCTGAGAAATCTGCTAGCTGCTGACACGCCATTTGTGTTTGACACAGAGTGTCTGCAGGCGTTTGAAACACTGAAAGCCAAGCTGGTCACAGCACCAGTTATTTCTGCACCAGACTGGACATTACCATTTGAGCTAATGTGTGATGCTAGTGATCACGCCATTGGTGCAGTACTGGGGCAGAGGCATGACAAGCTTCTGCATGTCATTTATTATGCTAGCCGCGTTTTAAATGATGCCTAGAAAAATTACACAACCACAGAAAAAGAATTGCTTGCAGTGGTTTATGCCATTGACAAGTTTAGATCATACTTGGTAGGATCAAAAGTTATTGTGTATACTGACCATGCTGCTCTTAAATATCTACTCACAAAGCAGGATTCAAAACCCAGGCTCATAAGATGGGTGTTGCTTCTGCAAGAGTTTGATATAGAAATAAGAGACAGAAAAGGGACAGAGAACCAAGTGGCTGATCATCTGTCCCGGATAGAGCCAATAGAAGGGATGTCATTCCCCTCTCTTGAAATCTCTGAGACCTTTCCGGATGAGCATTTGTTTGCCATTCAGGAAACACCATGGTTTGCAGACATTGCAAACTACAAAGCTGCAAGGTTCATTCCCAAGGAGTACAGCAGGCAACAAAAGAAAAAATTAATTACTAATGCAAAGTACTACTTGTGGGATGAACCCTATCTCTTTAAGAGATGTGCAGACGGAATAATCCGTAGGTGTGTGCCTAGAGAAGAAGCACAGAGGATCCTATGGCATTGCCATTGATAACAATATGGAGGTCATTTCGGAGGTGAGCGAACAGCCACCAAGGTCCTCCAATGTGGCTTCTACTGGCCTACACTCTACAGAGATTCCCGAGAGTTTGTACGTAACTGTGACAGTTGCCAGAGAGCTGGTAATTTGCCTCACAGTTACGCCATGCCTCAACAAGAAATCCTGGAGATTGAGTTGTTTGATGTATGGGGTATTGATTTCATGGGGCCTTTCCCACCATCATACTCAAACACTTATATTCTGGTGGCAGTTGACTATGTATCAAAATGGGTTGAGGCCATTGCCACACCCACCAATGATACTAAAACAGTGCTAAAGTTCCTCCAGAAACATATATTCAGCAGGTTTGGTGTTCCCAGGGTACTAATCAGTGATGGGGGCACTCACTTCTGCAACAAACAGCTTGACTTTGCCATGGTCCGGTATGGGATTCGCCACAAGGTGGCGACTCCATATCATCCACAGACAAATGGGCAAGCTAAAGTCTCTAACAGAGAACTAAAAAGAATCCTGGAATGGACTGTAAGTACCCGTAGAAAGGATTGGGCACGAAGCTTGGATGATGCTCTGTGGGCTTATAGAACAGCATTCAAGACTCCTATAGGGACCTCTCCATACCAACTTGTGTATGGTAAGGCATGCCACCTGCCCGTGGAACTGGAACATAAAGCCTACTGGGCAACCAAATTCCTAAACTTTGATGCCAAATTAGCCGGAGAAAAAAGATTGCTCCAGCTAAATGAGCTAGAGGAATTCAGATTCTCTGCTTTCGAAAATTCCAAGCTTTATAAAGAGAAATAAAAAAAGTGGCATGACAGAAAGATGTCATCTAGAATCTTTGAACCAGGACAAAAGGTTCTGTTGTTTAACTCTAGGCTCAGGCTATTCCCCGAGAAACTGAAGTCCCGGTGGAGGGGACCATATGTGATTACAAGTGCATCACCATATGGTTATGTGGAGCTTCAAGATATTGATTCTGATAAGAAGTTCATTGTTAATAGACAGAGGATCAAGCACTATCTTGAAGGCAATGTTGAGCAAGAGTGTTCAAGGCTGAAGCTAGATTAAAAGCTCAGCAAGGTCCAGCTAAAGACAATAAAGAAGCGCTTGCTGGGAGGCAACCCAGCCATGGGGCATCACTTCCTCTAAGCATTTTGCCCTATTCTTGATTTTATTTCTTTATATAAACTTCACTGATACTAAGGTAAAGAGTCAATTATATAAGTTCACAGGGTTACAGAAGGATTCTGTACACAAAACAGAGAAAAAGAGCTCACTGGCAAGAAAACGCCAGTAAGATTCTGTTTTGGGCGTTCAACGCCCAAAAGAAGCATCCACTGGGCGTTGAACGCCAGTAAGGATAGCCATCTGGGCGTTAAACGCCAGACAGAAGCATCTTCTGGGCGTTGAACGCCAGAAAAAAGCTCATTCTGGGCGTTTAACGCCATATTTACAGCTTCCTGGGCGTTCAGAAAAACGCCCAGTGACAAAGGAGTTCCTGGCGTTCAACGCCAGAAAGAAGCAACAGCTGGGCGTTGAACGCCCAGGAGAGGCAGCATTTGGGCGTTGAACGCCCAAAACATGCAGCGTTTGCGCGTTCAGACGCCAGGATGGTGGGGAGGAGGTGAATTCGTTTTTACTTCATATTTTTCATTCTAAATTTAATTTTCATGTTTCAATTCATGATTTCTTGCAAAAACATGTTAAGAACCCTGATTTCTAAAATCCCTAATTTCTAAAAACCCTGTTTTAAAAATATCAAATATATCTTAATTCATAAGCACAAACCCTTTTTTTATCCAATTCAACTCTTTTTCAAAATTTTCAAAACAAATCTATCTCTTTTCATTCAAAAATCTTTTCAAATAATCAATATCTTTTTCAAATCTCCATACTATCTTTTTCAAAAATCCAAATCTATCTTTTTCAAATATCTTTCATATCTTTTTAATCTTAAATCATATCTTCTATCTTATCTTTCTTTGTATTTTCGAAATAACCCACCCCTCCCTTTAAATATGGGTTTGGCCTCCCTCCCCTCCCATCCACAATTGCACCTAGCTCTCCTTCTCTCCCTCTCCTTTCTTTTCTTTTTGCTTGAGGACAAGCAAACCTCTAAGTTTGGTGTGCCTATCCGTGATCACTAAGATCATGGCTCCTAAAGGAAAACAACCCACTCCAAGAGGCAAGAAAGAGAGTGTTCCAAAACCACTTTGGAATCAAGGGAAGTTCTTAACTAAAGAACATTCAGACCATTATTACAAAATAATGGGTCTAAGATCAGTGATCCCGGAAGTTAGATTCGATCTGAAAGAAGACGAATATCCGGAGATCCAGGAGCAAATCCGAATCAGGAACTGGGAGATCCTAGCCAATCCTGAAACGAAAGTGGGAAGGAATATGGTCCAGGAGTTCTATGCTAATATGTGGCATACAGACAGGCAAATACTATCTGGATCTGCTATCTATGACTATCGGACCTTGGTCAGAGGAAAGATTGTTCATACCCACCCTGACAAGATCAGGGAGATCTTAAAGCTACCTCAGCTGAAAGATGATCCAGACTCCTTCAATAGGAGAATGATGAGAACAGACAAGGGCCTGGATAAGATTCTAGAGGATATGTGTATCCCTGGAGCCAGGTGGACCACCAGCACGAAGGGTATCCCAAATCAACTCAAAAGAGAAGATCTCAAACCAGTCGCCAGAGGATGGCTGGACTTCATTGGGCATTCTCTGCTGCCCACTAGCAACCGTTCTGAAGTCACTATTAGAAGAGCAGTGATGATCCATTGCATCATGATGGGAAAAGAAATGGAAGTTCATCAACTGATTTCAACTGAATTCTACAAAATTGCAAATAAAAATTCCAAAGATGCCAGGTTGGCTTATCCAAGCTTGATTTCTATGCTCTGCAAGGACACTGGAGTAAGGATGGGTATAACTGAGTATATCTCAGTTGAGCGGCCAATCACCAAAGCATCAATGGAAAAACAACAATCACAGGATGACCCCATCAAGAAGAGAACACAGGAAATTCTCCCAGAAATCCCTCAATCTGAATACTGGGAGTATGTTGAAACATCTATTACCAAGATGAAGAAGCTATGGAACAAATACAGAAAGAACAGAAGGAACAAAGTAGCATTCTCTGCTATTTGCTTAAAGAACAGGAGGAGCAAGGGCGTGATTTAAGGGAATTGAAGCGCCAGAAATTATCTCTTGAAGGACCATGCACCCCGCAGATTAGAGGAACATCCACTTCCCAGAACAAAGGTTGTTAAATTCCAATCTTAGCCTTAACTCTGTGATAACTGTTTTTATTTTAGTTTTACCTTAGGAGTCATATAGTAGTAATTAGTATCTATATTTTTGATTTTATCCCCAATTAAGCTATAATTTAATTTTATCATCATCATTGAACATGAATAAAATAGAAGAATTTCTTTAGAATAAGAGGCAATATTTTTTGAGTTTTTAATAAGATAAATTCTAATTATTTACATGTGGTGGCAATGCTTTCTGTCTTCCGAATGAATGCTTGAACAGTGCATATGTCTTTTGAACTTGATGTTTAAGACTGTTAAATATGTTGGCTCTTGAAAGAATGATGAACATGAGACATGTTATTGATAATCTGAAAAATCATAAAAATGATTCTTGAAGCAAGAAAAAGCAGTGAATACAAAAGCTTGCAGAAAAAAAAAGAAAAAAAATATAGAAAAAGCAAGCAAAAAAAGCCAAAGCTCTTAAAACCAAAAGGCAAGAGCAAAAAACCAATAGCCCTTAAAACCAAAAGGTAAGGATAATAAAAAGGACCCCAAGGCTTTGAGCATCAGTGGATAGGAGGGCCTAAAGGAATAAAATCTCGGCCTAAGCGGCTAAACCAAGCTGTCCCTAACCATGTGCTTGTGGCGTGAAGGTGTCAAGTGAAAACTTGAGACTGAGCGGTTAAAGTCAAGGTCCAAAGAAAAAAGAAGAGTGTGCTTAAGAACCTTGGACACCTCTAATTGGGGACTTTAGCAAAGCTGAGTCACAATCTGAAAAGGTTCACCCAATTATGTGTCTGTGGCATTTATGTATCCGGTGGTAATACTGGAAAACAAAGTGCTTAGGGCCACGGCCAAGACTCATAAAGTAGCTGTGTTCAAGAATCAACATACTGAACTACGAGAATCAATATCACTATCTGAATTTTGAGTTCCTATAAGATGCCAATCACTCTGAGCTTCAATGGATAAAGTGAGATGCCAAAACTATTCAGAAGCAAAAAGCTACTAGTCCCGCTCATCTAATTAGAATCTGAGCTTCACTCAAAAATTCTGAGATATTATTGCTTCTTAAAATTATTTGTATTCTATTTTATTTATCTAGTTTCTTGAGGACAAGCAACAGTTTAAGTTTGGTGTTGTGATGAGCGGATATTTTATATGCTTTTTGGGGTTAATTTCATATAGTTTCTAGTGTGTTTTAGTTAGTTTTTAGTTTATTTTCATTAGTTTCTAGGCAAAATTCATATTTCTGGACTTTACTATGAGTTTGTGTGTTTTTCTGTGATTTCAGGTATTTTCTGGCTGAAATTGAGGGAGCTGAGCAAAAATCTGATTCAGGCTGAAAAAGGACTGCTGATGTTGTTGGATTCTGACCTCCCTGCACTCAAAATGGATTTTCTAGCGCTACAGAACTCCAAATGGCTCGATTCCAATTGCGTTGGAAAGTAGACATCCAGGGCTTTCCAGAAATATATAATAGTCCATACTTTGCTCAAGGATAGATGACGTAAACTGGCGTTCAATGCTAGTTTCATGCTGTAGTCTGGCGTCCAGCGCCAAAAACAAGTTACAAAGTGGAGTTCAACGCCAGAAAAGGATCCAAAGCTGGCGTTGAACGCCCAAAACAGCCCTATGCACGTGATTAGCTTAAGTCTCAGCCCCAGCACACACCAAGTGGGCCCCAAAAGTGAATTTCTGCATCATCTATCATAGTTTGTTCATTTTCTGTAAACCTAGGTTACTAGTTTAGTATTTAAACAACTTTTAGAGGTTTATTTCGCATCTCATGACATTTTAGATCTGAACTTTGTACCTTTTGACGGCATGAGTCTCTAAACTCTATTGTTGGGGGTGAGGAGCTCTGCTGTGCCTCGATGAATTAATGCCAGTATTTCTGTTTTCTATTCAATCACGCTTGTTCCTATCTAAGATGTTCATTTGCGCCTTATTATGATGAATGTGATGATCCGTGATACTCATCACCATTCTCAACCTATGAACGTGTGCCTGACAACCACCTCCGTTCTACATTAGATTGAATGAGTATCTCTTAGATTCCTTAATCGGAATCTCCGTGGTATAAGCTAGAATCCATTGGCAGCATCATTGAGAATCCGGAAAGTCTAAACCTTGTCTGTGGTATTCCTAGTAGGATTCTGGGATTGGATGACTGTGACGAGCTTCAAACTCGCGAGTGCTGGGCGTAGTGACAAACGCAAAAGGATAGCGAATCCTATTCCGGTATGATCGAGAACCTACAAATGATTAGCCGTGCGGTGACAGCGCACTTGGACCATTTTCACTGAAAGGAAGGATGGTAGCCATTGACAACGGTGATCCTCCAACACACAGCTTGCCATAGGAGGGACGTGCGTGCGTGAAGAAGAAGATAGGGAGAAAGCAGAGATTAAAAAGGCAAAGCATCTCCAAAACTCCAACATATTCTCATTTACTGCATAACAAGTAACCTTTAATTCATGCTCTCTTGTTCATTTGCAAGTCAATTGATAACCACTAATTAATATCCTGACTAAGAGTTGCAAGATAACCATAGCTTGCTTCAAGCCAACAATCTCCGTGGGATCGACCCTTACTCACGTAAGGTATTACTTGGACGACCCAGTGCACTTGCTGGTTAGTTGTGCGGAATTACATAGTGTGAAGTAATTTTCGTGCACCAGTGAATTTATGATGTTTTCTTGGTGCTTGGTTGTAGTTGAGCAATTGACAATGTGGGTTGAATATGTATATATGTATCCTAGTATAATGATGATGTTAATATTGATGGAAGTGGCAACTTAGTATGTGATTTGATGAAAAGTGAAGTTTGAAGAGTTTGTGAATTGTTGAGTAGGTGGTGGACTTGTATTGAAATGCTATGTATGTGTATTGGTGCTGATTAATTGGGACAAGAAGTAGGTATGGTAAGCTGAATTTTATAGAAAAGGAAGGTTTGAGGTTTTGAACAAAACTTAATTTTTATGAACTTTCCCAGTCCATAACTCTAACCTCAAATTTTGGATGAAGATGAGATTTGTTTCAAATCAAAGAGAGTTTTATAAGCTTGAGAACGATATAAATTTTGCGAAAAACCAAATTCTATAGAGGAAGTGATGGACGCCAGAAATCTGGTGCAAAAAAACTGAAAATTTTTAAAATGCAGCAGAACCAGAATTTTTGGTGTGTGCCTACGCACACTGATGTGCACACGCACCCAGCAGTAGCAACAACTTCACTTGTGCGTACGCACGCCTTTGTGTGCATGCACACCTGGTGTTTTACAGAAAATGTTCGTACGCACGCCATGGTGCACACGCACGCACCAGGATATGCTTTCTGCTGGTGGCGCTCGCATAGGTGAGGCGCACGCATACCAAGTAGTTCCTGGTTGGTGTGCGCACGCAAGCATTCGTGCGCATGCACACACTCTGCCTTACACAAACTGTGCGCACGCACACCTGTGTACGTCCGCACGCACTCTGTTTTTCCAGCACTTGTATTTTTATAATTCAAACAAGGTTTCGAACCTCTAAACCTCTATTTTTATCCTTTTAACCCTAGATCTCACAAGTAAGCTTAGTAATTAGCTGAAGCTAGGAAATTGAGGTAACTTAGGGATGAAGAAAAGGGTAAATGTGATGAATTATAAGAGAATGATCTGAAAGCCAAATGAGTATATGTTGCTATGGCTAAGATGAATGAGAATGGTTTGAATATTATGCGGCCTGAGAATTTAATGATATATGATATACAAGTTTTCCTGGGTAACAGAACTGTGGCTTGCCACCACATGTTTGAGGTTGAAACTCGATACTCTGTTGACCGTACGTCGTAAGGGTGACCGGGCACGTATAAATTTCCGGGAATGGATATCCCTCATTGAGTGAGATATAAATGAATGAATGATTGTATAAATAATGAATAAATGAGAAATCTATGCATAGACTTATGGGGATGCGCGACGAGGGCTAGTCTAAGGTTTTCGGACTTGTCGGGTTGGCTGGATAACCAATAGATGAGCCTCATCAGCCATAGGACAGACATACATCATGTGCATTCTGTTTGCTTTGTCTGCTATGCATTACTTGGGATTGCCTAACTGAATATATATCATACTAACTGATATATTTGCTATTTGCACTACCTGTTTCCTACTTGTGTGTGAAATTGTTTGGTTGTTTGTCTCTGCTAAATCAATGGTGATGGAAGAGCGGAGGAAAGGTGGACCGATTTGGTGTTAATGTTAGGTTTAAAGTAAGTAAGTTTGGAATTCTTTAGGTCACCTACCCCTTTTATGGCATCTGCTTAGAGTTGAAGTTTTATAGCTGTATGTTGGCGTTCTAGCATTGCCTTTGGCATTCACAGGACCTTATATATTATATGCGTGACACCTTTACCATGCTGAGAACCTCTGGTTCTCACCCCATACTATGTTGTTGTTTTCAGATGTAGGTCAAGAGGCTCCTCGCTAGGCGTCTGGATTCTTGAAGCGGAGTAATCCCTGGGTTCTTTTGATTATCAGTTTGTGTATATATGTACTTAGCTTTCTCTCCAAGAAACTTGATATTTTTGTCCCTCATAGAGGTTAAAGGAGAGTTAGGGCCTTATTTCTGTATTTTGGGTATTTTGGGATACTTGTATATGTATGTAAATATTTTTCGGCCAACCTTGGCTTCGCAGGCTGAGTCAGGAGCTAGTTTTGCTGTATTCTTGGCTCTCTACTCACTCTTTCACTTATTTATATCTATAACCTTTAGGTTTCTTAGCACACAAGCAATTCTGTTTCCTGAACGTTGCGCTTTTTATTTTTCGATTTTGCTTTACCCGTTTTTCAATATTCTTAGTATATTATATTTTTCCATTATTATATGTAAGTATTTTATGATTAGAGGTCCGTAACACCATACTACCTCTGTTCTACGACTTAAGCGTAAAGCTCTGTGTAGTAGGGTGTTACAGTTACCATTATTATAATGAACTGTGAATGACTTAAAGAAACTCATTTCTTCATTCATTCAATCCCCTTGGCCAAGGTTTATTCATCTCAGCCATTATAATCGTAGAGCTCAAACTCTTTACCGAGAGTTGACGGATTCCTTATTGACTAATCATTAATTCTACAAGTATTTAAATCAATCATACCCAATATCCATTCAACTTGCACCCTAGGGTATTAGGTGTCCGGAATCAAAGTATAATAAATACATTGTTAATTACTATGATAGTCGCAGGTCAAAGAAAACTCTATTACCATGTTCATCTTGATAATATCCTATTGACAAATATGCGGTAATTATAACCATTAGGAATTCTCAAAGTGAGTCAGTTCAGTTGTCATATCTCTATATGCACCATATATATATATATATATATATATATATATATATATATATATATATATATATATATAATTTAATAAATGAGATATATTAATCTTCATCCAATGAAGACCATTATATATATATATATATATATTGATATTTTCGAATTATAATGTCCTTTTTAATAATCCTGTGACCAAGAATAATTTAGATTAAATAATAAAATATTTATCTCTCAATATTATGATCACTATCATAATGATAAATCACTAAATTTAATCAAGGACCTATTATATTAACATTTTAATATAATAACAATACCAAATTATTTGACACATAATTAATTAGATTGTGGCCATACTACTTATTTCCAACAAAACTGTCTTTTGGTGGTTTTCAGGCAAAAATAACAAATGAATAAAAAGCATATTATAACAAAAGTAATGAAGCGAATTATCTTTTATAATTGTTAACCGATGAAAATACATATGTTGGATATTTTTTTAAAATATAATTAGACAATCAGTCATTATAAAAAATTATTATATTTTATATTAGAGATATAATTATTTATGTATATATTTTTATTTAAATTTTTTTTAAAAAAAGTAATTAGACAATCACTGATGCTATGATTTTTTTTTTATTCTTTTCTTTTCGTGTTATTAGAAAGTATTGTAGCACTTTTAAATATTTATAGCTTCACAAGGTATTTGTTGAAACAACTATATTTATTAGTTCAAATAGGATTATGTTGGGGGACAAGTTTTGTAAGAAACAATTGTTTTATTAATAAGGTTAATTAATTCGCAATTCATTTTAAGATTGGTTAGATTAACTGGCATTATGATATGACCAATGATATAAATTGTTTTAGTCCTAAAACTGTTGGATAAAAAATCCGATAGTTAACCATTCAATATGTGTTGAGTCAGCAGCGAAATTTTGACTTCTAATAGCTACAAAGTAATATGAAATTGAACACTACTCACAATAATGCACTCGCTATATAATTACTAAAGAGAAAAGGAAATAAAATAAAATAATAATAATAATAATATGAAAAGAAGATGTGAATGTAGTTGTTATTGTTGATGATGATTGAATTGAAATTCTACAAACATTTATATAGTGGTTATATGCTATAATTTCAACGGATAGAAATAAAACTTTCCTATAATAACTCTTAGCCTTCCTTTTCTATAATAACTCTTAGCCTTCCTTTTCTTTCTCTCTCCCTCACAATTCTCCACCTCGTTCACAATTTGAAATCTACGCAAATTTTGGACGATCAAAGAATGGTATTCGTATTCGGTTGCATCATTTGACAATGACTGCCTAACATGGAATAATATTGAGCAATTTCAAACAGTGTTGGAACTTGCTTCCTGACACCACTTTAGTCAACATGTCAGCGGGATTTTCATCCGTGTGTACTTTTACAAGTGAAATGTCACCTTTCTCCATAACATCATGCACGAAGTGATATCTAATATCAATATGCTTGGTACGAGCATGATGAACCTGATTTTTAACCAAATGAATTTCACTTTGACTATCACAATTCAGATCCACGCAATATTGCTTCAGCCCTAAATCATCTAGAAGACCCCTTAGCCACAGTGCTTCTTTCACCCCTTCTGCTACTGTCATGTACTCAGCCTCTGTAGTAGATAGTATCACTGTAGCTTGTAATATCGATCGCCAACTAACCGGAGCACCATGTATTTTATATACATAACCAGTCGTAGAACGTCTTCTATCTAGATCACCAGCATAATCAGAATCAACAAAGCCACTGATTTGACATGATTTTCCACTAAAGCATAAACCTGTGTTAATGGTGCCCTTCAAGTATCTTAATATCCACTTGACTGCTTCCCAGTGTGCCTAACTCGGGTTTTCCATGAACCTGCTAACAACACTTACTGCCTGTGAAATATCTGGGCGTGTACATACCATAGCATACATTAGGCTACCGACTGCACTAGCATAAGGTACATTTTCCATGTAAGCCTTATCCTCTGCTGTTGTGGGAGATTGTTTACTAGAGAGCCTAAAATGTGGAGCCAATGGCGTTACCACCGGCTTAGCATTTTTCATTTCAAACCTTTCAATGACGCGCTCAATGTATCCTCTTTGGCTCAAGAACAATTTTTGCCTTGATCTCTCTCTTTTAATTTCCATGCCTAATATTTTTCGTGCAGCACCCAAGTCTTTTGTTTCAAATTCTTTACCAAGTTGAACCTTTAACATATCTATCTCTACCTTGCTCTTAGAGGCAATAAGCATATCATCCACATATAATAGAAGATAGATATAATCACCTCTAGGAAGCTTACGAATGTATACACAACAATCATAATTATTTCTGGAAAAACCTTGTTTTAACATAAAAGAGTCAAATCGCTTATACCATTGCCGAGGAGATTGTTTAAATCCATATAGCGATTTCCTCAAGCGACATACTTGACTTTCTTTACCCTCAACCTTGAAACCCTCAGGTTGATACATGTAAATTTCTTCCTCTAAGTCACCATGCAAGAATGCAGTCTTCACGTCTAGTTGTTCCAACTCAAGATCACCATGAGCGACAAGACTTAAAAGCACTCGTATGGAAGTGTGTTTCACCACAGGAGAAAATATCTCATTGTAATCAACACCTTCTTTCTGTGCAAATCCCTTTGCTACTAACCTAGCTTTGAATCTTGTACCATCTGACTTAGTAGGATCTTCTTTTCTTTTATACACCCACTTACAACCAATTGCAGTCTTTCCCACGGGCAATGGGACCACATCCCATGTCTTGTTCTTATGAAGAGATTGCATCTCTTCCTCCATAGCAACCAACCAACTCTCTCTATCTTTGTCTTTGATACCATGTTTGAAGGTGACCGGCTCATCATCCTCCACTGAGAGTGCATAATCTACCAAGTTTAGCTGCCCATAATGTCTCAAAGGCTTGTCTGACCCGAACTTCTGAACAAATTTATAATTCCTCTTTGGCCTAGTAGATGCCAAAGAATCCTGCTGCTGCTGTTGTAATGCATGTGCATTTTCTCGCTGAATTTCTTCATGATCAAGTTCATCCTCTGCGTCATCTCGAGTAGCATTAGGATGCTCCACCTGAACATTATTAGAGTCTATTTGTTGGTATTTAGACTCTATCTCCACCACTTGACTATTTGAAGTTTTTCCAACATCACCATCATCTGGCACCACATCTTTAGACAAAGCTACCATAGATCGTTCATCAAAGGTAACATCCCTGCTAATTACAAACTTAGAATCATTTACACTCCAAAGGCGATAGCCTTGAACCCCTTTTGGATACCCCAAAAAGATTGGCTTCTTAGCTCTATCATCAAGCTTATTATCTTTGACATGATAATAGGCTGTGCATTCAAAGACTCTGAGTTTCTCGTAATCTGCATGTTCCCCTGACCATACCTTATAAGGTGTGTTTCCATCTAGAGAAGAATGTGGGGATCGATTCACTATGTAGCAAGCTGTAGCAACCGATTCTGCCCACCATTCTCTGCCTAACCCAGAATTAGAGCGCATACACCTTGCCTTCTCAAGTAGTGTTACGATTCATTCATTCGGCGACTCCATTCTGTTGTGGTGTTTCTCTAACTGCCCAGTGTCTTGCAATGCCTTCTCGATCACAGAACTCCTTGAAAGCTCCATCCGTGTACTCTGTGCCATTATCTGGTTGTAGAGTTTTCAACTTCCTACCTGTTCGATTTTCAACCATTGCTCTCCACTGCTTAAAAGTGTCGAATACCTCATTTTTATGTTTGAGGAAGTAAATCCAAACATACCTGGAATAATCATCAACAAAAGTAACAAAATACCTGGAACCACCCTTGGAAGTAACTTTAGCCGGGCCCCAAACATCAGTATGCACATAGTCTAACAACCCTCTGCTTTTGTGCTTGCTTGTAGAAAACTTCACCCTATGTGCCTTTCCATACACGCAATGCTCACAAAATTTCATTTGTGGTTTCTTCATATTCTTCAGCAAACCTTGTCCACAAAGCAATGATAGGCCTTTCTCTGACATATGTCCAAGCCGCATGTGCCATATTCTCGTGTAATCTGTTTGATCTCTACTTCCACCGATTCCAACTGCTAACTCACCTATAACCGTTGTCCCCAAAAGAGAATAAAGATTACTGTGATGAACTCCTTTCATCACTACCAAAGAACCACGAACAACTTTTAGTACCCCATTTTTCGCAACTATTTTGCAACCATTTTTCTCCAACAAACCTATGGAGATAAGATTTTTCCGCAAGTCTGGAATATGTCTTACATCCTTTAAGGTTCTTACGACACCATCATGCATCTTGATTCTTACAGTACCCAACCCCATAGTTTTACAAGCATGATCATTGCCCATTAAAACTGTGCCACCATTTATGCTTTCATAGGTAGTAAACCACTTCCTATTTGGACACATATGGTGAGAGGCTCCTGAATCAAGAATCCACTTACCGGAGATTTCATAAGATTGTTCTGTTACAGAGTAACAATCCTCCTCATCATTTGAGACGTAGCTTGCTTCTTACTTTTCTTTCGGGTTGTCGTTGTCGTTGTTCTGTTTCTTGAAAGTTATCTTCTTATTTGGACAATTTGCTTTGAAATGTCCAGCCTCACCACATTTAAAGCATGTTCTCTCCATGTGAGGTCTAGATTTTGGCCTAGACTTTTCACGCTTATTACATTTTCCTCTTTCATTAGTCCTTCCTCTAGCCGCGAACAATCCTTGTGCTTGATCATTATACTCTCTTCCATTTGAAGATGACATTACACTTATAGCAACCTTACGTAGATCATCTGCTAAAAGTGATGCCCTCGTCTCATCCATGGTCAGAGTGTCACCCACCAGCATCAATGTCTGCACCAGATTTTCATAGGACTTCGGTAATGAAAGTAACAATATGAGTGCCTGGTCTTCATCATCAACCTTCACATCTATATCCTTTAAGTTTGATATGATCCTATCAAACTTATTGATATATTCTCAGATTGAGGTGCCTTCCTCCATCTTGCATGTATACAATTTGGATTTTAAGTAGATCCTGTTAGTTAGAGTCTTTGTCATGAAGTTACTCTCTAACTTTAACCAGACGCCTGGTGCAGTTGCTTCTTCGTTCACCAAGAAAGCAACATCCTCTCAAGGCATAAGATTATTGCAGCCCGTGCCTCAAGATCTAATTCTTCCCAATCCTCATCTTTCATTCCTTCTAGCTTTTTTCTCTTTTCCCGCTAGTGCCTTGTGTAACTTCTGTGATATAAGCAGATTTTTCATCTGCATCCTCTAATAGGAAAAATCATTTTTCCCATTGAACTTCTCGATTTCATATTTGCCTACTTTGACATTACCACTAGTAGAAGTCATTATATTCAAAATTGAATTTTACCACTCAAATAATGAATAATATAACGTTGGCTCTTGATACCAATTGTTGAGTATGCAGCGGAATTTTGACTTCTAATAGCTACAAAGTAATATGAAATTGAACACTACTCACAATAATGCACTCGCTATATAATTACTAAAGAGAAAAAGAAATAAAATAAAATAATAATAATAATATGAAAAGAAGATGTGAATGTAGTTGTTATTGTTGATGATGATTGAATTGAAATTCTACAAACGTTTATATAGTGGTTATATGCTATAATTTCAACGGATAGAAATAAAACTTTCCTATAATAACTCTTAGCCTTCCTTTTCTTAGCCTTCCTTTTCTATAATAACTCTTAGCCTTCCTTTTCTTAACCTTCCTTTTCTTTCTCTCTCCCTCACAATATGAAATTAGTTTTGTTCATTGTTATTCAATTCCAGAAGTGTTATAATAAACTATTTGTACTATGCTACATTAGCACCAAGTGCAAATTAATTTGATATCACTGCACACTTGGTGAAATGTAACCATGTGATGGTAGGGTGGGACTTTCCCATGCATGAAAGAAACAAGAATTTGAATCCTCTAATTTCTTTTAATAACACTTAAAAGAAATAAAAAATTAGATCATATGAATTCTTTTATAAAAAAAAAAAAAACTAAAATTGTACTCTCCAATTTTTTTCTCAACAATTAAAAAATAAAGTAAAATCAAACTTTCTGATTTTTTTATTTAAAAAAATTAAAAAGATTAAATCACACCTTTTGATTTCTCTTTTTAAAAATAGTTTTTATATTTTTAAAAATTACAAAAAATGATAGTATTTTTTAATTTCACATATGTTAAATCCATATTAAATTTTTTTAATGTCAAAATCAGTTATTAGTATAAAATATATATTAAAATATAAAATATATATTAAAAATAAGTTAAACAATAAATGAGATAATGGTGTGATTAAATCTAATAATAAGCTCAAGATAATATGGTGGAATGACATATATATGAAACAACTTTTGAGAACTAGCAAAGGACTTGAAGTGGTCTTGATTTTGATGAGCTTTCAAATAATTGTGTATAGTACTTTTTTTATGAGCTTATTGATGTGTCGCATGTTTGGTGTGAGTTGTTTTAGTGTGTTATGTTTGGTGTATTTTGATGAGTTGTATTTGCTGTCACTAAAAACTCATGTGAATTTTGGTTCGCCATTTGTTTTTCTATCTGTTTAGGGTTGAGTTTGTAAACAACAATCTAAAAAAATTATTTACTCATACTTTTCGTTTAATTTATATGATTAATAGATAATCTTGTTAACTAAGATAATGACGTAGAGTCATTTATATGAATTGGATAATTAATGTCACTCAATGATATTTATTTTGAATCATATATGTTTATAATTAATTTTAATGCAGTTTTAGATGCTTAATCGTCGTTTAAATGATATGTCACTGATTTACAATATACTTAAAAAAGATATTATAAATGAAGTTACAGTTATAAATACTATAAAACCAACTTGAGTTGGTCGAATGACCAGTTCACTCGGAGGGTCGAATCCCGCCTTATACATGCAGCAACTCATTGGTTAGCGGCAGACCTTTAAATGGAGCTCAGATTCACGACAGATTAATTTTTGACCTGTCGAGTTGGAGAATATCGTTGACAACAAAACAAAGTTATAAATACCATAAATTGCGTGAAAATTACATATAGACAAACACAATTTGTATATGCGTTGAGTTTGGAAAACAATTATTTTGATTCTGTGATTACAAACAAATTCAGTTAAGTTAAAAACTCAAGTTTTGTTTAACGGCGGATACTCAGGCAAGGTTTAAAACATCTTTATTAACAAACACGTTTAACCTCATCTATTAAATAAATTATCATGTATCAAATTTTTGACATATAACATAGATTAAAAGTATTATTTTTATTAAAAAGTATTTCTATATTATTAAAATCGTTACTTTGACTCTAATACCAATTTTTTAATTTATCTAAAATTTAAATTTTTAACAAAAAATTTATTAGAAGATTGTTTTATTTTTTTTATTATTTTTGATAAATTTTATAAAATTATTTTTTGTTTTCATTTTATTATATATCATTTTGATACTTTTTCTTATTTTACGAATTTAATAATTTTTTATGAGTTCAGTTTTTATTTATAATTTTAATATTCTTTTAATATTTTTTATTTTTAAAGATCTATATTTTAATCTACTATGTATTGTTAATTGTTGTATTTTTAGTCTAGTAACTTTTATTTATTTTGAATTCTTTGAATACAACTAATTGTGAAATTGAGATTTAAAAAAATTATTTTATGTAAATTTAAAAAATTTAGTGTCATTTGAATTAATATTAGTTATAATCATTAATATAATTATTTCTTCTTTTAGATATTTAATTTTATTCATAATTTATATTTTATTATTAATCTACGTTTTTTAGAGTACGGTCTTTTACTATGGCCAAATAAACAAATAAACAACAACAAGTCTTGTCCCAATATGTGAGGTCGGCTACATGAATCAAACGACACCATTGAGATCTGTCATGTATCATGTTTACAGAGAGACTGTTTACATGTAGATTTCATTGGACCACCTCATGGATGGTCTTCTTAGGTCTTCTTCTCACATGTCCAAACCACTTGAGACGCGATTCTACCATCTTTTCCACAATAGGTGGTACTTCAACTCTCTTCCTTATATCTTCGTTCCTTATTTTATCCAATTGCGTATAACCATTCATCCATCTCAACATCTTCATCTCTGCCACACTTAGCTTTTGTTTGTTCTCCCCTTTGGCCGTCCAACACTCCGTACCATAAAAGCATAGCCGGTTTTATAGCAGTGCGATAGAATTTACCTTTAAGTTTTAAAGGCACTTTTTTGTCGTATATAAAACCAGATGTACTCCGCCATTTTGACAAACTTGTTTGGATCCTATGATTTACATCCTATTCAATCTCTCAATTATCCTGTATGATGCACCCAAGATACTTAAAACTTTTAACTTTTCGTAGGATGTTTTCTCCAATCTTTACCTCTATATTAGGGTTTTTCCTTCTCAGGCCGAATTTACATTCCATATATTCCGTCTTGCTACGGCTTACGTGCAGACAAAACACTTCTAGAGCTTTTCTCCATAAGTCCAACTTCTTATTTAGGTCTTCCCTTGAATCTCCCATAAGGACGATATCATCGGCAAAAAGCATACATCATAGCACAGGCTCTTGGATGTGCTCTGTGAGTACTTCCAAGACTAATATGAAAAGGTATGGACTTAAGAATGATCCTTGGTATAATCCTATACCAATAGAAAATTTCTCTGTCACACCAACTTGAGTTTTCACACTAGTTGTAGCCCCATCATACATGTCTTTAATTGTACGAATATATGCGAATTAATTATTATTATTATTATTATTATTATTATTATTATTATTATTATTATTTGTTTGATTTTTTATTATGAGTAAATTTGATTTTTTGAATACTAATAAATTAAATTTATATAATACAATAATTTTTATTGTTATGTTAATATTTAATAATATAAAATTTTTCAATGCATAAATAATTTTTTTAAATGTAAGAGAAAATACACATACATTACAATAAAGATATATATATTTATTTTTTATCTAAGAACTCAATGGGGGCAAATGCCCCCAGACTTTAATGAATAGATCCGTGCCTGTCTGCGCACCTATAGCTCGGTTGGCCATAGACTATTTTAGACTGACATTATTGCAATGCCGAGCTTCATAGTTATCACTGTGAATTGTGGCAATAAGATTGTCCTGGACATGAAACTTAACACAGAGATGAATTGTTGACACTATAGCACCGAACTTATTTAAAAAAGGTCAGCCAAGGATTAAGTTATAAGGACTGAAACAACCAACCATAAGGTATTGAATATCCAGTTTTTGTTAGAGGATTCTCACCTAGTGTGGTCTGTAACCACACAGATCCCACGACAGGCTACTCTCGTTCATCTGAAAATCCAATTAAGTCTCCAGCGGATGCTTGCAGTGTGTTATCGCTCAGGTTAATTTTTTTAAATGTGGAGTAGAAAAGGACATTGACACTACTCCCGGGATCTAAAAGCATTTTGTGGACTATTAGATCCACCAGTTGAATGGAGATAATGACTAGGTCATCCAAGTTGATCTCAGTTGAATGGAAGTCAGATGGTTGGAAAGCCATCTCTGGGAAGTTGGGCAGAGGTTGTGGATTGTTCATGGTACCTTCAACGGCGAGCATAGCTAGATAGCTGCATTTTTAGGCCGAACTTGTGGTTTCGCCACTGGCAAAACTCCCAGATATACAATTAATGACACTCGGGGTTGATTGGGTTGGGCAAGATTTGCTTTGTCCTTGTCGCTAGAAGATTTCCTCGCAGAAGGTTGATCGATTAAATGTGTTGTACGCTTTTGGATATGGCCCCTGATGTATTTATCTAAATGTCCTTGCTGAGCTAGTTGCTCTAGCAAGTCTTTGGCTATGACACACTCATCGGTAGTATGTCCATGCTTTTGGTGAAAGGCACAATACTTCGACTTATCTACATTCTTCAGATCTTGGTAATTTTCAACTTTTCGAGGAGGTTTGATTAGTTTTTCATTCAGTATTTTTTTTATTATTTTCTCCCTTTTAGTGTTGAATTGGGTATAAGAATTGTAACACGGTGTTAACTAAAAAGGTTTCTTATTGTCCCGAGCTTTGTCATCCTTATTGCTTTGGCTCTTTTTTGACTTCCAAGCTTGGCGTAGCTCTTCAATCTCCATTTGACCCTTGGCTTTCTCGCAAAACTTGGCCAAGGTTCTGGGTTTGGCTACTGTGATGGCCTCTTGGAACTTTCCTGGACACAATCCACTCCTTATAGCATGTAGGCTATCATGTTGTCCTTGTTTGAGAGTGTTCAAATGTCAAAGTCATGTAAATATATGAAAGAGCAAAGAACTGATCTTCAAATAACTTGGCAAGCTCCTGAAAACATGAAATAGAATTTACAGGCAAAGAGGAAAACCAATCAAGTGCAGGACCGCCTAAAAAAGTAGAAAAACAATAACAAAAGATAGGATCGGAAGCACCGTTTAGTATCATCATGGAGCGAAAACTTTTTTATTTGTTTTTTTGGATCACTCATGCCATCATAGGGAGTCAGAGTCCTTGGTAATACAAAGTTTCTAGGCAATTGAAAATTCATGACTTCTGCCGTAAATGGTCTGGCTGCATTATCCAATTCATCATCTTCATTGGCTGGTTGATCTCCTTCTAGTTGCTAAGTGTTAGAGAAATGCATTGGATTAGAATTTTCTTCTTCGTCATTTGTTTGCTCATTGTGATCACCATTATTAGCAATCTAAGTATTAGTTATCTCGGCTATTTGATTTTCCATTCTTTGAGTTTCTTCTGCCATGCGCTGATTAGCCTGTTGTAACTCTGTTACCATCCGAAGAAGTTCGGATAGTATGGGGGGAGATTGGTCAGCAATGAGGAAATCTATAAGATTTAGGACCTATAGAAAAAAGGGTTTTGTTTCTAGGCCCCACGGTGGTCGCCACTTGTTCTTGTGAAGGTTGGCCGGTGTATAGATCGTCCGTCGGTGAGTAACTAGGAGCTTTCTATCAAGATGAGTTATACTTCGACAACAGGAGAACAAGGAGTGGGTACCTGTAAAAGGCACCTGACGATCAAGTTAGTGAGTGAATAATATGCTTTGTATTGACGTATCTCAAATCAATGTCTTAACTTCTTTTTATATTCGAGATTAAAGGATAACATTTATGTTTTTGAGTAATTTTACTTTAAACGGAGAGTAATTGCATATTATTCGAGCGTTTTGATATTTGCTTTGATGTTTGTTATTGATAACCGATTTATAACGTTCATAGCCGAGTTATAATATATATAACTGATTTATAACAGTCATATCAGATACGTTTAATCTCTTTGAGAGAGGAAAGATTAAATAATATAGTTAAAGGTGGATACTACTATAAAGATTTTATAATTGTCTTAATATAAAAATGTTTTCTTTATTTTGATCCTTGGATGATGGATTGTATGGTTAGTTTTTATATGTTAAAAATGTTGTCTTTGTTTAAAGTGTGGCTAAATAATAAGTCACATTTTTAAACAAAGCATTTTCATGAAAAGATGTTTTTGCCATCTTCATTTGAGTAGTTGCCATTCTTGGTTTTGAGAGTGGAGACCAATCTAACTTTGAAATTTTTATGGTTTTGAGAACTAGACCGAATAGGTCAATTTAATGTGTGACACTTCTTTTTCCTAGTATATTATAGTAAACAAAGATTCAGACAATATTTTTTTTAGAAAAATGTTACTAGATAGACTAAAAAAATATAAAAAGTTAGTTAGTATTAATACAAAAATACAAGACAAATATTAAAAAAGAACCAATATTTTTTCTATTTGCTATTGATACATTTAATCTCTTTGAGAGAGGAAAGATTAAATAATATAATTAAAAAGTAATAAATGTTATGGTCTTAGAAAACCACTGTCAAAAGGAACACCAAGAGCGTTCAACCATCTGTCAGCACCATTGTTAGGTCCACCCTTGAGGAATTCAGCAACAGTGAATCGCATGGCTTCATTCTTAGTTATCATACCACGATACCCCTTCCACTTGATTCTTCCATGAACTGAAGCAGCAGGTCCGGTGTTTCCATACTCACAAATATCTAAGAAGCCTTTCATCTCATTGCCATCATGAGGGGCCCACCCTTCCTGATTAATCCAGTCACCCAGATATGATTCCATGATTACTGCTCTCGATCCTCCCTTCCATGGCCTACCCAAATAAGTCTTGATTTGGTACTTGACAGAGTCAAACATTGGATCTGGAACAATCTGGCATTCCTGAATCACAATGCCAGTAGTCATGTTCCTCTCGACGGTGCCATCTGCGACCAACACATTGAACTGAGTTGGCAAGGGCTTCCTCACGATGAGCTTGCTTCTCTGAATCACGGCGGGAGATGTACCAAAGATAAAGTCAACTGTTCCAGCGATTTCGCAGTTGCGGTAGAATTGCCTGTTAGCTTGAACATACAAGGTGTCTTGATAACCGTGTATGTGACAGTTATAGAAAGCTGAAAAATCTCCCACATTTCTTAGTGCAACTGCTTGGTGCCCTTTTGCACCAGCTGCATTCTCAAACCTCATGTCCTTCGCAAGAAACATTCCTGCTTTATTCACTACATGCATGCATATTCATTTTATTATATATTAATTAGAGTAATCATTATATATTATGTATGACTCATATTATATATTGTGTACTTGTTTTATTCTGTTTTTGCCAACTCTTCTTTTCTTCTCATATAGAATATTATGTCGAGTTTCAAGTGACTAGATAAAAGATGAGTTATACAAATATTTTTCGTGTACATGTGTGTGCCTACGAGAAGATTGACGAAGGTTTATATGTAGTAATTTTTATGAAATTAATATTTGAAAATTATTATCTAACTGTTCTTAACTATCAATTTCACAAAAAATTACATGTGAGTCTTTATTCATATAATAATAAAATAGAGAAAATAAGGAATTACCGAAAGTGGCAGTTAACATGGTCTTGAGGTTGTGGGTGACATTGCTCATACTAGCAGTGATAATGGTCTTAGTAGGGCCATCGCCATACATGAAAACGTTTATTGCATGAGATGGAACCGTACAATTCTCCTTATAGATCCCCGCCTTAACATAGATAATGTACCTTCCCTGAAAATTCTTTGCCTTTGGGTACGAGTTAATTGCATCCTGAATCGTCCTAAAGTTTCCACTACCATCTTTAGCAACCACTACATTTGGAACATGAAACTTCACATCCTTCGCCAACAGCTTGCGATCTGAAGAGGAAAACCAATCGGGGAACCCCTCGTTATCAACCTCTTCGCGAAGAACACGCCTAGAAGAAGCAATGGGTTTCATTTGCACATGTAGACCAAGATCTTCAATGATCTTAGCCAAACCAGTAACAATATCGAGAGTTATGATGGAAACCTTCTCAACACGATCCAAACTCTGGCTTTGTAGTTGTTCTTTGATTTTTCTCTCTCCTTCATTTTGATCTTCAAAAATGTCAACACAAGATTGCTGATATGAGATAACGGCGCTAAGCCAGTTCTTGAGGTCGGGGCTTTGCGTTTGTACAAAGTTAATGTCGTGATTTCTGTGAAGCACATTGCTGAAAAGGTCGAGGCTGCTCAATGCGGACTCCATGACTTCTTTGCAACCATCAATGGCCATCTTGATTCCGTTGTCATCTTTAGAGAACTCCTCCTCAGTCGTCATCATCTTTAGGGCGGTGGTGACGCCGTCTCTAATATCGTTCACGGCAGTGTCGATGTATGCTTTTGGGTCGGAAGAAGAGGAACCATCAACTTGGCTTAGAACCTCGCGACAGAGGTTTTGATCCTCTTGTGTGTTGCGGCACATGAGACTCGTGAACCTTTCTTTAGTGTTTTGCATTTCATCAGCGCCATTGCTTTTCTTGTTATTAACGGCCACGATGACCCCGGTGGCAACCCCCGCCACAAGGATGAGCGAAAGCGAAACAACCACTGATACTATGATTTTTCCCTTCTTTTCCATTTATTTTTTATCTTCTTCTTTTTATGTTATTGGAAAGCATTGCAGCACTTTCAAATATTTATAGCTGCTCACAAGGTATTTGTTGAAACTACTATAGCTAATTAGTTCAAATAAGATTATGTTCTGACACGTTTTGTTAGAACCAATTATTCTATTAATAAAGTTAATTAACTGGCAAAAATGGTATGAACAACAATATAAATTGTTTTAGTACTTAATTGTTGGATAGAAAATCCCATACTTAACAATTCAATATGAAATTAGTTTTGATCATTGTTAATTTTCTTTATGTTATTTGATTACAGAAGTGTCATGTAATCAACAAATTAAATTTCATTGCAAGAAATTCTCAGATTTGTCGGCTAACCATATTCGGTCACAATACAACCAATTTTATAACCGATAAAGATTTACCATGACCCAAAACCATTTGGTTGATAAATTGATATCTATGACCATAGAGTTTGATGGAGAGCTCTATCATCTCATGACATGGAACCTCAACCACCAGATGTTGTCCATGTTTTGCGGTATTATTAAATAGAAAAAACATAATATAACTTATTTTATTTAGTATTTATTCATTATTATAATTATTAATAAATATTAAATGAAATAAATTATGATAATTTTTAATTAATTTTTTTTATTGTTAAATATTTTTGTTTAATATCATCTATTTGGCCAAGCTAATTAAGGATTATTAAATTAGATGGATTCTCGATAAAATAAAGTAATTTATTTCACGTTAGATTTTTGCAAGAATTGATTTTTTTTTTGTTATTTGTTGAATAATTAAATTTGATTTACTCAAAGGCAACAATTCACTTTTTTTTTAATTAATTTATAGTTATACTTTATCAAAAATACTACTTTAAGGTAATTTCATTCGGACAGTTGTTGCAGTAGCAAATGTTATGGAACTACAAGATCTTCAATTGATGTTGCAACTATCGCAAGACCTGAAGGATTATCATGTGTTTATAATACACAGCGAAAGAAAAGAAAGTAATTTCAAAAATTTATTTTGTGTTTAAATATAATTCAAATAAACAATATATAGATCAGATCTAAATACCTATATACGCTAGTAAAAATCACTTTCTCCTTCGATGGTTCGAAGGTGCTATGTGTATTCACATCGAGAACAACCTTTGCTGTCAACTCTTTGATCAATGGACATCTGATCTAAATTGAAAAACCTCTAATACCTGTATACGCAAGTAAAAATCACTTTCTCCTTCGATGGTACGAAGGCGCTATGCGTATCCACACCGAGACTAATCTTTGCTGTCTCCTTGACCAATGGACATCTGATCTAAATTGAAAAACCTCTTGCAACTCTTTGCACGCTATAAAATTCTTCTCCAAGAATTAGGCTCACATACGTTTATGTATGTAGAGGTAAAGGAATAAAACTCTTGTGTTTTATTCTCATATGTTTCCTCTACTCTTGGCATACATATATATAGTAGGAGATTTGTTACTAATTTTAAATTTGAATCTCAATTCAAATTAAAATCATATCTTATTATTTTAAACTTGAATCTTTCAAATTTATGAATCATATCATAACTTAATTTGAAACAAAATCAGTTATAATCTCATCCAAATTTAGAATTCAAATTTAGAAATAAAATAACTAGTTATTCTCAAATCTCATTTATTATTCTCAATTATCATATTATTATTATATTCTTGGTGCTAGCAAAGAATATAATAACATTTCATTTGAATTAATACAATTATTTATTTGATCAAATCGAAATAATAATTAAATAATTCTATAGCAAAGATTAGAACACTCGTTAGTGTGTGACTCCATAGGTTCAATACTAAGCGGGTAGTAAATTAGTTATACTAAATTTACTAATCAAGGTTGGCATCTAGCAATGCTCCTTAACGACCCGATAGTATGAAGTAATATATTTTTACTAAGAACCCGAGAAGAAAAAAGTATAATTCCTTCTATCTTTCGAACTCTTGGTTAACCCTTAGAATGTGTGTGGCTGGGGGAATATTTAAGTATTCCCATGAATATTTAGATGGGAATATCTTATTCCTATGTTTGTTTCAAAGTTTAAAAATTTATTCCCAGGTAAATTTTATTTCCTGGAATCAAAATACCACTAGTTTCATTCCTATCTCCCCTTGGTTATCTTTAATTCCAATGGGAATAGAATGTGTATAACAAAGTAAAAAGACTAAAATACCCTTGCTAATTTAACTCTTCTCTTTGTTCAGATTTTTTCCAACTCATTCCATAAAAAAACCAAACCCTAGTAGAGCCCTTCCTCCATGAAAACCAAGCCCTAGCGAGTTCTTTTTCCCAAATTTATGGAGGCTCCACTGGCATCGGTGCCGCCTCGCCACCGATTTGGATTTGCATGACCACCGTGCTCTTTGTTGGCATTTGTGTTCATCATCATAGCTCACCTCGGTTTACCGCGACTGCATTTTCGCCGCCATCGTTGCGGCTATGTTCAGATCCTTCGCATTGTGTGGTCGCGTCTGGCCTCTCTTTTCCGTCTGAGCTCGGTTGCTCGCGCATCTCTCGCCTCCGCGTCTGCTCGAGTTGTGCTTCCTGTTCGTGTCGTCTCCCTCACCTCTCTCCCTCCTCGCGTCTCAGCAATAACCATCAAAGCACGAAATCTTTTTCAAGCACATAATCTTCTTCAGGTAAGGATTTTAAACTATTAGCGCTGTATGGCTTTCTACTAGAACTTGTGGTTTGACATTGTTTATGTTTGGATTTTTTTCTGAACTCTGTTTCTGCTAGAATATGGCATGCTAAATTGAATATGGCATATATATTTGTACATGTTATGGTGGATTGAATGCTGAGGTTGAATGATGAGGTTATAAAACAAAGTTATGTTTCACCTTTTGGTCAATGCATATATAAGACAAAGGCTATGGTGGATTGAATCAAACGTTGAATGCTGAGGTTATAAAATAGAGCTGTGTTTTTTTCTAATGATTCTGTTTTCAGTCACATGAAATTGATAGGCATATATTCTGCTGATTCTATTTTTTTTGCTAGGGTTATAAGATATATATTTGTCCTTTGAATACTTTTTTCCGATTTTTTTCCTCTCACTCTCAGGAATAATTATTTCATACTGTAATGAGTCCAGTGACATTACGTAGGTGAACCAAATTTGATAATTTAAGGCTGTGAAAGAACACTTATCTATTCACGGTTGCTAAAAGAGAAAAGTTTGTTGGTAGTTCATGTGTATAAGTCATGTCCAAGCTTAGCTTTTTTTGGAAAAGTGAATCGATTGAGCTTTACTTATTCATAGTTCAATTTTCACTTTTGTTTCAATTGATTATGTGAGATCATTTCAAAATTTGAATACATGGATATCATGATATATACCCATATGAATCTCACCCATGCGTGTTCATATTCTTTTGGTTTTAGTGATTATCTTAGTTGTTGGATTATGTAGAATCTTGCAACTTCACAAATGGTTGATATGACTTAAGTTATTGTCATCTGCTTGTTATAGATAATAATTTAAGAATTTCTCTCCAAATATTGACAATTAGTGTGACTCTTTTACTTTCTGCTGATTTGAGGAATGGTCTATGCTTTTTTGCTGCTATTAATTTACATCTACATTGGGATATTTGAATATTTTGTGTTAATTTATTCTTTTATTATGGTAATTGTGTATATTAGTCCGTGGAAGATTGAATTAGTTTGATTTTGGTGTGCAGAGCCTCTTCCCTGGGTTGTGGTTGTCGGAGGTTACAATTGATTCATACAAAGTTCCTGAAGAGGAGCGGCTACCAAGGTATAATAATTTCAGTCTTCTATTCATTTTTAATGATGTTGTTCAACATTTTATCTGATTTAGTTGTTAATTGTTTTTGCTGTTTGCAGAGGTAGCATTCAGATTAGCAACTTGGTTTGAAGACACGCATGCACCTGCCTTTTGTTCGTTCCAATGCTAATTTTGATTTGATAAGTATAGTATATTCTTTTCTGTTTATAAGAATAATTTCTCAAGAGAGAAATAAAAATGATTGACTGATATCATATAAAGCTCTGTAGTTTCAAGGACGAAGCTATGAGAGTATTTCAATTACTAGATTCAAGATTGTGACACTTGTATATTCAAAGTTACTTTGGTACCTGGTAATGTTAGTTTAGTAGTCTCTTCATGACTTGGTATATTTAAACTTTTATGAGATTGCATTGCTCCTTTGTCTCATGACCTCCAATCCCGTTCAGAGATTCTTGCCTATGTATTCTTTGGGTTTGGACCAACTCATGGGATAGAACCACAAATTTTTGTCATGGTATACTTTTATGTGGAGCAAGAACTGAGATTACTGATTTAGGATTCTGCAAATGTGTTTGAAGTGTGTCCAGCTGAATGACTTGGGGATATGAGATATTGTCTTGTTCAAATTATCTATATCTAAAAAAGTGACTTTTTCTAATCTATGATTTAAGTATTTTGTGTTAATTTAATTGTGATATTTGTTATTAGGGATATTTTAGTAAATTTAATTGAGATAATATTAATTTTAATTAAACATTTGTTATTAGGGGTATTATAGTAAATTTATTAGTAGAGATATTTTTTTAAATTTACAAAAAATTTTAATGTAAAAAAAATAATATTCGATTAGTTTTATATTTAATTTTTTAAGAAAATTAAAAAAATTTGATATTGGGGTATTTTTGGAAATAAAAATAAATATTTTAATCTAAAAATAATTATATTGAATTTATCTTGAAATATATTTATATGTATATTTTTTAATATATTTATTAAGTTTAGTCATTAACCTTTTAATTTGAATGAGTAAAGGTAATTTTGACATATTAAACATATTTAATATTAGAGATATTTTAGTAAATTTAAAAAAAATTAAAATCAATAATAATTTTAATTAAACATATTCAATATTAAAAATATTTTAGTAAATTTAAAAATAAAATAAAAAATAATATTTTATTATATTTATATTTATTTAAAAAATTAGAGTCTAAAAAATTTAATCATTAATATTCTAATTGAAAATTTTAAGGGCATTTTGAACAAAGTATTCACAATTTTCAAATACACTATATATGAACCAAACAAAAACTAACACATTCCTAGGCATATTATTAATATTCCATGGATTTTACTTTTACAAACCAAACATAGGAATACTGATGAGCGGATAATTTATACGCTTTTTTGCATTGTTTTTAGTATGTTTTCAGTATGTTTTAGTTAGTTTTTATTATATTTTTATTAGTTTTTAATTAAAAATCACATTTCTGGACTTTACTATGAGTTTGTGTATTTTTCTGTGATTTCAGGTATTTTCTGGCTGAAATTTACGGACCTGAGCAAAACTCTGATTCAGAGGCTGATAAAGGACTGCTGATGCTGTTGGATTCTGACCTCCCTGCACTCAAAGTAGATTTTCTGGAGCTACAGAAGTCCAAATGGCACGCTCTTAATTGCGTTGGAAAGTAGACATCCAGGGCTTTCCATCAATATATAATAGTCCATACTTTGCCCGAGTTTAGACGACGCAAACTGGCGTTCAACGCCAGCTCTCTGCCCTATACTGGAGTTAAACGCCAGAAACAGGTTGCAAAGTAGAGTTAAACGCCAGAAACAGGTTACAAACTGGCGTTTAACTCCAAAAAGAGTCTCTACACGTGTAAAGCTCAAGTCTCAGCCCCAGCACACACCAAGTGGGCCCCAGAAGTGGATTACTGCATTATCTATCATAGTTTACTTATTTCTTGTAAATCTAGGTTACTAGTTTAGTATTTAAACAACTTTTAGAGATTTATTTTGGTACCTCATGACATTTTAGATCTGAACTTTGTACTCTTTAACGGCATGAGTCTCTAAACTCCATTGTTGGGGGTGAGGAGCTCTACTGTGTCTCGATGAATTAATGCAATTACTTCTGGTTTCTATTCAAACACGCCGGTTTCTATCTAAGATGTTCATTCGCACTTCAATATGATGAATGTGATGATCCGTGACACTCATCACCATTCTCAACCTATGAACGCGTGCCTGACAACCACCTCCGTTTTACATTAGATTGAATGAGTATCTCTTGGATTCTTTAATCAGAGTCTTCGTGGTATAAGCTAGAATCCATTGGCAACATTCTTGAGAATCCGGAAAGTCTAAACCTTGTCTGTGGTATTCCAAGTAGGATTCAGGGATTGAATGACTGTGACGAGCTTCAAACTCATGAGTGTTGGGCGTAGTGACAGACACAAAAGGATCCATGGATCCTATTCCATCATGAGTGGGAACCGACAGATGATTAGTCGTGCGGTGACAGCGCACTTGGACCATTTTCACTGAGAGGATGGATGGTAGCCATTGACAACGGTGATCCACCAACACACAGCTTGCCATAGGAGGAACCTTGCGTGCGTGAAGAAGAAGACAGGGAGAAAGCAGAGATTCAGAAGACAAAGCATAATCTCCAAAACTCTAACATATTCTCCATTACTGCATAACAAGTATTTAATTCATGCTCTTTTATTTTTTGCAATCCAAACTGATAATTATAATTGATATCCTAACTAAGAATTACAAGATAACCACAGATTACTTCAAGCCAACAATCTCCGTGGGATTCGACCCTTACTCACGTAAGGTATTACTTGGACGACCCAGTGCACTTGCTGGTTAGTGGTACGAGTTATGAAAAGTGTGATTCATAATTCGTGCACCAAGTTTTTGGCGCCGTTGCCGGGGATTGTTCGTGTTTGGACAACTGACGGTTTATTTTGTTGCTTAGATTAGGAAAATTTTTCTTTTTGGTTTAGAGTTTTCTATTATTGTTTTTGGTTGAAATTTTCTTTTTAATCCTTATTTTCTCTTTTTAATTTTTTTCGAAAATTTTTATAAACTAATAATTGAGTTTTTCTGTTTGAGTTTAGTTTCTTATTTTAAGTTTGGTGTCAATTGCATGTTTTTATTTTCTTTTAAATTTTTGAATTTGTGTTCATTGTTCTTTCTTAATCTTCAAGTTGTTCTTGCTATTTTTTTTTGTTTGATCTTTAGTTTTTTCTGTTCTATATATTTTCTTGTTTTTCTTGTGCTTTTTCAAAATATCAGTTTTCAAAAAATTTTTATACCTTATTAAAACACATTAAATTTATAGCTCAATTGGCTAGAGCGTTGTGCTTATATTCTTGGTAATTGGCTATCTCCCTTTTAAAATCTCTTTTTCGAAAATAATTTTTCTTTGATTAAATCGTGTGCCAAACTTTAAGTTTAGTGTTTTCTTGTTAATTTTTCTTTGGTTTTCGAAAATTTTATTTTGGTTTTCTAAAAATTTTAAGTTTGGTGTTCTATCTTCATGTTCTTGTTATTCTTGTGAGTCTTCAAAGTGTTCTTGAGTCTTCCTTGTGTTTTGATCTTAAAATTTTTAAGTTTGGTGTTCCTTGGTGTTTTTCCTCAAAGTTTTCGAAAACAAGGAGCATTAGATCTGAAAATTTTAAATTGTGTGTTTTTTGTGTGTTTTTCTCTTTCCTCATTAAATTCAAAAATATCTTTTCTCTTTAATTTAATTGATTTTCGAAATTTTCTTTCAAAAATTCAGATTTTTATTTTAAAAGCTTTCTATTTTATCTTATCTTAGTTTTAAAAAATCAAAATTCAAATCTTTTTCAAAAATCATATTTTATTTTCCAATTATTTTACTCTATTTTATTTCAATTTTTTTCGGTTATTTTGAATTTAATAAAATAAAAATTTAAAAATATATTTTACTTGCAATTCACATCATCTCCCTTTCTCCATCATGGACTTAAGTGGAAATGAACAATCCAGAAGGACTCTGGGGTCATATGCTAACCCCACTACTGCTTCATATGGGAGTAGTATCTGTATACCCTCCATCGGAATCAGTAGTTTTGAGTTGAATCCTCAGCTCATTATCATGGTGCAGCAAAATTGCCAGTATTCCGGTCTTCCACAGGAAGAACCTACAGAGTTTCTGGCATAGTTTTTACAAATTGCTGACACAGTACGTGATAAAGAGGTAGATCAGGATGTCTACAGACTATTACTGTTTCCATTTTCTGTAAAAGATCAAGCTAAGAGGTGGTTAAATAACCAACCCAAGGCCAGCATAAGGACATAGAGACAACTGTCTGAAAAAATTCCTGAATCAATATTTCCCTCCAAAAAGGATGACACAGCTAAGGCTGGACATCCAAGACTTTAAACAAGGAGATAATGAATCCCTTTATGATGCCTGGGACTGGGAGAGGTACAGAGAGATGCTAAGGAAATGTCCCTCTGAAATGTTTTCAGAGTGGGTGCAGTTAGACATCTTTTACTATGGGCTTACAGAAAGAGCTCAGATTTCTCTAGACCACTCAGCTGGTGGATCTATACACATGAGAAAGACAATTGAAGAGGCTCAAGAGCTCATTCATACAGTTGCCAGAAATCAGCATCTGTACTTAAGAAGTGAATCTCCCATGAAAGAAGAAGCTAAAACAGTAACTGCTGAACCCAATCCTGCAGAACAAGTTACTGAATACAATTAGCAATTGGATTTTCTAACAAAACAACTAGCCGAATTCAAGGAGATGCTGCAAGACACAAGAATGGCCAATATGAATATAGAGGTACAGTTGAAGCAAACAAAACAGCAGTTATCAAAACAGATAACAGAAGAGTGCCAAGCAGTCCAATTAAGAAGTGGAAAAACATTAAATACCTCACTTCAAAGTAGCAGGAAGCCAATAAAAGAACAACTGACAGAAGATGAACAAACTGCCACCCAAAATCCCTCTGAAGACAGTAAGAGCCCAGAAAGGAATAATTCTGGCGTTCAAATGCCAGAAAAGGGTGAAAAACTGGCGTTAAACGCCCAATCCATGCTCAGTTCTGGCGTTCAAACGCCAGAAACAGGCAAGGAGTTGGCGTCAAACGCCCAAAGAGAGCTCAGTTCTGGCGTTCAAACGCTAGAAACAGGTAGGAATTGGGCGTTAAACGCCAATTCAGCTTCCAATCCTGGCGTTCAAACGCCAGTGAGGAATCAGACACATACAAGTGCTGATAGCAACCTCTCTAAAAAGGCTTCTTCAACCACTTCTGTAGGAAATAAACCTGCAGCAACCAAGGTTGAGGAATACAAAGCCAAGATGCCTTATCCTCAAAAACTCTGCCAAGAGGAGCAGGATAAGCAATTTGCTCGCTTTGCAGACTATCTCAGGACTCTTGAAATAAAGATTCCGTTTGCAGAGGCACTTGAGCAAATACCCTCTTATGCCAAGTTCATGAAAGAGATCTTGAGTCATAAGAAGGATAGGAGAGAACCTGAAAGAGTTCTCCTCACTGAAGAATGCAGTGCAGTCATTCTGAAAAGCTTCCCAGAAAAGCTTAAAGATCCCGGGAGCTTTCTGATACCATGCGTATTAGAGGGTAATTGCACCAAGACAGCTTTATGTGATCTTGGGGCAAGCATCAACCTAATACCTGCATCCACTATCAAAAAGCTTGGTTTAACTGAAGAAGTTAAACCAACCAGGATATGTCTCCAACTTGTTGATGGCTCCATTAAATACCCATCAGGCGTGATTGGAGACATGATTATCAGGGTTGGGCCATTCGCCTTTCCCACTGACTTTGTGGTTGACGTTAGGATTTTTGCCAGTAAAGAATTTCATAAAAAGAGTCGCGTTGTAGATATAGTTTCTAAACCAACAAAAATCCCTTCGTACAAACGTTTTGGTTGTCACAAGTAACAAACCCCTTAAATAAATTGTTAACCGAAGTATTCAAACCTTCGGTCATCTTCTCAAGGAACTGCAGGGAAGTATGTTCTTATTATTGGTTATGGAGATTGTAGAATTGGGGGTTTCAAGAATGAGGAATGAGTAATTCAATCAGCAATTAAAGTAAATGAAGAACAAGTAATTTAAATAGCAAGTGAAATAAATAAATGACTATAAATAAACTTTTGTCAAGGTATGAGAAATTAGAGGTCCTATCCTGGCTATCCTTATCAATGATGATGATAATTGAATCTTAATTCCACTTTGTTAACCTTTACTAAGATAAAGGAAGGTCAAGGGATTAATTGGTTTGATCTTCGGATCCTATTTATTTCCTAAGAAAAGATTGGGATTATTGAAGTTCAATTCAATTAACAAAGATAACAATTATCAATCATGTTTGAGTTTGACAACTCCTGAGTTACTGATTTCTTAACCAAGACCAAAAGGGAAAAAGTAAATCTGCTGGAATAAAAATGTCTTCAGAGTAAAAGCAACAATAGCATAAATAAAAGAAATCAATATTAAACTGAAATATCTCAAATAGCATTAATAAAAGAGTAATCTGTAACATGAAAGGATTCATAAAGTAACTTGCAAAAGTAAATAAAAGGAATATTGAACCTGATCAAAAGAGACAATCCTGAAAGCGAATAAAAATCCTAAATCTAAATCCTAATCCTAAAGAGAGAGTAGAGAACCTCCCTCAAAACTAATTCTAATTCATGGAAAGTAACTAAATTGGCGAGCTCTCTTGAATGGATGCATTCCCTCACTTCATAACCTCTGGTCTCTGCCTTCTGGACTTGGGTTTGGGCCAAAAAGGGCCTCAAAATTCGCCAGGAGCGTTTTCTGCAATTTCTGGTGCGTGGCCTCTGTCACGCGTCCGCGTGGATCACGCGGTCGCGTCATTCGGAGCTTTTCTTGTCACGCGGTCGCATCAGTCATGCGGCCGCGTCATATGTGTTTTACTTAAGGCGCGCGGTCGCGTCAGTCATGCGGCCGCGTCGCTGTTGATTCGCGCTGGCATGCGTCCGCGTCGCCCATGCGATCGCGTGGATGCCAGTTTCTTCAAGGACTCCGTTTTGTGCTTTTCTTCCATTTTTGTATGTTTCCTTTCCATCCTTTGAGTCATTCCTGCCTTAGAAGTTCTGAAACTACTCAACACACTAATCACGGCATCGAATGAAAATAAAGGTAATTAAAATATATAATTTTAAAGCATAGGAAACATATTTTACACATACATCACATAATAAGGAAGGGAAAGTAAAACCATGCAATTAATATGAATAAGTGGGTGAAGGATTGAATAAATCACTCAAATTAAGCACAAATATATATCATAAAATATGGGTTTATCAACCTCCCCACAGTTAAACAATAGCATGTCCTCATGCTAAATCCAAGGTAAAGAGTAAGGTAAGGTGGTGGAATGTTATGCAATGCAACCTATTCTAAATGCAACTACCTAAATGAGTCATGCAATTCTAATTTATTCACTCATATATAAAGCTTACATGTAGTTAAATTAATTCACATTCTCAAGGAATCATATATATACATAGCCAACCCTTAAATAATAAAGCACCTTTGCAAATGAGATGGGAAAGAAAAATATTTTACAAACTTGCAAAACAATTAGTAAATTAAGCATAGATATATGTTGATGAGTTATTGAACCCTCACTGGATTTTGTGTTTACTCTCTAGTCACTCAGTGTTTATTGGGTTAATCACTCTACTCTTCTTTTTATTCTTACTTTTTATAACTTTGTTCTTCATCTAACCAATCAACAATTATAGAATATAGTCATACCAAAAATCATGAGGTCTTAAGTAAGGTTGTAATGGGGCCAAGGTAAAGGTAATGGTATATGTATAAGGCTAAGTGAGCTAATTAAGTGAATCCTTGATTAGTCTAAGATTTCACCTAACATACATACTTTCTAAATTAGAGCTTCTTCACTTCTTTTCCCATTTTTTCACTTTTGATGTTATATGCTCATGTCTTGATCTTTATTTTTATCCCATGTGCATTGTTTTTATTTTGCATTTTGGGAAATTCTTTTGTATCCCTTTATTCAAATGCTGAAAATTAAAATATTATATATATATATATATATATATATATATATATATTTTAATGCACATGGTAATTTAATTATTTTAATCTCACATGAGCATGTTTCCCAAAAATTTTATTTTGATTAATTTTATTTCTTTCAACTTCCTACCCTTTCTTTTTATCATCTATGTTCCCAATAGGTTTCCCCACACTTAGACAATAAACAATTTCTATCTTAAGATAACCAAGGATTCAACTTGGGATTTTTATTTTATTTTTCTGCTTAAGGCTAGTAATGTGGTTATAAAAAAGGGGGGGATTTAAAGGCTCAAGGGGGCTAACAAAGGTGATGTAAAAGGTAGGCTATTTTTGGGACAAGTGGGTTAAAATCAAATAATGGCCTCAATCACTTTCTTGGTATGTATCTATATTCTACAACTGGACATATAGATTAAAACAAAGTAAAGAACATCAGAATAAAAAGAAGCGAAACACACAGGGATGAAATTATAGTTTGAATGCAACCATACAATTAAGCTCAAGACTCACAGGCTGTGTGTTCTCTAACTCAAACATCATATATCATTCATATATGTTATGCAGGTTTAGATAAAAATTCCCATTATTCTCATAAAAAAATTATTTAGGGTGGCCTTTAAGGTTTTAATGTTTCTCCTTGATGAAATGTTGTTAGTTTAACTACATGATGTAATGCTACATATACAAGGTTTATGGATTTGATTCTGTTATGTTCAAGTTCCTAGCTTACTTCCTTTTTATATTTTCCAATTTAAACTAAGCTATCTTATGCTAAAAAGGGTAAACTATACTAATTAATCCACTAATAAGTTAGAATTGCAAACTAAACTAAAGAACTAAAATATGAACTAAAGTGCAGAATGCAGGAATAGAGTAAAAATACATAAAAGTAGCAATGTATAAATACTCAAAAAATAAAAATAAAAATAAAGAGAAAAATACAGAAAAATAGCCAAAATAAAAGAAAAGAGTATGTAGTGGTTCACCAAAAAAGAAACGCCAGAGATGGCGACCTCCCCACACTTAAAATGTAGCATCGTCCCTGATGCTCTTTCAAGCGGGGTGTGAAGGAGTGTCATCACTGGAAGGAATGGTAGCTGGAGTCTCTGTGGTGATGGTCTGAGGAACTGGCTGCTGCAGAGGAGGTGCTGTCTGGATAGGGATCTCAGGATCTGCAGCCTGAATCTGATGTGGAACCTCTGCCTGTGGTGCAGCCTGCTCTGTGCCCGCCTGCGGATGGGTCTCCTCCTCGTGCTCATCCGCCTCCTCCTCAGATGGCTCTGATGGTGTGTCAGGCTCGGAGGGGATGTCACCGCCCTGTCGAATCATCAGCTCAGATGCTCATAGCGTCGCTTGCTGCGACGCTCAGATCTCTCATACTGGCGCCGGTTGCGGCGCTCTATCTGATCTAGCTGTAGAAATAAGTGGTGCACGAGGCGATAAACCGGCTCTGAGGCAGGTGGAGTTGCAGTGGTGGCAGCAGGGGCAGCTGTAGAAGAAGAGGGTCCAGCAGATGGTGGGGCTATCTCATCAGTAACAGAGAAGGGTGGTGGTCTGTAGCCCAAAGCTAGGAAGTTCCTGCTGTGAGGAATGATCTTCCTGCAGTCTGCAGCTGGTGGCCTCTCATCGGCATCCTCCCATGGCACGTCAGCTCGACGGCCCAGCTGTGTAATCAAATAGGAAAAGGGGAGAGTGCCTCGGACGTGGACCCTGGCCATATAGTGCCGGATAAAGCGTGGCAAGTACAGGTCCTTACCCTTCATCACACACCAGAGGAGGGTGATCATAGCGGCTGGTATCTCAGTCTCGTGAGTACTCGGCATAATGTAGTTGCTAAATATCTGATGCCATAGCCGAGCCTCATCATTCAAGTATGCCCGCTTGATTCCCTTGGGCATGGTGGTGTTCTGTTCTATGATCCAAGGAACTGCCGGGTCAAGGTCCATCCTCGCCTTGACTGCATCCCAGTCAAATCGCATATAGCGCATATCCTCCTCAGCTTTCTGATAACCATCCAGCTGGTCAGTCTTAGGCAGAAGCTTAAAAACTTCTTCAATGGCCTCTTTAGTGACCAGAATCTGCTTTCCTCTGAGGTTCACTGCATCTAGGGAGGTTTTGAAGTAATTGCAGTAGAATTCCCTAACCCAAGATGCATTGACCTCAGTCAGAGGTCTCTCCAGAAAGAACCAGCCTCTTTGTTTGATTTGGTCAGAGGTGTACTGCTGGAGTTCTTCTGGGATCTTCAGAGTTCTCTCCAGGTATAGGTTCCTGGATGTTGCAAACACCGGATACTTCAGCTCAGAGTATTGGTTCGCAAATTTTATTGGATCAGTGGCAGGAAGCAGTTGGTCAGCCTTCTCCTGCGGGGTAAAGTGTTTCTCCCGCCAGGAGGCATCATGCATTAGATCTATGATAGACAGAGATGATTCTCCTCTTTTACGTTTGCCAGTGGTAGCCTTTCCTTTTCCCTTTCTCTGGGAGTCAGACATCCTAAAAAATAGAAAACCAGGATATAATAAAAATAGGAAAACAGATAGGCAAATAGTCAAAAGAAACACAAAGTGGCAAAGTAGAATTAGAATGAGGTAAATGAGTTAAGTAAATGTGCATTAAGGATTGTATAGGAGTTAAAAGTTCGAAAAGAAGAATTCACAATCCAAAATGTAATTGAATTCATGTTAAATAGAAAAATTATCATTATGCCATGGTTAGAAGGTTAAAAGAAAGTGAAAAACCGGAAGAAAGATTTTAAAAGGTTAGTTTCGTTAGAAGTGAAAAAGAGTTTGGGAAGTTAACATTAGGGAATTAGTGAAAAGTGGGTTAAGGTAAGTGGCATAATGAAAATATTCCAAGTAACAAGTATTCACAGGTAGGAACTATAAGTAACTCATAACCAAACAAGGAAAACAGGTTGATGCTGATTCAAATAGATATAAAGAAGCAAAAATTGAAATCAAAACATCACAAATGCAGTTTATGAACCAGGAAATCAAAAATGATAGAAAGCATGCCCTGGCATTCATGAAATAGTTTGGTTAAAGCAGAGAAAAACAGAGTTCAAAATGCCAAACCAAAACATGAATGAAAATATTTTACAGAAATTTGGGCAGCATTCCGGCTAAAATTGGATTGTCCCGGAAAATAAACAACAATAGAATAGGTCATATGAATAAAAAATAAAGCTGCAATTACATATAAGGAATAAAAATCATGAAAAACAGAGTAGACAGCAGCATGAAATACAAAATTACAGCATATGAACTAACATTACAGCAGCAGCAGGATTGCAAAAACATAAAGCAATAAACACGAACGGTGCAATTAAACAGACCTAAATCCACTAACCACATCCTAGGCTACCTAACATCCTAAAATCCACTACAACATGCATATCTAACTAGCCTAAACATGAACATAAACAGAAAATAATGAAATAATGACTAAGGATAGAGGGGTGGCGTTCGTCGGAACCTGGTAGGCGAAAGAAGGAGGTTGGGGCAGAGAGGTGGCTGGGTGGTGGTGGCGGCGGCGTTGGTGCTGTTCGGAGGTAGGTAGGGGAGGGGGGTAATAGGTTTTTGGGGTAATAGGGGTTGTGGGTGGTGTGGGGGCGCAGCGGTTGATGGCGGCGCGGTGGGTAGTGCTCGCGGAAGAGGGAGGCAGGGGTGGTTGTGGGTGGAGGAAGAAGGAAGAGGGGGGAAAAAGAGGGGGGGTTTGGGTGGTCGGCGGGGTTCGGTTTTGGGTGGTCGGCGGGGTCTGGGTGGTCGGCGGTCGGACGGTGGCTGGCGGTGGTTGGTGGTGGGAGAGGAAGAGAGGGAGGAGAGGGTTTGGGGGGGCTGCGCAACTGGTAGGGTTCGCGTGAATGGGGGGTTATAATTTTGAATCCACGCGATCGCATGGAGCACGCGATCGCGTGGTTATGGTGAAAATGGGGTTGACGTGATCGCGTGGGTCGCGCGATCGCATCGAGGGGTAAGAGAGGGGACGACGCGATCGCATGGGGCATGCGATCGCGTCGCTGGAAATTGTGCTAAACGCACGACTCCAGCGTCGTTTCAGCGCAACTCTCTGTCTCCTTTTGGGATTTGTGCAATCCATGCGACGCGATCGCGTCGCTCACGCTGTCGCGTGGGATTCGTTGTGTGCATGTGACGCGATCGCATGGGGCATGCGATCGCGTGGGCCATTTTGTGCTATACGCACAATGGCCGCATGATTCTAGCCCAACTTTCTGGACGTTGGATCCTTACGCCGATTTCCATATCACGTGGCTGCGTGGGTGACGCGATCGCGTGGGTAGTGTTATTCGTAATATGACGCGATCGCATGAGTGATGCGGTCACGTCGCGCACCCCTTTTTTTTATATATGCATGAAAAATGTAGAATGCAATGATTAATATGAGTGAGATGCAAAATTCCAGGTTCAATATAATAAAATAAAATAAAACTTGAAAACAAATAAAACTAAATAAAAATTAAAAAGAAACGATCATACCATGATGGGTTGTCTCCCACCTAGCACTTTTAGTTAAAGTCCTTAAGTTGGACATTGGAGGAGCTTCCTATTATGGTGGCTTATGCTTAAATTCATCCAAAAATCTCCACCAATGCTTGGGATGCCAATAGCCTCCGGGGTCCCAAACTAGGCATGTAAAGCTTCTGAGCAGCTTCAAACAGATTGTCAAGCTCCCAGGGTGACAAATGTCAGAATAGAATCCATGATCCCAAGCCTTGCTTTTAAATCCGCCTTCATCTTGATCTACATGTTTCCATCCGGGCGGTTTAAAGAGTAGATTCTCACCATGGTGACCAAACATTCTCCGTGATCCATTCAATTGAGCATGATACCAATCCGTGCACTTCGAGTTGAAGCATGGAGCATTATTGAACCTTGTGCACCAGCTCTGAGTGCGAGCCATTTCCCTCTTACTCTTAAAGCCGCAGAGAGCTCTGAGCTGGTCATCTGTTTCAAGTAAACCATATTCAAGTGAATAAGTAAAGTTAAAGGTTAAGGATTGTACCCACTTGAAGCTTGTATTGGGTGGTAATGGCCTTGGGGTAGATGTTTCTGGTGGTTCTGTAAGTTCTTCTCCCTTGTGCTCTTCTGTGAATTCCTCCACTTCCTTGCAAGGTTCTTCAAATGCATCTGAGTCCTGGTCAAAGTCTTCTATGTCTTTCTCATCACTTGAGTCATGGATTGGAGGTTGAGAGAAATCTACCTCCGCGTCATCTTCGTATTCACTTGCGGATGCAAGTTCATTACTAAGAGAGCTAGACTTGTGACTATCATCATCAAGGGAATTTGTGTCTTGGGTTATTCCGTCTAGTTCTTCATAAATGACTTTCCTTGGGGATTGTGCACTATCCTTCTTAGCATCAACTGTAACGTCCTTGACAGAGTTCTCCTCAACTCTGGATTCCCATGGAGGTTCAGTGTCTCCTAGATCTTCAACCAACTCTTCTTCTTGTACAATGACAGCTTCTTCTACTTGTTCTAGTACGAATTCATGCTCTGTCTTGTCCACTGGAGTTTCTAGTGTCTCCTTCATGCTACGCTCTTCATTAGATTGTCCACATGGGGTTGTGGTTGGTCCTTGAATGTTCGAGCGTCTAGAAGCTAATTGAATTACTGCTTGCTCCAGTTGTCGAATGGTTGTTTGAAGTTTATTTACTGTTTCCTTGAGGTGAACTTCTGATTCTCTGGGTGATGGATTTGGACATGAAACATAGGGAAGCGGTGGTGCTTGGGAGTGATTGGATTGGAACTGGGGTAGGAAAGGATCATACGGTGGCGAATGGTGAAGAGAAGCTTGTGAGTGTGGTGGTTCGAGGTTATGTTGAGAAGATGATCTATAGGCATGGGGTGGGGCTTGTTGGTAGTTACAAGGTTGTCCACCATATCTTTCAGCTGGGTATGCATTGTGGGATGGTCGTTGTCCATGATATCTTGGAGGGTGTTGTTGCCTAAAGGGTTGATTAGATCCTCTTAGCTCCATCCATCCTTGATTGGTCTGACCTTGATGCATATTCCTGTTGTAACTTCTATTTCCTTCAACAAAGTTAGAACCAAACTCAAAGCAAGAGGGGTGAGAGTTCATAGTAGCAAATGAAATTAAAAAGGAAAAAACAGAAATAAATAAACAAATAAAAGAAAATTATTTACAATAACCAATAATAAGGCACATGTTAGCAGTTCCCCAGCAACGGCGCCATTTTGACGTTAGGATTTTTGCCAGTAAAGAATTTCATAAAAACAGTCACGTTGTAGATATAGTTTCTAAACCAACAAAAATTCCTTCGTACAAACGTTTTGGTTGTCACAAGTAACAAACCCCTTAAATAAATTGTTTCCGAAGTATTCAAACATCGGGTCGTCTTCTCAAGGAACTGCAGGGAAGTATGTTCTTATTATTGGTTATGGAGATTGTAGAATTGGGGGTTTCAAGAATGAGGAATGAGTAATTTAATCAGCAATTAAAGTAAATGAAGAACAAGTAATTTAAATAGCAAGTGAAATAAATAAATGACTATAAATAAACTTTTGGCAAGGTATGAGAAATTAGAGGTCCTATCCTGGCTATCCTTATCAATGATGATGATAATTGAATCTTAATTCCACTTTGTTAACCTTTACTAAGATAAAGGAAGGTCAAGGGATTAATTGGTTTGATCTTCGGATCCTATTTATTTCCTAAGAAAAGATTGGGATTATTGAAGTTCAATTCAATTAACAAAGATAACAATTATCAATCATGTTTGAGTTTGACAACTCCTGAGTTACTGATTTCTTAACCAAGACCAAAAGGGAAAAAGTAAATCTGCTGGAATAAAAATGTCTTCAGAGTAAAAGCAACAATAGCATAAATAAAAGAAATCAATATTAAACTGAAATACCTCAAATAGCATTAATAAAAGAGTAATCTGTAACATGAAAGGATTCATAAAGTAACTTGCAAAAGTAAATAAAAGGAATATTGAACCTGATCAAAAGAGACAATCCTGAAAGCGAATAAAAATCCTAAATCTAAATCCTAATCCTAAAGAGAGAGAAGAGAACCTCCCTCAAAACTAATTCTAATTCATGGAAAGTAACTAAATTGGCGAGCTCTCTTGAATGGATGCATTCCCTCACTTCATAACCTCTGGTCTCTGCCTTCTGGACTTGGGTTTGGGCCAAAAAGGGCCTCAGAATTTGCCAGGAGCGTTTTCTGCAATTTCTGGTGCGTGGCTGATGAGCGGATATTTTATACGCTTTTTGGGGTTAATTTCATATAATTTTTAGTATGTTTTAGTTAGTTTTTAGTTTATTTTCATTAGTTTTTAGGAAAAATTCATATTTCTGGACTTTACTATGAGTTGTGTGTTTTTCTATAATTTCAGGTATTTTTCTGGCTGAAATTGAAGGAGCTGAGCAAAAATCTGATTCAGGCTAAAAAAGGACTGCTGATGCTGTTGGATTCTGACCTCCCTGCACTCAAAGTGGATTTTCTGGAGCTACAGAACTCGAAATGGCGTGCTTCCAATTGCGTTGGAAAGTAGACATCCAGGACTTTCCAGCAATATATAATAGTCCATACTTTGCTCAAGGATAGATGACGTAAACTGGTATTCAACGCCAGTTCTCTGCCCAATTCTGGCGTTCAGCGCCAGAAAAGGATTAAAAGTTGGAGTTCAACGCCAAAAATGGATCCAAACCTGGCGTTGAATGCCCAAAATGGCCTTATGCACGTGAATTGCTTAAGTCTCAGCCCCAGCACACACCAAGTGGGCCCCAGAAGTGGATCTCTGCACCATCTGTCATAGTCTACTCACTTTTTGTAAACCTAGGCTACTAGTTTAGTATTTAAACAACTTTTAGGGACTTATTTTGAATCTCATAACATTTTTTAGATCTAAACTTTGTACTCTTTGACGGCATGAGTCTCTAAACTCCATTGTTGGGGGTGAGGAGCTCTGCTGTGTCTCGATGAATTAATGCAAGTATTTCTGTTTTCCATTCAAACACGCTTGTTCCTACCTAAGATGTTCATTCGCGATTAACTGTGATGAAGGTGATGATCCGTGACACTCATCACCTTCCTCAACCCATGAACGTGTGCCTGACAACCACCTCCGTTCTATATCCGATTGAATGAGTATCTCTTAGATCTCTTCATTAGAATCTTCGTGGTATAAGCTAGAACTGATGGCGGCATTCATGAGAATCCGGAAAGTCTAAACCTTGTCTGTGGTATTCCGAGTAGGATTCAATGATCGAATGACTGTGATGAGCTTCAAACTCTCGAGTGCTGGGCGTTAGTGACAGACGCAAAAGGATGAAGAATTCTATTCCAATATGATCGAGAACCGACATATGATTAGCTGTGCTGTGACAGAGCATGTGAGCATATTCTTCACTGAGAGGATGGGATGTAGCCATTGACGACAGTGATCCCCTACATTCAGCTTGCCATGGGAGGACGTGCATGCGTGAATCAGAAGACAGAGGAAAGCGGAGATTCAAAAGACAAAGCATCTCCAAAACTCCAACATATTCTCCATTACTGCATAACAAGTAACCTTTAATTTATGCTCTCTTGGTTATTCGCAATTCAACTGATAAACATAACTGACTTCCTGACTAAGATTTACAAGATAACCATAGATTGCTTCAAACCAACAATCTCCGTGGGATTCGACCCTTACTCACGTAAGGTATTACTTGGACGACCCAGTGCACTTGCTGGTAAGTGGTACGAGTTGTGAAAAGTGTGATTCACAATTCGTGCACCAAGTTTTTGGCGCCGTTGCCGAGAATTGTTCGTGTTTGGACAACTAACGGATTATTTTGTTGCTTAGATTAGGAAAAATTTCTCTTTTTGTTTAGAGTCTCTTATTATTGTCGTGTTAAAATTTTAGAATCCTTATTTTCTTTTTAAAATATTTTTCAAAAATAATTTTTCTACTGAATTCTGTGCCAAACTTTAAGTTTGGTGTTTTCTTGTTGATTTTTCTTAAAATTTTCGAAAATTTATTTTGGTATTTTAAAAATTTTAAGTTTGGTGTTCTTCATTCATGTTCTTGTGTTCTTGTGAGTCTTCAAAGTGTTCTTGAGTTTTCCTTGTGTCTTGATCTTAAAATTTTTAAGTTTGGTGTTCCTTGGTGTTTTCCCTCCAAAATTTTCGAAAATAAGGAGCATTAGATCTAAAAATTTTAAATCTTGTGCTATCTTATTGTTTTTCTCTTTCCTCTTAAAAATAAAAAATATCTTTTCTCTCTATTTTAAAAGCAAATTTTCAAAATCTATTTCTAAAATTCAGATTTTTATTTCAAAATTTAAAACTTTTTTCAAAAATCATCATATCCTTTTCAAAATCTTCTAACCACTTTTTCTCTCCTCACTTTTTTCGAAAATCTTTCACTCATTTTTATTAATTTTATTTTGATTTATTTTGTTTTCGTAATAAATAAATAAATAAATAAATAAAAATATTTTTCCTATTTTACATCATCTCCCTTTCTCCATCGTGGACCTAAGCGGAAATGAACAGTCCAAGAGGACTCTGGGGTCATATTCTAACCCCTCTACTGCTTCATATGGGAGTAGTATCTGCATACCCTCCATTGGAGTCAGTAGCTTTGAGTTGAATCCTCAGCTCATTATCATGGTGCAGCAAAGTTGCCAGTATTCCGGTCTTCCACAGGAAGAACCTACAGAGTTTCTGGCACAGTTTTTACAAATTGCTGACACAGTACATGATAAAGAAATAGATCAGGATGTCTACAGACTATTACTGTTTCCATTTGCTGTAAAAGATCAAGCTAAGAGGTGGTTGAATAACCAACCTAAGGCCAGCATAAGGACATGGAAACAGCTGACAGAAAAATTCCTGAATCAATATTTCCCTCCAAAAAGGATGACACAGCTAAGGCTGGACATCCAAGGCTTTAAACAAGAAGATAATGAATCTCTTTATGATGCCTGGGAGAGATACAGAGAGATGCTTCGAAAATGCCCCTCTGAAATATTTTCAGAGTGGGTTCAGTTAGACATCTTCTATTATGGGCTTGCAGAAGGAGCTCAGATGTCTCTTGATTACTCAGCTGGTGGATCTATCCACATGAGAAAGACAATTGAAGAGGCTCAAGAGCTCATTGATACAGTTGCCAAGAATCAGCATCTGTACCTAAGCAGTGACCCTTCCATGAAAGAAGAGGTTAAGACAGCAACTGCTGAACTCAGTCCTGTAAAACAAGCTGCTGAGTTCAATCAGCAATTGGACTTTCTAACAAAACAGTTAGCTGAATTCAAAGATAGACTACAAGAGACAAGGATGGCTAATATACATATGGACGAACAATTTAAGCAAACAAAGCAGCAGCTGTCAAGGCAAATAGCAGAAGAATGCCAAGCAGTTCAACTAAGAAGTGGGAAAACATTAAATACCCCACCTCAAGGCAGCAAAAAGCCAAGAAATGAGCAAACCACCCAAAATTCACCTGAGGACAGTAAGAGCCCAGGGAAAAGTAATTCTGGAACTAAAACGCCAGAAAAGTGGTGGAAGGCTGGCGCTGAACGCCCAGACCATGCTCAGGACTGGCGTTCAACGCCAGAAACAAGGCAGGATTGGCGTTCAACGCCAGAAATGGGCAAGGATCTGGCGTTGAACGCCCAAAATGGGCAAGATCTGGCACTGAACGCCCAAAATGGGCACAATTCTGGCGTTCAAACGCCAGGAGCAGAGAAGGAGCTGGCGTCCAGTTTCACTCTAGCCTCTAACTCTGGCATGCAATTGCCAGTGAGGGATCAGACACACACAAATGCTGATAATAACCCCTCTAAAAAGGCTTCTTCAACCACTTCTGTGGGCAATAAACCTGCAGCAACTACGGTTGAAGAATATAAAGCCAAGATACCTTATCCTCAAAAACTCTGGAAAGAGGAGCAGGATAAGCAGTTTGCTCGCTTCGCAGATTACCTCAGGACTCTTGAAATAAAGATTCCATTTGTAGAAGCACTTGAGCAAATACCTTCTTATGCCAAGTTCATGAAAGAGATCTTGAGTCATAAAAAGGATTGGAGAGAAACAGAAAGAGTTTTCCTCACTGAAGAATGCAGTGCAGTCATTCTGAAGAGCTTTCCTGAAAAGCTTAAAGACCCTGGGAGTTTTCTGATACCATGCATATTAGAAGGTAATTGCACCAAGACAGCTTTATGCGATCTTGGGGCAAGCATCAACCTAATACCTGCATCCGCTATTAGGAAGCTTGGCTTAACTGAAGAAGTTAAACCAACCCGGATATGTCTCCAACTTGCTGATGGTTCCACTAAATACCCATCAGGCGTGATTGAAGACATGATTGTCAGAGTTGGGCCATTCGCCTTTCCCACTGACTTTGTTGTGCTGGAAATGGAGGAGCACAAGAGTGCTACTCTCATTCTAGGAAGACCCTTCCTAGCAACTGGACGATCCCTCATCGACGTCCAACAGGGGGAAATAACCTTGAGAGTTAATGATGATGAATTCAAGTTGAACGCTGTCAAAGCCATGCAGCATCCAGACACATCAAAAGACTGCATGAAAGTTGATCTTATTGACTCTTTGGTAGAAGAGATCAACATGGCTGAGAGTCTTGAATCAGAGTTGGAAAACATCTTTAAAGATGTTCAGCCTGATTTAGAGAATTCAGAGGACATGAAAGAACCTCTGAAATTTCTTCTGGAAGAGGAAAAACCTCCTAAACTCGAGCTCAAGCCATTACCACCATCCTTGAAATATGCGTTTCTGGGAGAAGGTGACACTTTTCCAGTGATCATAAGCTCTGCTTTAAATTCACAGGAAGAGGAGACACTTATTCAAGTGCTAAGGACACACAAGACAGCTCTTGGGTGGTCCATAAGTGACCTTAAGGACATAAGCCCAGCTAGATGCATGCACAAAATCTTATTGGAGGATAATTCCAAACCAGTGGTTCAACCACAGAGGCGGCTAAATCCAGCCATGAAAGAAGTGGTGCAGAAAGAGGTCACCAAATTACTAGAGGCTGGGATTATTTATCCTATTTCTGATAGCCCCTGGGTGAGCCTTGTCCAAGTCGTCCCAAAAAAGGGAGGCATGACAGTGATTCATAATGAAAAAAATGAACTGGTTCCTACAAGAACAGTTACAGGGTGGCGCATGTGTATTGACTACAGAAGGCTCAATACAGCCACCAGAAAGGATCATTTTCCTTTACCATTCATAGACCAGATGCTAGAAAGACTAGCAGGTCATGATTATTACTGCTTTTTGGATGGCTACTCAGGCTATAACCAGATTGCAGTAGATCCCCAGGATCAAGAGAAAACAGCATTCACATGTCCATCCGGAGTGTTTGCTTATAGAAGGATGCCATTTGGGCTATGTAATGCGTCTGCAACCTTTCCAGAGATGCATGCTCTCTATTTTCTCTGATATGGTGGAAAAATTTCTGGAAGTCTTCATGGATGACTTCTCAGTATATAGAGACTCATTCAGCTCCTGTCTTGATCACCTGAAACTTGTTCTGAAAAGATGCCAAGAGACCAACCTAGTTTTAAACTGGGAAAAATGTCACTTCATGGTGACTGAGGGGATTGTCCTTGGGCATAAAATCTCAAACAAGGGAATAGAGGTAGATCAAGTAAAAATAGAGGTAATTGAAAAATTACCACCACCTGCCAATGTTAAGGCAATCAGAAGCTTTCTGGGGCATGCAAGATTCTATAGGAGGTTTATAAATAATTTTTCAAAAATCGCAAAACCTCTAAGCAATCTGCTAGCTGCTGACACGCCATTTGTGTTTGACACAGAGTGCCTGCAGGCGTTTGAAACGCTGAAAGCTAAGTTGGTCACAGCACCAGTCATTTCTGCACCAGACTGGACGTTACCATTTGAGCTAATGTGTGATGCCAGTGATCACGCCATTGGGACAGAGGCATGTTAAGCTTCTGCATGTCATTTATTACGCCAGTCGCGTTCTAAATGATGCCCAGAAAAATTACACAACCACAGAAAAAGAATTACTTGCAGTGGTTTACGCCATTGACAAGTTCAGATCATACTTAGTAGGATCAAAAGTGATTGTGTATACTGATCATGCTGCTCTTAAATATCTACTCACAAAGCAGGATTCAAAACCCAGGCTCATCAGATGGGTGTTGCTTCTGCAAGAGTTTGATATAGAAATAAGAGACAGAAAAGGGACAGAGAACCAAGTGGCTGATCATCTATCCCGGATAGAGCCAGTAGAAGGGACACCCATCCCCTCTCTTGAGATCTCTAAGACTTTTTCGGATGAGCATTTATTTGCCATTCAGGAAACACCATGGTTTGCCGATATTGCAAACTATAAAGCTGCAAGGTTCATACCCAAGGAGTACAACAGGATACAAAAGAAGAAATTAATTACTGATGCAAAGTACTACTTGTTGGATGAACCTTATCTCTTTAAGAGATGTGCAGACGGAATAATTCGTAGGTGTGTGCCTAGAGAAGAAGCACAGAGGATCCTGTGGCATTGCCATGGATCTCAATATGGAGGCCATTTCGGAGGTGAGCGAACAGCCACCAAGGTCCTCCAATGTGGCTTCTATTGGCCCACACTCTATAAAGATTCCCGAGAGATTGTACGTAACTGTGACAGTTGCCAAAGAGCTGGTAATCTGCCTCATGGTTACGCCATGCCTCAACAAGGAATCTTGGAAATTGAGTTGTTTGACGTATGGGGAATTGACTTCATGGGACCTTTCCCACCATCATACTCAAACACTTATATTCTGGTGGCAGTCGAATATGTATCAAAATGGGTTGAAGCCATTGCCACCCCCACCAATGATACTAAGACAGTGCTGAAGTTCCTCCAGAAACATATCTTTAGCAGGTTTGGTGTCCCTAGAGTACTAATCAGTGATAGGGGCACTCACTTCTGCAATAAACAGCTTTACTTTGCCATGCTTCAGTATGGAATTCGCCGCAAGGTAGCTACTCCATATCATCCACAAACTAATGGGCAAGCTGAAGTCTCTAACAGAGAATTAAAGAGAATCCTAGAACGGACAGTAAATACCCGTAGAAAGGATTGGGCACGGAGCTTGGATAATGCTCTGTGGGCTTACAGAACAGCATTCAAGACCCCTATAGGGACCTCTCCATACCAACTCATGTATGGTAAGGCATGTCACCTACCCGTGGAACTGGAACATAAGGCCTACTGGGCAACCAGATTCCTAAACTTTGATGCCAAATTAGCAGGAGAAAAACGATTGCTCCAGCTAAATGAGCTAGAGGAATTCAGATTCACAGCTTCGAAAATGCCAAGCTTTATAAAGAGAAATAAAAAAAGTGGCATCACAGAAAGCTGTCATCTAGAATATTTGAACCAGGACAGAAGGTTCTGTTGTTTAACTCTAGACTCAGGCTATTCCCCGGGAAATTGAAATCCCAGTGGAGGGGACCATACGTGATTACAAGTGTATCACCATATGGTTATGTGGAGCTTCAAGATATTGATTCTGATAAGAAGTTCATTGTCAATGGACAGAGAATCAAGCATTATCTTGAAGGCAACATTGAGCAAGAATGCTCAAGGCTGAAGCTAGATTAAAAGCTCAGCAAAGTCCAGCTAAAGACAATAAAGAAGCGCTTGCTGGGAGGCAACCCAACCATGGGGCAACAATCCTCTAAGCATTTTGTCCTATTTTTATTTTTATTTTTATTTTTATTTATTTATATAAAGTTCTCTGACACTAAGGTGAGAAATCATTCACAGAAGACCTCGGCACACAAAACAGAGAAAAAGAGCTCACTGGCAAGAAAACGCTAGTAATGGTAGCAATCTGGGCGTTCAACGCCAAAAATGGGCATCCACTGGGCGTTGAACGCCAGTAATGGCAGCAGCTGGGCGTTGAACGCCCAGGAGAGCAGCAATTGGGCGCTGAACGCCCAAAACAGGCAGTGTTTGGGCGTTCAAACGCCAGGATGGCAGGGAGGAGACAAAACTCATTTTTATTCAAAATTTTTCATTCCAACCTTGATTTTCTTACTTCAATTCATGATTTCTTACATGAACATGTTAAGAACCCTGATTTCTAAATTCCATAATTTCTAAAAACCCTACCACTAAAAATATCAAATGTATTTTAATCCATAAGCACCAGGCATCTGTGCAAATTCAATCCTTTTCAAAAAAATTTTTTTTACAAATCTATCTTTTTCAACTCATCAATATCTTTTTCAAAACCTCCACTTTATCTTTTTCAAAAATTAAATCTATCTTTCTCAAAAATCTTTCATATCTTCTCAATTTTAAACTATATCTTCTATCTTATCTTTTCCAAATAAATCTTTTTATCATATCTTTATCTCTTTTTTTCGAAAACCCACCCTCCCCCCTTATAAATTTGAGTTCGGCCTCCCTCCTCTCCCATCAACAATTACACCTAGCTCTCCTTCTATCCCTCTCCTTTCTTTTCTTTTGCTTGAGGACAAGCAAACCTCTAAGTTTGGTGTGTTTATCCGCCATCACTAAGATCATGGTCCCCAAAGGAAAACAACCCACTCCAAGAGGCAAGAAAGAGAGCGTTCCAAAACCACTTTGGAATCAAGGGAAGTTCTTATCTAAAGAACATTCAGACCATTATAACAAAATAATGGGTCTGAGATCAGTGATCCCAGAAGTTAGATTCGATCTGAAAGAAGATGAATATCCGGAGATCCAGGAGCAAATTCGAATCAGGAACTGGGAAGTCCTAGCTAATCCTGAAATGAAGGTGGGAAGGAATATGATCCAGGAGTTCTATGCTAATATGTGGCAGACTGACAAGCAAAAACTATCTGGAACTGCCTTCTATGAATATCGGACCATGGTCAGAGGAAAGATTGTTCATACCACCCCTGACAAGATCAGAGAGATCTTAAAGCTACCTCAGCTGAAAGATGATCCAGATTCCTTCAACAGGAGAATGATGAGAACAGACAAGGGCCTGGATAAGATTCTAGAGGACATATGTATCCCTGAAGCCAGATGGACCACCAACACAAAGGGTGTCCCAAATCAACTCAAGAGAGAAGATCTCAAACCAGTCGCCAGAGGATGGATGGACTTCATTGGGCATTCTCTGTTGCCTACCAGCAACCGTTCTGAAGTCACAGTTAAAAGAGCAGTGATGATCCATTGCATCATGATGGGAAAAGAAGTGGAAGTTCATCAGCTGATCTCAACTGAACTCTACAAAATTGCTAACAAAAATTCTAAAGAAGCCAGGTTGGCTTACCCAAGTGTGATATCGCTGCTCTGCAAGGATGCTGGAGTAAGGATGGGAATAACTGAGTACATCTCAGTTGAGAAGCCAATCACCAAAGCATCAATGGAAAAACAACAAACGCAGGAGGATCCCACCAAGAAGAAAACGCATGAATTCCTTCCAGAAATCCCTCAATCTCAATATTGGGAGTATCTTGAGACATCCATCACCAAGATACGGGAAGCTATGGAGCAAATAATAAAAGAACAGAAGGAACATAGTAAAATTCTTACCTATATGTTTAAAGAACAAGAGGAGCAAGGGCGTGACTTAAGGGACTTGAAGCGCCAGTAGTTATCTCTTGCAGGACCGAGCACCCCAAGGATCAGAGGAACCCCTGTTCCCCCAGAATAAAGGTTGTTAAATTCCAATTTCTGCTTTAAATCTGTGATAGTGTCATTAGAAAAGTTCACCTTAGGAGTCATATAGTAGTAATTAGTATCTATTTTGATCTTATCTCCAATTAAGCTATAGTTTATTTTTCTCATTATCAGCAAACATGAATAAAATAGTAGATCTTTTGAATAAGAGGCAATAAAATTTCGAGTTTTAATAAGAGAAATTCTAATTAGTTACATGTGGTGGCAATACTTTCTGTCTTCTGAATGAATGCTTGAACAGTGAATATGTCTTTTGAATTTGTTGCTTAAGACTGTTAAATATGTTGGCTCTTGAAAGAATGATGAACATGAGACATGTTATTGATAATCTGAAAAATCATAAAAATGATTCTTGAAGCAAGAAAAAGCAGCAAAAAAAAAAAAGCAGAAAAAGCCAATAGCCCTTAAAAACCAAAAGGCAAGGGTAATAAAAAGGATCCCAAGGCTTTGAGCATCAGTGGATAGGAGGGCCTAAGGGAATAAAATCCTGGCCTAAGTGGCTAAATCAAGCTGTCCCTAACCATGTGCTTGTGGCGTGAAGGTGTCAAGTGAAAACTTGAGACTGAGCGTTTTAAGTCAAGGTCCAAAGCAGAAAGAAGAGTGTGCTTAAGAACTCTGGACACCTCTAATTGGGGACTTTAGCAAGGCTGAGTCACAATCCAAAGGGTTCACCCAATTATGTGTCTGTGGCATTTATGTATCCAGGGGTAATACTGGAAAACAAAGTGCTTAGGGCCACGGCCAAGACTCATGAAATAGCTGTGTTCAAGAATCATCATACTGAAATAGGAGAATCAATAACATTATCTGAATTCTAAGTTCTTATAGATGCCAATCACTCTGAGCTTCAATGGATAAAGTGAGATGCCAAAACTGTTCGAAAGCAAAAAGCTGCTAGTCCCGCTCATTTAATTAAAATCTGAGCTTCACTTAAAAACTTTGAGATATTATTGCTTCTCAACCCATTAGTCTTCTACTTTATTTGTCTAGTTGCTTGAGGACAAGCAAAAGTTTAAGTTTGGTGTTGTGATGAGCGGATATTTTATACGCTTTTTGGGGTTAATTTCATATAATTTTTAGTATGTTTTAGTTAGTTTTTAGTTTATTTTCATTAGTTTTTAGGAAAAATTCATATTTCTGGACTTTACTATGAGTTGTGTGTTTTTTTGTAATTTCAGGTATTTTTCTGGCTGAAATTGAAGGAGCTGAGCAAAAATCTTATTCAGGCTGAAAAAGGACTGCTGATGCTGTTGGATTCTGACCTCCCTGCACTCAAAGTGGATTTTCTGGAGCTACAGAACTCGACATGGCGTGCTTCCAATTGCGTTGGAAAGTAGACATCCAGGGCTTTCCAGAAATATATAATAGTCCATACTTTGCTCAAGGATAGATGACGTAAACTGGCATTCAACGCCAGTTCTCTGCCCAATTCTGGCGTTCAGCGCCAGAAAAGGATTAAAAGTTGGAGTTCAACGCCAAAAATGGATCCAAACCTGGCGTTGAATGCCCAAAATGGCCTTATGCACGTGAATTGCTTAAGTCTCAGCCCCAGCACACACCAAGTGGGCCCCAGAAGTGGATCTCTGCACCATCTGTCATAGTCTACTCACTTTTTGTAAACCTAGGCTACTAGTTTAGTATTTAAACAAATTTTAGAGACTTATTTTGAATCTCATAACATTTTTTAGATCTAAACTTTGTAATCTTTGACGGCATGAGTCTCTAAACTCCATTGTTGGGGGTGAGGAGCTCTGCTGTGTCTCAATGAATTAATGCAAGTATTTCTGTTTTCCATTCAAACACGCTTGTTCCTACCTAAGATGTTCATTCGCGATTAACTGTGATGAAGGTGATGATCCGTGACACTCATCACCTTCCTCAACCCATGAACGTGTGCCTGACAACCACCTCCGTTCTATATCCGATTGAATGAGTATCTCTTAGATCTCTTAATTAGAATCTTCGTGGTATAAGCTAGAACTGATGGCGGCATTCATGAGAATCCGGAAAGTCTAAACCTTGTCTGTGGTATTCCGAGTAGGATTCAATTATCGAATGACTGTGACGAGCTTCAAACTCGCGAGTGCTGGGCGTTAGTGACAGACGCAAAAGGATGAAGAATTCTATTCCAGTATGATCGAGAACCGACAGATGATTAGCCGTGCTGTGACAGAGCATGTGAGCATATTCTTCACTGAGAGGATGGGATGTAGCCATTGACGACGGTGATCCCCTACATACAGCTTGCCATGGGAGGACGTGCATGCGTGAATCAGAAGACAGAGGAAAGCGGAGATTCAGAAGACAAAGCATCTCCAAAACTCCAACATATTCTCCATTACTGCATAATAAGTAACCTTTAATTTATGCTCTCTTGGTTATTCGCAATTCAACTGATAAACATAACTGACTTCCTGACTAAGATTTACAAGATAACCATAGATTGCTTCAAACCAACAATCTCCGTGGGATTCGACCCTTACTCACGTAAGGTATTACTTGGACGACCCAGTGCACTTGTTGGTAAGTAGTACGAGTTGTGAAAAGTGTGATTCACAATTCGTGCACCAGTGGCCTCTGTCACGAGTCCGCGTGGGTCACGCGGTCGCGTCATTCGGAGCTTTTCTTGTCACGCGGTCGCATCGGTCATGCGGCCGCGTCGCTATTGATTCGCGCTGGCATGCGTCCGCGTCGCCCATGCGATCGCGTGGATGCCAGTTTCTTCAAGGACTCCGTTTTGTGCTTTCCTTCCATTTTTGTCTGTTTCCTTTCCATCCTTTGTGTCATTCCTGCCTTAGAAGTTCTGAAACTACTCAACACACTAATCACGGCATCGAATGGAAATAAAGGTAATTAAAATATATAATTTTAAAGCATAGGAAACATGTTTTACACATACATCACATAATAAGGAAGGAAAAGTAAAACCATGCAATTAATATGAATAAGTGGGTGAAGGATTGAATAAATCACTCAAATTAAGCACAAAATATATCATAAAATATGGGTTTATCAGTGGTGCTGGAAATGGAGGAACACAAGAGTGCTACTCTCATTCTAGGAAGACCTTTCCTAGCAACTGGACGAACTCTCATTGATGTCCAAAAGGGGGAAGTGACCCTGAGGGTCAATGAGGATGAGTTCAAGTTAAATGCTGTCAAAGCCATGCAGCATCCAGACACACCAAAAGACTGCATGAAAGTTGATCTTATTGACTCTTTAGTAGAGGACAACATGGCTGAGAGTCTCGAATCAGAGCTAGAAAATATCTTTAAAGATGCTCAGCCTGATTTGGAGGATTCAGAGGAAATAAAAGAGCCTCTGAAAATTCCTCAGGAAGAGGAAAAACCTCCTAAACCCAAGCTCAAACCACTACCACCATCCCTGAAATATGCGTTTCTGGGAGAAGGAGACACTTTTCCGGTGATCATAAGCTCTGCTTTAAATCTACAAGAAGAGGAAGTACTAATTCAATTGCTAAGGACACACAAGACAGCTCTTGGTTGGTCCATAAGTGACCTTAAGGGCATAAGCCCAGCTAGATGCATGCACAAGATCATATTGGAGGATGATGCTAAGCCAGTGGTTCAACCACAGAGGCGGATAAATCCAGTCATAAAGGAAGTGGTGCAGAAAGAGGTCACCAAGTTACTGGAGGCTGGGATTATTTATCCTATTTCTGATAGCCCCTGGGTGAGCCCTGTCCAAGTTGTTCCCAAAAAGGGAGGCATGACAGTGGTTCATAATGAAAAAAATGAACTGGTTCCTACAAGAACAGTTACAGGGTGGCACATGTGTATTGACTACAAAAGGCTCAATACAGCCACCAGAAAGGATCATTTTCCTTTACCATTCATAGACCAGATGCTAGAAAGACTAGCAGGTCATGACTATTACTGATTTTTGGATGGCTATTCAGGCTACAACCAAATTGTAGTAGATCCCCAGGATCAAGAGAAAACAGCATTCACATGTCCATCTAGAGTGTTTGCTTACAGAAGGATGCCATTTGGGCTGTGTAATGCGCCTGCAACATTTCAGAGATGCATGCTCTCTATTTTCTCTGATATGGTGGAGAAATTTCTGGAAGTCTTCATGGATGACTTCTCAGTATATGGAGACTCATTCAGCTCCTATCTTGATCACCTGACACTGGTTCTAAAAAGATGCTAAGAGACCAACCTGGTTTTAAACTGGAAAAAATGTCACTTTATGGTGACTGAAGGGATTGTCCTTGGGCACAAGATTTCGAACAAGGGAATAGAGGTGGATCAAGCTAAGGTAGAGGTAATTGAAAAATTACCACCACCTGCCAATGTTAAGGCAATCAGAAGCTTTCTGGGGCATGCAGGATTTTATAGGAGGTTTATAAAGGATTTTTCGAAAATCGCAAAACCTCTGAACAATCTGCTAGCTGCTGACACGCCATTTGTGTTTGATACAGAGTGTCTGCAGGCGTTTGAAACTCTGAAAGCTAAGCTGGTCACAGCACCAGTTATTTCTGCACCAGACTGGACATTGCCATTTGAATTAATGTGTGATGCCAGTGACCATGCCATTGGTGCAGTATTGGGGCAGAGGCATGACAAGTTTCTGCATGTCATTTATTAAGCTAGCCGTGTTTTAAATGATGCCTAGAAAAATTACACAACCACAGAAAAGAATTGCTTGCAGTGGTTTATGCCATTGACAAGTTTAGATCATACTTGGTAGGATCAAAAGTGATTGTGTACACTGACCATGCTGCTCTTAAATATCTACTTACAAAGCAGGATTCAAAACCCAGGCTCATAAGATGGGTGTTGCTTCTGCAAGAGTTTGATATAGAAATAAGAGACAGAAAAGGGACAGAAAACCAAGTGGCTGACCATCTGTCCCGGATAGAACCAGTAGAAGGGGAGTCCTTCCCCTCTATTGAGATCTCTGAGACCTTTCCGGATGAGCACTTGTTTGCCATACAGGAAACACCATGGTTTGCAGACATTGCAAACTATAAAGCTGCAACGTTCATACCCAAAGAGTACAGCAGGCAACAAAAGAAAAAATTAATTACTGATGCAAAGTACTACTTGTGAGATGAACCCTATCTCTTTAAGAGATGTGCAGACAGAATAATCCATAGGTGTGTGCCTAGAGAAGAAGCACAGAAGATCTTATGGCATTGCCATGGATCACAATATGGAGGCCACTTCGGAGGTGAGCGAACAGCCACCAAGGTCCTCCAATGTGGCTTCTACTGGCCTACCCTCTATAAAGACTCCCGAGAGTTTGTACGTAACTGTGACAGCTGCTAGAGAGCTGGCAATCTGCCTCGTGGTTACGCCATGCCTCAACAGGGGATCTTGGAGATTGAGTTGTTTGATGTATGGGGTATTGACTTCATGGGACCTTTCCCACCATCATACTCAAACACTTATATTCTGGTAGCAGTTGACTATGTATCCAAATGGGTGGAGGCCATTGCCACACCCACTAATGATACTAGGACAGTGCTGAAGTTTCTCCAGAAACATATCTTCAGCAGGTTTGGGGTTCCCAAAGCAATAATTAGTGATGGGGGCACTCACTTCTGCAACAAACAGCTATACTCCGCTATGGTCTGGTACGGAATTAGTCACAAGGTGGCAACTCCATACCATCCACAGACAAACGGACAAGCTGAAGTCTCTAATAGAGAACTAAAAAGAATCCTAGAATGGACTGTAAGTACCCGTAGACAGGATTGGGCGAGAAGCTTGGATGATGCTCTGTGGGCTTACAGAACAGCATTCAAGACTCCTATAGGAACCTCTCCATACCAGCTTGTGTATGGTAAGGCCTGCCATCTGTCCGTGGAACTGGAACATAAGGCCTACTGGACAACCAGATTCCTAAATTTTGATGCCAGACTAGCTGGAGAAAAAAGATTGCTCCAGCTAAATGAGCTAGAGGAATTCAGATTCACTGCTTTCGAAAATGCCAAGCTCTACAAAGAGAAAGCAAAAAGGTAGCATGATAGAAGGCTGTCATCCAGAGTCTTTGAACCAGGACAGAAGGTTCTGCTGTTTGACTCTAGACTCCGGCTATTCCCCGGGAAACTGAAATCCCGGTGGAGGGGACCATATGTGATTACAGGTGTGTCACCATATGGCTATGTGGAACTTCAAGACATTGATTATGATAAGAAATTCATTGTTAATGGACAGAGAATCAAGCATTATCTTGAAGGCAATGTTGAGCAAGAGTGCTCAAGGCTGAAGCTAGATTAAGAGCTCAGCCAGGTCCAGCTAAAGACAATAAAGAAGCGCTTGTTGGGAGGCAACCCAGCCATTAGCAGAGTTTTTTTGTTACTTTATTTTGTTTTATTCTTCATTTTATTATTTATTATGCAAGTTCAATTTTGAATCTTCAAGGTAAAAAATCAATTGCATAAGTTCACAGGGTTACAGAAGGATTCAGAGCACAAAACAGGGAAAAGGAGCTCACTGGCAAGAAAACGCCAGTAAGAGGTGTATTTGGGCGTTAAACGCCCAAAAGAAGCATCTACTGGGCGTTTAACGCCAGTAATGGCACCTTTCTGGGCGTCAAACGCCAGAATGGGTACCATTCTGGGCGTTTAACGCCAATTTTGCACCGTCCTGGGCGTTCAGAAAACGCCCAGTGACAAGGGATTTCTGGCGTTTAACGCCAGCCAGAAGCAACAGTTGGGCGTTAAACGTACAAAAGAGGATACAGATGGGCATTAAACGCCCAAAACATGCAGCGTTTGGGCGTTTAACGCCAGGATTGTGGGGCGGAGGTAAATTCGTTTTCACTTCCAATTTTTTTCCATTTTTCATGTTTCCATTCATAATTTCTTGCATAAACATATTACAAACCCTAATTTCTAAAATCCCTTTTCAAAGATTTCAAATGTATTTTAATGCATAAACACAAATCTTTTTCAACCTCTTTTCAAATCCTTTTCAAAACAAATCTATCTCTTTTTCTTCTTAAATCTTTTCAACTCATACATATCTTTTTCAAATATACATAATATCTTTTTCAAAACAAATTTATCTTTTTCAAATATCTTTTATATCTTTCTCAATTTTAAATTACATCTTTTTCTATCAAACTTATCTTTTCCAAATTTTATTTTCTATCATATCTTTTTCAAAAGTTTTCGAAAACCCACCCCCCTTCCCTTTAAATACTCGTTCAGCCTCCCCCTCTCTCCCACAAGTCAAACTTGGCTCTCCCTCTATCCATCTCATTTCCTTTCTTTTGCTTGAGTACAAGCAAACCTCTAAGTTTGGTGTGTTTATCCGTGATCACTAAACCAATAAGATCATGGCTCCTAAGGGAAAACAAACCATCTCAAGAGGTAAGAAAGAGAATATTCCAAAACCACTTTGGAATCAAGGGAAGTTCTTAACCAAAGAACATTCAGACCATTACTAAAAGATAATGGGTCTAAGGTCAGTGATCCCAGAAGTTAGATTCGATCTGAAAGAAGACAAATATCCAGAGATCCAAGAGCAAATTCGAAACAGGCGCTGGGAAGTCCTAGCTAATCCTGAGACAAAGGTGGGGAGAAACATGGTTCAGGAATTCTACTCTAATCTATGGCAGACAGACAGGCAGAGACTAGCTGGAGCTGCATTCTATGATTATCGAACTCTAGTCAGAGGAAAGATTGTTCACACCCACCCTGACAAGAGAAGGGAGATCTTCAAGCTACCTCAACTGCAAGATGACCCAGACTCCTTTAATAGGAGAATGATGAGATCAAATCTGGGCTTGGACAAAATCCTAGAGGACATATGTCTCCTCGGAACCAAGTGGACGACCAACACAAAGGGTGTTCCAAACCAACTCAAGAGAGGAGATCTCAAACCAGTCGCTAGAGGCTGTCTGGACTTCATTGGGCATTCTATATTGCCCACTAGCAACCGCTCTGAAGTCACCCTCAAAAGAGCAGTAATGATTCATTGCATCATGTTGGGAAACGAAGTGAAAGTTCATCAGCTGATTTCTTGTGAGCTTTACACAATTGCAAACAAGAACTCTAAAGATGCCAGATTGGCCTATCCAAGCCTAATCTCCATGCTGTGTAAAGACGCTGGAGTAAAGATGGGGATAGATGAATATGTAGCAGTTGACCAACCAATAACTAAAAAGTCAATGGAGGGACAACAAGTGCAGGACGATCCCATCAAGAGGAGAGCACAGGAGTTCCTCCCAGAAATACCTCAAATTGAGTACTGGGAGCGCCTAGAAGCATCTGTTACCAAGTTGCAAGAATCTGTGGATCAACTGAAAGAAGAACAGCAAAATTAAAACAGCATGCTCTGCAAACTGCTGAGGGAACAAGAAGAACAGGGGCGTGAACTGAAGGAACTAAAGCGCCAGAAGTTATCCCTTGAAGGACCAAGCACCCCACAGACTAAAAAGGCATCTACCTCCTGGTGCACGAATTGTGAATCACACTTTCCACAACTCGTACCACTGACCAGCAAGTGCACTGGGTCGTCCAAGTAATACCTCACGTGAGTAAGGGTCGAATCCCACAGAGATTGTTGGTTTGAAGCAATCTATGGTTATCTTGTAAATCTTAGTCAGGAAGTCAATTATGTTTATCAGTTGAATTGCAAATAAACAATAGAGCATGGATCAAAGGTTACTTGTTATGCAGTAATGGAGAATATGTTGGAGTTTTGGAGATGCTTTGTCTTCTGAATCTCTGCTTTCCTCTGTCTTCTTGTTCACGCACGCACGTCCTCCTATGTCAAGCTGTGTGTTGGTGGATCACCGTTGTCAATGGCTACCTTCCTTCCTTCCAGTGAAAACTACGCTCACGCGCTCTGTCACAGCACGGCTAATCACCGGTTGGTTCTCAATCCGGTTGGAATAGGATTTACTATCCTTTTGCGTCTGTCACTAACGCCCAGCCTTCAGGAGTTTGAAGCTCGTCACAGTCATTCAATCCTTGAATCCTAATCGGAATACCACAGACAAGGTTTAGACTTTCCGGATTCTCATGAATGCCGCCATCAGTTCTAGCTTATACCACGGAGATTCTGATTAAAGAATCTAAGAGATACTCATTCAATCAGATATAGAACAGAGGTGGTTGTCAGGCACACGTTCATGGTTTGAGGAAGGTGATAAATGTCACGGATCATCACCTTCATCACAGTTAAGCGCGAATGAACATCTTAGATAGGAACAAGCGTGTTTGAATGGAAAACAGAAATACTTGCATTAATTCATCGAGACACAGCAGAGCTCCTCACCCCCAACAATGGGGTTTAGAGACTCATGCCATCAGAGAATATAAAGTTTAGATCTAAAAATGTTATGAGATACAAAATAAGTCTCTAAAAGTTGTTTAAATACTAAACTAGTAGCCTAGGTTTACAAAAAATGAGTAGACTATGATGGATGATGCAGAGATCCACTTCTGGGGCCCACTTGGTGTGTGCTGGGGCTGAGATTTAAGTGAGTCACGTGCAGAGGCCATTTGTAGAGTTGAACGCCAGTTTTTGTGCCAGTTTGGGCGTTCAACTCCAGCTTTTGATCCTTTTCTGGTGCTGGATGCCAGAATTGGGCAGAGAACTGGCGTTGAACGGCAGTTTACGTCGTCTATCCTTGTGCAAAGTATGAACTATTATATATTTCTGGAAAGCCCTAGATGTCTACTTTCCAACGCAACTGGAAGCATGCCATTTAGAGTTATGTAGCTCTAGAAAATCCACTTTGAGTGCAGGGAGGTCAGAATCCAACAGCATCAGCAGTCCTTTTTCAGCCTGAATCAGATTTTTGCTCAGCTCCCTCAATTTCAGCCAGAAAAATACCTGAAATTACAGAAAAACACACAACTCATAGTAAAGTCCAGAAATATGAATTTTTCCTAAAAACTAATGAAAATAGACTAAAAACTAACTAAAACATACTCAAAACTATATGAAATTAACCCCAAAAAGCGTATAAAATATCCGCTCATCACAACACCAAACTTAAACTGTTGCTTGTCCTCAAGCAACTAGACAAATAAAATAGAAGACTAATAGGTTGAGAAGCAATAATATCTCAGAGTTTTTGATTGAAGCTCAGATTCTAATCAGATGAGCGGGACTAGTAGCTTTTTGCTTCTGAACAGTTTTGGCATCTCACTTTATCCATTGAAGCTCAGAGTGATTGGCGTCTATAGGAACTCAGAATTCAGATAGTGTTGTTGATTCTCTTAGTTCAGTGTGATGATTCTTGAACACAGCTTTTTCTATGAGTCTTGGCCGTGGCCCTAAGCACTTTGTTTTCCAGTATTACTACCGGATACATAAATGCCACAGACACATAACTGGGTGAACCTTTTCAGATTGTGACTCAGCTTTGCTAAAGTCCCCAATTAGAGGTGTCCAGAGTTCTTAAGCACACTCTTCTTTTTGCTTTGGACCTTGACTTTAACCGCTCAGTCTCAAGTTTTCACTTGACACCTTCACGCCACAAGCACATGGTTAGGGACAGCTTGGTTTAGCCGCTTAGACCAGGATTTTAGGCCCTCCTATCCACTGATGCTCAAAGCCTTGGGATCCTTTTTATTTGCCCTTGCCTTTTGGTTTTAAGGGTTATTGGCTTTTTCTGCTTGCTTTTTCTCTCTCTTTTTTTTTTCTGCAAGCTTTGTTCTTTGCTGCTTTTTCTTGCTTCAAGAATTATTTTTATGATTTTTCAGATTATCAATAACATGTCTCATGTTCATCATTCTTTCAAAAGCCAACATATTTAACAGTCTTAAACAACAAATTCAAAAGACATATGCACTGTTCAAGCATTCATTCAGAAGACAGAAAGCATTGCCACCACATTTAACTAATTAGAATTTCTCTTATTAAAATTCGAAATTTTATTGCCTCTTATTCAAAAGATCTACTACTTTATTCATGTTTGCTGATGATGAGAAAAATAAACTATAGCTTAATTTAGAGATAAAATCAAAATAGATACTAATTACTACTATATGACTCCTAAGGTAAACTTCTATAAGGACACTGTCACAGAGTTAAGGCAGAAATTGGAAATTAACAACCTTTATTCTGGGGGAACGGGGGTTCCTCTGATCCTTGGGGTGCTTGGTCCTACAAGAGAAGACTTTTGGCGCTTCAGTTCCCTTAAGTCACGCCCCTGCTCCTCTTGTTCTTTAAACATATAGGTCAGCATTTGACTGTGTTCCTTCTGTTCTTTTATTATTTGCTCCATAGCTTCCCTTATCTTGGTAACAGACGTCTCAAGATACTCCCAGTATTCAGATTGAGGGATCTCTGGGAGGAATTCCTGTGCTCTCTTCTTGATTGGATCCTCCTGTGCTTGTTGTTTTTCCATTGATGCTTTGGTGATTGGCTTTTCAATTAGGATATATTCAGTTATTCCCATCCTTACTCCAGCGTCCTTGCAGAGCAGAGAAATCACGCTTGGATAAGCCAACCTGGCCTCTTTAGAATTTTTGTTAGCAATTTTGTAGAGTTCAGTTGAAATCAGCTGATGAACCTCCACTTCCTTTCCCATCATGATGCAATGGATCATCACTGCTCTTTTAACTGTTACTTCAGAACGGTTGCTAGTGGGCAACAGAGAACGCCCAATGAAGTCCAGCCATCCTCTGGCGATTGGTTTGAGATCCTCTCTCTTGAGTTGATTTGGGACACCCTTTGTGTTGGTGGTCCACCTGGCTCCAGGGATACATATGTCCTCTAGAATCTTATCCAGGTCAATGTCTGCTCTCATCATCCTCCTGTTGAAGGAGTCTGGATCATCCTTTAGCTGAGGTAGCTTTAAGATCTCCCTGATCTTGTCAGGGGTGGTATGAACAATCTTTCCTCTGACCATGGTCCGGAATTCATAGAATGCAGTTCCAGATAGTTTTTGCTTGTCAGTTTGCCACATATTAGCATAGAACTCCTGGACCATGTTCCTTCCCACTTTCGTTTCAGGATTAGCTAGGACTTCCCAGTTCCTGATTCGAATTTGCTCCTGGATCTCCGGATATTCATCTTCTTTTAGATCGAATCTAACTTCCGGGATCACTGATCTCAGACCCATTACTTTAAGATAATGGTCTGAATGTTCTTTAGATAAGAACTTCCCTTGATTCCAAAGTGGTTTTGGAACGCTCTCTTTCTTGCCTCTTGGAGTGGGTTGTTTTCCTTTAGGAGCCATGATCTTAGTGATCTCGGATAAACACACCAAACTTAGAGGTTTGCTTGTCCTCAAGCAAAAGAAAAGAAAGGAGAGGGATAGAAGGAGAGCTAGGTGCAATTGTTGATGGAGGAGGGTGGGGGGCCGAACCCAAATTTAAAGGGATGGGGGGGTGGGTTTTCGAAAAATTGGAAAAGATAAGATAGAAAATATAGTTTAATTTTGAAAAGATATGATAGATTTTTGAAAAAGATAAATCTGAATTTTGAAAAAGATAATATGGAGAATTGAAAAAGATATGGATTAGTTGAAAAGATTTTTGAGTGAAAAAGATAGATTTGTTTTCAGAAAAGATTTGAAAAGAGTTGGATTGAATTTGGAAAGATGGATTTTTAGAAATTAAGGATTTTAGAAAACAGGGTTCTTGACATGTTCATGTAAAAATCATGCATTGAAGCATAAAATTTGAAATTAAAATGGAAATACGTGTGGAAAAAATGAATTTGGCTCCTCCATGCCTCCTTGGCGTTTGAACGCCCAAACACTGCCTGTTTTGGGCGTTCAGCGCCCAATTGCTGCTCTCCTGGGCGTTCAACGCCCTGCTGCTGCCATTACTGGCGTTCAACGCCTAGTGGGTGCCCCTTTCTGGCGTTGAACGCCCAGCTGCTACCATCACTGGCGTTTTCTTGCCAGTGAGATCTTTTTCTCTGTTTTGTGTGCCGAGGTCTTCTGTAAATGATTATTTACCTTGTTATCAATGAACTCTATATAAACAAATAAAAATAAGAATAGAAATAGGGCAAAATGCTTAGAGGATTGTTGCCCCATGGCTGGGTTGCCTCCCAGCAAGCGCTTCTTTATTGTCTTTAGCTGGACCTTGATAAGCTTTTAATCTAGCTTCAGCCTTGAGCACTCTTGCTCAATGTTGCCTTCAAGATAATGCTTGATTCTCTGTCCATTGACAATGAACTTCTTATCAGAATCAATATCTTGAAGCTCCACATAACTATATGGTGACACACTTGTAATCACGTATGGTCCCCTCCACCGGGATTTCAGTTTCCCGGGGAATAGCCTGAGTCTAGAGTTAAACAACAGGACCTTCTGTCCTGGTTCAAAGATTCTAGATGACAGCTTTCTGTCATGCCATTTTTTTATTTTTCTTTATAAAGCTTGGCATTTTCGAAAGCTGTGAATCTGAATTCCTCTAGCTCATTTAGCTGGAGCAATCGTTTTTCTCCTGCTAATTTGGCATCAAAGTTTAGGAATCTGGTTGCCCAGTAGGCCTTATGTTCCAGTTCCACGGGCAGGTGACATGCCTTACCATACACGAGTTGGTATGGAGATGTCCCTATGGGGGTCTTGAATGCTGTCCTGTAAGCCCACAGAGCATCATCCAGGCTCCGTGCCCAATCCTTTCTACGAGTATTTACTGTCCGTTCTAGGATTCTCTTTAATTCTCTGTTAGAGACTTCAGCTTGCCCATTGGTTTGTGGATGATATGGAGTGGCCACCTTGTGGCGAATTCCATACCGAACCATGGCAGAGTAAAGCTGTTTATTGCAAAAGTGAGTGCCCCCATCACTGATTAGTACTCTAGGGACACCAAACCTGCTAAAGATATGTTTCTGGAGGAACTTCAGCACTGTTTTAGTATCATTGGTGGGTGTGGCAATAGCCTCAACCCATTTTGATACATAGTCAACTGCCACCAGAATATAAGTGTTTGAGTATGATGGTGGGAAAGGTCCCATGAAGTCAATTCCCCATACGTCAAACAACTCAATTTCCAAGATTCCTTGTTGAGGCATGGCGTAACCATGAGGCAGATTACCAGCTCTTTGGCAACTATCACAATTACGTACAAACTCTCGAGAATCTTTATAGAGTGTGGGCCAATAAAAGCCACATTGGAGGACCTTGGTGGCTGTTCGCTCACCTCCGAAATGGCCTCCATATTGAGATCCATGGCAATGCCACAGGATCTTCTGTGCTTCTTCTCTAGGCACACACCTACGGATAATTCCGTCTGCACATTTCTTAAAGAGATAAGGTTCATCCCACAAGTAGTACTTTGCATCAGTAATTAATTTCTTCTTTTGTATCCTGTTGTACTCCTTGGGTATGAACCTTGCAGCTTTATATTTTGCAATATCGGCAAACCATGGTGCTTCCTGAATGGCGAATAAATGCTCATCAGGAAACGTCTCAGAGATCTCAAGAGAAGGGAGGGACGTCCCTTCCACTGGCTCTATCCGGGACAGATGATCAGCCACTTGGTTCTCTGTCCCTTTTCTGTCTCTTATTTCTATATCAAACTCTTGCAGAAGCAATACCCATCTGATGAGCCTGGGTTTTGAATCCTGCTTTGTGAGTAGATATTTAAGAGCAGCATGGTCAGTATACACAATCACTTTTGATCCTACTAAGTATGATCTGAACTTGTCAATGGCGTAAACCACTGTAAGTAGTTCTTTTTCTGTGGTTGTGTAATTTTTCTGGGCATCATTTAGAACGCGACTGGCATAATAAATGACATGCAGAAGCTTGTCATGCCTCTGTCCCAATACTGCACCAATGGCATGATCACTGGCATCACACATTAGCTCAAATGGTAATGTCCAGTCTGGTGCAGAAATGACTGGTGCTGTGACCAGTTTAGCTTTCAGCATTTCAAACGCCTGCAGGCACTCTGTGTCAAACACAAATGGCATGTCAGCAGCTAGCAGATTGCTTAGAGGTTTTGCGATTTTTGAAAAATCCTTTATAAACCTCCTATAGAATCATGCATGCCCCAGAAAGCTTCTGATTGCCTTAACATTGGTAGGTGGTGGTAATTTTTCAATTACCTCTATTTTTGCTTGATCCACTTCTATTCCCTTGTTTGAGATTTTATGCCCAAGAACAATTCCTTCAGTCACCATGAAGTGACACTTTTCCCAGTTTAAAACTAGGTTGGTCTCTTGGCATCTTTTCAGAACAAGTTTCAGGTGATCAAGATAGGAGCTGAATGAGTCTCCATATACTGAGAAGTCATCCATGAAGACTTCCAGAAATTTTTCCACCATGTCAGAGAAAATAGAGAGCATGCATCTCTGGAAGGTTGCAGGCGCATTACATAGCCCAAATGGCATCCTTCTATAAGCAAACACTCTGGATGGACATGTGAATGCTGTTTTCTCTTGATCCTGGGAATCTACTGCAATCTGGTTATAGCCTGAGTAGGCATCCAGAAAGCAGTAATAATCATGACCTGCTAGTCTTTCTAGCATCTGGTCTATGAATGGTAAAGGAAAATGATCCTTTCTGGTGGCTGTATTGAGCCTTCTGTAGTCAATACACATGCGCCACCCTGTAACTGTTCTTGTAGGGACCAGTTCATTTTTTTCATTATGAATCACTGTCATGCCTCCCTTTTTTGGGACGACTTGAACAGGGCTCACCCAGGGGCTATCAGAAATAGGATAAATAATCCCAGCCTCTAGTAACTTGGTGACCTCTTTCTGCACCACTTCCTTCATGGCTGGATTTAGCCGCCTCTGTGGTTGAACTACTGGTTTGGCATTATCCTCCAATAGGATTTTGTGCATGCATCTAGCTGGGCTTATGCCCTTAAGGTCACCTATGGACCACCCAAGAGCTGTCTTGTGTGTCCTTAGCACTTGAATAAGTGCTTCCTCTTCCTGTGAATTTAAAGCAGAGCTTATGATCACTGGAAAAGTGTCACCTTCTCCCAGAAATGCATATTTCAAGGATGGTGGTAGTGGCTTGAGCTCGGGTTTAGGAGGTTTTTCCTCTTTCAGAAGAAAGTTCAGAGGCTCTTTCATGTCCCCTGAATCCTCCAAATCAGGCTGAACATCTTTAAAGATGTCTTCCAACTCTGATTCGAGACTCTCAGCCATGTTGATCTCTTCTACCAAAGAGTCAATAAGATCAACTTTCATGCAGTCTGTTGATGTGTCTGGATGCTGCATGGCTTTGACAGCGTTCAACTTGAACTCATCATCGTTGACTCTTAGGGTTATTTCCCCCTGTTGGACGTCAATGAGGGATCATCCAGTTGCTAGGAAGGGTCTTCCTAGAATGAGAGTAGCACTCTTGTGCTCCTCCATTTCCAGCACAACAAAGTCAGTGGGAAAGGCGAATGGCCCAACTCTGACAATCATGTCCTCAATCACGCCTGATGGGTATTTAGTGGAACCATTAGCAAGTTGGAGACATATCCGGGTTGGTTTAACTTCTTCAGTTAAGCCAAGCTTCCTGATAGTGGATGCAGGTATTAGGTTGATGCTTGCCCCAAGATCGCATAAAGCTGTCTTGGTGCAATTACCTTCTAATATGCATGGTATCAGAAAACTCCCAGGGTCTTTAAGCTTTTCAGGAAAGCTCTCTAGAATGACTGCACTGCATTCTTCAGTGAGGAGAACTCTTTCTGTTTCTCTCCAATCCTTTTTATGACTCAAGATCTCTTTCATGAACTTGGCATAAGAAGGTATTTGCTCAAGTGCTTCTGCAAATGGAATCTTTATTTCAAGAGTCCTGAGATAATCTGCAAAGCGAGCAAATTGCTTATCCTGCTCCTCTTTCCGGAGTTTTTGAGGATAAGGTATCTTGGCTTTATATTCTTCAACCTTAGTTGCTGCAGGTTTATTGCCTACAGAAGTGGTTGAAGAAGCCTTTTTAGAGGGGTTGTTATCAGCACTTGTGTGTGTCTGATCCCTCACTGGCAATTGAGTGCCAGAGTTAGAAGCTGGAGTGACATAAGAAGCCAACTCTTTGTCTGTTCCTGGCATTTGAACGCCAGAATTGTGCCCATTTTGGGCGTTCAGCGCCAGATCCTGCCCATTTTGGGCGTTCAACGCCAGATCCTTGCCCATTTCTAGCGTTGAACGCCAGTCCTGCTGTATTTCTGGCGTTGAACGCCAGTTTTGGCCATGGTCTGGGCGTTCAGCGCCAGCCTTCCACCAATTTTCTGGTGTTTTAGCGCCAGAATTATTTTTCCCTGGGCTCTTACTGTCCTCAGGTGAATTTTGGGTGGTTTGCTCATTTCTTAGCTTTTTGCTGCCTTGAGGTGGGGTATTTAATGTTTTTCCACTTCTTAGTTAAACTGCTTGGCATTCTTCTGCTATTTGCTTTGACAGCTGCTGCTTTGTTTGCTTAAACTGTTCGTCCATATGTATATTAGCCATCCTTGTCTCTTGTAACCTTTCTTTGAATTCGGCTAACTGCTTTGTTAGAAAGTCCAATTGCTGATTGAATTCAGCAGCTTGTTTTACAGGACTGAGTTCAGCAGTTGCTGTCTTAACCTCTTCTTTCATGGAAGGGTCACTGCTTAGGTACAGATGCTGATTCCTGGCAACTGTATCAATGAGCTCTTAAGCCTCTTCAATTATCTTTCTCATCTGGATAGATCCACCAGCCGAGTAATCAAGAGACATCTGAGCTTCTTCTGCAAGCCCATAATAGAAGATGTCTAACTGAACCCACTCTAAAAACATTTCAGAGGGGCATTTTCGTAGCATCTCTCTGTATCTCTCCCAGGCATCATAAAGAGATTCATTATCTCCTTGTTTAAAGCCTTGGATGTCCAGCCTTAGCTGCGTCATCCTTTTTGGAGGAAAATATTGATTCAGGAATTTTTCTGTCAGCTGTTTCCATGTCCTTATGCTGGCCTTAGGTTGGTTATTTAACCACCTCTTAGCTTGATCTTTTACAGCAAATGAAAACAGTAATAGTCTGTAGACATCCTGATCTATTTCCTTATCATGTACTGTGTCAGCAATTTGTAAAAATTGTGCCAGAAACTCTGTAGGTTCTTCCTGTGGAAGACCGGAATACTGGCAACTTTGCTGCACCATGATAATGAGCTGAGGATTCAACTCAAAGCTACTGACTCCAATGGAGGGTATGCAGATGCTACTCCTATATGAAGCAGTAGAAGGGTTAGAATATGACCCCAGAGTCCTCCTGGACTGTTCATTTCCGCTTAGATCCATGATGGAGAAAGGGAGATGATGTAAAATAGGAAAAATATTTTTATTTATTTATTTATATATTTATTTCGAAAATGAAATAAATTAAAATAGAATAAATAAAAATTGAGTGAAGATTTTCGAAAAACTGAGGAGAGAGAAAGTGGTTAGGAAGTTTTGAAAAGGATATGATGATTTTGAAAAAAAAAATTTTAATTTTGAAATAAAAAATCTGAATTTTAGAAATATATTTCGAAAATTTGTTTTTTTAAAAAAAAAAAGAGAAAAGATATTTTTGATTTTTAAGAGGAAAGAGAAAAACAATAAGATAGCACAAGATTTAAAATTTTTAGATCGAATGCTCCCTATTTTCGAAAATTTTGGAGGGAAAACACCAAGGAACACCAAACTTAAAAATTTTAAGATCAAGTCACAAGGAAAACTCAAGAACACGAAGAAAGAACACCAAACTTAAAATTTTTAGAAAACCAAACCAAAATTTTCGAAAATTTTAAGGAAAATCAACAAGAAAACACCAAACTTAAAGTTTGGCACAGGATCTAATAGAGAAATTATTTTTGAAAACTATTTTTAAAAAGAAAATAAGGATTCTAAAATTTTAACATGACAATAATAAGAGACTCTAAACAAAAAAAAGAAATTTTTCCTAATCTAAGCAACAAAATAATCCGTCAGTTGTTCAAACACGAACAATCCCCGGCAACGGCGCCAAAAACTTGGTGCACGAATTGTGAATCACACTTTCCACAACTCGTACCACTGACCAGCAAGTGCACTGGGTCGTCCAAGTAATACCTCACGTGAGTAAGGGTCGAATCCCACGGAGATTGTTGGTTTGAAGCAATCTATGGTTATCTTGTAAATCTTAGTCAGGAAGTCAATTATGTTTATCAGTTGAATTGCAAATAAACAATAGAGCATGGATCAAAGGTTACTTGTTATGCAGTAATGGAGAATATGTTGGAGTTTTGGAGATGCTTTGTCTTCTGAATCTCTGCTTTCCTCTGTCTTCTTGTTCACGCACGCACGTCCTCCTATGGCAAGCTGTGTGTTGGTGGATCACCGTTGTCAATGGCTACCTTCCTTCCTTCCAGTGAAAACTACGCTCACGCGCTCTGTCAAAGCACGGCTAATCACCGGTTGGTTCTCGATCCGGTTGGAATAGGATTTACTATCCTTTTGCGTCTGTCACTAACGCCCAGCCTTCAGGAGTTTGAAGCTCGTCACAGTCATTCAATCCTTGAATCCTAATCGGAATACCACAGACAAGGTTTAGACTTTCCGGATTCTCATGAATGCCGCCATCAGTTCTAGCTTATACCACGGAGATTCTGATTAAAGAATCTAAGAGATACTCATTCAATCAGATATAGAACGGAGGTGGTTGTCAGGCACACGTTCATGGTTTGAGGAAGGTGATAAATGTCACGGATCATCACCTTCATCACAGTTAAGCACGAATGAACATCTTAGATAGGAACAAGCGTGTTTGAATGGAAAACAGAAATACTTGCATTAATTCATCGAGACACAGCAGAGCTCCTCACCCCCAACAATAGGGTTTAGAGACTCATGCCATCAGAGAATATAAAGTTTAGATCTAAAAATGTTATGAGATACAAAATAAGTCTCTAAAAGTTATTTAAATACTAAACTAGTAGCCTAGGTTTACAAAAAATGAGTAGACTATGATGGATGATGCAGAGATCCACTTCTGGGGCCCACTTGGTGTGTGCTGGGGCTGAGATTTAAGTGAGTCACGTGCAGAGGCCATTTGTGGAGTTGAACGCCAGTTTTTGTGCCAGTTTGGGCGTTCAACTCCAGCTTTTGATCCTTTTCTGGCGCTGGATGCCAGAATTGGGCAGAGAACTGGCGTTGAACGCCAGTTTACGTCGTCTATCCTTGTGCAAAGTATGGACTATTATATATTGATGGAAATTCCTGGATGTCTACTTTCCAACGCAATTAGAAGCATGCCATTTCGAGTTCTGTAGCTCCAGAAAATCCACTTTGAGTGTAGGGAGGTCAGAATCCAACAGCATCAGCAGTCCTTTTTCAGCCTGAATCAGATTTTTGCTCAGCTCCCTCAATTTCAGCCAGAAAAATACCTGAAATTATAGAAAAACACACAACTCATAGTAAAGTCCAGAAATATGAATTTTTCCTAAAAACTAATGAAAATAGATTAAAAACTAACTAAAACATACTCAAAACTATATGAAATTAACCCCAAAAAGCGTATAAAATATCCGCTCATCACCTCCCAAAGCAAAGGTTGTTGAGTCCTAACTTTGTGATAACCTTTTATCTATTTTTAGAGTATATTAGTATTAAATTTAGAGTCAATTGTCTTTATGTCCTTATTTTCCCTTCTTTTATTGCTAAGTGTCTGCTTTTATGTTTAATTTATATTATTTCCATTTAATAATAAATAAAAATTAGAGTTTATGCCTTAAAGTTATGAATGTCCTATGAATCCATCACCTTTCTTAAATAAAAATGTTTTAATTACAAAAGATCAAGAAGTACATAGTTTCAAATTCATCCTTGAAACTAGTTTAATTATTTTGATGTGGTGACAATACTTTTTGTTTTCTGAATGAATGCTTGAATAGTGCATATGTCTTTTGAATTTGATGTTATTGAATGTTAAATATGTTGGCTCTTGAAAGAGTGATGAAAAGGAGACACGTTATTTGATGATCAGAAAAATCATAAAAATGATTCTTGAAGCAAGAAAAAGCAGTGAATACAAAGCTTGCAGAAAAAAATATGCGGAAAAAAAAACAAAAAAAAAACCAAAAAAAATGGCGAAAAAAAAAAGAGAGAAAAAGAAAAAGCAAGCAGAAAAAGCCAATAGCCCTTAAAACCAAAAGGCAAGGGTAATAAAAAAGATCCAAAGCTTTGAGCATAAGTGGATAGGAGGGCCTAAAGGAATAAAATCCTGGCCTAAGTGGCTAAACCAAGCTGTCCCTAACCATGTGCTTGTGGCGTGAAGGTGTCAAGTGAAAACTTGAGACTGAGCGGTTAAAGTCGAGGTCTAAAGAAAAAAAAAAAAGAGTGTGCTTAAGAACTCTGGACACCTCTAATTGGGGACTTTAGCAAAGCTGAGTCACAATCTAAAAAGGTTCACCCAAGCATGTATGTATCCGGTGGTAATATTGGAAAACAGAGTGCTTAGGGCCACGGCCAAGACTCATAAAGTAGCTGTGTTCAAGAATCAACATACTGAACTAGGAGAATCAATAATACTATCTGAACTCTGAGTTCCTATAGATGTCAATCATTCTGAACTTCAATGGATAAAGTGAGATGCCAAAACTATTCAAGAGGCAAAAAGCTACTAGTCCCGCTCATCTGATTGGAGCTAAGTTTCATTGATAGTTTGGAATTTATAGTATATTCTCTTCTTTTTATCCTATTTGATTTTCAGTTGCTTGGGGACAAGCAACAATTTAAGTTTGGTGTTGTGATGAGCGGATAATTTATACGCTTTTTGGCATTATTTTTAGTATGTTTTTAGTATATTTTAGTTATTTTTTATTATATTTTTATTAGTTTTTAATTAAAAATCACATTTCTGGACTTTACTATGAGTTTGTGTGTTTTCTGTGATTTCAGGTATTTTCTGGCTGAAATTTAGGGACCTGAGCAAAAATCTGATTCAGAGGCTGATAAAGGACTGCTGATGCTGTTGGATTCTGACCTCCCTATATTCAAAGTAGATTTTATGGAGCTACAGGAGTCCAAATGGTGCGCTCTCAATTGCGTTGGAAAGTAGACATCCAGGGCTTTCCATCAATATATAATAGTTTATACTTTGCCCGAGTTTAGACGACGCAAACTGGCGTTCAACGCCAGCTCTCTGCCTTATTCTGGAGTTAAACGCCAGAAACAGATTGCAAAGCAGAGTTAAACACCAGAAATAGGTTATAAACTGGCGTTTAACTCCAAAAAGAGTCTCTACATGTGTAAAGCTCAAGTCTCAGCCCCAGCACACACCAAGTGGGCCCCAGAAGTGGATTTCTGCACTATCTATCATAGTTTACTTATTTCTTGTAAACCTAGGTTACTAGTTTAGTATTTAAACAATTTTTAGAGATTTATTTTGGTACCTCATGACATTTTAGATCTAAACTTTGTACTCTTTAACGGCATGATTCTCTAAACTCCATTGTTGGGGGGTGAGGAGCTTTGCTGTGTCTCGATGAATTAATGCAATTACTTCTGTTTTCTATTCAAACACGCCGGTTTCTATCTAAGATGTTCATTCGCACTTCAATATGATGAATATGATGATCCGTGACACTCATCACCTTTCTCAACCTATGAACACATGCCTGACAACCACCTCTGTTCTACATTAGATTGAATGAGTATCTCTTGGATTCTTTAATCAGAGTCTTCGTGGTATAAGCTAGAATCTATTGGCAGCATTCTTGAGAATTCGGAATGTCTAAACCTTGTCTGTGGTATTCCGAGTAGGATTCAGGGATTGAATGACTGTGATGAGCTTCAAACTCACAAGGGTTGGGCGTAGTGACAGACGCAAAAGGATCCATGGATCCTATTCCAGCATGAGTGGGAACCGACAGATGATTAGCCGTGTGGTGACAGCGCACCTGGACCATTTTCATTGAGAGGACGGATGGTAGCCATTGACAACGATGATCCACCAACACACAGCTTGCCATAGGAGGAACCTTGCATGCGTGAAGAAGAAGACAGGGAGAAAGCAGAGATTCAGAAGACAAAGCATCTCCAAAACTCCAACATATTCTCCATTACTGCATAACAAGTATTTAATTCATGCTCTTTTATTTTTCGCAATCCAAACTGATAATTATAATTGATATCCTGACTAAGAATTACAAGATAACCATAGATTGCTTCAAGCCAACAATCTCTGTGGGATTCGACCTTTACTCACGTAAGGTATTACTTGGACGACCCAGTGCACTTGCTGGTTAGTGGTACGAGTTGTGAAAAGTGTGATTCATAATTCGAGCACCAAATAATATATACTTGGTAATACTATTCCAAGAAATCATATTCATTCCTATGCATAAAAACTAATCCTTCAACCAAACACACCCTTAGAATATGGTTTAATTGTCAAACTCTAACTTGTTACTGTAAACCCTGCTAAAATTAGTAAATAATTAGTCAATAAATCAAATTTTAATCAGCAAAATTAGAAATGTTAATCCAATATTAAAATAGGGTAGAGCTCCTCAAAATGAGAATTTCGACACTAATGTCGAAGAATTTGGCCCAAGATTGGACCGTACAAGCCGAACTGTTGAACTAGGCCCAAACCAGGCCTGTGGGTCCAACCGGACCCATCACTTAAATGGACAGAAGCAATCTCCTTTCCCATTCAGCAAAGAAACACACTGAACAGCCAAGGGGGAGAGGAGAGCTTCCTAACCCTCACCACCTTAAACTACCATAACTCCTTCGTTCGAGCTCTAATCGCCGCACCGTTTGCGGCACGCGTCCAGCGCGTCGAACTCTACATTTCTATTGGATCAATTTTATGGGTAAGCCACAATCTCACCTCAGATTCTATACCCCCTGATTTTCAAAATTTGAGTCTTTATAATGAGATTTTGTTGAATTTGGTATTCTAGGTTCGATTTAGCTTGCGGAGCTTATCGGGCTTGAGTTGTTTTGTTCGTGGGTGCGGTAAGGATCACTAACCTTAGCCAACTCTTGATTTTATTATGTGAATTCTGAATTTTGAAGTATATATGTATAATATGTGTGAACTAGGTATATATATATATATATATATATGTCTTGGAATTGAATTGTTGACATTTGGAGGCTTGGTGGAGGATTGGTGCTAAGGTTTTTGTGATTTTTGAAACTTGTGAGGCTGTGTGTGTGTGGCTTAAGTGGCTGCCTTGGACCAAACGTGGAAATCGGCCAAGGTACGGTTTAGGTTTCGTGCATTTAATATATAATGCTCTGTGAAAACCTAGGCTAGAGAACTATAGGATAAGTTGAAGAGGTTGAATATATTGAATGATTAGTCTTTATGAGGTTGATGGATAATTTGATGTTAGGCATGTGATGAGAAATATGGTCATGGTGAATTTATGATGTTTTCTTGGTGCTTGGTTGTAGTTGAGCAATTGACAATGTGGGTTGAATATGTATATATGTATGCTAGTATAATGATGATGTTAATGTTGATGGAAGTGGCAACTTAGTATGTGATTTGATGAAAAGTGAAGTTTGAAGACTTTGTGAATTGTTGAGTAGGTGGTGGACTTGTATTGAAATGCTATGTATGTGTATTGGTGCTGATTAATTGGGACAAGAAGTAGGTATGGTAAGCTGAATTTTATAGAAAAGGAAGGTTTGAGGTTTTGAACGAAACTTGATTTTTATGAACTTTCCCAGTCCATAACTCTAACCTCAAATTTTGGATGAAGATGAGATTTATTTCAAATCAAAGAGGGTTTTATAAGCTTGAGAACGATATAAATTTTGCGAAAACCGAATTCTATAGAGGAAGTTATGGACGCCAGAAATCTGTTGCAAAAAAACTAGAAATTTTTAAAATGCAACAGAACCAGAATTTTTGGTGTGTGCCTACGGACACTGATGTGCACACGCACCCAGCAGTAGCAACAACTTCACTTGTGCATATGCACACCTTTGTGCGCACACACACCTGGTGTTTTACAGAAAATGTGCGTACGCACGCCATAGTGCGTACGCACGCACCAGGATATGCTTTCTGCTGGTGGCGCTCGCATAGGTGTGGTGCACGCATACCAAGTAGTTCTTGGTTGGTGTGCGCACGCAAGCATTCGTGCGCACGCACAAACTCTGCCTTACACAAACTGTGCGCACTCACACCTGTGTGCGTCCGCACGCACTCTATTTTTCCAGCACTTGTATTTTTATAATTCAAACAACGTTTTGAACCTCTAAACCTCTATTTTTATCCTTTTAACCCTAGATATCACAAGTAAGCTTAGTAATTAACTGAAGCTAGGAAATTGAGGTAATTTAGGGATGAAGAAAAGGGTAAATATGATAAATTATTAGAGAATGATGCAAAAGCTAAATGAGTACATATTTCTATGGCTAAGATGAATGAGAATGGTTTGAATATTATGCGGCCTGAGAATTTAATGATATCTGAGATACGAGTTTTTCTGGGTAACAGAATCGTGGCTTGCCACCACGAGTTCCAGGTTGAAACTCGATACTCTGTTGACCGTACGTCGTAAGGGTGACCGGGCACGTATAAATTCCCGTGAATGGATATCCCCATTGAGTGAGATATAAATGAATGAACGATTGTATAAATAATGAATGAATGAGAAATCTATGCATAGACTCATGGGATGCACAACAAGGGATAGTGCAAGGTTTTCGGACTTGTCGGGTTGGCTGGATAACCGACAGATGAATAAATTAGTCATACTAAATTTACTAATCAAGGTTGGCATCTAGCAATACTCCTTAACGACCCGATAGCATGAAGTAATATATTTTTACTAAGAACCCGAGAAGAAAAAATTATAATTCCTTCCATCTTTCCAACTCTTGGTTAACCCTTAGAATGTGTGTGGTTGGGGGAATATTTAAGTATTCCCAGGAATATTTAGATGGGAATATCTTATTCCTATGTTTGTTTCAAAGCTTAAAAATTTATTCCCAGGTAAATTTTATTTCCTGAAATCAAAATACCACCAGTTTCATCCTATCTCCCCTTGGTTATCTTTAATTCCAATGGGAATGGAATGTGTATAACAAAGTAAAAAAGACTAAAATACCCTTGCTAATTTAACTCTCCTCTTTGTTCAGATTTTTCCCAACTCATTCCATAAAAAAACCAAACCCTAGTAGAGCCCTTCCTCCATGAAAACCAAGCCCTAGCGAGTTCTTTTTCCCAAATTTATGGAGGCTCCACTGGCATCGGCGCTGCCTCGCCGCCGATTTGGATTTGCATGACCACCGCGCTCTTTGTTGGCATTTGTGTTCATCATCATAGCTCACCTCGGTTCACCGCGACTGTATTTTCGCCGCCATCGTTGCGACTATGTTTAGATCCTTCGCATTGTGTGGTCGCGTCTGGCCTCTCTTTTCCATCTGAGCTCGGTTGCTCGCGCATCTCTCGCCTCTGCGTTTACTCGAGTTGTGCTTCCTGTTCGTGTCGTCTCCCTCGCCTCTCTCCCTCCTCGCGTCTCAACAATAACCATCAAAGCACGAAATCTTTTTCAAGCACATAATCTTCTTCAGGTAAAGATTTTAAACTATTAGCAGTGTATGGCTTTCTGCTAGAACTTGTGGTTTGACATTGTTTATGTTTGGATTTTTTTTTTGAACTTTGTTTCTACTAGAATATGGCATGCTAAATTTAATATGGCATATATATTTGTACATGTTATGATGGATTGAATGCTGAGGTTGAATGATGAGGTTATAAAACAAAGTTGTGTTTCACCTTTTGGTCAATGCATATATAAGACAAAGGCTATGGTGGATTGAATCAAACGTTGAATGCTGAGGTTATAAAATAGAGCTGTGTTTTTTTCTAATGATTCTGTTTTCAGTCACATGAAATTGATAGGCATATATTCTGCTGATTCTATTTTTTTTTCTGCTGAGGTTATAAGACATATATTTGTCCTTTGAATACTTTTTTCCGTTTTTTTTTCTCTCACTCTCAGGAATAATTATTTCATACTGTAATGAGTCCAGTGACATTACATAGGTGAACCAAATTTGATAATTTAAGGCTGTGAAAGAACACTTATCTATTCACAGTTACTAAAAGAGAAAAGTTTGTTGGTAGTTCATGTGTATAAGTCATGTCCAAGCTTAGCTTTTTTTGGAGAAGTGAATTGATTGAGCTTTACTTATTCATAGTTCAATTTTCACTTTTGTTTTAATTGATTATGTGAGATCATTTCAAATTTTCAATACATGGATATCATGATATGTACCCATATGAATCTCACCCATGCGTGTTCATATTCTTTTGGTCTTAGTGATTATCTTAGTTGTTGGATTATGTAGAATCTTGCAGCTTCACAAATGATTGATATGACTTAAGTTATTGTCATCTGCTTGTTATAGATAATAATTTAAGAATTTCTCTCCAAATATTGACAATTAGTGTGATTCTTTTACTTTCTGCTGATTTGAAGAATGGTCTATGCTTTTTTGCTGCTATTAATTTACATCTACATTGGGATATTTGAATATTTTGTGTTAATTTATTCTTTTATTATGGTAATTGTGTATATTAGTCCGTGGAAGATTGAATTAGTTTGATTTTGGTGTGCAGAGCCTTTTCCCTGGGTTGTGGTTGTCGAAGGTTACAATTGATTCATACAAAGCTCCTGAAGAGGAGCGGCTACCAAGGTATAAAAATGTCAGTCTTCTATTCATTTTTAATGATGTTGTTCAACATTTTATCTGATTTAGTTGTTAATTGTTTTTGCTGTTTGCAGAGGTAGCATTCAGATTAGCAACTTGGTTTGAAGACACGCATGCACCTGCCTTTTGTTCGTTCCAATGCTAGTTTTGATTTGATAAGTATAGTATATTCTTTTCTGTTTATAAGAATAATTTCTCAAGAGAGAAATAAAAATGATTGACTGATATCATATAGAGCTCTATAGTTTTAAGGACGAAGCTATGAGAGTATTTCAATTACTAGATTCAAAATTGTGACACTTGTATATTCAAAGTTACTTTGGTACCTGGTAATGTTAGTTTAGTAGTCTCTTCATGACTTGGTATATTTAAACTTTTATGAGATTGCATTGCTCCTTTGTCTCATGACCTCCAATCCCGTTCAGAGATTCTTGCCGATGTATTCTTTGGGTTTGGACCAACTCATGGGATAGAACCACAATTTTTTGTCATGGTAAGCTTTCATGTGGAGCAAGAACTGAGATTACTGATTTAGGATTCTGCAAATGTGTTTGAAGTATGTCCAGCTGAATGACTTGGGGATATGAGATATTGTCTTGTTCAAATTATCTATATCTAAAAAAGTGACTTTTTCTAATCTATGATTTAAGTATTTTGTGTTAATTTAATTGTGATATTTGTTATTAGGGATATTTTAGTAAATTTAATTAAGATAATATTAATTTTAATTAAACATTTATTATTAGGGGTATTATAGTAAATTTATTAGTAGAGATATTTTTGTAAATTCACAAAAAATTTCAATGTAAAAAAAATAGTATTCGATTAGTTTTATATTTAATTTTTTAAGAAAATTAAAAAATTTGATATTGGCGTATTTTTGGAAATAAAAATAAATATTTTTATCTAAAAATAATTATATTGAATTTATCTTGAAATATATTTATATGTAATTTTTTAATATATTTATTAAGTTTAGTCATTAACCTTTCAATTTGAATGAGTAAAGGTAATTTTGACATATTAAACATATTTAATATTAGGGATATTTTAGTAAATTTAAAAAAATTAAAATCAATAATAATTTTAATTAAACATATTCGATATTAAAAATATTTTAGTAAATTTAAAAATAAAATAAAAAATAATATTTTATTATATTTATATTTATTTAAAAAATTAGAGTCTAAAAAATTTAATTAAAAATATTTTATTATATATATTTACTAAATTTAATCATTAATATTCTAATTGAAAATTTTAAGGGCATTTTGAACAAAGTATTCACAATTTTCAAATACACTATATATGAACCAAACAAAAACTAACACATTCCTAGGCATATTATTAATATTCCATGAATTTTACTTTTACAAACCAAACATAGGAATACTATATACTTGGTAATACTATTCCAAGAAATCATATTCATTCCTATGCATAAAAACTAATCCTTCAACCAAACACACCCTTAGAATATGGTTTAATTGTCAAACTCTAACTTGTTACTGTAAACCCTGCTAAAATTAGTAAATAATTAGTCAATAAATCAAATTTTAATCAGCAAAATTAGAAATATTAATCCAATATTAAAATAGGGTAGAGCTCCTCAAAATGAGAATTTCGACACTAATGTCGAAGAATTTAGCCCAAGATTGGACCGTACAAGCCGAACCGTTGAACTAGGCCCAAACCGAGACCGTGGGTCCAACCGGACCCATCACTTAAATGGACAGAAGCAATCTCCTTTCCCATTCAGCAAAGAAACACACTGAACAGCCAAGGGGGAGAGGAGAGCTTCCTAACCCTCACCACTTTAAACCACCATAACTCCTTCGTTCGAGCTCCGATCGCCGCACCATTTGCGGCACACGTCCAGCGCGTCGAGCTCTACATTTCTATTGGATCAATTTAATGGGTAAGCCACAATCTCACCTCAGATTCTCTACCCCCTGATTTTCGAAATTTGAGTCTTTATAATGAGATTTTGTTAAATTTGGTATTCTAGGTTCGATTTAGCTTGCGGAGCTTATCAGGCTAGAGTTGTTTTGTTCGTGGGTGCGGTAAGGATCACTAACCTTAGCCAACTCTTGATTTTATTATGTGAATTATGAATTTTGAAGTATATATGTATAATATGTTTGAACTAGGTATATATATATATATATATATATATATATATATATATATATATATATGTATGTATGTATGTATTGGAATTGAATTGTAGACATTTGGAGGCTTGGTGGAGGATTGGTGCTAAGGTTTTTGTGATTTTTGAAACTTGTGAGGCTGTGTGTGTGTGGCTTAAGTGGCTGCCTTGGACCAAACGTAGAATTCAGCCAAGGTATGGTTTAGGTTTCGTGCATTTAATATATAATGCTCTGTGAAAACCTAGGCTAGAGAACTATAGGATAAGTTGAAGAGGTTGAATATATTGAATGATTAGTCTTTATGATGTTTGGTGCACGAAATTGTGATCATCAATGGCGCCATCAACATGGTACGCACAATTGTAATCTCAACTCTTTATCACAACTTCGCACAACTAACCAGCAAGTGCACTGGGTCATCCAAGTAATAAACCTTACGCGAGTAAGGGTCGATCCCACGGAGATTGTTGGTATGAAGCAAGCTATGGTCATCTTGTAAATCTTAGTCAGGCGGATTCAAATGGTTATGGATGATGAATGATTAAAAGATAAATAAAACATAAAATAAAGATAGAGATACTTATGTAATTCATTGGTGAGAATTTCAGATAAGCGCATGAAGATGCTTTGTCCCTTCCGTCTCTCTGCTTTCCTACTGTCTTCATCCAATCCTTCTTACTCCTTTCCATGGCAAGCTGTATGTTGGGCATCACCGTTGTCAGCGGCTATAATCCCGTCCTCTCAATGAAAATGTTCAACGCACTCTGTCACAGCACGGCTATTCATCTGTCGGTTCTCGATCATGTCGGAATAGAATCCAGTGATTCTTTTGCGTCTGTCACTAACGCCCCACAATCACGAGTTTGAAGCTCGTCACAGTCATTCAATCCTTGAATCCTACTCAGAATACCACAGACAAGGTTTAGACCTTCCGGATTCTCAAGAATGCCGCCATCAATTCTAGCTTATACCACGAAGATTCTGATTAAGGAATCCAAGAGATAAACACTCAATCGAAGGTAGAACGGAGGTGGTTGTCAGGCACACGTTCATAGGTGAGAATGATGATGAGTGTCACGGATCATCACATTCATCAAGTTGAAGAACAAGTGATATCTTAGAACAAGAACAAGCTGAATTGAATAGAAGAACAATAGTAATTGCATTGATACTCGAGGTACAGCAGAGCTCCACACCTTAATCTATGGTGTGTAGAAACTCCACCGTTGAAAATACATAAGAACATGGTCTAGGCATGGCCATGAGGCCAGCCCCAAAACGTGATCTAAGTTAGCATAGAACTACTCAACGATTAGCCTGCAAATACAATAGCAGAAGATCCTATTTATAGAGAACTAGTAGCTTAGGGTTTACAAAAATGAGTAAATGACGTAAATATCCACTTCTGGGCCCACTTGGTGTGTGCTTGGGCTGAGCATTGAAGCATTTTCGTGTAGAGACTTTTTCTGGAGTTAAACGCCAGCTTTTGTGCCAGTTTGGGCGTTTAACTCCCACTTTGGTGCCAGTTCCGGCGTTTAACGCTGGGAATTCTGATGCTGACTTTGAATGCCAGTTTGGACCATCAAATCTTGGAAAAAGTATGGACTATTATATATTGCTGGAAAGCCCTAGATGTCTACTTTCCAAAGCAATTGAGAGCGCTCTAATTGGGCTTCTGTATCTCCAGAAAATCTACTTCGAGTGCAGGGAGGTCAGAATCCAACAGCATATGCAGTCCTTTTCAGCATCTGAATCAGATTTTTGCTCAGGTCCCTCAATTTCAGCCAGAAAATACCTGAAATCATAGAAAAACACACAAACTCATAGTAAAGTCCAGAAAAGTGAATTTTAAATAAAAACTAATAAAAATATAATAAAAAATAACTAAAACATGCTAAAAAACATACTAAAAACAATGCCAAAAAGCGTATAAATTATCTGCTCATCACAACACCAAACTTAAGTTGTTGCTTGTCCCCAAGCAACTGAAAATAAAATAGGATAAAAAGAAGAGAATATACAATGAATTCCAAAAACATCTATGAAGATCAGTATTAATTAGATGAGCGGGGCTTTTAGCTTTTTGCTTCTGAACAGTTTTGGCATCTCACTTTATCCTTTGAAGTTCAGAATGATTGGCATCTATAGGAACTCAGAATCCAGATAGTGTTACTGACTCTCCTAGTTAAGTATGTTGATTCTTGAACACAGCTACTTTATGAGTCTTGGCCGTGGCCCTAAGCACTTTGTTTTCCAGTATTACCACCGGATACATAAATGCCACAGACACATAACTGGGTGAACCTTTTTAGATTGTGACTCAGCTTTGCTAGAGTCCCCAATTAGAGGTGTCCAGGGTTCTTAAGCACACTCTTCTTTTTGCTTTGGACCTCGACTTTAACCGCTCAGTCTCAAGTTTTCACTTGACACCTTCACGCCACAAGCACATGGTTAGGGACAGCTTGTTTTTGCCGCTTAGGCCAGGATTTTATTCCTGTGGGCCCTCCTATCCACTGATGCTCAAAGCCTTGGATCCTTTTTATCACCCTTGCCTTTTGGTTTAAAGGGGTATTGGCTTTTTCTGCTTGCTTTTTCTTTTCTTTTTTTTTTTTTGCATATATCTTTTTTTTCTGCAAGCTTTTCATTGCTTTTTCTTGCTTCAAGAATCAATTTTATGATTTTTCAGATCATCAGATAACATTTCTCCTTTTCCTTTCATTCTTTCAAGAGCCAACAATTTTAACATTCATAAACAATCAAATTCAAAAATATGCACTGTTCAAGCATTCATTCAGAAAAACAATAGCATTGCCACCACATCAAGATAATTAAACTGTTTTAAAATTTGAAATTCATGCACTTCTTTTTCTTTTTCAATTAAAAATATTTTTCATTTAAGTAAGGTGATGGATTCATAAGACACTCATAGCTTTAAGGCATAGACACTAAGACACTAATGATCATAAGACACAAACATAGATAAACATAAGCATAAAAAATTTGAAAAACAGGAAAGTAAAGAACAAGGAGATTAAAGAACGGGTCCACCTTAGTGATGGCGGCTTGTTCTTCCTCTTGAAGATCTTATGGAGTTCTTGAGCTCCTCAATATCTCTTCCTTGCCTTTGTTGCTCCTCTCTCATGATTCTTTGATCTTCTCTAATTTCATGGAGGAGGATGGAATGTTCTTGGTGCTCCACCCTTAGTTGTCCCATATTGGAACTCAATTCTCCTAGGGAGGTGTTGATTTGCTCCCAATAGTTTTGTGGGTGAAAGTGCATCCCTTGAGGCATCTCAGGGATTTCATGATGAGGAATTTCCTCATGCTCATGTCCATGAGTGGGATCTCTTGTTTGCTCCATCCTTTTCTTAGTGATGGGCTTGTCCTCATCAATGAGGATGTCTCCCTCTATGTTAATTCCAACTGAATTACAGAGGTGACAAATGAGATGAGGGAAGGCTAACCTTGCCGAGGTAGAGGACTTGTCCGCCACCTTATAGAGTTCTTGGGATATAACCTCATGAACTTCTACTTCCTCTCCAATCATGATGCTATGAATCATGATGGCCCGGTCTATAGTAGCTTCGGACCGGTTGCTAGTGGGAATGATTGAACGTTGGATAAACTCCAACATCCCCTAGCCACGGGCTTGAGGTCATGCCTTCTTAAATGAACTGGCTTTCCTCTTGAATCTCTCTTCCATTGAGCGCCCTCTTCACAAATGTCTATGAGGACTTGGTCCAACCTTTGATCAAAGTTGACCCTTCTAGTGTAGGGGTGTTCATCTCCTTGCATCATGGGCAAGTTGAATGCCAACCTTACATTTTCCGGACTAAAATCTAAGCGTTTCCCCCGAACCATTGTAAGCCAATTCTTTGGGTCTGGGTTCACACTTTGATCATGGTTCTTGGTGATCCATGCATTGGTATATGACTCTTGAACCATTAAGATCCCGACTTGTTGAATGGGATTGGTGAGAACTTCCCAACCTCTTCTTCGGATCTCATGTCAGATCTCCGAATATTCACTCTTTTTGAGTTTAAAAGGGACCTCGGGGATCACCTTTTTCATGGCCACAACTTCATAGAAGTGGTCTTGATGCACCCTTGAGATGAATCTCTCCATCTCCCATGACTCGGAGGTGGAAGCTTTTGCCTTTCCTTTCCTCTTTCTAGAGGTTTCTCCGGCCTTAGGTGCCATAAATGGTTATGGAAAAACAAAAAGCAACGCTTTTACCACACCAAACTTAGAAGGTTTGCTTGTCCTCAAGCAAAAGAAGAAAGAGAAGAGTAGAAGAAGAAGAAAAATGGACGAGATGGAGGAGGATTTGTGGTTCGGCCAAGGGGGAGAAGTGGTGTTGAGGTCGTGTGAAAATGAAGGAGTGAAGATGGGTTTATATAGGAGTTGAGAGGGGTGTAGGGTTCGGCTAGTATGGGTGGGTTTGGGAGGGAAAGTGGTTTGAATTTGGATGGTGAGGTAGGTGGGGTTTTATGAAGGATGGATGTGAGTGGTGAAGAGAATGGTGGGATTTGATAGGTGATGGGTTTTTGGGGAAGAGGTTTTGAGGTGATTGGTGAATGGGTGAAGAAGAGAGAGAGTGGTGGGGTAGGTGGGGATCCTGTAGGGTCCACAGATCCTGAGGTGTCAAGGATAGCTCATCCCTGCACCGAGTGGCGTGCAAAAACGCCCTTTCTGCCAATTCTGGCGTTAAACGCCGGGCTGCTGCCCTTTTCTGGCGTTTAACGCCAGCTCCTTGCCCATTCCTGGCGTTAAACGCCAGTCTGGTGCCCCTTTCTAGCGTTAAACGCCCAGAATGGTGCCAGACTGGGCGTTAAACGCCCATTTGCTGCCCTTACTGGCGTTTACACGCCAGCAAGCTTTTCCTCCAAGGTGTGCTATTTTTTTTTCTCTATTTTTCATTCTGTTTTTGCTTTTTCAATTGTTTTTGTGACTTCACATGATCATCAACCTACAGAAAACATAAAATAACAATGGAAAATAGATAGATATAATATTGGGTTGCCTCCCAACAAGCGCTTCTTTAATGTCAGTAGCTTGACAGTGGGCTCTCATGGAGCCTCACAGATGTTCAGAGCAATGTTGGAACCTCCCAACACCAAACTTAGAGTTTGAATGTGGGGGTTCAACACCAAACTTAGAGTTTGGTTGTGGCCTCCCAATACCAAACTTAGAGTTTGACTGTGGGGGCTCTGTTTGACTCTATTTTGAGAGAAGCTCTTCATGCTTCCTCTCCATGGTCACAGAGGGATATCCTTGAGCCTTAAACACAAGGGATTCTTCAGTCACTTGAATGATCAATTCTCCTCTATCAACATCAATCACAGCCTTTGCTGTGGCTAGGAAGGGTCTGCCAAGGATGATGGATTCATCCATGCACTTCCCCGTCTCTAGGACTATGAAATCAGCAGGGATGTAGTGGTCTCCAACCTTTACCAAGACATCCTCTACAAGTCCATAAGCTTGTTTTCTTGAATTGTCTGCCATCTCTAGTGAGATTCTTACAGCTTGTACCTCAAGGATCCCTAGCTTCTCCATTACAGAGAGAGGCATGAGGTTTACACTTGACCCTAGGTCACACAGAGCCTTCACAAAGGTCATGGTGCCTATGGTACAAGGTATTAAGAACTTCCCAGGATCTTGTCTCTTTTAAGGTAATCTCTGCCTAGTCAAGTCATCCAGTTCTTTGGTGAGCAAAGGGGGTTCATCCTCCCAAGTCTCATTACCAAATAACTTGTCATTTAGCTTCATGATTGCTCCAAGGTACTTAGCAACTTGCTCTTCAGTAACATCTTCATCCTCTTCAGAGGAAGAATACTCATCAGAGCTCATGAATGGCAGAAGTAAATCCAATGGAATCTCTATGGTCTCATTATGAGCCTCAGATTCCCATGGTTCCTCATTAGGGAACTCATTGGAGGCCAGTGGACGTCCATTGAGGTCTTCCTCAGTGGCGATCACTGCCTCTTTCTCCTCTCCAAATTCGGCCATGTTGATTGTGTTTATGGCCTTGCACTCTCCTTTTGGGTTCTCTTCTGTATTGCTTGGAAGAGTACTAAGAGGGAGTTCAGTAACTTTCTTGCTCAGCTGACCCACTTGTACCTCCAAATTTCTAATGGAGGACCTTGTTTCAGTCATGAAACTCTGAGTGGTTTTAATTAGATCAGAGACCATGGTTGCTAAGTCAGAGTGGTTCTGCTTAGAGTTCTCTGTCTGCTGCTGAGAAGATGATGGAAAAGGCTTGCCATTGCTAGACCTGTTTCTTCCACCATTGTTGTTGTTGAAGCCTTGTTGAGGCCTCTGTTGGTCCTTCCATGAGAGATTTGGATGGTTTCTCCATGAAGGATTGTAGGTGTTTCCATAGGGTTCACCCATGTAATTCACCTCTTCCATTGATGGATTCTCAGGATCATAAGCTTCTTCTTCAGATGAAGCGTCCTTAGTACTGCCTGGTGCAGCTTGCATTCCAGACAGACTTTGAGAAATCATATTGACTTGTTGAGTCAATATCTTGTTCTGAGCTAATATGGCATTCAAAGTATCAATCTTGAGAACTCCTTTCTTCTGACTTGTCCCATTATTCACAGGATTCCTCTCAGAAGTGTACATGAATTGGTTATTTGCAACCATTTCAATGAGTTCCTGAGCTTCTGCAGGCGTCTTCATCAGATGAAGAGATCCTCCAGCAGAGCTGTCCAATGACATCTTAGACAGTTCAGACAGACCATCATAGAAGATACCTATGATGCTCCATTCAGAAAGCATGTCAGAAGGACACTTTCTGATCAATTGTTTGTATCTTTCCCAAGCTTCATAGAGGGATTCACCTTCCTTCTGTCTGAAGGTTTGGACTTCCACTCTAAGCTTACTCAATTTTTGAGGTGGAAAGAACTTTACCAAGAAGGCATTGACTAGCTTTTCCCAAGAGTTCAGGCTTTCCTTAGGTTGTGAATCCAACCATATCCTAGCTCTGTCTCTTACAGCAAAAGGGAATAGCATAAGTCTATAGACCTCAGGGTCAACCCCATTGGTCTTGACAGTGTCACAGATTTGCAAGAATTCAGCTAAAAACTGATGAGGATCTTCTAATGGAAGTCCATGAAACTTGCAATTCTGTTGCATCAGAGAAACTACTTAAGGCTTAAGCTCAAAGTTGTTTGCTCCAATGGCAGGGATAGAGATGCTTCTCCCATAGAAGTCGGGAGTAGGTGCAGTAAAGTCACCCAGCACCTTCCTTGCATTGTTGGCATTGTTGTTGTTTTCGGCTGCCATATCTTCTTCTAGTTTGAAGATTTCTGTTAGGTCCTCTCCAGAGAGTTGTGTTTTAACCTCTCTTAGCTTTCGCTTCAAGGTCCTTTCAGGTTCCGGGTCAGCCTCAACAAGAATGCTTTTGTCTTTTCTCCTGCTCATATGAAAGAGAAGAGAACAAGAAAGTATGGAATTCTCTATGTCACAATATAGAGATTCTTTGAGGTGTCAGAGGAAAAGAAGAATAGAATGAGGAGGTAGAAGAATTCGAACTTATCAAGAGAGATAAAATTTGAATTATTGATAATGGAGGAGTGTTAGTCCTTAAATAGAAGGATGTGAGAAGAGGGGAAGAATTTTCGAAATTAAAGTAAAAGATTTTGAAATAATTTTGAAAAATTGAAGAATGATTTTTGAAAATTAGAGTTGGGAAAGAAATAAAGTGATTTTTGAAAAAGATTTTGAAATTAGAAATCAAAAAGATATGATTGAAAATTTAATTTTGAAAAAGATGTGATTAAGAAGATATGGTTGAAAAGTTATGGTTTTAAAAAGATATGATTGAAAAACAATTTTAAAAAGATTTGATTTTTAAAATTAATGACTTGGCTAACAAGAAAATATATGATTCAAACATTAAACCTTTCTCAACAGAAAAGGCAACATACTTGAAATTCTTGAATCAAATCATTAATTGTTATCAAGTATTTTTGAAAATGGAAAGAAATTGTTTTTGAAAATATATGATTGAAAAGATATGATTTGAAAAAGATTTGATTTTGAAAAATTTTGAAAACTTTAAAAAAAATGTGCATTAAAAACAAAATCTTCCCTCTTGTGTCATCCTGGCGTTAAACGCCCAGAATGGTATCCATTCTGGCGTTTAACGCCCAAAATGCTACCCTTTTGGGCGTTAAACGCCCAGCCAGGTACCCTGGCTGGCATTTAAATGCCAGTTTTCCTTCTTCACTGGGCGTTTTGAACGCCCAGCTTTTTCTGTGTAATTCCTCTGCAGCATGTTCTGAATCTTCAATTCTCTGTATTATTGACTTGAAAAGACACATTTTTTTAAAAAAAATTTTGGATTTTTAATCGAAATGCAACTAAACATGGAAAACTAAAATCAAACAAACAATGCATGCAAGACACCAAACTTAGAAGTTTGTATACTATTGACACTAACAAATTGAGAATGCATATGAAAAATAACAAAACACACAAAATAAGAGAATTTAAAGATCAGATCAAGGAAATCATCAAGAACAACTTGAAGATCAATGAAGAACATAATGCATGAATTTTTCGAAAATTAGATGAATGCAGTTGACACCAAACTTAAAATTAGACACTAGACTCAAACAAGAAACATAAAATTATTTTGAAACTTGTGAGGCTGTGTGTGTGTGGCTTAAGTGGCTTCCTTGGACCAAACGTAGAATTCAGCCAAGGTATGGTTTAGGTTTCGTGCATTTAATATGTAATGCTCTGTGAAAACCTAGGCTAGAGAACTATAGGATAAGTTGAAGAGGTTGAATATATTGAATGATTAGTCTTTATGATGTTTGGTGCACGAAATTGTGATCATCAATGGCGCCATCAACATGGTACGCACAATTGTAATCTCAACTCTTTATCACAACTTCGCACAACTAACCAGCAAGTGCACTGGGTCGTCCAAGTAATAAACCTTACGCGAGTAAGGGTCGATCCCACGGAGATTGTTGGTATGAAGCAAGCTATGGTCATCTTGTAAATCTCAGTCAGGCGGATTCAAATGGTTATGGATGATGAATGATTAAAAGATAAATAAAACATAAAATAAAGATAGAGATACTTATGTAATTCATTGGTGAGAATTTCAGATAAGCTCATGAAGATGCTTTGTCCCTTCCGTCTCTCTGCTTTCCTATTGTCTTCATCCAATCCTTCTTACTCCTTTCCATAGAAAGTTGTATGTTGGGCATCACCGTTGTCAGTGGCTACAATCCCGTCCTCTCAGTGAAAATGTTCAACGCACTCTGTCACAGTACGGCTATTCATCTGTCGGTTCTCGATCATGTCGGAATAGAATCCAGTGATTCTTTTGCGTCTGTCACTAACGCCCCACAATCACGAGTTTGAAGCTTGTCACAGTCATTCAATCCTTGAATCCTACTCAGAATACCACAGACAAGGTTTAGACCTTCCGGATTCTCAAGAATGCCGCCATCAATTCTAGCTTATACAACGAAGATTCTGATTAAGGAATCCAAGAGATAAACACTCAATCGAAGGTAGAACAGAGGTGGTTGTCAGGCACACGTTCATAGGTGAGAATGATGATGAGTGTCACGGATCATCACATTCATCAAGTTGAAGAACAAGTGATATCTTAGAACAAGAACAAGCTGAATTGAATAGAAGAACAATAGTAATTGCATTGATACTCGAGGTATAGCAGAACTCCACACCTTAATCTATGGTGTGTAGAAACTCCACCGTTGAAAATACATAAGAACATGGTCTAGGCATGGCCATGAGGCCAGCCCCAAAATGTGATCTAAGGTAGCATAGAACTACTCAAAGATTAGCCTGCAAATACAATAGCAGAAGATCCTATTTATAGAGAACTAGTAGCTTAGGGTTTACAAAATTGAGTAAATGACGTAAATATCCACTTTCGGGCCCATTTGGTGTGTGCTTGGGCTGAGCATTGAAGCATTTTCGCGTAGAGACTTTTCCTGGAGTTAAACGCCAGCTTTTGTACCAGTTTGGGCGTTTAACTCCCACTTTGGTGCCAGTTCCGGCGTTTAACGCTGGGAATTCTGATGCTGACTTTGAACGCCATTTTGGGCCATCAAATCTTTGGCAAAGTATGGACTATTATATATTTCTAGAAAGCCCTGGATATCTAATTTCCAACGTAATTGAGAGCACGCCAATTGGGCTTCTGTAGCTCCAGAAAATCCACTTCGAGTGCAGGGAGGTCAGAATCCAACAGCATCTGCAGTCCTTTTCAGCCTCTGAATCAGATTTTTGCTCAGGTCCCTCAATTTCAGCCAGAAAATACCTGAAATCACAGAAAAACACACAAACTCATAGTAAAGTCCAGAAAAGTGAATTTTAAATAAAAACTAATAAAAATATAATAAAAACTAACTAAAACATGCTAAAAAAACATACTAAAAACAATGCCAAAAAGCATATAAATTATCTGCTCATCAATGTTGATGGATAATTTGAAGTTAGGCATGTGATGAGAAATATGGTCATGGTGATTTTATGATGTTTTCTTGGTGCTTGGTTGTAGTTGAGCAATTGACAATGTGGGTTGAATATGTATATATGTATCCTAGTATAATGATGATGTTAATATTGATGGAAGTGGCAACTTAGTATGTGATTTGATGAAAAGTGAAGTTTGAAGAGTTTGTGAATTATTGAGTAGGTGGTGGACTTGTATTGAAATGCTATGTATGTGTATTGGTGCTGATTAATTGGGACAAGAAGTAGGTATGGTAAGCTGAATTTTATAGAAAAGGAAGGTTTGAGGTTTTGAACAAAACTTAATTTTTATGAACTTTCCCAGTCCATAACTCTAACCTCAAATTTTGGATGAAGATGAGATTTGTTTCAAATCAAAGAGGGTTTTATAAGCTTGAGAACGATATAAATTTTGCGAAAAGCCGAATTCTATAGAGGAAGTTATGGACGCCAGAAATATGGTGCAAAAAAACTGGAAATTTTTAAAATGCAGTAGAACCAAAATTTTTGGGTGTGCCTACGCATACTGATGTGCACACGCACCCAGCAGTAGCAACAACTTCACTTGTGCGTACGCACGCCTTTGTGCGCACGCACACCTGGTGTTTTACAGAAAATGTGCGTACGCACGCCATGGTGCACACGCACGCACCAGGATATGCATTCTGCTGGTGGCGCTCGCATAGGTGAAGCGCACGCATACCAAGTAGTTCCTGGTTGGTGTGTGCACGCAAGCATTCGTGCGCATGCACACACTCTGCCTTACACAAACTGTGCGCACGCACACCTGTGTGCGTCTGCACGCACACCTGTGTGCGTCCGCACGCACTCTATTTTTTTAGCACTTGTATTTTTATAATTCAAACAAGGTTTCGAACCTCTAAACCTCTATTTTTATCTTTTTAACCCTAGATCTCACAAGTAAGCTTAGTAATTAGCTGAAGCTAGGAAATTGAGGTAACTTAGGGATGAAGAAAAGGGTAAATGTGATGAATTATAAGAGAATGATCCGAAAGCTAAATGAGTATATGTTGCTATGGCTAAGATGAATGAGAATGGTTTGAATATTATGCGGCCTGAGAATTTAATGATATCTGATATACGAGTTTTCTTGAGTAACAGAACCGTGGCTTGCCACCACATGTTCGAGGTTGAAACTCGATACTCTGTTGACCGTACGTCGTAAGGGTGACCGGGCACGTATAAATTTCTAGGAATGGATATCCCTCATTGAGTGAGATATAAATGAATGAATAATTGTATAAATAATGAATAAATGAGAAATCTATGCATAGACTCGTGGGGATGCGCGACGAAGGATAGTCTAAGGTTTTCGGACTTGTCGGGTCGGCTGGATAACCGACAGATGAGCCTCATCAGCCATAGGATAGGCATACATCATGTGCATTCTGTTTGTTTTGCCTGCTATGCATTACTTGGGATTGCCTAACTGAATATATATCATACTAACTGCTATATTTGCTATTTTTCCTACTTGTGCGTGAAATTGTTTGGTTGTTTGTCTCTACTAAATCAATGGTGATGGAAGAGCGGAGGAAAGGTGGACCAATTTGGTGTTAATGTTAGGTTTAAAGTAAGTAAGTTTGGAATTCTTTAGGTCACCTACCCCTTTTATGGCTTCTGCTTAGAGTTTAAGTTTTATAGCTGTATGTTGGCATTCTAGCATTGCCTCTGGCATTCACAGGACCTTATATATTATATGCGTGACACCTTTACCATGCTGAGAACCTCCGGTTCTCACCCCATACTATGATGTTGTTTTCAGATGTAGGTCAAGAGGCTCCTCGCTAGGCGTCTGGATTCTTGAAGCGGAGTAATCCCTGGGTTCTTTTGATTATCAGTTTGTGTATATATGTACTTAGCTTTCTCTCCAAGAAACTTTATATTTTTGTCCCTCATAGAGGTTAAAGGAGAGTTAGGGCCTTATTTCTGTATTTTGGGTATTTTGGGATACTTGTATATGTATGTAAATATTTTTCGGCCAACCTTGGCTTCGCAGGCTGAGTCAGGAGCTAGTTATGTTGTATTCTTGGCTCTCTACTCACTCTTTCACTTATTTATATCTATAACCTTTAGGTTTCTTAGCACACAAGCAATTCTGTTTCCTGAACGGTGCGCTTTTTATTTTTCGATTTTGCTTTACCCGTTTTTCAATACTCTTAGTATATTATATTTTTCCATTATTATATGTAAGTATTTTATGATTAGAGGTCCGTAACACCATACTACCTCTGTTCTACGACTTAAGCGTAAAGCTCTGTGTAGTAGGGTGTTACAGTTACCATTATTATAATGAACTGTGAATGACTTAAAGAAACTCATTTCTTCATTCATTCAATCCCCTTGGCCAAGGTTTATTTATCTCAGCCATTATAATCATAGAGCTCAAACTCTTTACCGAGAGTTGACGGATTCCTTATTGACTAATTATTAATTCTACAAATATTTAAATCAATCATACCCAATATCCATTCAACTTGCACCCTAGGGTATTAGGTGTCCGGAATCAAAGTATAATAAATACATTGTTAATTACTATGATAGTCGCAGGTCAAAGAAAACTCTATTACCATGTTCATCTTGATAATATCCTATTGACAAATATGCGGTAATTATAACCATTAGGAATTCTCAAAGTGAGTCAGTTCAGTTGTCATATCTCTATATGCACCATCTATATATATAATTTAATAAATGAGATATATTAATCTTCATCCAATGAAGACCATTATATATATATATATATATATATATTGATATTTTCGGATTATAATGTCCTTTTTAATAATCTTGTGACCAAGAATAATTTAGATTAAATAATAAAATATTTATCTCTCAATATTATGATCACTATCACAATGATAAATCACTAAATTTAATCAAGGACCTATTATATTAACATTTTAATATAATAACAATGCCAAATTATTTGACACATGATTAATTAGATTGTGGCCATACTACTTATTCCCAACAAAACTGTCTTTTGGCGGTTTTCAGGCAAAAATAACAAATGAATAAAAAGTATATTATAACAAAAGTAATGAAGTGAATTATCTTTTATAATTATTAACCGATGAAAATACATATGTTGGATATTTTTTTAAAATATAATCAGACAATCAGTCATTATAAAAAATTATTATATTTTATATTAGAGATATAATTATTTATGTATATATTTTTATTTAAATTTAAAAAAAAGTAATTAGACAATCACTGATGTTATGATTTTTTTTATTTTTTTTATTTTTTTCTTTTCGTGTTATTAGAAAGTATTGCAGCACTTTTAAATATGTATAGCTTCACAAGGTATTTGTTGAAACAAATATATTTATTAGTTCAAATAGGATTATGTTGGGGGACAGGTTTTGTTAGAAACAATTGTTTTATTAATAAGGTTAATTAATTCGCAATTCATTTTAAGATTGGTTAGATTAACTGGCATTATGATATGACCAATGATATAAATTGTTTTAGTCCTAAAACTGTTGGATAAAAAATCCGTTAACCATTCAATATGTGTTGAGTCTGCAGTGGAATTTTGACTTCTAATAGCTATAAAGTAATATGAAATTGAACACTACTCACAATAATGCACTCGCTATATAATTACTAAAGAGAAAAGGAAATAAAATAAAATAATAATAATAATAATATGAAAAGAAGATGTGAATGTAGTTGTTATTGTTGATGATGATTGAATTGAAATTCTACAAACGTTTATATAGTGGTTATATACTATAATTTCAACGGATAGAAATAAAACTTTCCTATAATAACTCTTAGCCTTCCTTTTCTTAGCCTTCCTTTTCTTTCTCTCTCCCTCACAATTCTCCACCTCGTTCACAATTTGAAATCTACGCAAATTTTGGACGATCAAAGAATGGTATTCGTATTCGGTTGCATCATTTGACAATGACTGACTAACATGGAACAATATTGAGCAATTTCAAACAGTGTTGGAACTTGCTTCCTGACACCACTTTAGTCAACATGTCAGCGGGATTTTCATCCGTGTGTACTTTTACAAGAGAAATGTCACCCTTCTTCATAACATCACGCACGAAGTGATATCTAACATCAATATGCTTGGTACGAGCATGATGAACTTGATTTTTAACCAAATGAATTGCACTTTGACTATCACAATTCAGATCCACGCAATATTGCTTCAGCCCTAAATCATCTAGAAGACCCCTTAGCCACAGTGCTTCTTTCACCCCTTCTGCTACTGCCATGTACTCAGCCTCTGTAGTAGATAGTGCCACTGTAGCTTGTAACATCGATCGCCAACTACCGGAGCACCATGTATTTTATATACATAACCAGTCGTAGAACGTCTTCTATCTAGATCACCAGCATAATCAGAATCAACAAAGCCACTGATTTGACATGATTTTCCACTAAAGCATAAACCTGTGTTAATGGTGCCCTTCAAGTATCTTAATATCCACTTGACTGCTTCCCAGTGTGCCTTACCCGGGTTTGCCATGAACCTGCTAACAACACTTACTGCCTGTGAAATATCTGGGCGTGTACATACCATAGCATACATTAGGCTACCGACTGCACTAGCATAAGGTACATTTTCTATGTAAGCCTTATCCTCTGCTGTTGTGGGAGATTGTTTACTAGAGAGCCTAAAATGTGGAGCCAACGGCGTTACCACCAATTTAGCATTTTTCATTTCAAACCTTTCAATGACGCGCTCAATGTATCCTCTTTGGCTCAAGAACAATTTTTAGCTTGATCTCTCTCTTTTAATTTCCATGCCTAATATTTTTCGTGCAGCACCCAAGTCTTTTGTTTCAAATTCTTTACCAAGTTGAACCTTTAACATATCTATCTCTACCTTGCTCTTAGAGGCAATAAGCATATCATCCACATACAATAGAAGATAGATATAATCACCTCCAGGAAGCTTATAAATGTATACACAACAATCATAATTATTTCTGGAAAAACCTTGTTTTAACATAAAAGAGTCAAATCGCTTATACCATTGCCGAGGAGATTGTTTCAATCCATATAGCGATTTCCTCAAGTGACATACCTGACTTTCTTTACCCTCAACCTTGAAACCCTCAGGTTGATACATGTAAATTTCTTCCTCTAAGTCACCATGCAAGAATGCAGTCTTCACGTCTAGTTGTTCCAACTCAAGATCACCATGAGCGACAAGACTTAAAAACACCCGTATGGAAGTGTGTTTCACCACAGGAGAAAATATCTCATAGTAATCAACACCTTCTTTCTGTGCAAATCCCTTTGCTACTAACCTAGCTTTGAATCTTGTACCATCTGACTTAGTAGGATCTTCTTTTCTTTTATACACTCACTTACAACCAATTTCAGTCTTTCCCACGGGCAATGGGACCACATCCCATGTCTTGTTCTTATGAAGATATTGCATCTCTTCCTCCATAGAAACCAACCAACTCTCTCTATCTTTGTCTTTGATAGCATGTTTGAAGGTGACCGGCTCATCATCCTCCACTGAGAGTGCATAATCTACCAAGTTTAGCTGCCCATAATGTCTCAAAGGCTTGTCTGACCCGAACTTCTGAACAAATTTATAATTCCTCTTTGGCCTAGTAGATGCCAAAGAATCCTGTTGTTGCTGTTGTAATGCATGTGCATTTTCTCGCTGAATTTCTTCATGATCAAGTTTATCCTCTGCGTCATCTCGAGTAGCATTAGGATGCTCCACCTGAACATTATTAGAGTCTATTTGTTGGTATTTAGACTCTATCTCCACCACTTGAGTATTTGAAATTTTTCCAACATCACCATCATCTGGCACCACATCTTTAGACAAAGCTACCTGGTATGCAAAATTGTTACTCAGATTGTGAATTATTGTTCGAAATTGATTCCCTGGAGATGGCACCAAAAACGGATGCACAAAACCATGGTCTAAACATATCTTCACAACTTCGCATAACTAATCAGCAAGTGCACTGGGTCGTCCAAGTAATACCTTACGTGAGTAAGGGTCGAATCCCACGGAGATTGTTGGTATGAAGCAAGCTATGGTCACCTTGTAAATCTCAGTCAGGCGGATATAAAATAGTTATGTAGTTTTCGAAATTTAGTAATAAAAGAAGGATAGAAATACTTATGTAAATCATTGGTGAGAATTTCAGATAAGCGTATGGAGATGCATTCGTTCCTCTGAACCTCCGCTTTCCTGCTGTCTTCATCCAATCAGTCTTACTCCTTTCTATGGCTGGCTTTATGTAAGGATGTCACCGGTGCCAATGGTTACTTTCAATCCTCTCGGGAAAATGGTCCAAATGCTCTGTCACAGCACGGCTAATCGTCTGGAGGCATCACCCTTGTCGATGGTTGCATCCTATTCCTCTCTGTGAAAATGGTCCGATGCGCTGTCACTGCATGGCTAATCATCTTGGAGGTTCTCGATCATACTGGAATAGAATTTACTATCCTTTTGCGTCTGTCACTACGCCCAGCACTCGCGAGTTTGGAGTTCGTCACAGTCATTCAATCCCAAAGTCCTACTCGGAATACCACAGACAAGGTTTAGACTTTCCGGACTCTCATGAATGCCGCCATCAATCTAGCTTATACCACGAAGATTCTGATTAAGAGATCCAAGAGATAATCATTCAATCTAAGGTAGAACGGGAGTGGTTGTCAGGCACGCGTTCATAGGGAATGATGATGATTGTCACGTTCATCACATTCAAGTTGAAGTGCGAATGAATATCTTTAGAAGCGGAATAAGTTGAATTGAATAGAAAATAGTAGTACTTTGCATTAATCTTTGAGGAACAGCAGAGCTCCACACCTTAATCTATGGAGTGTAGAAACTCTACCGTTGAAGAATACATAAGTGAATAGAGGGTAAGCATGGCCGAATGGCCAGCCTCCCATGGAGGTCTAGAGATCTAAAAATGATCAAAAGATGTCTAATACAATAGTAAAAAGTCCTATTTATAATAAACTAGTTACTAGGGTTTACAGAAGTAAGTAATTGATGCATAAATCCACTTTCGGGGCCCACTTGGTGTGTGCTTGGGCTGAGCTTGAATGTTACACGTGCAGAGGTCATTCTTGGAGTTGAACACCAACTTTTGTGCCATTTTGGGCGTTGAACTCCACTTTGCAACTTGTTTCTGGCGCTGGACGCCAGAATTGGGCAGAGAGCTGGCGTTGAACGCCAATTTGCGTCATCTAAACTCGGGCAAATGATGGACTATTATATATTGCTGGAAAGCCCTGGATGTCTAATTTCCAACGCAATTGGAAGCGCGCCATTTTGAGTTCTGTAGCTCCAGAAAATCCATTTTGAGTGCAGGGAGGTTAGAGTCCAACAGCATCAGCAATCCTTCTTCAACCTCTGAATCTGATTTTTGCTCAAGTCCCTCAATTTCAGCCAGAAAATACCTGAAATCACAGAAAAACACACAAACTCATAGTAAAGTCCAAAAATGTGAATTTAACATGAAAACTAATGAAAACATCCCTAAAAGTAACTAGATTCTACTAAAAACATACTAAAAACAATGCCAAAAAGCGTATAAATTATCCGCTCATCACAACACCAAACTTAAATTGTTGCTTGTCTCCAAGCAACTGAAAATCAGATAGGATAAAAAAAAGAGAATATACTATAAATTCCAAACTATCAATGAAACATAGCTTCAATCATATGAGCGGGACTTATAGCTTTTTGCCTCTTGAATAGTTTTGGCATCTCACTTTATCCATTGAGGTTCAGAATGATTGGCATCTATAGGAACTCAGAGTTCAGATAGTGTTATTGACTCTCCTAGTTCAGTATGATGATTCTTGAACACAGCTTCTTTATGAGTCTTGGCCGTGGCCCTAAGCACTTTGTTTTCCAGTATTACCACCGGATACATAAATGCCACAGACACATAATTGGGTGAACCTTTTCAGATTGTGACTCAGCTTTGCTAAAGTCCCCAATTAGAGGTATCCAGGGTTCTTAAGCACACTCTTCTTTTGCTTTGGACCTTGACTTTAACCGCTCAGTCTCAAGTTTTCACTTGACACCTACACGCCACAAGCACATGGTTAGGGACAGCTTGGTTTAGCCGCTTAGGCCAGGATTTTATTCCTTTAGGCCCTCCTATCCACTGATGCTCAAAGCCTTGGGATCCTTTTTATTTACCCTTGCCTTTTGGTTTTAAGGGCTATTGGCTTTTTGCTCTTGCCTCTTGGTTTTAAGAGCTTTTGGCTTTTTCTGCTTGCTTTTTCTTTCCATTTTTTTTCGCCTATTTTTTTTTCTGCAAGCTTTGTTCTTTGCTGCTTTTTCTTGCTTCAAGAATCATTTTTATGATTTTTCAAATTATCAAATAACATGTCTCCTAGTCATCATCCTTTCAAGAGCCAACATATTTAACATTCTTAAACAACAACTTCAAAAGACATATGCACTGTTCAAGCATACATTCAGAAAACAAGAAGCATTGTCACCACATCAATATAATTAAACTAAGTTTAAGGATAAATTCAAAACTCATGTATTTCTTGTTCTTTTGAATTAAAACATTTTTCATTTAAGAGAGGTGATGGATTCATAGGACATTCATAACTTTAAGACAAAGTTACTAACTACTAATGATCATGTAATGAAGACACAAACATAGATAAGCACTTAACATAGAGAAAACGAAAAACAGAGAAAGTAAGAACAAGGAATGAGTCCACCTTAGTGATGGTGGCGTTTCCTTCTTGAGGAACCAATGATGTCCTTGAGCTCTTCTATGTCTCTTCCTTGTCTTTGTTGCTCCTCCCTCATTGCTTTTTGATCTTCTCTTATTTCATGAAGGATGATGGAGTGCTCTTGATGTTCCACCCTTAGTTGTCCCATGTTGGAACTTAATTCTCCTAGGGAGGTGTTGATTTGCTCCCAATAGTTTTGTGGAGGAAAATGCATATGAGGCATCTCCGGGATCTCATGGTGATGAGCTTCCTGCGCCTCTTGAGCTCCATGAATGGGCTCTCTTGCTTGCTCCATCTTTTTCTTAGTGATGGGCTTCTCTTCCTCAATGTGAATGTCTCCTTCTATGGAAACTCCAGCTGAGTAACATAGATGGCAGAAAAGATGAGGAAAAGCTAGCCTTGCCCTAGGAGAGGGCTTTTCGGCTATTTTGTAGAGTTCAAGGGAGATGACTTCATGAACCTCTACTTCTTCTCCAATCATGATGCTATGGATCATGATGGCCCGATCCACAGTAACTTCAGATCGGTTGCTAGTGGGAATGATGGAGCGTTGGATGAACTCCAACCATCCTCTAGCCACAGGCTTGAGGTCCAATCTTCTTAGTTGAACCGGCTTGCCTTTGGAGTCAATCTTCCATTGAGCTTCTTCCACACATATGTCCATGAGGACTTGGTCCAACCTTTGATTAAAGTTGACCCTTCTAGTGTAGAGGCGTTCATCTCCTTGCATCATAGGCAAGTTAAACGCCAACCTCACATTTTCCGGACTAAAATCCAAGTATTTCCCCCGAACCATTGTAACATAGTTCTTTGGATCCGGGTTCTTACTTTGATCATGGTTCTTGGTGATCCATGCATTGGCATAGAACTCTTGAACCATTAGGATGCCGACTTGTTGGATGGGATTTGTTAGAACTTCCCAACCTCTTCTTTGAATTTCATGTCGGATCTCCGGATACTCATTTCTTTTGAGTTTGAAAGGGACCTCGGGGATCACCTTCTTCTTGGCCACAACATCATAGAAGTGGTCTTGATGAGCTTTGGAGATGAATCTTTCCATCTTTCATGACTCGGAGGTGGAAGTTTTTGTCTTTCCTTTCCCTTTTCTAGAGGATTCTTCGATCTTAGGTGCCATCAATGGTAATGGAAAAACAAAAAGCTTATGCTTTTACCACACCAAACTTAGAATATTGCTCGCCCTCGAGCAAGAAAATAAAGAATTAGATGAAGAAGAAGAAGAAAAAATGGAGAAGAGGGGGGAGGTGTGTTTCGGCCAAGAAGAGAATAGAGGGTTGTGTTGTGTGAAAATGAGGAAGAATGGAAGGCTTTATATAGGGAAGGGAGGGGGGTTAAGGTTCGGCCATATGGGTGGGTTTGGGTGGGTTTGGGTGGGAAATTGATTTGAATTTTGAAGGTAGGTGGAGTTTATTGGGTAGGTTTATGGGGAAGAGTGGGTGGATGTGAGTGGTGAAGGGTTTTGGGGAAGAGTGTTTATTGGGAATAGAGGATGATTGAGAAGAGAGAAGAGAGTGAGTGGAGGTAGGTGGGGATCCTGTGGGGTCCACAGATCCTGAGATGATCCTGTGGGGTCCACAGATCCTGAGGTGTTCAAGGATTTACAACCTTGCACCAAATTAGGCATGTAAAATGCCCTTGCACACAACTCTGGGCGTTTAGCGCAAGGTTGGTGCCCATTTTTGGCGTTCAACGCCCATTTGTTACCCATTTCTGGCGTTGAACGCCAGAACCATGCTTGTTCTGGGTGTTCAGCGCCAGCTCTTCTCCAGGGTGCAATTCTGGCGTTCAGCGCCCAGATGCTGCCCATTTTGGGCGTTCAGCGCCCAGATACTGCCTATTTTGGGCGTTCAGCGCCAGAACCATGCTCTGTTCTGGCGTTGAACACCAGACAGGTGCTTCCTCCAGGGTGTGATTTTTCTTCTGCTGTTTTTGATTCCATTTTCAATTTTTTTATTTATTTTGTGACTCCACATGATCATGAACCTAATAAAACATGAAAAACAAAAATAAAATTAGATAAATAAACATTGGGTTGCCTCCCAACAAGCGCTTCTTTAATGTCAATAGCTTGACAGTGGGCTCTCATGGAGCCTCACATATGTGCAGAGCTTTATTGAGACCTCCCAACACCAAACTTAGAGTTTGGATATGGGGGTTTGACACCAAACTTAGAGTTTGGTTGTGGCCTTCCAACACCAAACTTAGAGTTTGACTGTGGGGGCTTTGGTTGACTCTGCTTTGAGAGAAGCTTTTTCTGCTTCCTCTCCATGGATGCAGAGAGAGATCCTTGAGTTGTAAACACAAGGTTGTCCTTATTTAATTGAAGGATCAATTCTCCTCTGTCCACATCTATCACAGCTCATGCTGTGGCTAGGAAAGGTCTTCCTAGGATGATGGATTCATCCTCTTCCTTTCCAGTATCCAGGACTATGAAATCAGCAGGGATGTAAAGGCCTTCAACCTTTACTAACACGTCCTCTACTTGTCCATAAGCCTGTTTTCTTGAATTGTCTGCCATCTCTAATGAGGTTTTAGCAGCTTGCACCCCGTAGATTCCCAGTTTCTCTATTACAGAGAGGGGCATGAGCTTTATTCCTGAACCAAGGTCACACAGAGCCTTAAAGATCATGGTGCCTATGGTACAAGGTATTATGAACTTTCCAGGATCCTGTCTCTTCTGAGGCAATGTCAGTTGATCCAGATCACTTAGTTCATTGGTGAACAAGGGAGGTTCATCTTCCCAAGTTACAATACCAAATAATTTGGCATTTAGCTTCATGATTGCACCAAGGAACTTGGCAGCTTGCTCTTCAGTAACATCCTCATTCTCTTCAGAAGAGGAATACTCATCAGAGCTCATGAATGGCATAAGGAGGTTCAATGGAATCTCTATGGTCTCTAGATGAGTCTCATATTCCTTAGGTTCCTCAGAGGGAAGCTCCTTATTGATCTCTGGACGTCCCAGGAGGTCTTCCTCCTTGGGATTCACGTCCTTCTCCTCTCTTGTGGGTTCGGCCATGGTAATTAATTCAATGGCCTTGCACTCTCCTTTTGGATTCTCTTCTGTATTGCTTGGGAGAGTACTAGGAGGGATTTCAGTGATCCTTTTACTCAGCTGGCCCACTTGTGCTTCCAAATTTCTAATGGAAGACCTTGTTTCATTCATGAAACTCACAGTGGCCTTAGATAGATCAGAGACTAAATTTGCTAAGCTAGATGGATTCTGCTTAGAATTCTCTGTCTGTTGCTGAGTGGATAATGGAAAAGGCTTGCTATTGCTAAACCTGTTTCTTCCACCATTATTAAAGCCTTGTTGAGGCTTTTGATCCTTCCATGAGAGATTTGGGTGATTTCTCCATGATGGATTGTAGGTGTTTCCATATGGTTCACCCATGTATTTTAACTCTGCTATTGCAGGGTTCTCAGGATCATAAGCTTCTTCCTCAGAAGATGCATCTTGAGTACTGTTGGATGCAGCTTGCATTCCATTCAGACTCTGAGAAATCATATTGACTTGCTGAGTCAATATTTTATTCTGAGCAAATATGGCATTCAAAGTATCAATTTCAAGAACTTCCTTCTTCATAGGCGTCCCATTACTCACAGGATTCCTCTCAGAAGTGTACATAAACTGGTTATTAGCAACCATGTCAATGAGTTCTTGAGCTTCTGCAGGCATTTTCTTTAGGTGAATGGATCCACCTGCAGAAGTATCCAATGACATCTTTGATAGCTCAGATAAACCATCATAGAATATATCCAGGATGGTCCATTCTGAAAGCATGTCAGAAGGACACTTTTTGGTCAGCTGCTTGTATCTTTCCCAAGCTTCATAGAGGGATTCACCTTCTTTCTGTCTGAAGGTTTGAACATCAGCTCTAAGCTTGCTCAGCTTTTGAGGAGGAAAGTAATTGGCTAAGAAAGCCGTGACCAGCTTATCCCAAGAGTTCAGGCTGTCTTTGGGTTGAGAGTCCAACCATATTCTAGCTCTGTCTCTTACAGCAAAAGGGAAAAGCATGAGCCTGTAGACTTCAGGATCTACTCCATTAGTCTTAACAGTATCACAGATCTGCAAGAATTCAGTTAAGAACTGAAAAGGATCTTCAGATGGAAGTCCATGAAACTTGCAGTTCTGCTGCATCAGAGAAACTAGCTGAGGTTTCAGCTCAAAATTGTTTGCTCCAATGGTAGGAATGGAGATGCTTCTTCCATGTAAATTGGAATTAGGTGCAGTAAAGTCACCAAGCATTCTCCTTGCATTGTTGTTGTTGGGTTTGCCTGCCATCTCCTTTACTTGTTCGAAATTTTCAATAAGGTTGTCTCTGGATTGTTGTAATTTAGCTTCTCTTAGTTTTCTCTTCAGAGTCCTTTCAGGTTCTGGATCAGCTTCAACAAGAATGCCTTTTTCTTTGTCCCTGCTCATAAGAAAGAGAAGAGAAAAAGAAAAGAAGAGGAATCCTCTATGTCACAGTAAAGAGGTTTCTTATTGTTAGTAGATGAATAAATAAATAGAAGGGGATGAGAGGAGGAGAGAATTTTTGAAAATAATTTTTGAAAAAGAGTTAGTGATTTTCGAAAATAGTTTTTGAAAAAGGTTAGTAGTTTTTTGAAAATTCAAATAAAAAATAAAATAATTAGTCTAATTAAAAAGAAATTTTGAAAAAGAGGGAAGATTTTTTTCGAAAATTAGAGAGAGAGAGTTAGTTAGGTGGTTTTGAAAAAGGTAAGAAACAAACAAAAAGTTAGTTCGTTAGTTGAAACAAATTTTGAAAAGATAAGAAGTTAGGAAGTTAGAAAAGATATTTTGCAATCACTTTTTTGAAAAAGGTAACATAAGAAGATATTTTTGAAAAGATATGATAGAAATTAGTTTTTGAAAAAGATTTGATTTTTAAAATCTCAATTAATGACTTGATTCACAAGAAATCACAAGATATGATTCTAGAACTTAAAGTTTGAATCTTTCTTAACAAGTAAGTAACAAACTTGAAATTTTTGAATCAAAACATTAATTGATGATGTTATTTTCGAAAATATGATGTAAAATTAAGAAAAAGATTTTTGAAAAATATTTTTGAAATTTTCGAAAATAACTAAAAAAATTGAAAAAAGATTTGATTTTTGAAAAAGATTTTGAAAAAGATAAGATTTTTTTTTAAATTGAAAATTTGATTTGACTCATAAAAACAACTAGATTTTAAAAATTTTTGAAAAAGTCAAATCTAATTTTCGAAATTTTAAGAGAGAAAAAGGGAAAGATATTTTTTTATTTTTGAATTTTTATGATTAGAGAGAAAAACAAGAAAAATGATGCAATGCATGAAAGTTATGGATCAAAACAATGAATGCATGCAAGAATGCTATGAATGTCAAGATGAACACCAAGAACACTATGAAGATCATGATGAACATCAAGAACACATTTTTGAAAAATTTTTAATGCAAAGAAAACATACAAGACTCCAAACTTAGAATTCTTTAATGCTTAGACATAAAGAATTCAGGAATGCATATGAAAAACAAGAAAAGACACAAAACATGCAAATGCAAAGATCAAACAAGAAGACTTACCAAGAACAACTTGAAGATCATGAAGAACACTATGAATGCATGAATTTTTTCGAAAAATGCAAGATGAACAGGCAATTGACACCAAACTTATAACATGACTCAAGACTCAAACAAGAAACACAAAAAATATTTTTGATTTTTATGATTTTCTAATTTTTTTGTATTTTTTTCGAAAATTATTTGAAAAACAAAAATAAGGATTCCAAAATTTTTAATATGAATTCCAGGAATCTAGCATTCTTAGTCTAAAGCTCCAATCTGAAGGTTAGGCATGGCTTAATAGCCAGCCAAGCTTTAGCATATAACATCAGAGAATATACTGCTCATTACTTATCAAAGTAACTTGCCTCTATGCTGATGGTTTGGAAGCCTCAGTCCAAAAGAATTTAGACATGGCTTTATAGCTAGTCAGGCTTCAACATGCTTCATGAAACACTAGAATTCATTCTAAAAAATTTTGAAGAAAAAAATATTTTTGAAAACATTTTTTTTTCAAAAAAAGGTGAGAAATTTTTGAATGGTTTTTGAAAAATTTTTGAAACTAAAACAAAAAGAAAATTACCTAATCTGAGCAACAAGATGAACCGTCAGTTATCCAAACTCGAACAATCCCCGGCAAAGGCACCAAAAACTTGGTATGCGAAATTGTTACTCAGGTTGTGAATTATTGTTCGAAATTGATTCCCTGGCGATGGCACCAAAAACGGATGCACAAAACCATGGTCTAAACATATCTTCACAACTTCGCATAACTAACCAGCAAGTGCACTGGGTCGTCCAAGTAATACCTTACATGAGTAAGGGTCGAATCCCACGGAGATTGTTGGTATGAAGCAAGCTATGGTCACCTTGTAAATCTCAGTCAGGCGGATATAAAATAGTTATGTAGTTTTCGAAATTTAGTAATAAAAGAAGGATAGAAATACTTATGTAAATCATTGGTGAGAATTTCAGATAAGCGTATGGAGATGCATTCGTTCCTCTGAACCTCCGCTTTTCTTCTGTCTTCATCCAATCAATCTTACTCCTTTCTATGGCTGGCTTTATGTAAGGATGTCACCAGTGCCAATGGCTACTTTCAATCCTCTCGGGAAAATGGTCCAAATGCTCTGTCACAGCACGGCTAATCGTCTGGAGGCATCACCCTTGTCGATGGTTGCATCCTATTCCTCTCTGTGAAAATGGTCCGATGCGCTGTCACTGCATGGCTAATCATCTTGGAGGTTCTCGATCATACTGGAATAGAATTTACTATCCTTTTGTGTCTGTCACTACGCCCAGCACTCGCGAATTTGGAGTTCGTCACAGTCATTCAATCCCAGAGTCCTACTCGGAATACCACAGACAAGGTTTAGACTTTCCGGACTCTCATGAATGCCGCCATCAATCTAGCTTATACCACGAAGATTCTGATTAAGAGATCCAAGAGATAATCATTCAATCTAAGGTAGAACGGGAGTGGTTGTCAGGCACGCGTTCATAGGGAATGATGATGATGGTCACGTTTATCACATTCAAGTTGAAGTGCGAATGAATATCTTTAGAAGCGGAATAAGTTGAATTGAATAGAAAACAGTAGTACTTTGCATTAATCTTTGAGGAACAGCAGAGCTCCACACCTTAATCTATGGAGTGTAGAAACTCTACCGTTGAAGAATACATAAGTGAATAGAGGGTAAGCATGGCCGAATGGCCAGCCTCCCATGGAGGTCTAGAGATCTAAAAATGATCAAAAGATGTCTAATACAATAGTAAAAAGTCCTATTTATAATAAATTAGTTACTAGGGTTTACAGAAGTAAGTAATTGATGCATAAATCCACTTCCGGGGCCCACTTGGTGTGTGCTTGGGCTGAGCTTGAATGTTACACGTGCAGAGGTCATTCTTGGAGTTGAACGCCAACTTTTGTGCCATTTTGGGCGTTGAACTCCACTTTGCAACTTGTTTCTGGCGCTGGACGCCAGAATTGGGCAGAGAGCTGGCGTTGAACGCCAATTTGCGTCGTCTAAACTCGGGAAAAGTATGGACTATTATATATTGCTGGAAAGCCCTGGATGTCTACTTTCCAACGCAATTGGAAGCGCGCCATTTTTGAGTTCTATAGCTCCAGAAAATCCATTTTGAGTGTAGAGAGGTCAGAATCCAACAGCATCAGCAGTCCTTCTTCAACCTCTGAATCTGATTTTTGCTCAAGTCCCTCAATTTTAGCCAGAAAATACCTGAAATCATAGAAAAACACACAAACTCATAGTAAAGTCCAGTAATGTGAATTTAACATGAAAACTAATGAAAACATCCCTAAAAGTAACTAGATTCTACTAAAAATATACTAAAAACAATGCCAAAAAGTGTATAAATTATCCGCTCATCACTACCATAGATCATTCATCAAAGGTAACATCCCTGCTAATTACAAACTTAGAATCATTTACACTCCAAAGGCGATAGCCTTAAACCCCTCTTGGATACCCCAAAAAGATTGCCTTCTTGGCTCTATCATCAAGCTTATTATCTTTGACATGATAATAGGCTGTGCATCCAAAGACTCTGAGTTTCTCGTAATCTGCATGTTCCCCTGACCATACCTTATAAGGTGTGTTTCCATCTAGAGAAGAATGTGGGGATCGATTCACTATGTAGCAAGCTGTAGCAACCGATTCTGCCTACCATTCTCTACCTAACCCGGAATTAGAGCGCATACACCTTGCCTTCTCAAGTAGTGTACAATTCATTCGTTCGGCGACTCCATTCTGTTGTGGTGTTTCTCTAACTGTCCAGTGTCTTGCAATGCCTTCTCGATCACAGAACTCCTGGAAAGCTCCATCCGTGTACTCTGTGCCATTATCTGGTCGTAGAGTTTTCAACTTCCTACCCGTTCGATTTTCAACCATTGCTCTCCACCGCTTAAAAGTGTCGAATACCTCATTCTTATGTTTGAGGAAGTAAATCCAAACATACCTGGAATAATCATCAACAAAAGTAACAAAATACCTGGAACCACCCTTGGAAGTAACTTTAGCTGGGCCCCAAACATCAGTATGCACGTAGTCTAACAACCCTCTGCTTTTGTGCTTGCTTGTAGAAAACTTCACCCTATGTGCCTTTCCATACACGCAATGCTCATAAAATTCCATTTGTGGTTTCTTCATATTCTTCAGCAAACCTTGTCCACAAAGCAATGATAGACCTTTCTCTGACATATGTCCAAGCCGCATGTGCCATATTCTCGTGCAATCTGTTTGATCTCTACTTCCACTGATTCCAACTGCTAACTCACCTATAACCGTTGTCCCCAAAAGAGAATAAAGATTACCGTGACGAACTCCTTTCATCACTACCAAACAACCACGAACAACTTTTAGTACCCCATTTTCCGCAACTATTTTGCAACCATTTTTCTCCAACAAACCTATGGAGATCAGATTTTTCCGCAAGTCTGGAATATGTCTCACATCCTTTAAGGTTCTTACGACACCATCATGCATCTTGATTCTTACAGTACCCAACCCCACAGTTTTACAAGCATGATCATTGCCCATTAAAACTGTGCCACCATTTATGCTTTCATAGGTAGTAAACCACTTCCTATTTGGACACATATGGTGAGAGGCTCCTGAATCAAGAATCCACTTACCGGAGATTTCATAAGATTGTTCTGTTACAGAGTAACAATCCTCCTCATCATTTGAGACGTAGCTTGTTTCTTGCTTTTCTTTCGGGTTGTCATTGTCGTTGTCGTTGTTCTGTTTCTTGAAAGTTATCTTCTTATTTGGACAATTTGCTTTGAAATGTCCAGCCTCACCACATTTAAAGCATGTTCTCTCCGTGTGAGGTCTAGATTTTGGCCTAGACTTTTCACGCTTATTACCTTTTCCTCTTTCATTAGTCCTTCCTCTAGCCGCGAACAATCCTTGTGCTTGATCATTATACTCTCTTCCATTTGAAGATGACATTACACTTGTAACAACCTTACGTAGATCATCTGCTAAAAGTGATGCCCTCGTCTCATCCATGGTCAGAGTGTCACCCACCAGCATCAATGTCTGCACCAGATTTTCATAGGATTTCGGTAATGAAAGTAACAATACGAGTGCCTGGTCTTCATCATCAACCTTCACATCTATATCCTTTAAGTTTGATATGATCCTATCAAACTTATTGATATATTCTCGGATTGAGGTGCCTTCCTCCATCTTGCATGTATACAATTTGGATTTTAAGTAGATCCTGTTAGTTAGAGTCTTTGTCATGAAGTTACTCTCTAACTTTAACCAGACGCCTGCTGCAGTTGCTTCTTCGTTCACCAAAAAAGCAACATCCCTCTCAAGGCATAAGATTATTGCAGCCTGTGCCTCAAGATCTAATTCTTCCCAATCCTCATCTTTCATTCCTTCCGGCTTTTTTCTCTTTTCCCGCTAGTGCCTTGTGTAACTTCTGTGATATAAACAGATTTTTCATCTGCATCCTCCAATAGGAAAAATCATTTTTCCCATTAAACTTCTCGATTTCATATTTTCCTACTTTGACATTACCACTAGTAGAAGTCATTATATTCAAAATTGAATTTTACCACTCAAATAATGAATAATATAATGTTGGCTCTTGATACCAATTGTTGAGTCTGCAGTGGAATTTTGACTTCTAATAGCTACAAAGTAATATGAAATTGAACACTACTCACAATAATGCACTCGCTATATAATTACTAAAGAGAAAAGGAAATAAAATAAAATAATAATAATATGAAAAGAAGATGTGAATGTAGTTGTTATTGTTGATGATGATTGAATTGAAATTCTACAAACGTTTATATAGTGGTTATATGCTATAATTTCAACGGATATAAATAAAACTTTCCTATAATAACTCTTAGCCTTCCTTTTCTTAGCCTTCATTTTCTATAATAACTCTTAGCCTTCCTTTTCTTAACCTTCCTTTTCTTTCTCTCTCCCTCACAATATGAAATTAGTTTTGTTCATTGTTATTCAATTCCAGAAGTGTTATAATAAATTATTTATACTATACTACATTAGCACCAAGCACAAATTAATTTGATATCACTGCACACTTGGTGAAATGTAACCATGTGATGGTAGGGTGGGACTTTCCCATGCATGAAAGAAACAAGAATTTGAATCCTCTAATTTATTTTAATAACACTTAAAAGAAATAAAAAAATAGATCATATGAATTCTTTTATAAAAATTAAAAAAAAAAACTAAAATTGTACTCTCCAATTTTTTTCTCAACAATTAAAAAATAAAGTAAAATCAAACTTTCTGATTTTTTTATTTAAAAAAATTAAAAAGATTTAATCACACCTTTTGATTTCTCTTTTTAAAAATAGTTTTTATATTTTTAAAAAATTACAAAAACTGATAGTATTTTTTAATTTTACATATGTTAAATCCATATTAAATTTTTTTTAATGTCAAAATCAGTTATTAGTATAAAATATATATTAAAAATAAGTTAAACAATAAATGAGATAATGGTGTGATTAAATCTAATAATAAGCTCAAGATAATATGGTGGAATGACATATATATGAAACAACTTTTGAGAACTAGCAAAGGACTTGAAGTGGTCTTGATTTTGATGAGCTTTCAAATAATTGTGTATAGTGCTTTTTTTATGAGCTTATTGATGTGTTGCATGTTTGGTGTGAGTTGTTTTAGTGTGTTATGTTTGGTGTATTTTGATGAGTTGTATTTGTTGTGACTAAAAACTCATGTGAATTTTGGTTCGCCATTTGTTTTTCTATCCGTTTAGGGTTGAGTTTGTAAACAACAATCTAAAAAAATTATTTTTTTTTTTGAAATAAAGGAAGCTCAACACATTAAAGTGGAGCAAACAAAATAAAGAAGACACATAACGAACTACCAAAAAATAAACCAACCCCTAGCATCCCCAGTGCTATCATCAGCCTCCCCCAGGATCACCACCACGCCATTCTGTGTAACTCATCACCGTCCTTGTGTGAATGAACTCCAGACTTGCTCTTGTATTCTTGAATATTCGTGCATTCTGTTCCAACTAGATGTTCCAAATCACTGCAAAGAACACTGACATCCACATTTTCTGCCATTGTCGTCTATTATGCATGCCATGCCAACTCTCAAACATATCTCTAAAAAAATTATTTACTCATACTTTTCGTTTAATTTATATGATTAATAGATAATCTTGTTAACTAAGATAATGACGTATAGTCATTTATATGAATTGGATAATTAATGCCACTCAATGATATTTGTTTTGAATCATATATGTTTATAATTAATTTTAATGCAGTTTTAGATGCTTAATTGTCGTTTAAATGATATGTCACTGATTTACAATATACTTAAAAAAGAAATTATAAATGAAGTTACAGTTATAAATACTATAAAACCAACTTGAGTTGGTCGAGTGACCAGCTCACTCGGAGGTTCGAATCCCGCCTTATACATGCAGCAACTCATTGGTCAGCGGCAGACCCTTAAATGGAGCTCAGATTCACGACAAATTAATTTTTGACCTGTCGAGTTGGAGAATATCGTTGACAACAAAACAAAGTTATAAATACCATAAATTGCATGAAAATTACATATAGACAAACACAATTTGTATATGCATTGAGTTTGGAAAACAATTATTTTGATTCTATGATTACAAACAAATTCAGTTAAGTTAAAAGCTCAAGTTTTGTTTAACGGTGGATACTCAGGCAAGGTTTAAAACATCTTTATTAACAAACACGTTTAATCTCATCTATTAAATAAATTATCATGTATCAAATTTTTGACATATAACATAGATTAAAAGTATTATTTTTATTAAAAAGTATTGCTATATTATTAAAATCGTTACTTTGACTCTAATACCAATTTTTTTAATTTATCTAAAATTTAAATTTTTAACAAAAAATTTATTAGAAGATTGTTTTATTTTTTTTATTATTTTTGATCAATTTTATAAAATTATTTTTTGTTTTCATTTTATTATATATCATTTTGATACTTTTTCTTATTTTACGAATTTAATAATTTTTTATGAGTTCAGTTTTTATTTATAATTTTAATATACTTTTAATATTTTTTATTTTTAAAGATCTATATTTTAATCTACTATGTATTGTTAATTGTTGTATTTTTAGTCTAGTAACTTTTATTTATTTTGAATTCTTTGAATACAACTAATTGTAAAATTGAGATTTAAAAAAAATTATTTTATGTAAATTTAAAAAATTTAGTGTCATTTGAATTAATATTAGTTATAATCATTAATATAATTATTTCTTCTTTTAGATATTTAATTTTATTCATAATTTATATTTTATTATTAATCTACGTTTTTTAGAGTACGGTCTTTTACTATGGCCAAATAAACAACAACAAGTCTTGTCCCAATAGGTGAGGTCGGCTACATGAATCAAACGACACCATTGAGATCTGTCATGTATCATGTTTACAGAGAGACTGTTTACATGTAAATCTCATTGGACCACCTCATGGATGGTCTTCTTAGGTCTTCCTCTGCCTTTCACCCCTTGTCCATCTTTCATCTCATCCACCCTCCTGACTGAGTGTTCTGTCGGTCTTCTTCTCACATGTCCAAACCACCTGAGACGTGATTCTACCATCTTTTCCACAATAGGTGGTACTTCAACTCTCTCCCTTATATCTTCGTTCCTTATTTTATCCAATTGCGTATAACCATTCATCCATCTCAACATCTTCATCTCTGTCACACTTAGCTTTTGTTTGTTCTCCCCTTTGGCCGTCCAACACTCCGTACCATAAAAGTATAGCCGGTTTTATAGCAGTGCGATAGAATTTACCTTTAAGTTTTAAAGGCACTTTTTTGTCGCATATAAAACCAGATGTACTCCGCCATTTTGACAAACCTGTTTGGATCCTATGATTTACATCCTATTCAATCTCTCCATTATCCTGTATGATGCACTCAAGATACTTAAAACTTTTAACTTTTCGTATAATGTTTTCTCCAATCTTTACCTCTATATTAGAGTTTTTCCTTCTCAGGCCGAATTTACATTCCATATATTCCGTCTTGCTACGGCTTACGTGCAGACAAAACACTTCTAGAGCTTTTATCCATAAGTCCAACTTCTTATTTAGGTCTTCCCTTGAATCTCCCATAAGAACGATATCATCGGCAAAAAGCATGCATCATAGCACAGGCTCTTGGATGTGCTCTATGAGTACTTCCAAGACTAATATGAAAAGGTATGGACTTAAGAATGATCCTTGGTGTAATCCTATACCAATAGAAAATTTCTCTGTCACACCAACTTGAGTCTTCACACTAGTTGTGGCCCCATCATACATGTCTTTAATTGTATGAATATATGCGAATTATTATTATTATTATTATTATTATTATTATTATTATTATTATTATTATTATTATTATATTTGTTTTTTGTTTTTTTATTATGAGTAAATTTGATTTTTTGAATACTAATAAATTAAATTTATATAATACAATAATTTTTATTGTTATGTTAATATTTAATAATATAAAATTTTTCAATGCATAAATAATTTTTTTAAATGTAAGAGAAAATACACATACATTACAATAAAGATATATATATATTTATTTTTTATCTAAGAACTCAATGGGGGCAAATGCCCCCAGACTTTAATGAATAGATTCGTGCTTGTCTGCGCACCTATAGCTCGGTTGGCCATAGACTATTTTAGACTGACATTATTGCAATGCCGAGCTTCATAGTTATCAATGTGAATTGTGGCAATAAGATTGTCCTGCACATGAAACTTAACACAGAGATGAATTGTTGACACTATAGCACCGAACTTATTTAAAAAAGGTCAGCCAAGGATTAAGTTATAAGGACTGAAACAACCAACCATAAGGTATTGAATATCTAGTTTTTGTTAGAGGATTCTCACCTAGTGTGGTCTGTAACCACACAGATCCCACGACAGGCTACTCTTGTTCATCTGAAAATCCAATTAAGTCTCCAGCGGATGGTTGCAGTGTGTTATCGCTCAGGTTAATTTTTTTAAATGTGGAGTAGAAAAGGACATCGACACTACTCCCGGGATATAAAAGCATTTTGCGGACTATTAGATCCACCAGTTGAATGGAGATAATGACTAGGTCATCCAAGTTGATCTCAGTTGAATGGAAGTCAGATGGTTGGAAAGCCATCTCTGGGAAGTTGGGCAGAGGTTGTGGATTGTTCATGGTACCTTCAACGGCGAGCATAGCTCGATAGCTGCATTTTCGGGCCGAACTTGTGGTTCCGCCACTGGCAAAACTCCCAGATATACAATTAATGACACTCGGGGTTGATTAGGTTGGGCAAGATTTACTTTGTCCTTGTCGCTAGAAGATTTCCTCGCAGAAGGTTGATCGATTAAATGTGTTGTACGCTTTTGGATATGGCCCCTGATGTATTTATCTAAATGTCCTTGCTGAGCTAGTTGCTCTAGCAAGTCTTTGGCTATGACACACTCATCGGTAGTATGTCCATGCTTTTGGTGAAAGGCACAATACTTCGACTTATCTACATTCTTCAGATCTTGGTAATTTTCAACTTTTTGAGGAGGTTTGATTAGTTTTTTATTCAGTATTTTTTTATTATTTTCTCCCTTTTGGTGTTGAATTGGGTATAAGAATTGTAACACGGTGTTAACCAAAAAGGTTTCTTATTATCCCGAGCTTTGTCATCCTTATTGCTTTGGCTCTTTTTTGACTTCCAAGCTTGGCGTAGCTCTTCAATCTCCATTTGACCCTTGGCTTTCTCGCGAAACTTGGCCAAGGTTCTGGGTTTGGCTACTGTGATAGCCTCTTGGAACTTTCCTGGACACAGTCCACTCCTTATAGCATGTAGGCTATCATGTTGTCCTTGTTTGAGAGTGTTCAAATGTCAAAGTCATGTAAATATATGAAAGAGCAGCGAACTGATCTTCAAATAACTTGGCAAGCTCTTGAAAACGTGAAATAGAATTTACAGGCAAAGAGGAAAACCAATCAAGTGCCGCCTAAAAAAGTAGAAAAACAATAACAAAAGATAGGATCGGAAGCACCGTTTAGTATCATCATGGAGCGAAAACTTTTTTATTTGTTTTTTTGGATCACTCATGCCATCATAGGGAGTCAGAGTCCTTGGTAATACAAAGTTTCTAGGCAATTGAAAATTCATGACTTCTGCCGTAAATGGTCTGGCTGCATTATCCAATTCATCATCTTCATTGGATGGTTGATCTCCTTCTAGTTGCTAAGTGTTAGAGAAATGCATTGGATTAGAATTTTCTTCTTCGTCATTTGTTTGCTCATTGTGATCACCATTATTAGCAATCTAAGTATTAGTTATCTCGGCTATTTGATTTTCCATTCTTTGAGTTTCTTTTGCCATGCGCTGATTAGCCTGTTGTAATTCTGTTACCATCCGAAGAAGTTCGTATAGTATGGGGGGAGATTGGTCAGCAATGAGGAAATCTATAAGATTTAGGACCTATAGAAAAAAGGGTTTTGTTTCTAGGCCCCACGGTGGTCGCCACTTGTTCTTGTGAAGGTTGGCCGGTGTATACATCGTCCGTCGGTGAGTAACTAGGAGCTTTCTATCAAGATGAGTTATACTTCAGCAACAGGAGAACAACGGGTGGGTACCTGTAAAAGGCACTCCAACGCTCAAGTTAATGAGTGAATAATATGCTTTGTATTGCCGTATCTCAAATCAATGTCTTAACTTCTTTTTATATTTGAGATTAAAGGATAACATTTATGTTTTCGAGTAATTTTCCTTTAAACGGAGAGTAATTGCATATTATTCGAGCGTTTTGATATTTGCTTTGATGTTTGTTATTGATAACCGATTTATAACGTTCATAGCCGAGTTATAATATATATAACTGATTTATAACAGTCATATCAGATACGTTTAATCTCTTTGAGAGAGGAAAGACTAAATAATATAGTTAAAGGTGGATACTACTATAAAGATTTTATAATTGTCTTAATATAAAAATGTTTTCTTTATTTTGATCCTTGGATGATGGATTGTATGGTTAGTTTTTATATGTTAAAAATGTTGTCTTTGTTTAAAGTGTGGCTAAATAATAAGTCACATTTTTAAACAAAGCATCTTCATGAAAAGATGTTTTTGCCATCTTCATTTGAGTAGTTGCCATTCTTGGTTTTGAGAGTGGAGACCAATCTAAATTTGAAATTTTTATGGTTTTGAGAACTAGACCAAATAGGTCAATTTAATGTGTGGCACTTCTTTTTCCTAGTATATTATAGTAAACAAAGATTCAGACAATATTTTTTTTTTAGAAAAATGTTACTAGATAGACTAAAAAAAATATAAAAAGTTAGTTAGTATTAATACAAAAATACAAGACAAATATTAAAAAAGAACCAACATTTTTTCTATTTGCTATTGATACATTTAATCTCTTTGAGAGAGGAAAGATTAAATAATATAATTAAAAAGTAATAAATGTTATGGTCTTAGAAAACCACTGTCAAAAGGAACACCAAGAGCGTTCAACCATCTGTCAGCACCATTGTTAGGTCCACCCTTGAGGAATTCAGCAACAGTGAATCGCATGGCTTCATTCTTAGTTATCATACCACGATACCCCTTCCACTTGATTCTTCCATGAACTGAAGCAGCAGGTCCGGTGTTTCCATACTCACAAATATCTAAGAAGCCTTTCATCTCATTGCCATCATGAGGGGCCCACCCTTCCGAATTAATCCAGTCACCCAGATATGATTCCATGATTACTGCTCTCGATCCTCCCTTCCATGGCCTACCCAAATAAGTCTTGATTTGGTACTTGACAGAGTCAAACATTGGATCTGGAACAATCTGGCATTCCTGAATCACAATGCCAGTAGTCATGTTCCTCTCGACGGTGCCATCTGCGACCAACACATTGAACTGAGTTGGCAAGGGCTTCCTCACGATGAGCTTGCTTCTCTGAATCACGGCGGGAGATGTACCAAAGATAAAGTCAACTGTTCCAGCGATTTCGCAGTTGCGGTAGAATTGCCTGTTAGCTTGAACATACAAGGTGTCTTGATAACCGTGTATGTGACAGTTATAGAAAGCTGAAAAATCTCCCACATTTCTTAGTGCAACTGCTTGGTGCCCTTTTGCACCAGCTGCATTCTCAAACCTCATGTCCTTCGCAAGAAACATTCCCGCTTTATTCACTACATGCATGCATATTCATTTTATTATATATTAATTAGAGTAATCATTATATATTATGTATGACTCATATTATATATTGTGTACTTGTTTTATTCTGTTTTTGCCAACTCTTCTTTTCTTCTCATATAGAATATTATGTCGAGTTTCAAGTGACTAGATAAAAGATGAGTTATACAAATATTTGTCGTGTACATGTGTGTGCCTACGAGAAGATTGACGAAGGTTTATATGTAGTTATTTTTATGAAATTAATATTTGAAAATTATTATCTAACCGTTCTTAACTATCAATTTCACAAAAAATTACATGTGAGTCTTTATTCATATAATAATAAAATAGAGAAAATAAGGAATTACCGAAAGTGGCAGTTAACATGGTCTTGAGGTTATGGGTGACATTGCTCATACTAGCAGTGATAATGGTCTTAGTAGGGTCATCGCCATACATGAAAACGTTTATTGCATGAGATGGAACCGTACAATTCTCCTTATAGATCCCCGCCTTAACATAGATAATGTACCTTCCCTGAAAATTCTTTGCCTTTGGGTACGAGTTAATTGCATCCTGAATCGTCCTAAAGTTTCCACTACCATCTTTAGCAACCACTACATTTGGAACATGAAACTTCACATCCTTCGCCAACAGCTTGCGATCTGAAGAGGAAAACCAATCGGGGAACCCCTCGTTATCAACCTCTTCGCGAAGAACACGCCCAGAAGAAGCAATGGGTTTCATTTGCACATGCAGACCAAGATCTTCAATGATCTTAGCCAAACCAGTAACAATATCGAGAGTTATGATGGAAACCTTCTCAACACGATCCAAACTCTGGCTTTGTAGTTGTTCTTTGATTTTTCTCTCTCCTTCATTTTGATCTTCAAAAATGTCAACACAAGATTGCTGATATGAGATAACGGCGCTAAGCCAGTTCTTGAGGTCGGGGCTTTGCGTTTGTACGGAGTTAATGTCGTGATTGCTGCGAAGCACATTGCTGAAAAGGTCGAGGCTGCTCAATGCGGACTCCATAACTTCTTTGCAACCATCAATGGCCATCTTGATTCCGTTGTCATCTTTAGAGAACTCAACATCAGTCATCATCATCTTTAGGGCGGTGGTGACGCCGTCTCTAATATCGTTCACGGCGGCATCGATGTATGCTTTCGGATCGGAAGAAGAGGAACCATCAACTTGGCTTAGAACCTCGCGACAGAGGTTTTGATCCTCTTGTGTGTTGCGGCACATGAGACTCGTGAACCTTTCTTTAGTGTTTTGCATTTCATCAGCGCCATTGCTTTTCTTGTTATTAACGGCCACGATGACCCCGGTGGCAACCCCCGCCACAAGGATGAGTGAAAGCGAAACAACCACTGATACTATGATTTTTCCCTTCTTTTCCATTTATTTTTTATCTTCTTCTTTTTATGTTATTGGAAAGCATTGCAGCACTTTCAAATATTTATAGCTGCTCACAAGGTATTTGTTGAAACTACTATAGGTAATTAGTTCAAATAAGATTATGTTCTGACACGTTTTGTTAGAACCAATTATTCTATTAATAAAGTTAATTAACTGGCAAAAATGGTATGAACAACAATATAAATTGTTTTAGTACTTAATTGTTGGATAGAAAATCCCATACTTAACAATTCAATATGAAATTAGTTTTGATCATTGTTAATTTTCTTTATGTTATTTGATTACAGAAGTGTCATGTAATCAACAAATTAAATTTCATTGCAAAAAATTCTCAGATTTGTCGGCTAACCATATTCGGTCACAATACAACCAATTTTGTAACCGATAAAGATTTACCATGACCCAAAAACATTTGGTTGATAAATTGATATCTATGACCACAGAGTTTGATGGAGAGCTCTATCATCTCATGACATGGAACCTCAACCACCGGATGTTGTCCATGTTTTGCGGTATTATTAGATAGAAAAAACATAATATAACTTATTTTGTTTAGTATTTATTTATTATTATAATTATTAATAAATATTAAATAAAATAAATTATGATAATTTTTAATTAATTTTTTTATTGTTAAATATTTTCGTTTAATATCATCTATTTGGCCAAGCTGATTAAGGATTATTAAATTAGATGGATTCTCGATAAAATAAAGTAATTTATTTCACGTTAGATTTTTGCAAGAATTGATTTTTTTTTGTTGTTATTTGTTGAATAATTAAATTTGATTTACTCAAAGGCAACAATTCACTTTTTTTTAATTAATTTATAGTTATACTTTATCAAAAATACTACTTTAAGGTAAATTCATTTGGACAGTTGTTGCAGTAGCAAATGTTATGGAACTGCAAGATCTTCAATTGATGTTGCAACTATCGCAAGACCTGAAGGATTATCATGTATTCATAATACACAGCGAAAGAAAAGAAAGTAATTTTAAAAATCTATTTTGTGTTTAAATATTATTCAAATAAACAATATATAGATCGGATCTAAATACCTATATACGCTAGTAAAAATCACTTTCTCCTTCGATGGTACGAAGGTGCTATGCGTATCCACACCGAGACTAATCTTTGCTGTCTCCTTGACCAATGGACATCTTATCTAAATTGAGAACCTCTTGCAACTCTTTGCACGCTATAAAATTCTTCTCCAAGAATTAGGCTCACATACGTTTATGTATGTAGAGGTAAAGGAATAAAACTCTTGTGTTTTATTCTCATCTGTTTCCTCTACTCTTGGCATACATATATATAGTAGGAGATTTGTTACTAATTTTAAATTTGAATCTCAATTCAAATTGAAATCATATCTTATTATTTTAAACTTGAATCTTTCAAATTTATGAATCATATCATAACTTAATTTGAAACAAAATAAGTTATAATCTCATCCAAATTTAGAATTCAAATTTAGAAATAAAATAACTAATTATTCTCAAATCTCATTTATTATTCTCAATTATCATACTATTATTATATTCTTGGTGCTAGCAAAGAATATAATAACATTTCATTTGAATTAATACAATTATTTATTTGATCAAATCAAAATAATAATTAAATAATTCTATAGCAAAGATTAGAACACTCGTTAGTGTGTGACTCCATAGGTTCAATACTAAGCGGGTAGTAAATTAGTTATACTAAATTTACTAATCAAGGTTGGCGTCTAGCAATGCTCCTAAACGACCCGATAGTATGAAGTAATATATTTTTACTAAGAACCCAAGAAGAAAAAAGTATAATTCCTTCCATCTTTCGAACTTTCGATTAACCCTTAGAATGTGTGTGGTTGGGGGAATATTTAAGTATTCCCAGGAATATTTAGATGGGAATATCTTATTCCTATGTTTGTTTCAAAGTTTAAAAATTTATTCCCAGGTAAATTTTATTTCCTGGAATCAAAATACCACCAGTTTCATTCCTATCTCCCCTTGGTTATCTTTAATTCTAATGGGAATGGAATGTGTATAACAAAGTAAAAAGACTAAAATACCCTTGCTAATTTAACTCTTCTCTTTGTTCAGATTTTTCCCAACTCATTCCATAAAAAAACCAAACCATAGTAGAGCCCTTCCTCCATGAAAACCAAGCCCTAGCGAGTTCTTTTTCCCAAATTTATGGAGGCTCCACTGGCATCGGCGCCGCCTCGCCGCCGATTTGGATTTGCATGACCACCGCGCTCTTTGTTGCCATTTGTGTTCATTATCATAGCTCACCTCGGTTCACCGCGACTGCATTTTCGCCGCCATCGTTGCGACTATGTTCAGATCCTTCGCATTGTGTGGTCGCGTCTGGCCTCTCTTTTCCGTCTGAGCTCGGTTGCTCGCGCATCTCTCGCCTCCGCGTCTGCTCGAGTTGTGCTTCCTGTTCGTGTCGTCTCCCTCGCCTCTCTCCCTCCTCGTGTCTCAGCAATAACCATCAAAGCACGAAATCTTTTTCAAGCACATAATCTTCTTCAGGTAAGGATTTTGAACTATTAGCGCTGTATGGCTTTCTGCTAGAACTTGTGGTTTGACATTGTTTATGTTTGGATTTTTTTTTCTGAACTCTGTTTCTGCTAGAATATGGCATGCTAAATTGAATATGGCATATATATTTGTACATGTTATGGTGGATTGAATGCTGAGGTTGAATGATGAGGTTATAAAACAAAGTTGTGTTTCACCTTTTGGTCAATGCATATATAAGACAAAGGCTATGGTGGATTGAATCAAACGTTGAATGCTGAGGTTATAAAATAGAGCTGTGTTTTTTTCTAATGATTCTGTTTTCAGTCACATGAAATTGATAGGCATATATTCTGCTGATTCTTTTTTTTTTTTTTTTTGCTGAGGTTATAAGACATATATTTGTCCTTTGAATACTTTTTTCCGATTTTTTCCCTCTCACTCTCAGGAATAATTATTTCATACTGTAATGAGTCCAGTGACATTACATAGGTGAACCAAATTTGATAATTTAAGGCTATGAAAGAACACTTATTTATTCACGGTTGCTAAAAGAGAAAAGTTTGTTGGTAGTTCATGTGTATAAGTCATGTCCAAGCTTAGCTTTTTTTGGAAAAGTGAATCGATTGAGCTTTACTTATTCATAGTTCAATTTTCACTTTTGTTTCAATTGATTATGTGAGATCATTTCAAATTTTCAATACATGGATATCATGATATGTACCCATATGAATCTTACCCATGTGTGTTCATATTCTTTTGGTTTTAGTGATTATCTTAGTTGTTGGATTATGTAGAATCTTGCAGCTTCACAAATGGTTGATATGACTTAAGTTATTGTCATCTGCTTGTTATAGATAATAATTTAAGAATTTCTCTCCAAATATTGACAATTAGTGTGACTCTTTTACTTTCTGCTGATTTGAAGAATGGTCTATGCTTTTTTGCTGCTATTAATTTACATCTACATTGGGATATTTGAATATTTTGTGTTAATTTATTCTTTTATTATGGTAATTGTGTATATTAGTCCGTGGAAGATTGAATTAGTTTGATTTTGGTGTGCAGAGCATCTTCCCTGGGTTGTGGTTGTCGGAGGTTACAATTGATTCATACAAAGCTCCTGAAGAGGAGCGGCTACCAAGGTATAATAATTTCAGTCTTCTATTCATTTTTAATGATGTTGTTCAACATTTTATCTGATTTAGTTGTTAATTGTTTTTGCTGTTTGCAGAAGTAGCATTCAGATTAGCAACTTGGTTTGAAGACACGCATGCACCTGCCTTTTGTTCGTTCCAATGCTAGTTTTGATTTGATAAGTATAGTATATTCTTTTCTGTTTATAAGAATAATTTCTCAAGAGAGAAATAAAAATGATTGACTGATATCATATAAAGCTCTGTAGTTTCAAGGACGAAGCTATGAGAGTATTTCAATTACTAGATTCAAGATTGTGACACTTGTATATTCAAAGTTATTTTGGTACCTGGTAATGTTAGTTTAGTAGTCTCTTCATGACTTGGTATATTTAAACTTTTATGAGATTGCATTGCTCCTTTGTCTCATGACCTCCAATCCCGTTCAGAGATTTTTGCCGATGTATTCTTTGGGTTTGGACCAACTCATGGGATAGAACCACAAGTTTTTGTCATGGTATGCTTTCAAGTGGAGCAAGAACTGAGATTACTGATTTAGGATTCTACAAATGTGTTTGAAGTGTGTCCAACTGAATGACTTGGGGATATGAGATATTGTCTTGTTCAAATTATCTACATCTAAAAAAGTGACTTTTTCTAATCTATGATTTAAGTATTTTGTGTTAATTTAATTGTGATATTTGTTATTAGGGATATTTTAGTAAATTTAATTGAGATAATATTAATTTTAATTAAACATTTGTTATTAGGGGTATTATAATAAATTTATTAGTAGAGATATTTTTGTAAATTCACAAAAAATTTCAATGTAAAAAAAATAATATTCGATTAGTTTTATATTTAATTTTTTAAGAAAATTAAAAAAATTGATATTGGGGTATTTTTGGAAATAAAAATAAATATTTTAATCTAAAAATAATTATATTGAATTTATCTTGAAATATATTTATATGTATATTTTTTAATATATTTATTAAGTTTAGTCATTAACCTTTTAATTTGAATGAGTAAAGGTAATTTTGATATATTAAAAATATTTAATATTAGAGATATTTTAGTAAATTTAAAAAAATTAAAATCAATAATAATTTTAATTAAACATATTCGATATTAAAAATATTTTAGTAAATTTAAAAATAAAATAAAAAATAATATTTTATTATATTTATATTTATTTAAAAAATTAGAGTCTAAAAAATTTAATTAAAAATATTTTATTATATATATTTACTAAATTTAATCATTAATATTCTAATTGAAAATTTTAAGGGCATTTTGAACAAAGTATTCACAATTTTCAAATACACTATATATGAACCAAACAAAAACTAACACATTCCTACGCATATTATTAATATTCCATGGATTTTACTTTTACAAACCAAACATAGGAATACTATATACTTGGTAATACTATTCCAAGAAATCATATTCATTCATATGCATAAAAACTAATCCTTCAACCAAACACACCCTTAGAATATGGTTTAATTGTCAAACTCTAACTTGTTACTGTAAATCCTGCTAAAATTAGTAAATAATTAGTCAATAAATCAAATTTTAATCAGAAAAATTAGAAATGTTAATCCAATATTAAAATAGGGTAGAGCTCCTCAAAATGAAAATTTCGACACTAATGTCGAAGAATTTGGCCCAAGATTGGACCGTACAAGCCGAACTGTTGAACTAGGCCCAAACCGGGCCTGTGGGTCCAACTGGACCCATCACTTAAATGGACAGAAGCAATCTCCTTTCCCATTCAGCAAAGAAACACACTGAACAGCCAAGGGGGAGAGGAGAGCTTCCTAAACCTCACCACCTTAAACCACCATAACTCCTTCGTTCGAGCTCCGATCGCCGCACCGTTTGCGGCATGCGTCCAGCGCGTCGAGCTCTACATTTCTATTAGATCAATTTTATGGGTAAGCCACAATCTCACCTCAGATTCTCTACCCCCTGATTTTCAAATTTTGAGTCTTTATAATGAGATTTTGTTGAATTTGGTATTCTAGGTTCGATTTAGCTTGCGGAGCTTATCGGGCTTGAGTTGTTTTGTTCGTGGGTGCGGTAAGGATCACTAACCTTAGCCAAATCTTGATTTTATTATGTGAATTCTGAATTTTGAAGTATATATGTATAATATGTGTGAACTAGGTATATATATATGTATTGGAATTGAATTGTGGACATTTGGAGGCTTGGTGGAGGATTGGTGCTAAGGTTTTGGTTATTTTTGAAACTTGTGAGGCTGTGTGTGTGTGGTTTAAGTGGCTGCCTTGGACCAAACGTGGAAATCGGCCAAGGTATGGTTTAGGTTTCGTGCATTTAATATGTAATGCTCTGTGAAAATTTAGGCTAGAGAACTATAGGATAAGTTGAAGAGGTTGAATATATTGAATGATTAGTATTTATGATGTTGATGGATAATTTGATGTTAGGCATGTGATGAGAAATATGGTCATGGTGAATTTATGATGTTTTCTTGGTGCTTGGTTGTAGTTGAGCAATTGACAATGTGGGTTGAATATGTATATATGTATGCTAGTATAATGATGATGTTAATGTTGATGGAAGTGGCAACTTAGTATGTGATTTGATGAAAAGTGAAGTTTGAAGAGTTTGTGAATTGTTGAGTAGGTGGTGGACTTGTATTGAAATGCTATGTATGTGTATTGGTGCTGATTAATTGGGACAAGAAGTAGGTATGGTAAGCTGAATTTTATAGAAAAGGAAGGTTTGAGGTTTTGAACGAAACTTGATTTTTATGAACTTTCCCAGTCCATAACTCTAACCTCAAATTTTGGATGAAGATGAGATTTATTTCAAATCAAAGAGGGTTTTATAAGCTTGAGAACGATATAAATTTTGCAGAAAACCGAATTCTATAGAGGAAGTTATGGACGCCAGAAATCTGTTGCAAAAAAACTAGAAATTTTTAAAATGCAGCAGAACCAAAATTTTTGGTGTGTGCCTACGCACACTGATGTGCACACGCACCCAGCAGTAGCAACAACTTCACTTGTGCGTACGCACGCCTTTGTGCGCACACACACCTGGTGTTTTACAGAAAATGTCCGTACGCACGCCATAGTGCGCACGCACGCACCAGGATATGCTTTCTGCTGGTGGCGCTCGCATAGGTGTGGCGCACGCATACCAAGTAGTTCTTGGTTGGTGTGCGCACGCAAGCATTCATGCGCACGCACACACTCTGCCTTACACAAACTGTGCGCACGCACACCTATGTGCGTCCGCACGCACTCTGTTTTTCCAGCACTTGTATTTTTATAATTCAAACAAGGTTTCGAACCTCTAAACCTCCATTTTTATCCTTTTAACCCTAGATCTCACAAGTAAGCTTAGTAATTAGCTGAAGCTAGGAAATTGAGGTAATTTAGGGATGAAGAAAAGGGTAAATGTGATGAATTATAAGAGAATGATGCGAAAGCTAAATGAGTACATGTTACTATGGCTAAGATGAATGAGAATGGTTTGAATATTATGCGGCCTGAGAATTTAATGATATCTGAGATACGAGTTTTCCTGGGTAATAGAACCGTGGCTTGCCACCACATGTTCCAGGTTGAAACTCGATACTCTGTTGACCGTACGTCGTAAGGGTGACCGGGCACGTATAAATTCCCGTGAATGGATATCCATTTGAGTGAGATATAAATGAATGAATGATTGTATAAATAATGAATGAATGAGAAATCTATGCATAGACTCATGGGATGCGCGACAAGGGGTAGTCCAAGGTTTTTGGACTTGTCGGGTTGGCTGGATAACCGACAGATGAGCCTCATCAGCCATAGGACAGGCATACATTATGTGTATTCTGTTTGTTTTGTCTGCTATCCATTACTTGGGATTGCCTAACTGAATATATATCATACTAACTGCTATATTTGCTATTTTTTCTACTTGTGCGTGAAATTGTTTGGTTGTTTGTCTCTGCTAAATCAATGGTGATGGAGGAGCGGAGGAAAGGTGGACCGATTTGGTGTTAATGTTAGGTTTAAAGTAAGTAAGTTTGGAATTCTTTAGGTCACCTACACCTTTTATGGCTTCTGCTTAGAGTTTAAGTTTTATAGCTGTATGTTGGCGTTCTAGCATTGCCTCTGGCATTCACAGGACCTTATATATTATATGCGTGGCACCTTTACCATGCTGAGAACCTCTGGTTCTCACCCCATACTATGTTGTTGTTTTTATATGTAGGTCAAGAGGCTCCTCGCTAGGCGTCTGGATTCTTGAAGCGGAGTAATCCCTGGGTTCTTTTGATTATCAGTTTGTGTATATATGTACTTAGCTTTCTCTCCAAGAAACTTGATATTTTTGTCCCTCATAGAGGTTAAAGGAGAGTTAGGGCCTTATTTCTGTATTTTGGGTATTTTGGGATACTTGTATATGTATGTAAATATTTTTCGGCCAACCTTGGCTTCGCAGGCTGAGTCAGGAGCTAGTTATGATGTATTCTTGGCTCTCTACTCACTCTTTCACTTATTCATATCTATAACCTTTAGGTTTCTTAGCACACAAGCAATTCTGTTTCCTGAGCGTTGCGCTTTTTGTTTTGCGATTTTGCTTTACCCATTTTTCAATACTGTTAGTATATTATATTTTTCCACTATTATATGTAAGTATTTTATGATTAGAGGTCCGTAACACCATACTACCTCTGTTCTACGACTTAAGCGTAAAGCACTGTATAGTAGGGTGTTATAGTTACCATTATTATAATGAATTGTGAATGACTTAAAGAAACTCATTTCTTCATTCATTCAAACCCCTTGGCCAAGGTTTATTCATCTCAGCCATTACAATCATAGAGTTCAAACTCTTTACCGAGAGTTGATGGATTCCTTATTGACTAATCATTAATTCTACAAGTATTTAAATCAATCATACCCAATATCCATTCAACTTGCACCCTAGGGTATTAGGTGTCCGGAATCAAAGTATAATAAATACATTGTTAATTACTACTATGATAGTCACAGGTCAAAGAAAACTCTATTACCATGTTCATCTTGATAATATCCTATTGACAAATATGCGGTAATTATAACCATTAGGAATTCTCAAAGTGAGTAAGTTCAGTTGTCATATCTCTATATACACCATCTATATATATAATTTAAGAAATGAGATATATTAATCTTATGAAGACCATTATATATATATATTGATATTTTCGGATTATAATGTCCTTTTTAATAATCCTGTGACCAAGAATAATTTAGATTAAATAATAAAATATTTATCTATCAATATTATGATCACTATCACAATGATAAATCACTAAATTTAATCAAGGACCTATTATATTAACATTTTAATATAATAACAATACCAAATTATTTGACACATAATTAATTGAATTGTGGCCATACTACTATTTCCCAACAAAACTGTCTTTTGGCGGTTTTCAGGCAAAAATAACAAATTAATAAAAAGCATATTATAACAAAAGTAATTAAGCGAATTATCTTTTATAATTATTAACCGATAAAAATACATATGTTGGATATTTTTTTAAAATATAATCAGACAATCAGTCATTATAAAAAATTATTATATTTTATATTAGAGATATAATTATTTTTGTATATATTTTTATTTAAATTAAAAAAAAAAGTAATTAGACAATCACTGATGCTATGATTTTTTTTATTTCTTTTATTTTTTTCTTTTCGTGTTAATAGAAAGTATTGCAGCACTTTTAAATATTTATAGCTTCACAAGGTATTTGTTGAAACAACTATATTTATTAGTTCAAATAGGATTATGTTGGGGACAGGTTTTGTTAGAAACAATTGTTTTATTAACAAGGTTAATTAATTCGCAATTCATTTTAAGATTGATTAGATTAACTGGCATTATGATATGACCAATGATATAAATTGTTTTAGTCCTAAAACTGTTGGATAAAAAATCTGATAGTTAACCATTCAATATGAAATTAGTTTTGTTCATTGTTATTCAATTTCAGAAGTGTTATAATAAATTATTTGTACTATGCTACATTAGCATCAAGCGCAAATTAATTTGATATCACTGCACACTTGGTGAAATGTAACCATGTGATGGTAGGGTGGGACTTTCCCATGCATGAAAGAAACAAGAATTTGAATCCTTTAATTTCTTTTAATAACACTTAAAAAGAAATAAAAAATTAGATCATATGAATTCTTTTATAAAAATTAAAAAAAAAAACTAAAATTGTACTCTCCAATTTTTTCTCAACAATTAAAAAATAAAGTAAAATCAAATTTTCTGATTTTTTTATTTAAAAAAATTAAAAAGATTAAATCACACCTTTTGATTTCTCTTTTTAAAAATAGTTTTTATATTTTTAAAAAATTACAAAAAATGATAGTATTTTTTAATTTCACATATGTTAAATCCATATTAAATTTTTTTAATGTCAAAATCAGTTATTAGTATAAAATATATATTAAAATATAAAATATATATTAAAAATAAATTAAACAATAAATGAAATAATGGTGTGATTAAATCTAATAATAATCTCAAGATAATATGGTGGAATGACATATATATGAAACAACTTTTGAGAACTAGCAAAGGACTTGAAGTGGTCTTGATTTTGATGAGCTTTTAAATAGTTGTGTATAGTACTTTTTTTATGAGCTTATTGATGTGTTGCATGTTTGGTGTGAGTTGTTTTAGTGTGTTATGTTTGGTGTATTTTGATGAGTTGTATTTGTTGTGACTAAAAACTCATGTGAATTTTGGTTCGTTATTTGTTTTTCTATCCGTTTAGGGTTAAGTTTGTAAACAACAATCTAAAAAAATTATTTACTCATACTTTTCGTTTAATTTATATGATTAATAGATAATCTTGTTAACTAAGATAATGACGTAGAGTCATTTATATGAATTGGATAATTAATGTCACTCAATGATATTTGTTTTGAATCATATATGTTTATAATTAATTTTAATGCAGTTTTAGATGCTTAATCGTCGTTTAAATGATATGCCACTGATTTACAATATACTTAAAAAAGAAATTATAAATGAAGTTACAGTTATAAATACTATAAAACTAACTTGAGTTGGTCGAGTGACCAGCTCACTCGAAGGTTCGAATCCTGCTTTATACATGCAGCAACTCATTGGTCAGCAGCAGACTCTTAAATGGAGTTCAGATTCACGACAGATTAATTTTTGACCTGTCGAGTTGGAGAATATCGTTGACAACAAAACAAAGTTATAAATACCATAAATTGCGTGAAAATTACATATAGACAAACACAATTTGTATATGCGTTGAGTTTGGAAAACAATTATTTTGATTCTGTGATTACAAACATATTCAGTTAAGTTAAAAGCTCAAGTTTTGTTTAACGGCGGATACTCAGACAAGGTTTAAAACAACTTTATTAACAAACACGTTTAATCTCATCTATTAAATAAATTATTATGTATTAAATTTTTGACATATAACATAGATTAAAAGTATTATTTTTATTAAAAAGTATTGCTATATTATTAAAATCGTTACTTTGACTCTAATACCAATTTTTTTAATTTATCTAAAATTTAAATTTTTAACAAAAATTTTATTAGAAGATTGTTTTATTTTTTTTATTTTTTTTGATAAATTTTATAAAATTATTTTTTGTTTTCATTTTATTATATATCATTTTGATACTTTTTCTTATTTTACGAATTTAATAATTTTTTATGAGTTCAGTTTTTATTTATAATTTTAATATTCTTTTAATATTTTTTATTTTTAAAGATCTATATTTTAATCTACTATGTATTGTTAATTGTTGTATTTTTAGTCTAGTAACTTTTATTTATTTTGAATTCTTTGAATACAACTTATTGTGAAATTAAGATTTAAAAAAATATTTTATGTAAATTTAAAAAATTTAGTGTCATTTAAATTAATATTAGTTATAATCATTAATATAATTATTTCTTCTTTTAGATATTTAATTTTATTCATAATTTATATTTTATTATTAATCTACGTTTTTTAGAGTACAGTCTTTTACTATGGCCAAATAAACAAACAAACAACAACAAAGTCTTGTCCCAATAGGTGAGGTTGGTTACATGAATCAAACGATGCCATTGAGATCTGTCATGTATCATATTTACAGAGAGACCATTTACATGTAAATCTCATTTAACCACCTCATGGATGGTCTTCTTAGGTCTTTCTCTGTCTTTCACCCCTTGTCCATCTTCCATCTCATCCACCCTCCTGACTGAGTGTTCTAGTCTTCTTCTCACATGTCCAAACCACCTGAGACGCGATTCTACCATCTTTTTCACAATGGGTGGTACTTCAACTCTCTCCCTTATATCTTCGTTCCTTATTTTATCCAATTGCGTATAACAACTCATCCATCTCAACATCTTCATCTCTGCCATACTTAGCTTTTGTTTGTTCTCCACCTTGGCCGTCCAACACTCCGTACCATAAAGCATAGCCGGTCTTATAGCAGTGTGATAGAATTTACCTTTAAGTTTTAAAGGCACTTTTTTGTCGCATATAAAACCAGATATACTCCGCCATTTTGACCAACCTGCTTGGATCCTATGATTTACATCTTATTCAATCTCTCTATTATCCTGTATGATGCACCCAAGATACTTAAAACTTTTAACTTTTCGTAGGATATTTTCTCCAATCTTCACCTCTATATTAGGGTTTTTCCTTCTCAAGCCGAACTTACATTCCGTATATTCTGTCTTGCTACGGCTTATGTGCAGACAAAACACTTCTAGAGCTTCTCTCCATAAGTCCAACTTCTTATTTAGGTCTTCCCTTGACTCTCCCATAAGGACAATATCATCGGCAAAAAGCATGCATCATATCACAGGCTCTTGGATGTGCTCTGTGAGTACTTCCAAGACTAATATGAAAATGTATGGACTTAAGGATGATCCTTGGTATAATCCTATACCAATAGGAAATTCTTCTGTCACGCCACCTTGAGTCTTCACATTAGTTGTGACCCCATCATATATGTCTTTAATTGCACGAATATATGCGATCCTTACTCTCCTCTTTTCTAAAACCTTCCATAAGACCTCCCTTGGCACCCTATCATATGCTTTTTCCAAATCAATAAACACTATATATAGATCCCTTTTATTACTGCGATACCTCTCTATCATCCTTCTTAACAAGTATATCGCTTCGGTGGTGGATCTGCCTGGCATAAATTCAAATTGGTTCTCTGTTACTTGTGTCTCTTTTCTCAATCTCCGTTCTATCACCTTTTCCCATAACTTCATGGTATGGCTCATGAATTTGATCCCTTTATAATTTCTGCAACTTTGTATATCCCCTTATTCTTGTAGATAGGTATTAAGATGATCTTTTTCCACTCATCAGACATCTTCTTTGACCTTAAAATCTCATTAAAATGCTTGGTTAACCAGTTGATACCTTTTCCTCGAATACTCTTCTAAACCTCATTCGAAATATTATCCGGTCTTACTATGACTAAATAAACAACTAAAAAAAATATTTTTATCATCTTTATACGAGTGGTGCCCTTGTTTAACGTGTTCAAAGTCATTTGAAGTCCAGCAGATACAAGCAAAACAAAATCAGTTTTTGTTATTGAAACAAACATTGCACATCAGCTATATTGTTGGACAAACACAGTAAAACATAATGCGCTATGGACCAAGTTTGTGATTTGGTTTTAGCACTATATACATTGAAGAAAAGAATGTGCTAAAATATCATGGTACCATCACAAAGGACTATGATTAAATTATGGCTACACACTTAGCAACCAAGGAGAGTGCAAGGATAGCAAGATGCCAAGATTGTACCACTACAGGTTTATGAAATTCTCTCCAATGTTCTGCAACAATGTTCAAATTTTTCAACAATGCAAAGAATCAAAGATTCAATTTTTCGAAGCATTACCTCTCATATAAAGTGACAATCAGTCAATTTTGAATTTAAGAAAGATAGTATAGGAATATTAGACTAGCTTTCTTGAGAGAGAAGTAACAGTAAAGCAGCACAACAAAATGAAAATAGAGCAAGTTTTGTGATAGAACTCTGTAGAACTTCAGAGAGAAATGATTTTGAATAATATGCACATTGTATTGAGAATTAAAAAAAGTGATTGTATCTACAGAAGTAAAGGAGTTAGTTGTATATAGCCAACCTTTCATACACTAAGCGAACCAAAAACTAATTAACAGACTTCACAACTAATAGCATAACAACTTAACAAAACTTATAACTACTCTTCTTTTAATTCTTGAAGTTGAGTTTGACTTGCTGTAATATTATGGTCCTCAATAGAGAGCACTCATACTGAGCTCTAGGGCAACATTCTCATTATTCTATTCCTTCATTGAAAATCATGCTTTTTTGATTCACTCTTTCTGTATAATGAAAAATGCCGTTATGTGAGGCATTTAAAAAATCCAAGAGAGAAAAGGTAAAAGAGATAAATTTTGGAAAAAAAAAAGGTTATTTATGTCATTTTTTATATAATGTTATTTTCTGATTGTTGAATTAAGTTAGGTTCTCTTTTTTAAGTTGGGATAATATTCAGATGTTGGATAAATTTTGTGTAAAAGTTTGATACCTTGTTAAATCAGGTTGAGTTCTTTTTTACTAAGTTGAATTAGCACTTAAAAGTGAGATTAGACTAGGTGAGCTTAGTAATAAGTTGATAAGTATGATGAGAAACTTAGATAGTTTTTAGATTGATTAGGTTGTAATCTTTTTAAATATATAACTAGTGATGGTAAGTTTGTAACTTTTCTAAAATTATAATGAAATTCTATTATTATTATTATAGGAGACACTAAAAATAAGTCACATTACACTAAGTAACTAAATACGGATAGATAATAGTACAAATTTTTTTTCTTTTTTATTCTGTATATTTTTATTAGGAGGCAAAACAAAAATATTTTTTGAATAATTGTATTTAGCTGCACTTAACAACAAAGATGTTTAAAGTTGTAAACTTTATAAAGGGTACTTAATTCAACTTCTCTTTTATATATATATATATATATATATATATATATATATATATATATATATATATATATATATATGCTTTCTTCATGTAAAATTGTAGCTAAGAGATTAATATATCTATACAAATTTTAAAAAAAAATTGATCTTGAAAAAGGCTAAAAACTAGTTAAAAAAACATAACTTTGAATTCAAAACAAAGAAATTGAATAATAATATCATAAATACCCAATTATATGGTAAGGTGAAATCAATTGTACTAGTGTTTATTTTCTTTATTTAAATTGTCAATTCTAAATTCTTATATATTTTTGTCCTTAATTTATTTTGTTACGGCCTGGCCCAGAACCCCTGCAGGTCGGCCCGACCCGGACGCCACCCGGTCCGGATATACGCCTCGCAACCGATCCGGATACGCGTTCAGGACAGTTCATGTGCAGTTGTGGGACAACATATCTAGAAACATGGGCCTGTTCTCATCGGGCCCACCTCTGACAGGTATATAAGGGGAAGACTTGCTCTTCCCCCAAGGTACGTCACATATCACACTACCTGTAAACCCCGGTTAAATTAGTTAGTAAATTAGTTTTTAATAAGGAGGATTAGAAATGTGAATATTATATTAAATTAGGATAGAGCTCATCGAAACGAGAATTTTGACACCAATTTCGAAGAAAACGGTCTAAAATTAGACCGAACGAGCCGAACCGGTTGAACCGGACCCGAACCGGGTTGTCGGTCCAACCGGACCCACACTTTTAATGAGCCCGAAAGCCCTTCTTCTCCATTTCACCAGCTGCAGCGTGAAAATGCCCAGGGAGAAGAAAAACACTCCCGAACCCTTACGGTAACCTTCCAACCCCCGTAACTCCTCCGTTCGAGCTCCGATCGCCGCACCGTTTGCGGCCACGCGTTCACCGCGTCGAGCTCTACATTTCTACCGGAACAATTTCATAGGTAACTTGCTATTTCACTCTCAGCTTCATCTTCCCCCAATTTTCGAATTTTAAGTGGGAATATTGAATTTCTTTGATTTCTGATGTTTTAGGATCCAATTAGCTTGAGAGAAACGTTCACTCTTGCTTATGTGAAGCTTGGATAAGGTGAGGATACGATAATTCTATTTTATTTTCATTAAATTCGAGCTTTGAGTATTAAATTGGGTATATATGTATTATGAATGTGTATTAGGTTGAAAATAAATAATTGGAGCTTGAAATTGTGAATACTGGAACTTGGAGGAAGCGGATTAGTTGAGTTTTGAGGGGTTGTCTTGGTTTTGAATAAATAACTTTGGTCGTTACGTGGAAATCGGCTAAGGTATGGTTTAGGTTTCTTGCATTTAATATATAATGTTCTGTGAAAACTTAGGCTAGATGACCATAGGATAAGTTGGAATGCAGGTGTATGCTTAATGTTTAGTAATTTGTCGATGAATATATATATATTTGGTTGAAGTTTATTGGATAATTAGTTATTAACTAACGATTTGGTGAATTATTGATTTGAGGTATTTGTGTTAAAAGCCTAGGATTTGTGAACTATGATTCTTAGTTGAATTTTGGTTGTTGGATTTGAATATTGTATGAGTTTAATTGTTGAATTGAAGTAGATTTATTGTGGTGATTGTTATGATGATGAGGAAGGGTATGTTGAATTGAAAAGAAAGCAGGTTTGGACCCGAAAAGGGTGGCAAAGTCCGAGTTTTAGAGGAGATGCTGCCGAAATTTTATAAAAAAATTAGAGATTTTGTTTAGATGATTATTTAAAAGAGATTTAGATTTAAATGTTATATGGTTTGATTTTGAGTTATTAAGAAAGTGAGTATGTTTTAAGTTTGAAGTTTGATTCTTAGAAAAGAATGAATTATGTTTTGAATTGAAACTATTGATGGACGGAATGGGAGGTGTGATAATGAAGGATAAGGATTGAATATGTTTAATGTATGATGATGAATGAGATGCAATTGAGAATGATGTGGATGTTGAGGAATTATAATTGAATTATTTATATGGCTTATGAATTTGAATAATCTGAGATACGAGATTCCCTGGATTAAGTGCCGTGGCTTGCCACCACGTGTACCAGGTTGAAAACTCGATACTCTGTTGACCCTACGACGTAAGTGTGACCGGGCACTATATAAATTCCCGGGAATGTTACCCCCATTGAGCAATATTGATTATTTGAGAAAAATCTATGCATAGACTCTTGGGGATGCACGTCGGGGGACAGTCTAAGGACAATTCAGACTTGTCGGGTTGGCTGGATAACCGACAGATGAGCCTCATCAGCCATAGGACAGGCATGCATCATATGCATATTACTTGAATTACTTGCTTGTGCTCTAATTGGGTGTGCCTACCTGTATTTGCCAAGCTAAATGTGTATTTGTTACCTGCAGTAGTTGTAACTTTCTTGTGTTTGCCTTTATCTGTCTATTTGCCTGTGAAAATGCATGATGGAGTTGGAGGTATGGAGGAATGGTAGCATAGGACTTAGATTTAAGGTTAAGTTAAGTTATAATTAAATATTTTTAGGAAACCACCTTTTATGGCTTCTGTTTAATACTTTGAGCTCTACAATCTGAGTGTCGGCGTTCTAGGATTGCCTCTGGCATTCCCAGGACCTTATATATTATGTGTGTGGCACCTTTACCATACTGAGAACCTCCGGTTCTCATTCCATACTATGTTGTTGTTTTTCAGATGCAGGTCGGGAGCCATCTCGTTAGGCGTCTGGACTCTTAAAGCGGAGGGGTTACTAGATAGTGTTGTTGTATAGTTTTGTTGTACAGTGATGTATATATATGTACTTAGCTTTCTCTCCGCATAACTTGTCCTTTTTGATTCTCTTAGAGGTTTATGGAGAGGCAGGATTGTGTGTATGTACTTTTGGGTTTTGGATATGTATGTATATATGTGTAAATATTCTCCGGCCAGTCTTGACTTCGCAGGCTGAGTTAGGAGCTTGTTATTTTGTATCTTTGGCACTCTATTCCTACTTCTGTTATCTTATGTTTGACAGTTACAGTTTTTTTAGCATGCAAGTTAACTCGTTCCTTGAGCGTTGTGCTTTTATCTCGCGATTTTTATTTTCCCTATCCTTCAAGGCTCCTAGCATATTATAACTCTTCTGCTATTATATGTACTTATTTTATTTTAGAGGTCGTAATACCACATCACCTCTGTTTTACGACTTAAGCGTAAAGCTTTGTGTGGTAGGGTGTTATACTACCCTTTCCGCCTGCATATTTACTGACAAAAGCGTCGGAGTGTCTTTGCAGGTGGCACCCCCTTCTCCACACAAAGTACTCGGGACCTCGCATACCGTTGACCGGCAGTCCACGACTTGACGAGCCCCTACCATCATCCCGGATCACAACCCGAACCGTCCGGTAACCGATCTACCGAACATATTTATTTTTCATTCTTAATTTTAAAATATTTTATTACCCAAATAATAATTTCTGATGCACTCTGGCTAGATATGCATGCAAAAAGATAGTGAGAAAGGTAATTAAGATTTAAGAAGCATGCCACCTATATACCCTTGTCTCCACGCACTTACATACTGAGATACTATACAAAGAGAGGACAAAAATGAGTGATGTATGTAAGTTTCATTATTTTTTTAAAATAAAATATAATTTTATCACCAAATAATCCACTACTCTATATGCTATATATGTATATAAGTGTTATGTATGTGAATATTCTTCATATACCTTATGCCTAGATCCAATATTGCACAATTGCACATACCCTAAACAGTTAGAAAGGAGGGTACCAAAAAGAAGGGAAGGTAAATTAAAGAAGAGAAAAAGAAAAGATGGTAGGTATACGTAGCACTATTAGTGCACTGCATGCCATTCTTTAACCAACACATGACTAATTAAGATGCTTAAACCTTAAAGGAACACCATATAAAAACTGAAAAACGACGCGGAATCTGGTTCGTATATAATAAATGCACCGACTATTTTATTTAGGTAAATGTATAGGAAATAATAATCTAAAATTATTTTACTTAATTTAATATTTATAATAATATATTTATTATACTAATATTATTTGTTACAAAAATAATTAACAAATACATAATAAAATCATTTTAAGTTAATTTAAATTAATTTTTATTATTTTTTAAATTTTTATTGTTTATATATTTATTTATTTATTGGTACTTAGGGGTGTCCGCGGATCGGATCGGATCGGATATGGCCGAAAATTCGATCCGATCCGCACAATTTTCATCGGATCGGATCGGATATGTTATCCGCACTTTTTAGTGCCGGATCCGATCCGATCCGCACATTTGCGGATCGGATCGGATCCGATATCGGATATATCCGCATAATTAAACATTCTCTTTTTAATCATATTTCTATGTAAAAAATTCGATAAAAATATTTCTTTCATACTTTTAAACTTATTTATTTCTAAAATATTTTTAATCAAACTCTCTCTAAATAACAAAAATAAAATAATACAATATATGAATAATAATTACTAACTAGAACATACAAATAAGTAAATATAATACCAAACATATATATTTATTTATTTTTTAATTATTATAGTGCGGATCTGCGGATCCGCGGATGTAGAGCAGATATCCGCGGTCCGATCCGCAAAGAATGCGGATCGGATCGTATCCGCAATTTTCGGATCGGATACGGATATTTACCGCGGATCTGCGGATACGATCCGATCCATGGACACCCCTATTGGTACTTAATATTATATATATGTATATGAATGAATATTCTACAAAAAAAATATAATTATTTGTGTATTTTTATTAACAATTTAAGATTTTAAAATAAATATTTTTATAATATAATATCAGAACTTTTATGATTATAAATTAAACTTAACTATATAGAGCTTGTTTGGGTGAACTTCTAAGAAAATATTCTTTTTCGAGTTATCTTTTTTTAAAAGATTTTATGAAAAAGTAAAAGTAATTTTATGTTTGGGTATTTCATGCAAAAAATTCTTTTTATCTATCAATTATGTTTTAGTATAACAATATAAAAGTACTTTTTTTTTTATTTATTACATGAAAAATATATTTTTTTAGAGAAAAAGATCTTTTAAAAAAAGATGTAAATTACAGCTTCTCAAAAAAGATATTTTTTATTTTTTTAGTGTTTTTATTTTTACTACTAGAAATTTACCAAACACGGTAAAAAATAAAAAAAAATTTATTAAAAAAAGATCTTTTTTTTTCAAAATAATGGCACCCAAATAAGCACATAGTTTGATACGCCGAATAATCTCTTTATATAATGCAAACTCATTAAAGGAGGAAAAAGAGATAAATAGGGTCAAAATAATGAATAATGTTATATTATATTATATTAAATATTTTTATTACTCAAGTGTAATCAAATTAGTCTAACAAATTTAGTTCATAAAAAAATTTAAATATATTAACATTACTCCGAAATGAGAAGAAAAGGGATAAACTATTAAACTTGGGAGTGAAGTTATTAAGAGATGAAGAATTGATATTAGTTATGGTTACATCCATCCATTAGTGGATTAGATTTTATGAAAAGAAATGCTAAAATTTTTAAGCCTATGCATTATTTTTTTCCCCCTCTATTGTATAATAGAATTATTAATTTCCCAATGATTACACCAGTCACTATATATTTTGAAGGATGGTATTATATATAGGATCAAATTAAAATGTTAAATATTAGGATATATTTTATTTATTTCAAAAATTTAAATTAATAAAAAGAGATAATATAAATAATCATATTTTTAATGTTTTTTTTGTGATTTACTGATGATCGAATTTTAAATTTTTTGGATAAGAAATTTTGATATCTTGTTATGAAATAATTTTTTCTAAAAGTTTAAACTAATAAAAAGAGACAATATGAATAATTATATCTCTAATTCAATTATGGTTCAATTAAGTTAAATCAATTGATCGCAGTCCAGTAGAATTTATTTGTAAATAATACTGGTGATTTAAACTTACAAACAAAAATTTCTGATCTCGTATATTCTAATAATAAAAGATACTTAAAATAATCAAATAATTAAAGTCACTAGGATTGATCTAGCAGCAGAGAGAAATTTGATGAAATCCTGCGTTTAGTTCTCATCGATCGTTGTTATATGAAAAAAAAAAAATCCAATAATTCATAGATATGTAGGATAGCTTAGAATATATTCCATGCATATATTATTAACAACTCGAACCTAAACCTCATAAAATTATGTCTGAAACTCAGATGATGATGAGGATGACTATATGGCCGGCAATAATTGATTATTGTATTATTTATGTTAAGGAAATCACTTCATAATAATTATATTATAATTTAATTACAAAGAAGCTGGTTCCGTCCAAATATTCTTGTTGACCCCGCTTTATATCGGAACAATGATACTAATGAACTAAAAAGTAACAACTTCTTGTGCCTATAAAAAGGGACTTGAATCCTCTTCCTTTTCAAGCAAGAAACCCTACAACAACTAAATTAAAACTATAAACTTATTATTACATCAACACCATAATGGCTGACCTAAGGAAGATAGGTATGGAAGGCTTTGCTCTAATAGACAAGTATTATGGTCCACAGAGAAGGAGCACTGCCGCCACCACCACTACTGCCGATGCATTTGCCGCCGTGGCAGCCACTCGAAGAGAGCGTTGTTGTGTGGTATTTCAAGTTCCCCATCATGATAACATGGAAGAGAGACCTGCTCCTCCCACTATCCATGGAGGGAGTGGGATAGCTGCAAACTACCATAAGGGAAAGCCCCAACACCGTTCTTGGAGCAGACCCATTAAATTCTAATTATTTAATTATATATAGATGTATTTTAGTATGTTTATGTTACAGTAATTATGGTGTTTTAAAAACACTTGTATAATTATGGTAATCACTATAACCATAAACCAACGTACTAAAATTCACTTTTATACATATATCATTGTCACTCCACAAAGTGAGAGTAGTGTTAAGGTGAATTTATCTTTTACTTTGGTCATTTGAATGGAGAATATATGTTGGAAAAATCAAAGCGTCCTCTCTCTATATATATGTAGAGCTTAATGTGGTTTAATTTGTGTGCTATAGTGCATGTAAATTATGAGTGTGTTTGATTTAATCGTTTGTATTTATTTTTTTGAAAATTTTATTTTTTATTTGGTTATTTTTTCTTTCTCTAGACATAAACGCAAACGCGTAATTTTATAGTCTAATATATATTTAATATATATTTACGTAAGAGAAAGTTTAGGAACTAGCACTTTTATTAAAATTTGGTCAGCATTTAATCAGTAAAATAAAAAGTGAGTAATCTCACATTATTAGATGTAATCTCACACCATTAAAAATACTAATAATAATGACCTAATTAATGGCTACAAATCACAAAATCTACTCATCTCCTAACATTTCTCTTTAAGTAAAGTTAAAAATGTTCATTTTTCTGTTTGACCATTAATTAAAAAATTTTATTTTTTTATTTATCAATTCTATCCTTTATTATTCATACTACGAATTTCATTATTTTTTTAGTATTCTCTCATATATGTTATTAATTTTTATTAAATTTTTATTATTTTTTGTTTATATAAATTTTTTTACCTTTCTTGTTATTTTTTTGTAGTGAATGTTTTTATTTGTTTAATTTGTTTTGTATTGCGGTTCTATAATTTCATTAGAAAAAACAAATTAAATAAAAAATTAATATAAAAATAATATTAGAATCATAAATAATAAAAAATTATAATTAAAAAGTATTAAAGAATATTAAAATATTAAATAAATAAATTAAAATTTATTTTTCAATAATTTTTTATTTAAAAATAATTTTAAATAATATAATTTAAATAATATTTAATTTATTATAATCTATTTTAATATAAAAATTACTAAATATAAACCATGTTAATACCAACTCATTTTTAATTAAAATCAAATTTTATAAATTAATTTATATAAATTCTTATTTACAAACTTCAATCCACCACACTGAATCTTGTATAAGTGGATGTAAGGGAATTATATATTTTATTTTCTGATTTACTAGTTTTCTCTGTTTCATTATATCCACTTCCTAAAATCGCGTATATATTGACTCTAGTGGTACTATGCAACCATTGCCAAAACTCAAAACACTTGCACAATAAGCAATTTAGTCTTATACTTGGTCGAGAGTTATAATGGTAAAATTAATTCTTGAAATATCATTCGATTTATTTTTTAAATTAACTTTTAAAAAATTTTATATCAAATTTGTCTCCAAAAAATTTAACAATTGCTAACCTTATGCCATTAAATTAAGTTCTTTTTAGGAACAAGCTATGATGCGAGCTAATTAAGAGAGACAAACTGAAAACAATTAGCAAAAATTAATGAATAAATGAACCATTTAACAACCTATTTAAAAACTTTTAAAGGTATAGAATTGAATTCAATTCTATTAAAAATTAAATTTTAGTTAGAATTAAATTAAATTTTAGTGTTTAAAATTAGTAAAATTATAGAATTGAATTGAATTTCAGTATTTAAAATGTTTATCAAATGAATTAAAATTTTATAGTAGATAATTTTTTTTTATTAATATAATATCATATTTAAATAATAAATATACTTATTTATTAAATTATATAAAATAATTAAATTTTATATTTATCAACTAATTTTTTTTAACTAAAATTTATTCACATCTTTTAAAAAAAATAAAGATTGGATTAATCTAAATATATTAAATTTAAAAACATTGTTATTAATTAAAAAAATGAAATGATTCTCCATATAGTTGATTCCAACGACAAATTAACAATAAAAAAAATAAACTATCAAGAACTAATTTATTGAGTGGTTAAATGACATAACAAGTAAAAAAAAGTCGGTTATTAACAACAAATTATAATAACTAATTAATATAATTAATATGAAACAAAATTATACCACTTTTTACTGGTTAGTTTTATGATTGACACAACTTCACTTAAAATGTTTAGATGTAGCAGATTGACAAATATTTGGTGCTATTAATCTAAGTTCAACACATAAAATTTAAAAGTGAGGATATTTTTTTAAATCTACATAATAGATCTTCTAAAAAAAAAATAGGCATATATTATATTAAGTAACTTGAAGGAAAGAGAATGAAAGTGGTGAGAGAAAAGAGAGTATGTATTAAAAGGTGGGAGGCGTTGAAAGTAAATAAGTGAAAAAAGTTAAAAAATAATTAGATTATAAGGATATTTTAGACATTTTAAATTTTAAATAAAATTATGATAGAATGAAATTTTAAACCATATCTATTTGGATTAAAATTAATTTTAAAAATAATAATAAAATTAAATTAAATTGTATCTAAACTAATTTAATTATTTTTATTTCAAACACTGGAATTAAAAATTATAATTGAATTCTAAGGGATTTTAATTTCAAACCCCTGAAAAAATTATCTAGAGCTAAATTGCAAACATCCAAATAATTTATATAAGTCGGATTAATTAAAAATGCTCAAACTAATTCTTTGTGAGTCATCATTTGTAACTCAGTTCATCCGTAATTATAAATTCGTGAGTTTATCAGCCAATTTAAGCAAAAAATATTAATAGGGGTTGGATGGGATACACTTTTATTTTTATTTGATCACCAATTATTTTAAATTTTATTGATTTTTAAAATAATTTTAAAAGTTTAAAGAAGTTTCCTTTGAATAAATGGAAGTAGTTACGGGAAATTTATAGTATATTTACGCAAGAAAACATAAATGTATTCTTCATTTAAATTCCAAAATTGAAGGCATGAATTAAATTCTAAAATTGTGGACTGATAGTACATACTAATTCATTTGGGGGTGTACATATATACAACCATGCAGCAGGAGAGTTGGGTAGAATTTTAAAGAAGGACAAAATTAAATTTTAAATCAAAGTGACTAAAATAAAACTTTTAGGATGCTAAACTAAAACGTAAATATAATTTCTAAGAAAAGCTAAGGTTGAAGTTTGGGAGATCATTGTCCCCTTTCTTTATTATGAGGTCGTCGTTATGATATCATTTTTTTTGAGTTTAAGTTAATAGAAGAACATATAAATAGTTATATTTATAATATATTTTTTTTAAGTAAAAGTTTTTTTAATTATTTTAAATTTTTACATAAGGTTGTTTTATGCTTATGCTATTTTTTTTAAGATTTAATAAGCTAAGAATCAAAATCAAAATTTTTTAGTTATAAAAATTTTAGTATTATATCATGATATTATTTTTTTAAAAAATTTAAAAATAAAAAATAAATAATTATATTTTTAACCTACTCTACCACTATAATTATATTATATGTTTATAAAAAATTAATTTCTAGATGTAATTAATTTTTAGTGTACGTATAATAATAATAATAATAATAATAATAATAATAATAATAATAATAATAATAATAATAATAATAATAATAATTTATTATTATTATTATTATTATTATTATTATTATTATTATTATTATTATTATTATTATTATTATTATTATTATTATGTGTAACAAATTAAATCGGTAGATGGTTAATTGATAGAAATTTTATAAAATTAGAGATTATCACCTTGAAATTGCACTACAACATTTTTAGGTTGAGGCAACATTTAAAAAGTGTTGCCTAAAGGCTGACAAAAGGTTGCTTTGGATCTATGGCAATACTTTTGGACCTAAGGTAACGTTTTTGGGCGGCGTTGCATATGCAGCCGTTGCCTTAGATCAAGGCAACACTTTTTTGTTTCAAAAGCAACGCTTTTGAGAGCAACACTTGGTAAGTGTTGCCTTTGGTTGAAAAACAACAACACTTCAAAGGTGTGTTTGAGACAACACTTTTGCAGTGTTGTCTCTTCTCTCGTATTTTGGTCACTACTAAAAGGTGTTGCCTATTTGCAATAAAATGCAACTCTTTTACGTGTTGCTTATAAGTTGAAATTTGCAATCCTTTGAAATGTTGCCTATTAGTTTTGAATATACAACCCTTTAAAGTATTGCCTTTTCTTTTGGATATGCAACTTATACAAGTGTTGCCTTTTCTTTTGGATATGCAACCTGTGCAAGTGTTGCTTTTTCTTTTGGATATGCAACCATACAAGTGTTGTCTAATATTCAAAATATGCAACTAATAAAAGGGTTGTCTTTTTTATAAAAATAAAAATTAATTTTGTAATAAAAATACAAAAAATAAAATTTTTAATAAAATTTTTTGTTCATACATGTATAATTATTTTAATTAATAAATAAATTTGTGTACAATAGAAAAAAATTATAAAAGAGACAAGATAACTAATAATAAAATTCTAATTAAAATAGATATTAAAAAGTTCAATTAGTATTTCAAATACATGTTTATCAATAATTCTCAACAAAATAATAAAATTATTGTCTAACAATAATTGTCATAACAAAATAGTAATTAATATTTATCAAAAAAATGTCAATCTACTTGCATATTTTATATCCATGCTTGACTTGTCCCATATGCTAAATCTGCAAATAATACACAATAAAAAATAAACAACTTACCATTAAAACTGAAAAATTATAATAAAAATTTCCTTATGATATTAATTACTATAGATATAAAAGCAATAAATAGGTCTAAAAAACTCCTTCTAAACAACAAGAGTGAAGGGTAACAGGACCTCACCTCTGGGGATGTTTCTTATATATGAATATTAAATTGTGCATTCCCCTAACAAATATATATATTCATGAGCAATGCTTTTTGTAGTTTTTCTAATAGAATATTTGTTAAAGCAAAATTAGCAAGTCACCATCTTAATTCTTATAAATACATGATTTCTTATCATTCAGGACCAAATCCAGCAACTTTTCTTGCTACCTCATTAAAAAGTGGTTTTAGAAGTTCTCCGAAATTTGTTATCGAAATTGCATAAAACTTTGAAATAGATACTTGAATCACTTTAATCCAACAACAAAAATTGTAATTTCTTCTTTGTAAACTATCACTTCTACTAACTTCGCTGGTAGCCTAGCTAGCAAAAAACAAGAGGAACTCCTAATCTAGTAGCATTGAATCCAAAGGAAAATACATTTATTGAAAGAAACTGAAAATCTTAATATTGAATTTTGTGCTTGATCTCTAGCTAATAATTAGAATGAGTGTTTTTGTTAGCAGAATCTTTGACAAATACAAAGCTCTTGAACAATTGATTCTATCATATTCAGCATATATTAATCAAATCAATTGATTCTATTATATACCTAAAAAATACACATATATATGACATAGCCAAGGAAAAAAGCTAGATGCAGATCTTGCAAATTTATATTAGATCAGAGTCCAAACAGAACAGTTCTATTCTTTGGAACCACTAACTGAGGACATATTAGAGGATAGCCTCGAACTGTTATCTTCTCCAACTTTATCTTCAGGTTCATCAAATGGATAGAAGTAAGGCTTAAGAGACATTTTTAGTAAGTCTTCATCTTGTACTAACATCTCCACAACTCTCAAATGGATAGAAGTAAGGCTTAGGAGACATTTTTAGTTGACTATCACTATCAGACAAGTCCACTCACTAGTCATCACCATTAATTTGTTCACGCAACATTATCACTCTTTTATGAATCACATACACACACATACACATCAAGATAGCCAGGTAATAATACTCAGACTCATTCATATATAAGGGGGTGTTTCATATATAATTTTTGTGCAACTTATTTTAAATTCAGCTACAATAATCAACCATAAGCTTCATGTATTCTTATCATTCAAAACTACAACTAAGTAGAGTCATCTTTTTAAATAAAAAACTAAGGCAATAGATCAAATTCTCAAGTAACTCAAATTCTTATCCTATGGAAAGTGCTTGGATTGTGTAAAGAGAGATCATAGAGATGGAGACAAAGTGATATAGCAATTGAGATAATGACACACAAAAATAGTTTCTGCAAAAGTCTAGTGAAGGCCAAATCAATAACAAAATTTTCAAAAGTAGAAACAAGCAAGCAACATAGCTACACTAAGAAATTGAACTGGCATACCAAATCAATAACAACTGAATATATTTATTTATATCTACAATAATCTTTTTGTAATTTTAATGCCACAGGTTAATTACTTTTATGTAAGTAAGATTAAAACACTGAAGATAGAAAACTAACTTTGACGCAATGGCGAACATATTAATCGGTGAGATTTGTTCACCAAACAATCAGAAGTAGAAATGAAATATATCAAATTTCACAATAACTTTTTTAATAATAAAAAATTATAAATATATTTATTTATATCTTAACAACTCCAGAGAAATGTGACAAACCAATTAAATTAATTTGTAAATTTAGATCTAGCTGAATATATCTTAACATCTCATAAGATTAAATAAGAGAGGAACCTGAATCAACTCCTGCCACTCTTCTTTTGGTAAGAGATGAATGGTGAGCAGAAACTAGAGAAGCTTGAAACATCAACATTATTACCAAAAATGCTACAATAGCAACAATATTATTAAAATTAGGATTCAAGGCACGAAAATGGAAAAGAAAAAAAAATAGGCAGAATCATAGGTACCTGTGAAACAAGACACAGATTTAGGATTCAGTTTATTGCTAAACCAGACATAGATTTAGTTAGTATTGACAGCTAGCCATGAAGTTTGATTACTTCACCTGGTTGTAAGCAAGTGCTATAGAAACAGCACCTCGCATGAGACCAGACCACCAGATTGTGACCTGTGAAACAAGATCATAGGAGACAGGAGTCATGTACCAAGGAAGGCTTTGAAAAGAAATTGAAACAGGGAAAGAAAACACATACTTGTTGCTTCATGTCAATTTTCACATGTGGGGATTTCTGGAGCAAATTGGATAAGAATGAAAGAGGGAAAACAAATGCTGCTCTTCCAACTAGGATAAGTCCTAGAAGCACTGAACTGATCCCAACTGATTTTCCAGGACTAATGAATCAAGAGACCAAAAATGTTAATTAAAATTTTCATGTTTTACAAAGTTTATTAATCTAGAAATGTTAGTATTACCTTTGGCTTATGAATCGCCACTTCTCTATGTCCAGTGCATCCATCCCAACATAAAGGAATATAAATATCTCAGCAATGAATGACAATGTTGCAAAAACATGCCCGCAATAGGTTAATTCAGATCAGCAATCTCATAATAAATCAAACATGTTGAAATTTTTGACGTACTTGGTTGTGACTCTTGAAAATAAAATTATTAGTATTGGAATTAATTGCATCATGTAATGAATAGACATGGAAAAATACCTCCATTAAAATTAAAAGGAGATTCTCACCTCAACAAGCATGTATGAAAGGTAAGCCATCAGTATCATAAGAGCAACCCTAACCTGAGACATGATTAGACATAAAAACATTCCTCAATTTCCCCAATCTGAGAATATAATTAGCTTCCTAAGATTACGGAGGAGAAAAAACCCTAACCTGAGACATGATTGCAGCGAGCAGTGAGGATTACAGCAGAGACGGCTCAGGCAGAGCAGCGAGGACATGAGGCATTGACGAGCCGACGACGACCATCGAGCAGCGACGACAAACAGAGACGGCTCAGGCTGTGCAAGGCAGAGAAGAGGGATTACAGTAGTAGCGGATCCGGCAGCGCAAGATAGAAACGGCAACAGCAGTGCAAGGCAGAGATAGCTCTAGAGGTGCAGGAAGCGACGGTGGCGACTTCTCTCTCCATTGTCGCCTTCTCCATCTTTCTCTTCTTCCTCCTTCGATGGCGGATCTCCCTTTCTCTCGTTCTCTTCGTCATTCTCCGTATCCCTCCCCATCGCCGTGCTCACTTTTTTCAGCACAATGTAGAACCATAGACTTAGTCCCTTTCCTTGCTCGTTCTCGTTTGAGAAATACTTCTATTATTTCCTGATAAGTTGGATTCGTTTTATTTCAAAATCGGTGGAAAACTGGAAACTGGGAAGCAAAGCTAAATAATGTACCAATTATAAGATTTATTTTCGAGAAAGGTATTAAAAATTTTAGGCAACACTTAGGAGACGAAATTTAAAATAAATTTAAAGACAACACTTATAAAATGTAACATATTGACTTTATAATAATTGTTTTATATATTTGATAGAGCAACACTTGTTAAGTGTCTTTTAATTTATTTAAGACATCACTTATAATATGTTGATTAAAAATATGTTGTAATAACTCTATTTATTAGCAATTAGTATAAAGTGTTGTCTATTTTTATTTTAGACAACTCTTTTAAAATGTTGTCTTGAAAATATGTTGCAATAGATAAAAAATATGGTAGTGTTGTAAATAGTTTTAAGAATATTCTCTATTACATAATAAAAAAATAAATAAATTGACCACCTGACTAATTTTAATTGATTATTCCACATCAAACCTAGTTATAAATCTTCAATTATGATTAATTAAAAATTAAAGATGCTTCAGAGAACGACATGCCAAAGTTTTCGTTGTCTTGGTGTCTCAAATAATATACAAGTATTGGTTAAATTATAAGTAGATATTGAAAAGGGGCAGTGTTTCTTGTTTATTTTAATATATGACATTTCTCAACTATTCCAAAATTTATTTCTCCCAAACGAATGTGTTAGATTTGTAAGTGGATCTAGATCTGTAACAATTAGGAGGAAAATAGAAGAAGAAAAAGAATACAAGATTGTATATACGAATGAAGTTATATAAGACGGTATATTGAATTTGAGAAAATTAATGGATATTATAACACTTTATTACACAGAGTTTTACGCTTAAGTCGTAGAACAGAAGTAGTATAACGCTTAAGTCGTAGAACAGAAGTAGTATGATGTTACGGACCTCTTCTCAGTTAAAATATACATATAATAGTGAAAGAGATAATATACTAGCACTACAAAAAAATTATTTTTAGCGGCCATTTATTTTGCTTTTAGCGGCAATAAAAATAGCCGCTAATACATTTACCGGCAATTAGACATTAGCCGTTTTATGCTTCGCCGCTAAAAGGTTTTAGTAGCAATTATAACATTTGTCGGTAAAGATATTTTTAATGGCCGCAAAAAGTATATAACTATTAGCGGTCATTTTTTTGGCAATTTATATGGCCACCAAAAGTAATTCCAAAATTACAATGTTATTTACTTTTAGCGGCCATTACTATTGCCGCCAAAATTTATTTTACCGACAATTTATATGACCACTAAAAATAATTCTAAAATTGTAATGTTATTTACTTTTAGTTACCATTACTATTGCCGCTAAAATCTTAAGATTTTTTTTAGTTATATTATACTCATTTTCTTAGAAATAACGAACTACTTTTTTTTCTAGAATCTCAATTATTTGTGCCACCAATTATTATTATTATTATTATTATGCATAATATAAATATACTAAAATTAATTATTACAAAATGAGATATTTCATTAAACTCAAAATATTGATATACAAATTTCTCTTAAGTGTACACTTGTGAGCAAGTTGCAATGAATCATAAATACAATCATGTCCTGGATCACAAAATAATCAAACAAAATGAAACCCAACATAAAAATGTATTGACCATAGTAATCTGACCATGAACAAGCCTATAAATATAATCCATACTTGTGCTTCTTGGATCTACATAGGATTTTCACTGGCCTTGACTTCTGACAGTTTTCCCTTCCAAACCTTATTAAGGCCTTTATATTCATATCTTCTATCTCGAAAACTTGAACCATGAACCAGATAGCACAAAACCAAGGCTTAGAAGTTATAACAGAAAGCAACCAACTAATGGAGCAAGGAAAATTGAGGAGATTATGTTTGAAGTTGAAGTTTAATGTGACAATATTAAATTTATGAACTTATATAGCAAATATGTTCTACAGATTAAAAGAGAGCGGTCCAAAAAAATGCACTAATGAAATAAAGATGTAAGACAGCAGTTCTTACTTCCTCCCTGGAGAATCCTGTACAACTTGGACTCATACAGCAACTGAGGATGTCTTGTGTTGACATTTTTCTGATTTAGAAGGGCATAGAGCAACAAGTAACAAACATAAAAGACCAAGAAAAACATATCGGCAGCACTCATATATATTCAACATAAACATGTCAACAGTGCCAAGCGTAGTCCGAGTGAGAGACGAGTATTGCATATTACAGAACAGAGAAGAAAAGGAGGAAATGCCTTAATAGAAACTACTGAATCACATCCTGATACCACCCAAGACTCTATACAAATCTTCCCATCTAGTTCAGCTTCTTTGCTCTCACTTTTATCCTAACATTATTTTCTTACTCAAGATTGTCTAATTTTAGATCTTATCAAGGGGACAGAAAGTTCCCAATAAATTGATACAGAACATTTTAAGCTTATATTTGAAATCATGATGGTCTTTCAAGTATTTTAAATATTATTGGATACACAAGATATTGATAACTAGAGACAAATTATGTGTAGGTGCCTGACATCCAAAATTATTTTTCAGAATACAAGAGAAAAAGAGTCAAATTTGAAAAAATAATTAAGTCCTAAAATTAAAATTCAAAACATGATAGGTGCAGATCAAAGACCATAACAAGATTTAAATGCAAAACGAAGACCACATAACTAAGTTCTACTAAAATATATAGTAACAAACACTATGTGATCACATGCTTTATGGGGTAGTGAGATAAACCTACCTCTAAGCCTGGATGCCACACTGTCATTAGACATATAAGGATAAACCAGAAGCTTTTCATTAGGAGTAGCACAATATCCAATTAAGCGAAGTAAATTGCGATGAACTGCCAAACTGATAATCTCCAATTCTGTTCGAAACTGATTCACCAGAACTTTCATTAACATCCTTCAGTCTTTTCACTGCCACCATAGAGCCGTCACCAAGTTTTCCCCTATAAACATTGCCAAAACCTCCAGCCCCAAGTATGTTCTTAGAATTGAAACTATTTGTTGCCTGTTGGAGCTCTCTGAACGTGAAAGTCTTGAGATTTTTCAAGCTGACAATTCCCTCTTCTTTATATTCTACAGTAGAGCAAAAATCATAATTAACTATTCCTCCATACATAGTCTAAGAACTGTTATTTTGTGCTACCTACCACCAATAAATAGGATGGCCTGGTGCTGTCGTTTATGTCTATACCAAAAGATCCCAAAGAGCAAAACCATGAGAGAAGCACAATTAAGACTGACTCCAAGTGCAACTGCTATTTTTCTGAACTTGTGTTTTCCTAAACATGGATGTCAAATAGGTTTAAAATGTTGTATAAATAAAACAAAAGGCACAAGACAGCTAAACATTAAAGATAGGTACCTTGTGATGATGTTTAAAATGTTGTATAAATGAAATCTCAGCATAGGCTCACAGACGATGACTTCAAGAAAAAAGGTTGGATCCAATGCATAAGGCTCCCAACTGCTGGGTTTGCAGCTAGTAGATATATGAAGACATACCTCCACAAGCAAAAAGGTTATTTTTAGGATTCAAACCTGTGACCTAGCAGGCACGTTACAGTTGCACAAAAGTTCCCTCATGATTGACATTAAAAATGCAGGGTAGCAAGAGCAAATTAGTCCCAAACCCAAATTTCACAAACTCCCCAATACATAGCAGCAAGAAACTGACTTCACATGAAATCATGTCTCTCCCAAAACTAGTTTTATATTTTTTATGGCTCAAAAATTGTCAATTGACAATACAAAGCTGACCAATAAACAAACAACAATAACAAAAAAAAGGTACTCAAATTCATTCAATATATATATAAACCAATTGGTAAGCATAACTTACAAACTTAATTGCAACTTCCTCATTAGTTTGAATATTAGTACCTGAAAAGATAAATAAATAACAAAAACGATCATCAACATCATCCCAGAAAAATTAAAAGTAAGAATTTAAACCTTCTTCCAATAACCAATCGTGCAACAATGCCCTTTCCATCCTCCAGTTTCTTCAAAGCTGCACCTGCAAAGAAAGAACTCTTAATGTTAAAACCACCTCTAATCCACAATCTCAGTGAGCAAACCGTGCAATATTAATCATGGCAAGTAATTTACAATATCAGTGACTTCTAATTTAGCAAGAGAAAGAACAAAACATAATTATCACTTCCCATCCAGGCATTGCGAATGGCGTCCCTATTCTTCTGGCGGCCAAATATTGTGAGTATACCTATCATGACCAAAGGCCTTCCCTCAGAGTAAGTCCCATTGGTCTCAAGCAATTGCTTCGAAACAAAACCCTCTTGCTTAGCAGCAGCAAGTTCCATCTCAAGGAAATCGAGCTTCTTGTGCTGTTCCCTAAACAATCACATGATGAAACAAGTACTGAACAAGTTCCAAGCACGAAATGGTTATAAAAATGTATAATACCTCCATTGTCACAATCCATTGATTTGCGCTCTTAGCAGATTGGGTTTATCACTATTAAGCAAGTTCTTACCATCACTATTTGAAGGAGGTAATGCCAATATGGTCTATTACCTAGTGCCTGCAGATTAAGAAATTAAGTTAAGGAATGAAGGTGGGAAAAGGGATTAGGGTGGAAGAGAAAAGTGAATACTACTACTGACACGCAAACCGGCAAGGGTGCTTCCGGTTCATAACAGGGGACTATGATAGACTTTACTTGTAAATATATTTATATACAATCATCTATAATCTGTACACCAACTACTAAATGGAAGGATGCATCGCCTTTGTATAGAACTGTATCCTGCAGGGACAACAGATAGATACCAACCTCAAGTTTCTAAGGTCCTTCAATTGGACCTTTAACTCATGAGTCTTCAAATTAAGAGCTTTTCACGAGGTTGATTACTCTTGTAAGTTGTAACTGTTATGAACCTGAATATTTTGTCCCCCTATTTTCAACATGCCTACTCTTGGCAAAAATAAGTAGTCATTAGCTGAATAATGTTTGATGTAGAACACTTATTATTTTAGTTTATACATGGTTCTTCTCAGAAAGCCTGTATTATATTTTCCAAATATGCTTGTTCAATTCACAGATGGAATTAGAGAAAACAAGAAGAAATTAAAAGCTTGTTCAATTATAAGAGAGTAGAAATGAAGCTTCAGTTGAGGTCAATTTAAAGGGAAGGAGATGACGTGGAGTACATGATTTCACCATAGTTAACTATAGAAACTCCTGTCATGGACCTAAAAAAACCTAAGAGTGCCACTCTACCGCATCAAGTGTCTCACTATCGCTATGCTTCTGCATCATAATATAAATCAAGCAAGACAAATAAATAAATCAAAATTAGAAATTATTGCATTTTTCAACTTGATTCCTTTTTTTTTCCATTGCATCAAATAACACCAATTAAGTTGTTATGTGTTAGTTAAGGGGGTTTAACATTATCTTTCAAAAACAAAATAATTTAGTTTCTTGTATGATTTTCATCAATCTTTCATCAACAGAAAGCAATTGAAAATGAAGACATGGAAACTATATATCATTGTTAGGTTTAACTAATTTTGCCAATCTTAAGCCTCAATATTCGCTAAAAATCAATATTGAAAATTGTATTTATCATGCTAGAAGAGTAGAACATCATATCATATATCATGTATTGGAATTTTACCTTGAAGGAATCACTTTGACATGTCGACTCTTCTACTACGATCCTTCTTCAAAGCATAAAACTTCCTAAACTTCCCCAATACCTTCCTGATAATCTTCCCATACTTTCTGTCACTACCAAGCCCCTTGTTCTTCGACAAACCACCATTTTTATCACTGTTTTCTAATTCCAAAAGCTCCAAACACAACAAAGAACCATTCAGTTGAAACGCCACAACCGTAGATGTGGCAGGCCTTGATGAGCTCGGTGTAAAACGGGTAAAACAAAATTGCAATATGAAAAGTGCAACGCTCGAGGAACAGAATTACTTGCGTGCTAAGAAACCTAAAAGGTATTGATAAAGATAAACAAAAGGGAAGAGGAAAGCCAAGAAACAGCATAACTAGCCCCTGACTCATCCTGCGAAGCCAAAGCTGGCCGGAGAATATATATATATATATATACATACATATACAGATATCACAAAATACTCAAAACTCAAGATAAGGTCCTAGCTCTCCCTTAACCTCTATGAGGAACAAAATAAACAAGTTTCTTGAAGAGCAAGCTAAGTACATAGGTACATATATATATACAATCATAAGCCCAAAATAACCCAGGGACTACTCAGCTTCAAGATCCAGACGCCTAGCGAGGAGCCTCTCGACCTGCATCTAAAAACAACAACACATCATGGGATGAGAACCGGAGGTTTTCAGCATGGTAAAAGTGCCACGCGTGTAATAAATAAGGTCTTGGAAATGCCAGAGGCAATCCTAGAACTCCGTCGTACAATTGTAAAACTTAATTACTAAACAGAAGCCATAAATAGGGGTAGGTAATCTAGACTTTCTTAAACTCACCCAATTTTAAACCTAACATGACATCAAACCATTTCACCCTTTCCTCCATTCATCTGTCATCCATAATTCAGCAGAAACAAGCAACCAAACAAGTTCACGCACAAGTAATAAGCAGATAGTGCAAGTAGCAAGTATAACAGATAGCAGGAGGTATATATTCAATTTGGCAAACCCAAGAAATGCATAGCAATCAAAACACACAAATGTATATGATGCATGCCTGTCCTATGGCTGATAAGGCTCATCTGTTGGTTATCTAGCCAACCCGACAAGTCTGAAAACCTTAGACTGTCCCCCGTCGCGCATCCCATGAGTCTATGCATAGATTTCATAATCAATTATCATTCAATCACTCAATGGGGGCTATCCATACCCGGGAATTTATACGTGTCCGGTCACCCTTACGACGTAGGGTCAATAGAGTATCGAGTTTCGACTTGGAACACGTGGTGGCAAGCCACGGTTCTTACCCAGGGAAACTCATATCTCAGATATCATCATTCATAAGCCATTTCATTTTCATAATCAATATATAATCATTTATCAAGTCTTGGCGTCAAACTTCTTTAATATTCTCATCTTCTTCACACAAGTCGTCATTTACCCCTTACTTTACCCCCAAGTTATCTTATTTTCCTAGCTTCAATTATCTACTGGACTCAGTACTATATCCTAAGTCTAAAAGTGAAGGAAAATCGAGGTTTAGGAGTGAAAATCTGGTTTAAACAGCCAAAATCCAGTTTGCAGCAAACAGAGGCCATGTGTACGCGTGGAACGAATAGCAAATCACGCGTACGCGTGAGTCATGCGTACGCGTGATCATGCACATTAGCTTCTCACGCACACGCATGGCTTCTCGCGCATGCATCGTTAAAATGCCACGCCACGCGTACGTGTGGATGGGCATTTTTCCAAAATTGGCAGAATACCAGGAAGCTGCTACAAACCAGATTTTAGCACCTGCATCACAGTTTTATATACCAAATTTCCGCCGTCCATAACTTTCTCCAAAAAATTCCGTTTTTCACAAAATTGATATCGTTTAAAAGCTTACAGAACCATCTTTCATTTGAAACAAACCACAATTCCATCCAAAATTTGAGGAGTAAGTTATGGACTTCCAAATTTCACCAAAATTCACTTTTTACCAATTTGCTTCCAAACCTCATTTTCACCAATTTCAAGTTCCTTACCATCAAGACATGCACATTACTAACACACCAAGCCTATTTCATTAACAACCACTTCCAATTTACCTTTCACTATTCCAACAAGCCTTAACCACCAATACATATCAACATGCATCACATATATAAACAACCCCTCATTTACATATATTAACTCTTCACATATACTAACCCTTCATCACATGTATCAACCCTTTATCAACATATGTCAATTAAATTCCATTAACATATATCAACCCTTCATTAATGGTTTCAAGAACACAAATTCAATACCAACAATTCATGCTCATAATTTCTAACACTAGCTCAATTTCAAGATCACACATTCAACAACTTTAACACCTCATAAATTCCAACACATGTTCATCCATAATTTATTCAACAACTTCACAAGACTAATCACTTAATGCAATTAACCAATTCAACTTAACCTATGGTTCTTCTAGCCTAAGTTTTCACAACACCTTAAATGTTAAACGCACGAAACCTAAACCATACCTTGGCCGATCACTTTATTCAATCCAATACAGCCTCACAAGCAAGAACACAGCCCCAAACACTCAAAGAAACCAGCCACAAACTAAGCTTCAATCACCCATAAGCCTTCAAACACTCACTTTTCGCTTCCAATGCATATATATGGACTTAATTTGTACCTAATACACACATATATTACCGATTCATATTTTACCTAATGGATTAAAAATTAAATTTAAGATTTGGGTAACCTTACCGCTCCCACACATGTAGCAACTCAAACCCAGGAAGCTCCACAAGCTAAATCGAACCTAGAACATCAAAATTGGCAAAATCTCACTATAGGGTTTTAATTTCAAGAATAGAAAGGGGATGGAGATTATGAAACAAAAATGGAGCTTACCGGTGAAATTGATCCGATAGAAATGTAGAACTCGACGCGCTGGATGCGTGGCCGTGAACGGTGCAGCGATCGGAGCTCAAACGGAGAAGTTATGGTGGATCAAAGGTTGATGAGGGTTTGAGAGCTCTTCTTCCCTCCCCCAATCTGTTTGGTATCGTTGCATGAAATGGGGGAAGAAGTAGCTGCTGCCTCCTTTAAGTTATGGGTCCGGTTGGACCCCCGGGCCCAGTTTGGGCCCCGGTTCAACCGGTTCGGCCAATTCGGTCTAACTTTGGGCCAAATTTTTCGAAATTGGTATCAAAATTCTCGTTTTCACGAACTCTATCCTATTTTGATATTAGTTTTGCATTTTTAATTCTCCTAATTAAAATTCAATTTATTGACTAATTAGTTACCGATTTTAATGGGGTTTACAGATACTCCTCCTTTAAGTTGAGAGAAAAACTTCTAATAATTTATTAACTAATTTTTTTTCTATCCTCTCTCACATAACTCTCCATTTTTTTAACTAATTTGGTACACCTCAACTCACTAGCTATGATTTCTTGTAGTCCTCTATTACTTCCTAACATAGTCTCTCAACTATATATGAGCTCTTTTCAATCTCTTTAGCCTAATTCCTATGTCCTTAGCTAATTTTGGCCCATCTTTCTCTTTCTCAGACTCTCCTTTGCCATCTTCAGCATTTTTGTTTGGAATTTGAATTGTATCATTTAGGCTTGGAGTTGCAGCTGAGCTATCAGCTATCCCCACCTCTACTAAGACCTTGTCCTCAAGGTCCAACTCAGAAAACAAGGAACAAATCTCAAATAGAGGGACCCAACTGGCTTCTTCACGTGAAACCCCTTCCCAATCAATAAGAACATCAACCCGTGTTCCATTAGGAGTTATCATAGTGCGTTTTGCCAACACTGTTGTGGGGCGCGACTGCAATGAGGAAGGTAATTTGGAGGCAGCGGCAACTCCTAAAGGCAGCGGCCTTTTATATTCCTTCAGGACCAAAACATGAAACATAGGGTGAAGAGCACATGATGCCAAAAGATTCAAAAGGTAAGCCACTTGTCCCACCCGTTCTTATTTGAATGGGACCATAAAACCTCTTACTGAGTTTGTGATGATTGCTCACAGTGAGGGAGTGTTGCCGAAACGGCTTCAACCGGAGTAAAACCTAGTCTCCCACTGCAAATTTCTTTTGTCTCTGGTACTGGTTCGCTTGGTAGCGCATTTTCTCTTAGGCCTGCTGGAGGAAGAAATTCAGTTCACAATTCAACACGTTCCTGGCTTTCATAAAATCATCCACTTCTTTGACTTTCGATGCCCCTGGCATGTATCCTGGCAGCATTCTCGTCGGGTAGCCAAAGAAGACTTCATGAGGAGACATTTCCAACACCTAGTGGGTAGGTACCATTGTAGAAAAATTCTGTCCAAAGAAGGTATGAGCTCTAGAGCTTCAGGTAGGAGTGGGTGAAACCCAAAGGTACTGCTCGAGTGAGCAGTTAATGACTTCCGTTTGACCATTATATTGTAGATGGTAAGACATGCTGTAGTATAGGCAGGTGCCATTAAAGCTCAAGAGATTTTTCTAGAACCGACTCAAGAACAGGGGATCTCGGTCACTAACAATGGTTGTTAAAAATCCATGAAGTTTCACCATTGAACTGATGAGGGCTTGGACAATGTCTTTTGTAATAAAATCGGGTTTGAGAGCCACAAAATGTCCAAAATGTCCCGTCTTGCTAGATAGCTGTGAATCCGGTAGTTTTGAGTAGTTGCAAAATGAAATCCATTGTGATATCTATCCACGATCTTGCTGGGGTTGGCAGTGGCTACAAGAGACCCTGGAATTTTGTTGGAACATATTTGGTCAGTTGACAATCAGGGCACCTATCTATGAAGCACTGTACATTAGCCCTCATACCGGACCAAAAAAAATCTCACCCAATAGCTTATACATCTTTAACACTCCCTCATGTCCTGCTTTTGGGATGAAGTAGAACTCAACGAGTAACAATTCCCTCAGGCCTTTAAAATCAGGTATGAAAAGTTGTTCCTGATAAAGCAAAAATCTCTCTCGCATCACATAATCAGCTCTAACTTTTTCCAATCATACTCGTCCAGCAGGTCCTTGGTAGAAGGGCCACACTCCACAGCCTCCTGCAAGATGGACCAAATTGAATACTAGATAACTGACAGGTGCAAAGCTCTACCTTCGTCTCTGTTTCTAGGAGCCTGGAAAGTGCATCCGCCACCTGATTCAACCTCCCAAGTCGGTACTTAATCTCAAACTCGTATCTTAGCAATTTAGATAAGTAATATTGTTGTTCTGGTGTCAGCACAACCTGTGCCATCAGTTCTTTTATCCCCTGATGGTCTATCTTAATTAAAAACCTCTTTCTAATGGCATATAGTTCTCGCACATAAGCAGAGGTGACCCGAAGTCAGGGACTGAGTTTCTTGCTGAAATATGCGATAAAATGTCCATGTTGTGATAAAACTGCCCCTTCACTGGTGTTAGATGCGTCAGTATTCACTGTAAAAGATAGAGAAAAATATGGTAAGGCTAAAATTGGTGTATTGACCATGGCTGATTTTAGACTCGTAAATGCTAAGTCCACCTTTTTTTTTTCAATGAAAGTTATTCTTCAATAAATTTGTCATTGGGGCAGCATGTTTGGCATAATAAGGCACAAATTTTTTGTAATAATCTGTAAAACAAAGGAACTTGTGCAATTGCTTAAGGGAGGTTGGCTTCGGCCAATCTTAGATGGCCTCAATTTTGGTAGGGTCAACCTTAACACATTGGGCACAAAAAATATGTCCTAAGTAATCTACCTAAGGTTGCGCAAAAGAGCATTTAGATTTCTTGGCAAAAATTTCATGCTGGGCCAATGTAGAAAGGGTAGTAGTTAGATGTTGCACGTGGTCCTCCCACTACAAGATAATCATCCATTCAGCTATACTTGAAAAGTGTAGTTGAAAATAAAAAAAATGATGTCTTAAGAAAAGGCTACGCTTTTTTTTGGCTTTGGAGACACTTTAGTGGGGGATGCATATTCGGTCGTTACCTATTCTCAAAGGCTACATTTTCTGTATGAAAAGCTACACTTTTTGGTGTTCATAATAGGGTGCGCTTTTCAAGTGATGCTCTTGAGAACCAAAGACTACGCTTTTCATCACGCATGCTTTCCATAATTCAAAAGAATAGGGTACACTTATCTTCATGAGTTCTTCCACTTTGTATGATTTTCTTTCACTTCTTCAAGCCATCCTTACTTATTGATCCTAAAATCTCTCAACAAATATATCAAGACATCGAATGGAATAAAAGTAAAATTTAGAGCACAAAAATTATGTTTTTAACACTTAGACACAATTAAGGGAGAATTCACAAAAGAATGCTATTTCAATGAATAAGTTCAAGTTTATATTATAAAATCCACTCATTTCAAGGCAAAAATCATCATCAAATATGGATTCATCATGATGCCACAATTGTGTTTCCTATTCTCCTATAAAAAGGTAATACGAAGAAAAGCGTAGCTTATTCATATTCCTATTCTATGAATAGGTTACTCTTTTCAAATATAACTTTGCAAAATGTGGTTGAATATGTAATTTTCTTTTAGTGTCCCACGATTTACTATAAACCAAAATATCATCAAAAAACACTGCTATAAACTTCCTCAAGTAGGGCTGAAAAATGTGATTCATCATCGCTTGGAAGGTTGAAGGGGCATTACCGCATTAGTAAGCCTAAAGGGCATCACAACAAATTCATAGTTCCCATTGTGAGTTCAAAAAGCTGACATAAGGATAGTGTCCTTGCTTATCCTGATTTGGTGGTAGCCCGACCACAAATCCATCTTGGAAAAATACGCAGCCCCAAATAACTCATTTAGGATATCCTTTATAGTCGGGATGAAAAATTTATCCTTAATGGTGATGGCATTTAAAGCCCGATAATCTACACAAAATCACCAACTACCATCTTTCTTTTTATCCAAAAGTACCAGACTAGAAAAAACACTCCGACTCTCCCAGATCACCCCCATTCCAACATTTCTGCCACCAATCTGGACATTTTGGTCTTCTGAAACTGTGGATACTTATAGGGTCAGATCCTCACCGGCTTTTTCCCTGGAGTGATAGTGATTTGACGGTCAATATCTTAGGATGGCGGCAACTTGGTTGTCCCCTCAAACACGACCACAAATTGATCCAAGAGCTGCTGGACCTTCCCAGTTAGTACTGTGATGAGACGCAGAAGCTGGTAAATTAAAAATTATTAAAATGGTTACGTTGCAAGTATAGTTCTTAACTCACTGAAAATCTGCCTATCAATTTAGAAATATGTCACAGAGAATTAGATTAAAAATTACTGGGAGTTTTAAGTCCTAGGTCGTCTCCCAACGAGTTGCAGAAAAGTGTGCTATCTTATTAATCAGATGTTCCAAGAAGTTGAGCTAAGTAAATTGGGATATAAATTGAGAAAATTTAAATAATATGGATAAAAGCCTTGACTGGGAGTTGATTGGTTGGAACTTCTACTATTGATGGAGTGATTGTAAGATTAATTTATAATTAATGGTTGTTCTGTTTGGTTATCCTTTACTAGGTAAGGGAAAGTCAAACAAGTTGGAATGCCAGATCTGTTCACAAGTTGCAACCTACTTAGTTCAAAGGGATTGGCGTTGGTGACAGGATAACAATCCAACAATTAACCCAATTACAAATTTTCTTTCAATCCTTCCAACTCAAGAGTTCCTTTTTAATCAACTCCCCATCAAGTAAAGAAACTACTCACGCATTGTAAATAATAAATTCATAGCATATGAAAGGAAATTAAAAGAAGACATGATTATTGGAATTGAAATTGAATTAAAAAGAAATAATCCTTGCATTAATTAATCATAAAAGTATTCAAATAGCAAAATTGAACAAAACAAGGAACATGGAAGAATAGAACCAAGTTGAGAAAACGAACTAGGATGACGAAGTCTTGATAAGGAAGTAACTTTTCTCAATGTTCCAATGCTAAGATCAATTGAAAATTAAATTTCTAAAACCTAGAGAGAGAAACCTAAGAGAGTAAAAACTAGATCTAAAACTGTCTCTGAATGAATGTGTTGTTTGTTTCTGCATGTTCTCTGACTCTAGTCTGCTGTTTCGGGCCGAAAACTGGGCCGAAATAGGGTCCAAAATCGCCCCCAACGAATTCTGCAGATTATGCAGATCGCACATGTCACGCGATCGCGTCATCCATGCGGACGCGTCATTCGCACTTTTCCTCGCCACGCGTTCGCGTCGTCCACGCTACCGCGTCGCTTGGGCTTTCCAATCCGCGCGGCCGCGTGAGCCATGCGGCCGCGTCGCTGCGATTTGCTCTCCTTCGCGCGGTCGCGTGAGCCATGCGACCGCGTCACTTCTCGCTAGTTATCTCCTCAAATTCTTGTGTTCCTTCCATTTTTGCTAGCTTCCTTTCCAATCTCCAACTCATTCATGCCCTATAAAGTCTGAAACACTTAACACACAAATCACGGCATCGAATGGAATAAAGGAGAATTAAAAATAAATAATTAAAGTCTCTAGGAAGCAGTTTTCAAACATGTAATAAATTCAGGAAGGAAATCTAAATGCATGCTAATTTAATGAATAAGTGGGTAAGGATCATGATAAAACCACACAATTAAACACAATATAAACCATAAAATAATGGTTTATCATACTGCTTCTTTGGCATCCCCTTTATCCTCACTAATCACCCGCAAATGATAGAATTCAGTGACCACTTTGCTGGCCACGAGCTTATGTAATGTTTTATTATTGATCCCTTCAGATTGGAGTAGCCAATCACCCTGAAGGGTAATATTAACATCATTCACTACATATTGCATGGTTAGAAGTCCATAATGAGTCGTTACATAGCCTAAACACATCAACAATTGCACTCCGAGAATAATGTCAGTAACTTGCAAATCCAACACATAGGTACTTACATTAAATTGGTATCCATGCATGACTAAGGAAATCTCATCACACTGTGCCCTACAACCAATCACCTCTCCATTGCCTACTAACACCTAGAGCGGTGTCACTTGCCGCATTGGAAAGCAAAATTTCTCAGCCACACTTGTTTTTACAATATTGTAAGTGCTACGCCCATCAATAAGAACTGTCCCAGATAAGTTCCCTTCAAGTGAAAAGTAGTTGGTTGATACTGGCCTACTAGGACATTAAAGCTAATCCCTAGCTGGGTGGGTTGAACTATAATTGGCTTTTCTGGTTCAGTAGTTTCTATAATGGATAGATCGGATTTTCTTAATATTTCTTGCATCTCTTCTTCACCAACTAGCAAGTAACAAGTAGATTTACATCAGTGAGTTAGTGACCACTTATCTTCAGATTAGTAACATAAGCTTTTCTCTCTCTTTTGCTTAATCTTTATGGTTATGAGATTCTTAACGGTATAGTGTTTACAGGTGTAGGAGTAGACGATATGACTTGTGTTAAAGGTGGTTTAATGGGGCTGATATGTTGTTTGGGCATGTTTGGTTGTGTAGTAGTGGAAGAGTAGTGTGTGCTATTATGGGGTTTTTACGAGAGTAGCTTTGGTAGAGGCCTGGTGCTTCTGTTCGTATAATTTGGCCAAGAAAACAGCATCAACATATGATGTAGGCTTCGCCAGTAACAGTTCACATTTCAAATATTCTTGCAATCCTGCAACGAACAATGAAATTAACCAATCTTCACTTAAATCAGTGATTTGATTTGACAATTTATCAAATTGATTGTGATATTCATCAACAGAATTTACTTGTTTCAGCTCTTTAAGTACAACTTTTGGATAATAAAAAATATTTTGACCAAATCTAGTGATTAATGCATCCAAAAATGTTTTTCAATTGTAATGGATATTGTTATTAATGCCTTATATGTACCAATTATATGCAAGATTAGTCAGATGAAAGGTGATCATCGCATATCAGGCACCTCATACCATTCAAGGTACTCTGAAACCTTGAACGCCCACTCTTTCACACCTTCTCCATCAAACAATGGTAGCTTGACCTTCATTCCTTTTAAATGCGGTACCAACGGCTGAGATGGGGAGCGTGACGAAGCTAGAGTTCCCTCTCATGGTGAGCCAGCTAGCAACTCCTTCACTTTCAGAGCCCCTTCAAATTAGCGTTGAACTCCTTCAATGCTTCCTCTATAGCAGACAACTGAGTGTTACTATCAGTGAACTGACTACTCAGCTCCACATGGCTCCGTTGTAAGGCTACGATCTCGGCTTGAGAACGTGTGAGTTCATCAGTGACTCCTATGGTGGAATTATTCTCAATGAAAGCACCAAATGTTATATGAAAAGAAGAAGAAGAATAGAAAATAGTGTATGAATAAAATTGTATGAGACGTTATATTGAACTTGAGAAAATTAATGGATACTCCTCTTTCGAGTTGAGGGAGAAACTCCTAACAATTTCTTAACTAATTCTTTCTCTACCCTCCTTCACGTCACTCCCCACTCTTTTCTAACTAACTTGGTACACCTCAGTTCACTAGCTATGATTCTCTGCGGCCCTCTGTTACTTCCTAACATAGTCTCTCAACTATACATGAGCTCTTCTCAATCTCTTTGGCCTAATTCATATGTTTTCAGTTGATTCTGGTCCATTTTTCTCCTTCTCAGATAGATTCTCCTTGCTTATCTTCAGTATTTTTGTTTGGACTTGAAATTGTATCGTTTGAGTAATTGAGCTTGGAGTTGCAGCTGAGTTGTCAAAATGTACATATAAATTTATAAAATAGTATTTATTGACATGAAATATTTCATAATAAAATATGGTGATCATATATAAATTAATAAAATAAATAATACTAGTATTTTTACCCGTAATAACATTACGGGAATATACATTTTTTAAAACTACGGTTCACTTTGTTCTGACAGTATAGATTATGCAAGGCACAAAAAAGTTATAAAATCAAACTACTTTTACAAAAAAAAGTTATAGATTGACAAAAGTCATTGGCTAAAAAGATTAAGGTATCTATAGATAAAAAATCAAATAATAAGATTTTTATTAGTTATTATTTTTATATGAAAAATTCTAATTTTTTATTAATAATTAATTTTAACATTCATTATCTAAAATTTGAAACAATTTAACGTGTATACTTTTACATTTAATTAGGTGTTAAGTCTGTTGCACAAATAGAAATAATTAAATTTTATACTTCTTATTTAAAAATAGTATTTTTCTCTTTATATATATAAAAATATCATTAGATATTAGCATAAAAAAAATTATACTGATAGTTATAAAATTAACTCAAAACTAATTTTTTAAAATAATTGAAATCTTGATTATAACTTTTAATTATATTAATATTCTCTCTAAATTATATGTAATAAATATTTGAAAGAAGAGAAATAAAAATATAGATTAGAAAGATAAGCAGTAAAAATTTAAAACTAAATAAAAAACTAAAAAATATGTATATAATAATAATATTTTTTATTTGAATTATATTATTTTATTAATTTTATTTTTTGTAGAATAGAAAAATAGAAAAAATAGAGACTAAGAGAAAAGAGAGAGAAAGATAAAGATGAAGAATGATAGTGAGAGTTTGTTAATTTTAGAAAAAAATTTTTATTTTAATTGTAATAAAACAGTATCAGATGCCATATTTTGATTTGTCAAATTACTAATATAAAATATAAATTATATATAGAGTAAAAATAGCAGAAAGAAATAGAAAAATGGAGAGAGATAGATGAGAGAATTTAGAAAAGGAGTTTATTAATTTTGAAAAAAAATATTTTTGCTCAATTTTAATAAGAGGGTGTCATGTGACATATTTGATTATTAAATTAGATAGTAATATATGATACATAATATAGGTATATTTCAATTTCAATTTTAATATTTTAATTTTAATTTTAATGCAATTAAAGAATATCATGTTGCACATTTTGATTGTCAAATTAGTAATTAGTCATTGATATTAATAATAATATATAAAATAGATAGAATGGTTGAAGGAATAAGAGAGATAGAGAAAGGAAGATGGAGGAGTGGAGAACTCTTTAATTTTGGAAGGAAAGATTTGATTTCAATTGCAATGAGGGAGTGACATGTGACACATTTTGGTTGTAAAAATAGTATGGAGGAGGGAAGAATTCTTTAATTTTAGAGGAAAATATTTAATTTCAATTACAACGAGGGAGTGACATGTGGCACATTTTGGTTGTGAAATTAGTAAAGAAGATAGGAGAATTTCTTAATTTTGGAGGGAAAGATTTGATTCCAATTGTAATGAGAAAGTGACATGTGACACATTTTGGTTGTAAAATTAGAAATATACTAGTATTTTTATCCATAATAATATTACAGAAATATAAAATTTTTAAAATCACGGTCCACTTTGTTCTGACAATATAGATTATGCATAGCACAAAAGATTTATAAAATCAAACTAATTTTACAAAAAAAAATTGTAGATTGACAAAAGTCTCTGACTAAAAAGATCAAGATATCTGTAGATAAAAAATCAAATAATAAAATTTTTAGTTATTATTTTTATATGAAAAATTTTAATTTTTTATTAATAATTAATTTTAACTTTCGTAATTTAAAATTTATAACAATTTAATGTGTATACTTTTACATTTAATTAGGTGTTAACTGTTAAGTCTGTTGCACAAATAAAAATAATTAATTTTTATACTTGCTATTTAAAAATAATATTTTTTCTCTATGTATATAAAATTATAATTAAATATTAATATTAGCATAAAAAATTATACTGATAGTTATAAAATTAACTCAAAATTAATTTTTTAAACAATTAAATCTTGATTCTAACTTTTAATTATAACATTAGTATTCTCTCCAAATTATATGTAATAAATATTTGAAAGAAGAAAAATAAAAATATAGATTAGAAAGATACGTGGTAAAAAGTTAAAACTAAATAAAAAAAACTAAAAAACTATATAATAATAATAATAATAATAATAATAATAATAATAATAATAATAATAATAATAATAATAATAATAATAATAATAATAATAATAATAATAATAATAATTTAAATTATATTATTTTGTTAATTTTATTTTCTGTAGAAGAGAAAGATAGAAAAAAATAGAGAATGAGAGAAAAGAGAGAAAAACATAAAGATGAAGAATGAGAGTGAGAGTGAGAGTTTGTTAATTTTGGAAGAAAAAATTTTGTTTTAATCGTAAAAAAATATTGGATGACATATTTTGATTTGTTAAATTACTAATATAAAATATAAATTATATATAGAGTAAAAATAGTAGAGAGAAATAGAAAAATAGAGAGAGGTAGATGAGAGAATTTAGAAAGGGAGTTTATTAATTTTGAAAAAAAAAATATTTTCTCTCAATTTTAATAAGAGAGTGTCATGTAACATATTTGATTATTAAATTAAATAGTAATATATGATACATAATATAAGTATATTTCAATTTCAATGTTAATATTTTAATTTTAATTTTAATGCAACTAAAGAATGTCATGTTGCACATTTTGATTGTCAAATTAGTAATTAGTCATTGATATTGATAAGGATATATAAAATTGATAGAGTGGTTGAAGGAATGAGAGAAATAGATAAAAGAAGAGGGAGAAGGGGAGAACTTTTTAATTTTAAAGGAAAAGATTTGATTTCAATTGTAATGAGAAAGTGATATGTAGCATATTTTAGTTGTAAAATTAGTAAGGAGGAGGGAAGAATTCTTTAATTTTAGAGGGAAAGATTTAATTTTAATTATAATGAGAAAGTGACATGTGGTACATTTTAATTGTAAAATTAGAAATATATAATAGATATAATAGATAATAAATATGAAATGTTGTTTTCAAATTAGATAAATATATTCAAATATTCATTAAAATCTCTCTTTTACTAACCAAACTACCCTATTTCACTCTAAAATAATATTAATCTATTTCAACTAAGAATTCGCTATTATCCCAATTAAGATTAACTTAACAGGACATAATCAGTACTTTAATATAAAAATCGATTTTACAACTTATAAAAAATTGCATGATTTCTTTTGCAATAACCAACCATATTTTTCTGACCATATATTTTTTTTGGTAACTTTTTCTGACCATATATAGTCGGGTATTCTGGCACCCATTCTTTATTTAAAAAATAATATACAATAAAAATAAAAAAGTTGATGAATGATCTTTGGGGGTCAATTATGCAGTAAGATGCTAAGAATTTCTCACTGTATTTGACCCTTTGACCTCTGTTGGTACGGGGAATTAAATTTTGACGAATTGAGAAAAAAAAAAAACAAATATATTCTGTTACTAATATATATATATATATATATATATATAAATTTTGACGAATTGAGAAAAAAAAAAAACAAATATATTCTGTTACTAATATATATATATATATATATATATATATATATATATATATATATATATATATAAAATTTATTTTTTTAATATATATTTATATTTTAATATATATTTTATATTAATAATTAATTTTAATGTACAAAAGAACGAAATTTCCCATCACAAGATAACTAGTTAGCTAAAGATGTTTGAAGGGAGAAAGTAAAGTAGCAAATAATGTTGAGGAATCAGATACACATGTCACCATCTAATGCTTTCTATTATTATTCAACGCAGTGCTAGTCAAATAATCTGAGTAATTTTCATTACAGAATAATATAATCTATGTATACTACATTGATTACTTTGCTTTTAAGATTAGAGAATATAAAAAAGTGGATATTATTATAAAGATTTTATAATTTTTTTTTATATAAAATGTATTTTTTTATTATTAAATAATAAATTATAAAATTTAATTTGATATATTATAAAAATATTATTTTTTTAATATGATCAAACAAATAAAATATATTTTTAACATCATTTTTTATAAAAAAAATATTTTTAATATTTTTATTTAAATAAATGTCTTAATAATTTTGATATAAACTATCCTTGAACTATTAATATATTATTATTTATAAAGATTATTTAGATTAATTATTTAAATAATTAATAATTAATTAGACATTTTTAAATTATAAAAAATTTTCGGACAAATAACTAAAGACAAAAAAAATTTATTCAAATAAAAAGTATAAAAAAAACCATCTTAGAAAAAGTGAGAATGGAAAAGATCGAGAACGATAATCTAGTATCGATATACATGTTTTCCAACGAATGCAAAGATCTTTTTTGATCTGGTAAAAAATTTAATGCATGGTCCGTTTGAATTATTAAATAGTCTTAATAATAAAATATATTTTTAATTTTTTAATAATTATTAAAAAAGTATTATTTAATTTTATTTATAAATTAAGTTTTAATTTATTATTTAATAAATTATTATTTTATTATTTGATTATTTATTTTATTTTTATAATTTTATTTTTAAATTTTTTAATTTTATTTTAATTTAGATATTCAAATTTTATTTTTTTAATATTAAGATTAATAATTAATAAATATTTATTATCAATTTATTTTTTAATTATCTAATTCTACAGTTATAACATTTATCAATCATTTTTTATTATTATCAATTTAAACAAGAAAGTATGTAGGTGTAAAATCTTAATCCATACACATTCATATTTCAATTTATTTGATTCAAGAATAATGGTTACCTTTTTTAAAGAAATCTTATATCTAATTTTAAACATTAAATATAATCTTGATGGTTGTTCGAACTCGAGCAGTGGTGGAATTAGTTTGACTCCGACGGTACTTGGATCTTAAAACCCCTCAGAAGCATCTTTAAACATGTAAATGTTTATTCATCAGTATTTGATATTCGCTATAGAGGCATTTTTTACTCTGCTAATTAATATTATAATAGAAAGGATTGTAGAATCATCATTTTTATTATTTTATTTCTAAGATCACATTGATCCATTTTATTTATTTTTACAACATATTTGTATTTTACCTTGTACATTTGGGTATCATTTGTAATTGATCAATTTGGACAATTCAGTCGATTGTGTTACAGTTCTAATCAATCGAATAAGAAAAAATCGATATTGCTATGCAAAATTCAATCGATTGTACTATATTTTTAGTCGATTGAATACAAAAAAATCATACTCTAGTGCGCAATTCAATTGACTGTATTATACTTCCAATCGACTTTTTTGACGCTACTCGTTTTTTACTAATTGATTGGTGTCAAATAAATTAATTGAATAAACAACAAACACGATTTTTCTAATTTTTAGGATGTAACAAATCAATAAAAAATTCGTTGATTCATATTGTCAAAATATTTATGGAGGTTACAATTAATGAAAGATATATTTCATTGTTGTTTCTACTTGTTAATAAATATAAATAGTGAATAATAAAATAATAATTTATAAAATAAAAAATAAAATTTAAAATTAAATAATAAATAAAAAATTAATTTAAAATCAAAATTAAATAAAAATTATTTAATCACTACAACATTTTTAGGTTGAGGCAACATTTAAAAAGTATTGCCTAAAGGCTGACAAAAGGTTGCTTTTGATCTATGGCAATACTTTTGGACCTAAGGCAACGTTTTTGGGCAGCGTTGCATATGCAGCCGTTGCCTTAGATCAAGGCAACACTTTTTTGTTTCAAAAGCAACGCTTTTGAGAGCAACACTTGGTAAGTGTTGCCTTTGGTTGAAAAACAACAACACTTCAAAGGTGTGTTTGAGACAACACTTTTGCAGTGTTGTCTCTTCTCTCGTATTTTGGTCACTACTAAAAGGTGTTGCCTATTTGCAATAAAATGCAACTCTTTTACGTGTTGCTTATAAGTTGAAATTTGCAATCCTTTGAAATGTTGCCTATTAGTTTTGAATATACAACCCTTTAAAGTATTGCCTTTTCTTTTGGATATGTAACTTATACAAGTGTTGCCTTTTCTTTTGGATATGCAACCTGTGCAAGTGTTACTTTTTCTTTTGGATATGCAACCATACAAGTGTTGTCTAATATTCAAAATATGCAACTAATAAAAGGGTTGTCTTTTTTATAAAAATAAAAATTAATTTTGTAATAAAAATACAAAAAATAAAATTTTTAATAAAATTTTTTGTTCATACATGTATAATTATTTTAATTAATAAATAAATTTGTGTACAATAGAAAAAAATTATAAAAGAGACAAGATAACTAATAATAAAATTCTAATTAAAATAGATATTAAAAAGTTCAATTAGTATTTCAAATACATGTTTATCAATAATTCTCAACAAAATAATAAAATTATTGTCTAACAATAATTGTCATAACAAAATAGTAATTAATATTTATCAAAAAAATGTCAATCTACTTGCATATTTTATATCCATGCTTGACTTGTCCCATATGCTAAATCTGCAAATAATACACAATAAAAAATAAACAACTTACCATTAAAACTGAAAAATTATAATAAAAATTTCCTTATGATATTAATTACTATAGATATAAAAGCAATAAATAGGTCTAAAAAACTCCTTCTAAACAACAAGAGTGAAGGGTAACAGGACCTCACCTCTGGGGATGTTTCTTATATATGAATATTAAATTGTGCATTCCCCTAACAAATATATATATTCATGAGCAATGCTTTTTGTAGTTTTTCTAATAGAATATTTGTTAAAGCAAAATTAGCAAGTCACCATCTTAATTCTTATAAATACATGATTTCTTATCATTCAGGACCAAATCCAGCAACTTTTCTTGCTACCTCATTAAAAAGTGGTTTTAGAAGTTCTCCAAAATTTGTTATCGAAATTGCATGAAACTTTGAAATAGATACTTGAATCACTTTAATCCAACAACAAAAATTGTAATTTTTTCTTTGTAAACTACCACTTCTACTAACTTCGCTGGTAGCCTAGCTAGCAAAAAACAAGAGGAACTCCTAATCTAGTAGCATTGAATCCAAAGGAAAATACATTTATTGAAAGAAACTGGAAATCTTAATATTGAATTTTGTGCTTGATCTCTAGCTAATAATTAGAATGAGTGTTTTTGTTAGCAGAATCTTTGACAAACACAAAGCTCTTGAACAATTGATTCTATCATATTCAGCATATATTAATCAAATCAATTGATTCTATTATATACCTAAAAAATACACATATATATGACATAGCCAAGGAAAAAAGCTAGATGCAGATCTTGCAAATTTATATTAGATCAGAGTCCAAACAGAACAGTTCTATTCTTTGGAACCACTAACTGAGGACATATTAGAGGATAGCCTCGAACTGTTATCTTCTCCAACTTTATCTTCAGGTTCATCAAATGGATAGAAGTAAGGCTTAAGAGACATTTTTAGTAAGTCTTCATCTTGTACTAACATCTCCACAACTCTCAAATGGATAGAAGTAAGGCTTAGGAGACATTTTTAGTTGACTATCACTATCAGACAAGTCCACTCACTAGTCATCACCATTAATTTGTTCACGCAACATTATCACTCTTTTATGAATCACATACACACACATACACATCAAGATAGCCAGGTAATAATACTCAGACTCATTCATATATAAGGGGGTGTTTCATATATAATTTTTGTGCAACTTATTTTAAATTCAGCTACAATAATCAACCATAAGCTTCATGTATTCTTATCATTCAAAACTACAACTAAGTAGAGTCATCTTTTTAAATAAAAAACTAAGGCTATAGATCAAATTCTCAAGTAACTCAAATTCTTATCCTATGGAAAGTGCTTGGATTGTGTAAAGAGAGATCATAGAGATGGAGACAAAGTGATATAGCAATTGAGATAATGACACACAAAAATAGTTTCTGCAAAAGTCTAGTGAAGGCCAAATCAATAACAAAATTTTCAAAAGTAGAAACAAGCAAGCAACATAGCTACACTAAGAAATTGAACTGGCATACCAAATCAATAACAACTGAATATATTTATTTATATCTACAATAATCTTTTTGTAATTTTAATGCCACAGGTTAATTACTTTTATGTAAGTAAGATTAAAACACTGAAGATAGAAAACTAACTTTGACGCAATGGCGAACATATTAATCGGTGAGATTTGTTCACCAAACAATCAGAAGTAGAAATGAAATATATCAAATTTCACAATAACTTTTTTTAATAATAAAAAATTATAAATATATTTATTTATATCTTAACAACTCCAGAGAAATGTGACAAACCAATTAAATTAATTTGTAAATTTAGATCTAGCTGAATATATCTTAACATCTCATAAGATTAAATAAGAGAGGAACCTGAATCAACTCCTGCCACTCTTCTTTTGGTAAGAGATGAATGGTGAGCAGAAACTAGAGAAGCTTGAAACATCAACATTATTACCAAAAATGCTACAATAGCAACAATATTATTAAAATTAGGATTCAAGGCACGAAAATGGAAAAGAAAAAAAAATAGGCAGAATCATAGGTACCTGTGAAACAAGACACAGATTTAGGATACAGTTTATTGCTAAACCAGACACAGATTTAGGATTCAGTTTATTGCTAAACCAGACATAGATTTAGTTAGTATTGACAGCTAGCCATGAAGTTTGATTACTTCACCTGGTTGTAAGCAAGTGCTATAGAAACAGCACCTCGCATGAGACCAGACCACCAGATTGTGACCTGTGAAACAAGATCATAGGAGACAGGAGTCATGTACCAAGGAAGGCTCTGAAAAGAAATTGAAACAGGGAAAGAAAACACATACTTGTTGCTTCATGTCAATTTTCACATGTGGGGATTTCTGGAGCAAATTGGATAAGAATGAAAGAGGGAAAACAAATGCTGCTCTTCCAACTAGGATAAGTCCTAGAAGCACTGAACTGATCCCAACTGATTTTCCAGGACTAATGAATCAAGAGACCAAAAATGTTAATTAAAATTTTCATGTTTTACAAAGTTTATTAATCTAGAAATGTTAGTATTACCTTTGGCTTATGAATCGCCACTTCTCTATGTCCAGTGCATCCATCCCAACATAAAGGAATATAAATATCTCAGCAATGAATGACAATGTTGCAAAAACATGCCCGCAATAGGTTAATTCAGATCAGCAATCTCATAATAAATCAAACATGTTGAAATTTTTGACGTACTTGGTTGTGACTTTTGAAAATAAAATTATTAGTATTGGAATTAATTGCATCATGTAATGAATAGACATGGAAAAATACCTCCATTAAAATTAAAAGGAGATTCTCACCTCAACAAGCATGTATGAAAGGTAAGCCATCAGTATCATAAGAGCAACCCTAATCTGAGACATGATTAGACATAAACACATTCCTCAATTTCCCCAATCTGAGAATAGAATTAGCTTCCTAAGATTACGGAGGAGAAAAAACCCTAACCTGAGACATGATTGCAGCGAGCAGTGAGGATTACAGCAGAGACGGCTCAGGCAGAGCAGCGAGGACATGAGGCATTGACGAGCCGACGACGACCATCGAGCAGCGACGACAAACAGAGACGGCTCAGGCTGTGCAAGGCAGAGAAGAGGGATTACAGCAGTAGCGGATCCGGCAGCGCAAGATAGAAACGGCAACAGCAGTGCAAGGCAGAGATAGCTCTAGAGGTGCAGGAAGCGGCGGTGGCGACTTCTCTCTCCATTGTCGCCTTCTCCATCTTTCTCTTCTTCCTCCTTCGATGGCGGATCTCCCTTTCTCTCGTTCTCTTCGTCATTCTTCGTATCCCTCCCCATCGCCGTGCTCACTTTTTTCAGCACAATGTAGAACCATAGACCTAGTCCCTTTCCTTGCTCGTTCTCGTTTGAGAAATACTTCTATTATTTCCTGATAAGTTGGATTCGTTTTATTTCAAAATCGGTGGAAAACTGGAAACTGGGAAGCAAAGCTAAATAATGTACCAATTATAAGATTTATTTTCGAGAAAGGTATTAAAAATTTTAGGCAACACTTAGGAGACGAAATTTAAAATAAATTTAAAGACAACACTTATAAAATGTAACATATTGACTTTATAATAATTGTTTTATATATTTGATAGAGCAACACTTGTTAAGTGTCTTTTAATTTATTTAAGACATCACTTATAATATGTTGATTAAAAATATGTTGTAATAACTCTATTTATTAGCAATTAGTATAAAGTGTTGTCTATTTTTATTTTAGACAACTCTTTTAAAATGTTGTCTTGAAAATATGTTGCAATAGATAAAAAATGTGGTAGTGAATAATTATTAAAAAAATATATTTTGTTACGAAAACCATTTCAAATATTGTTATACCATTAAATTTGGGCAAATCACTCATCTAAGCCAATGAGAACTCAAAATTACAGAAATCAGCCAAAAGCAAAAACGGTTCATGAATCAACGAGAGACACAGATCTATATAATTCGAATTTCATCTCCATGTAATTCAAATCACACTGATTTGAATTACACACACGCACACACTCACTAATTCGAATCAGGGTTATTTGAATTACACACACGCAATCCAAAGTAATTCGAATTGGTCAGATTCGAATTACTCAATTTTTGGCACAAGTAGTAATTCGAATTGGGGTGTTTCGAATTACTCAAGATTCGGTTATAAAAGGAGTTCGAATCAACCTCATTCGAACCACTTTTTCAAAAGCATACCCCACCAAATCCCAGAGAAAACGACCCAAAACCACTCCAATAAAGGCTTGAGCAGGATATTCAGCCCATGGGGATAATTCGGACAGACTTTATCGTTTGGATGGAGTAGCCCATATAGCCGGTGTCATCAACGAAGAGGTTAGTACGAAATCTTTTTTTTTAAACTAGGATTAAGTAACTTTTTTTGTTTTTTTATATACGTTATGTTAGTGGTTTAGATAGTAAATGACGCTGGTAACATTGTATGTGAATGATTTTAAAAGTTTCGCTAGTGATTTTGTATGTGGTTTGATAAGCGCGTGCTTTTACTAGCGGTTTTGTAAATGGCATTGGTAGTGGTTATGTTAGTGATTTTGTTAGTGGTTTACGATGATTTAGTTAGTGGTTGTGCTTGTGGATTTGCTTGTGGTTTTGGTTGTTGTTTTGCTAGTGATTTTGCTAGTGGTGTTGTTACTAATTTTGGTGGTGGTATTGTTAGTGGTTTTGTTGGTATTTATCTTGGTGGTTTTGTTGGTGATTTTGTTAGTAATTTTGTTTGTTGTATTCTAAGTGGTTTTGTTAGTGGTATTTGTAGGTGGTTTTGTTAGCGGTTTTGGTGGTGGGATTGCAAGTGGGTTTGTAAGTGGTTTTGTTAGTGGTATTTGTCGGTGGTTTTGTTAGCGGTTTTGGTGGTGGGATTGCTAGTGGGTTTGTTAGTGGTTTTGTTAGTGGTTATGTTAGTGGATTTGTATGTGGATTTGTTAGTGGATTTGTTAGTGGACTTGTTGGTGCATTTGATGGTTTTCTTAGTGGTTTTTGTTGGTGGGTTTGTTGGTGGTTTGGTTGGTGGTTTTGGAGATGGTCTTATTAGTGGTCTTTTTAGTGAATCAACATTGTTTCTGAATGATTAAATTTGTTTTTAATTATCTGGTTCATTATATGTGCAGCTCCAGTGATGCATCTTGAGCATACGACGGCAGCAGGGCATGCGACTGGACGAGAGGTACGTTCCGTACTTGTAGATGACCGGCTTATACCATCTTGCGAGGTTAAACGAGAGATGGTTCAGATTGGATGAGCCCTTGGTGAGTGCTTTCGTTGAGCGGTGGTATTCGGAGATGCACACATTTCATATGCTGTTCGGGGAGTGCACAATCATACTGCTTTCGTGTGTGTAATTCGAATCACCCTGATTCGAATTAGTGAGTGTGTGCGTGTGTATAATTCGAATCAATGTGATTCGAATTACATAGAGATGGAATTCAAATTAACCTAATTCGAATTATATAGATCTGTATCTCTAATTGATTCATAAACTGTTTTTGTTTTTGGCTGATTTCTGTAATTTTGAGCTCTCATTATCTTAGATTAGATGAGTGATTTGTCCATCAAATTTCATATCTTCTTTGTCCCCTAAAAAAAGAGGCTAGCTTCTAAATAATCCAATAACTAAAAAAAAAAAAAGAGCATATATAGTAAAATATATCATTCACGTTATTATTGTGCTAGCTAGCTAAAATTAATTAATTAACTAGGAAGCTATTACAATAATACAAAATTATTGAAGTCAGATTATGCGAACATGATATATATGTGCGGAAAGTGAATCCACGAGCAAAAGAATAATTATAATTTAGTGTTTGTTTGGTAAGAAAAGCCATCTAACTAGGAGGACTAAATTAAGAGTCCAAAAACGCAAACAGCAAAAGAAATTAAAATTCAAAATTGAAGCAACCCTAGCTATCCAAAAAGCCACACCGACCATATCCTCATGAAGAATATCTATTAAACAAACAGGAGAACCAAAGAAACATGCTAGAATCATGTATATATACATTCTTCCACAATTTATAAGTTGAACCAAAAAAACATTCGAGTTAAAAAGAAATAACAAAGAGAGAATACTACATGTAAAAAGTTTGCTATTATGAAATTATTTCTCTCAAAAATTTAAATAAATAAATAAAATATATAAATAATTATATTTTTAACATATCGCCTTAAGAATATTTTTTGAGTTTATTTGATTATTTATATAAACTTTCTTTTTTTTATTCACTTTATGCTATTTTTTTTTGAAAAATAACAATAACTTAAATTTTTCGATCATAAAAATTCTAATATAATATCATGTCATGAAATTACTTTTTGTTATAATATATATTTTTTATTCATTTGTTATTTTTTTCTAATTAAAAACTCTAATATAATATATGCTTTTTTATTATAGTATTTTTGATAAAGTATAACCATAATTAATTAAAAAAATAAATGAATTGTTGCCTTTGAATTAATCAAACTTAATTATTCAAATATTATTACCAACAACAAGAAAAAAAAATTCATTTGGCAAATCTAACGTGAAATAAATTACTTTATTTTATCCAGAATCTATCGGATTTAATAATCCTTAATTAGCTTCGGCCAAACAAATTATATTAAATTAGTTAAAAGTGCTGCATCAGTGCCAAGATAGTATAAAGAGAAGCTTAAAGAACCACTTTTTGCTTTCTATATAAACAAAAGGGACTCAAGCATCTTAACTTGTACTGAAACTAGAAACAACAAAGAACAAAACCGTAGTGTTACATATCTTGTTGAGAATTATTCATGGTGGTTCCATCAGAGCAGAAAGAAGAGATTATTGGAATGGGAATAAGGCCCATTGCAAAAAATAGGAATGGAAATGGGGTGTATCCTGCAAAACAAGGACATTGGATGGTTGAGGTTCCATGTCATGAGATGATAGAGCTTCCCATCAAACACTATGGTCGTCGAATTATGATGCTTCCCAGAGCCTCTCATATTCTTAGTGTTGGAAGATCTTTTAGGCCTTAAATCAGTTTAGTTTCAATGTGTGCAGTGTTTTTAATAGAGTGATCAGTTTTTATCAGTTTTCTTTTTGAGATACTGTATGTAATCATACTCGGTAACTAACTAAAGAATTAGATTGTATAACTAATAATATAAGTCAGTAATCTTTTGATAATGTTTTTTTCATCTTCTCCATTCATGAATGATTTCATTGTTTGATGAAATTATTCTTTTATAAATTTAAACTTACAAAAAAAAAAATACATATAAATAATTATATTTTTGATAGATTCTTTCCAACAAAAATCTCTTTCAGATTTGTTAAAACTTTTATATAAGTTTTTTTTTTTTGTCTTATGCTGACTTTTGTTTTTGGAGTCTAATAATTTTTTTTTTATTTTAATACCATGATATGAAATTATTTCTTCTAGAAAAATTAGACTAATAAAAAAATTACATAAATAATTATATTTCTAACATATTATTTTACAGATGATCTTGTGTATAAATTGATAAATAACATGAAAAATCTGAAATAATTTAACAATGAAAGCACTTCAATATAGGTAGCAATAGTCTAACCAATCTAATTTTTCAATTGATTGTTAAATTGGTAGATAACTTTTACTGTAGATATCAATTTAGCAACCAAAAACGTTTTTGGTCATAGCAAATCTTTATCTGTTACAAAATTAGTTGTATTATTGTGACCGAATTTGGTTAGCCGCCAAATCTGTGAATTTTTGCATTGAAATTTGTTGATTACATGACACTTTTGTAATCAAATAACATAAAAGAAAATTAACAATGATCGAAACTAGCTAATTTCATATTGAATTGTTAACTATCGAATTTTCTATCCAACAGTTTAGTACTAAAATTAAACAATTTATATTGTTGGTCATACCACAATGCCAGTTAATCTAATCAAGGTTATAATAAAATACCAATTAATTAACCTTATTAATAGACAATTGTTTCTAAACGTGTCTGAACATAATCTTATCTGAACTAATAAACTATAGTAGTTTCAACAAACATCTTGTGAGTGACTATAAATATTTGAAAGTGCTGCAATGCTTTCCAATAACACAAAAAAAAGAAGATAAAAAATAAATGGAAAAGAAAAGAAAAATCATAGTATCAATAGTTGTTTCACTTTCGCTCATCCTTGTGGCGGTAGTTGCCACTGGGGTCATCATGGCCGTTAATAACAAGAAAAGCAATGGCGCTGATGAAGTGCAAAACACTAAAGAAAGGTTCACGAGTCTCATGTGCCGCAACACACAAGAGGATCAAAACCTCTGTCGCGAGGTTCTAAGCCAAGTTGATGGTTCTTCTTCTTCCGACCCGAAAGCATATATCGACGCCGCCGTGAACGATATCAGAGACAGCGTCACCACCGCCCTAAAGATGATAACGACTGAGGAGGAGTTCTCCAAAGATGACAATGGAATCAAGATGGCCATTGATGGTTGCAAAGAAGTCATGGAGTCCGCATTGAGCAGCCTCGATCTTTTCAGCAATGCGCTTCGCAGCAATCACGACATTAACTCCGTGCAAACGCAAAGCCCCGACCTCAAGAACTGGCTTAGCGCCGTTATCTCATATCAGCAATCTTGTGTTGACATTTTTGAAGATCAAAATGAAGGAGAGAGAAAAATCAAAGAACAACTACAAAGCCAGAGTTTGGATCGTGTTGAGAAGGTTTCCATCATAACTCTCGATATTGTTACTGGTTTAGCTAAGATCATTGAAGATCTTGGTGTGCATGTGCAAATGAAACCCATTTCTTCTTCTGGGCGTGTTCTTCGCGAAGAGGTTGATAACGAGGGGTTCCCCGATTGGTTTTCCTCTTCAGATCGCAAGCTGTTGGCGAAGGATGTGAAGTTTTATGTTCCAAATGTAGTGGTTGCTAAAGATGGTAGTGGAAACTTTAGGACGATTCAGGATGCAATTAACTCATACCCAAAGACAAAGAATTTTCAGGGAAGGTACATTATCTATGTTAAGACGGGGATCTATAAGGAGAATTGTACGGTTCCATCTCATGCAATGAACGTTTTCATGTATGGCGATGGCCCTACTAAGACCATTGTCACTGCTAGTATGAGCAATGTCACCCACAACCTCAAGACCATGTTAACTGCCACTTTTGGTAATTCCTTATTTTCTCTATTTTATTATTATATGAATAAAGACTCACATGTAATTTTTTGTGAAATTGATAGCTAAGAACGGTTAGATAATAATTTTTAACTAATAATTTCATAAAAATAACTACATATAAACCTTCGTCAATCTTCTCGTAGGCACACACATACACGACAAATATTTGTATAACTCATCTTTTATCTAGTCACTCGAAACTCGACATAATATCCTATATGGAAAAAAAGAGTTTACAAATACAGAAATAAATCTAGTACACGATAGATAATATGAGTCATACATAATATATAATGATTACTCTAATTAATATATAATAAAATGAATGTGCATGCATGTAGTGAATAAAGCGGGAATGTTTCTTGCGAAGGACATGAGGTTCGAGAATGCAGCTGGTGCAAAAGGGCACCAAGCAGTTGCACTCAGAAATGTAGGAGATTTTTCAGCTTTTTATAACTGCCACATACACGGTTATCAAGACACTTTGTATGTTCAAGCCAACAGACAATTCTACCGCAACTGCGAAATTGCTGGAACAGTTGACTTTATCTTCGGTACATCCCCCGCCGTGATCCAGAGAAGCAAGCTCATTGTGAGGATGCCCTTGCCAACTCAGTTCAATGTGTTGGTCGCAGATGGCACCGTCGAGAGGAATATGACTACTGGCATTGTGATTCAGGAATGCCAGATTGTTCCAGATTCAATGTTTGACCCTGTCAAATATCAAATCAAGACTTATTTGGGTAGGCCATGGAAGGAAGGATCGAGAGCAGTAATTATGGAATCATATCTGGGTGATTGGATTAATCTGGAAGGATGGGCCCCTCATGATGGCAATGAGATGAAAGGCTTCTTAGATATTTGTGAGTATGGAAATACCGGACCAGCTGCTTCAGTTCATGGAAGAATCAAGTGGAAGGGATATCGTGGTATAATAACCAAGAATGAAGCAATGCGATTCACTGTTGCTGAATTCCTCAAGGGTGGACCTAACAATAGTGCTGACCAATGGTTGAACGCTCTTGGTGTTCCTTTTGACAGTGGTTTTCTAAGACCATAACATTTATTACTTTTTAATTATAGGAAAAGTATAGAGTACCAATATATTATTTGCCAACTTATTGCCAACAACAATTAATTATTATATTTTAAACACATGTATAAAGAGACACATCTAAAAAATATATCTATAAAAATACTTCTATTAGACACATCCATAAAAAATACATTTTTATTAGACACATCCATAAAAACACTTTTATTAAATACAATTATAAATAAGAGTTGGCAGAAGTTGGCAGAAATATTGTTGGTAACGTAACGGAATTGTTAATTATATTATCTAATCTTTCCTCTCTCAAAGAGATTAAACTATCAATAACAAATAGAAAAAATGTTGGTTCTTTTTTAATATTTGTCTTGTATTTTTGTATTAATACTAACTAACTTTTTATATTCTTTTAGTCTAGTAACATTTTTCTCAAAAAAAAAAGCATTGTCTGAATCTTTGTTTACTATATAATATACTAGGAAAAAGAAGTGCCGCACATTAAATTGACCTATTCGGCCTAGTTCTCAAAACCATAAAAATTTCAAATTTGGATTGGTCCATACTCTCACATGTCCTATAAAGTGGTATGCTACAAGAAAAGAGGTCATTACAAGTAGATTTATTGGCCCTTTCTGTTGTTTTACAGATAGACTTCATTTGACAATAAAAATCTCATCCGTGGTAATTTATTGATGAGTTGTTTAGGTCAAAAACTTATCGATAGATTTTATCTCGTTATTACAAAAAATTCCACGAAAACTTTGAGACTTAGAATTTAATAGGTAACAAATTATTGATGAATTTTTTATCAGTAATTTTTCAACTAACTGATTAATGGATTTTTTGTCGATATTGTGGAGTTTAAAATTTAAAAAGAGAGAACTTTTTCATTTACCGACGAAAGATTTGTGTATCATTGTAAAAAAAAATCTTGATGAATTTTTGTTGGTAAAGATAACAGAATGTTTTTTTTTTATATTTTTCTTTTTCAAATAAATATATAATATATATTCGATCATACAAAAAAATAAAATAAATTTTAATTATCATTGTTCTAATCCATGTTCTAAATGAAAATTTGAAATTAAACGAAAATTAGAATATATTAATAAGCAAACAAGTTATTCAAGTTATCAAATACAATAACCAAATTATCAAACTAAGAATAATTAGTACCAAACATAAATAAGTAATAAGTGTTCTAGTACATAGTATCAACAACAATAATTAGCATAGTCGTCTTCGTCCTTTTCGTCGTTCGACTCCATTGGGAGTGGTGGCGGTGGTAGTAAAATATCCCTTATTTTAATTTAAAATTTTAAATAAAAACAAATATTAATATAATCGACTATGTTAGGTATATATTAAAATTAGCAATTAAAATTAACCATTAGTATAAAATATATGTTGAAATATAAAATACACATAAAAAAATTAAACACACATGCATTTATACAATATTTTGTCTAGATTTTGTTTTTTAGACCTCGATAGGAGGTGTCGACCAAACTTGTATCAAAATCTCAATTCAAGAAACAGATACGACTCTCCTTTTATGAGTTGCTCTTACAATTTAGAGATCGTTTCTAATAGAAGTGTAAAAAAATAATAATCCCGCTACGTTACCAACAGCATTTCTGTCAACATCTGCCAACTTTAGTTGGGTTGGGCTCTAAGCCCACTTAATTTCAAAAGGCACATCCCCAATTAATCCAGATTAATCCTAATTTCACTAGTTTACCACACTAACCCTGATTTACCCTATACCCTTTTGTTCTTACTGTGGATACACTCCCCCAACCCCCATATCCTTTTCCAGCGCTGCATACTCATCAGCCCTGTCGACAGGTCTCCTCGGCGCCGCCTCCGCCTACCACCTGCGCAGCCTGAGTTGCTCCGCCCACCCACGAGGACGCCGTCGTCTTCAACACCATAACACATCCCCGCCACTGCTGCTATCACGGAGGTCGACGCCGCCGATGCTGGTTCCCACGAAGATAGATGTTGCCGCGGGAGTCCTTCTCGTCTGAAGGTGTCGACGACGCATCGTCTCCTCCAGGCCGCAACAGCAACCACCTCTGTGTCCACGCTGCCCCGCCGCGTCTAGCCACCGACAGTTGCACGCCGCTCTCTGCAATCATCCCGGTGTTCTCCAATTGGTTTGTATATTGTTAGGCTTTTAAGTAACAATAGCTATTTCGATTTTGGTATTCATGGTTCTTATGTGATGCTCCTAATTTTTGTTGGATTCATGGATTTTTCATTGATTTTAGTTGGATGTTTCTTCTGAGATAGTTTCATATAATTTTCTTGTAACTTTTTTCTGAATTGCAGTTCATTGAGCTCCTTTAGTTCATGCTTATTTTAATGGGAATATAATGTTGTATATTGATTTTAAGGTCGAATTTCGATTCTGGACTTTCATGTCATGTAATTTCATTTAATTTCCATTTGCCACTATGTGTTTGTTACTTGGTTATACGTATGTTTAGTGTAACTTTTCTATTTTTAGCTATATGTTATGATGAGTTTATTGCCTTTTTATTAGTTATATGCTATAATGGAAACAACATAGAATTGAATTTACCAAAAATCTATCATTACTAAACACTAATTCCCTATGATTGTGTGCCTGCTATAGTTCATAAGGATGTGAAGAGCAATAACATATTGCTTGATCATGAGTTTATGCCTCATGTAGCGAATTTTGGGCTTGCTAAGACCTTGCAGTGTGAGGTGGGCGACAGAGGTGCTGGTGCTGGTGCCGGTGCCATGTCCAGGGTTGCTGGATCATATGAATACATTGCCCCGAGTAAGTTCTTTGGAAGACTTTTGGATATTATTCAAATTGAATGACATCACCATTCAAGGAGAAGTAATGATCACCATGAATCATGATAAGTATCTAGCAGCTTAGTTTAGACTATTGGAATGTGTCCATTTGAGTTAAGGTTCAAGTTATTTGTTTTGGGAAGCTTTATTGCTAATATCTACCTAATTGATCCACTTGCAGAGTATGCTTATACGCTCTATATGCTTATGATGAGATGTTGAATTAGTCATGAATGGCTAGTCTTTGTTTATAACTATGGAAAATTTATTCTGTTGTTGATTTAGGAGCAAAGTCAGAACTTGTAAATGGTTGATCACATGGTGCTTAACATGAATTCCTAAGAGAAGGCTTGTTCTAATTTTCCAAGAGATGCATAGATAGAGAAGAAACAAAAGCTTGTGCTGTATAGAGAATTCTTTTATAAGACCCTTACCTCACCTGATCTTACAAATAATGAGATGCTCAAAAAACTTGTTGAAAGCCAACTTGTATGTTCTTCGGAACGAGAAGTAGAATGTCATAACATTCCCTTGTGTCCTTTGAATTCATTTAGGCAGAAATTGTACTAGCTTAGTAGATCTATTATTTTTAGTTAAATTATTCTATTATAGTTTCTTACGATGCTTTGTTTGGTTAATTAGCATACAAGGAGAAGTTGTTAGAAATGAAGACGGTAGAGATATTTAATTTTTTTGATATGTTAAAGATGCTTCTCTAGATGATATCTTTTTGCTTTTGTTAAACACTTGTTTTGTTTTAACCAGTTAATACTTGGATGTGTCTTCTATTGGATGTGTCTTCTGTTTAAAATTTGTTTGGATGTGTCTTTAATAAATGTATCTTCTGTTGAAAGTGTCTTTTGTTTAAAACTTATTTGAATGTGTTTTTAATGGATGTGTCCTCTATTTAGAACTTCGATGTTGCTTTTCAAGACTTGTGAACTTTCTTTGGTTATCTCTTGTAAAAAAATTTTAAGTGTGAATGTGCCTTCTCTGTTAAGAAATTGATATGTCTTTTTGCATTTATTAAATACTTGTTTTGTTTTAACCGACTAATGTTTGGATGTGTCTTTAATTGTTAGATGTGTCCTTAATAGATGTGTCTTGTGTTTCAAACTTCTTTGGCTGTGTCTGTGATGAATGTGTCTTTTGTTTAAAACTTGATTGGATATGTCATTAATTTCAGAACTACTTAAAATCAGGTAAGATTTAATTCGTTCTGGCGCACCTGATCTAATCTTTGAATACAAGCTCCTACCTTTAGCAAAGAGGACTAACTTTTGATCAAGACCACAAAAATAAATAAGAAATAAATAATGATTTGTCATATAATCTGAACATAATTAACTACAACCCAAAGTTCACGGTTCATGAAACTAAACAATAAACTTTAAATTTGAGAAGAATATTATGTCATATTCTGAGGTTGATAATACACAAGCAAACATCATGTATGAATAAAATACTTGTAAGCAACACCACTATACATTATAGTTGGCATCTAATTTCAACAAAATATTGACAGCTTTACAATCACCTATGCAAAAAGCAAAATATTTGACATAAAGGATTTAAGAAACATTTTAAAACAAATCAATTAGTTATTATTTTGGTCTCAGCATCAGAGGGCACCGCAGGATCTTCATATAGATTAAGATGTCTTGATCTATCTACTTCAGTTGCCCCTCCCAACATATGATCCGCTAATATAGATAAGGAAATTAAATTTAAAGGTTAGTAACTTATGTAATCGAGCAACAACTATATTCCAGAACTAAGAAACATAATCATCAACCTGAATCACTTATCTTCATACCAAAATAAGTCGGATTCCTTAAGCAATAACCAAGTTTCAAATTTTATTTATTGTTTGATGGAATATGAATTTAATTTAAATAAAATTTATATTATATTTAATAGTAGATAAAAATCATGAGTAGAGAAATAACATTATTGCATAACTATAGTTCTACAGAGTTTTCACAATTTGTTTGTAGGTGGTTCCACTTGAGTTTCTATCTAACAGATTTTTTTAACATGTTTTTTTATCTTTTTAATTAACTTTTTTTTTTCTATTAAATCCTAATAGAAGAATCTTCTTATCCAATACTATTAGCCAGTGTTTGAAAAGCTCATCTCTAAAAGTAATGTAAAGAAATAAAGTTAGACAGAAATAGTTCAATAATTTAGCAATTGATGGAAATGCTTCTTTAAAAAAATTAAAGAAATTGCTCCTTCATTCATGGCCTCATGTGTGATAACATTATTCTTAATATTTTGTACAAGAAAAAGTAATTATCAGAAATTAGATTCATGATTTTATGGAAACTATTCATTTTTCAAATGAAGCAGAAGAATATACTTATATCATAAAAAGGTTTTAATATTATAAAGCTTAAAACATGATAAAAACAAAGATTACTCGAACATTTGTATTACAAACTATAAGTAAATGCAGCTAACTATAATTACCTCTTTATAAATGATACTTTTTAGTACATTAGCAAGAATTTGCAACATTTGTAACATGTTTGATCCTATCTCTCTATTTACTTTTATTGGTCATTAGTTGAGAAAAAACCTGACTAGAACTAATGTCAGAATAACCTTTATCAGATCGATAATTTATGTCAATTTAAAAAAGGATCATAACAGATCGATAATTAAGGAGTTAAAAACACATTCTGAAACATAAAACTTTTAACCTAATTTATAATATTCACATCTTTAATTCGACAAAATTTTCATGATTTTTGACAGGGCAACAACTTCATAACAAAGGTAAAATCATATTCCAAGGATAATTGCATACCTAAATCTTCATTAGCAACAACATAACACAAAATCAACAAACAGTGCAAATTTCAAAATGAACCAACAACCAGAAAAAAATAAAATCATGAATTTTGACACAGATTCACTGACTGCCACACTCATCATCATAGTCTATAATAGACACAACATGTATATTGTAACAACCAAAATAATTAGAAAAGAAATTGATTTTTAAATTAAATTAGAGAAAAAAGAAAGAAATCGAAAAAGAAAAAGTAAAAGAAGATGAATTGGCTCACCAGAAAGGAAGTAGAAAGGATTGAGAAGGTGAATACGAGAGAGAGGGAGCGCGCTGTGATGGTCGGCGGCAACGCGAATCACGAGAGGAAGGGCACTACCGTGGTCAAGCGGAGGAGGAAACAGCGCTTGCAGAGAGCACCTTGCGGCGACGGGGATTGGTTGCAGAGGGAACCAGCACTGCGCAAAGGATCGTCGAGGTGGAGGCCGCGGTGGCGCAAACGCGGGCTTGGCCTTGGATATGCAAACCGCGAGCGGCGAGGATGTGACAGGCGAGCGACATGGATGCGAGTGACACAGATTAGCTGGCGGTGCGACGGGAGAGTGGTGACGTGCGCGGCGCACTGCAGAGGCAGCGATGCAGTGGTCTGCGCGATAGAAGCCAGGGCACTTCCGAAGCTGCGATAAGAAGAGGTGGAGACGTTTATGGGGCGGTTACTATTTGCCTAATCCTTATCTTTCAAATTCTGTTTAATACTAATTATTTAAATTTTGTTTTTAGAATTTAAAATTAATAATTAATTGTTGTTGGTAAAATTTGGCAGACTCTAACTTGGTTCCCTATACTTTTCCAAAAAATAATTATAGAAAAACAAACAGTAAGAAAGAACAAGTGCAAAAAATAAAGAATTAAAAATTGCAAGACTTATATTAAAATGTGCAGAAATTGACAAGTACAATTGAATAAAAATGATAGAATTTAAATAACAGAAAGAAAAAATAGAATTGAAAAATGACCAAAAGAAAAATAGAGTCTCCCAATACTTACGTGGACTTGTAACTCTTGTTTCTGTGCGTCAATGACTAGAAATTTTTAGAGCGAGTGAGTGTGTGAATGAATGGAAGCTCTCCTAGCATATTAAAACTAATCCTATTTATAGAGAAACAGTCTAAGATTATTCTTAGACTTCAAGTAAACTTACACTTTTAGTAGCCTTGAATCTCAAGTAAACTTAGAGTTCAAGTAGTCTTGAACTTTAAATAGTCTTGGATCTCAAGTAACCTTGGATGCTAAGTAGTTTTGAACCTCAAGCAAATTTAGACACCAAACATAAGGTAACTTAACCATCAAGCCTAATTCATTTTTATTTTCTTCAATCATAATATGCTTCATGCATATATGATCTTCGACTTTAATTATTGAATTCTTTTCAACGTCGAGCATTTGTGCAAATTTTTTGTACAACATACATAAATACATGGTGACTAATTTTAGTAGCTAATTTTTGTATAATATTTTTGTAATATAATAATATATTATGAAGTTAGAAAATTTTTAAATCTCTTATTTTGATTGTTCATAAAAGAAGTTGATTATTCTCTATTATGAGAATCTGATTATTTTGTTATATAAAAATTATGATTCTGAGCAACAAATTTTATTATTTTAATAATCAATATCCTATATTAAAAAGAATATATAAATATAGGTAATATATAGTTAATTTTATGACTTATTTATGATAGACTATAATATTTTTGAAAACCAAATATAGTAAATACATTTTGTCTCAGACATACCTATGAGATACAATGGAAGAAGATAAGCATATGACACGACGTTTGTAAATTATATGGTCGGAGATTCTATTCAACTCAAATAACTATGAGTCTATGACTAATACATACAAAGGGACCGAATCGGATCATATTCCTTATCTCTTTTTCGATTACTTTTAATTCAATAATTCATTTTAATTCTACTTTTGAATGATCAAAGAAAGTATAATTCTTGTTTTCTTGATTCCATGAATACGTGTTCGCACCATGCTAAAATTTTTCAATAAATAAATGTTTATTATTTCAAAAGTTTTTGAGATGAATTATTCTTTTGTAAGGAGATTAAAATTTATCATATAATAATATTTTTAAAATTTAATTATTTTATAATAAAATTTGTTAAGAATTTATGTGTTTTGATTTGCATATTATAAATTTCATTAAAGTTGATAGAAGTATTAATTTGTGACAAAAATAATTTTTGAAAATTTATACAATAATAAAAAATTATTAAAGACCAAAATCTCAACTATGAGCTTTTTTTTTTCGTTGGTAGTTGTATGTTACAGTAAATTTTAGAAAGTTAAATTTAATGGTGTTTGTATAGGTTTCTAAAGTGTTTGAAAATGCTTTAGATGGGTTCGAAAGATTTTAGAATGTGCTAAAAAATCCTAGAATACTCTAGAAGATTTTAGAAGATTCTAGAATGTCATAGAGTATTTTAGAAGAGTATGGATGTATATAGAAGTATAAAGAGTAGTATGGAATAATCTAGAAGTATTTAAAAAAATGTAGTAGGATAGATATTTGTAGTAAAGGTTCTGGATGATTAATATAGACCGTTGATTAGATCTAATCCTAACCATCAATTGAGGAGGTAGGTCTATAAATAGGGGGTGAGAGTTAGAGTTTGTGTGTATGAGTCATTTGTAATAAACACGTGAGTAATAAAGTGTTCTTTCCACTAAAGCTTCATTTCTCTTGTGTTCTTAGCTTTCTTGTTAAATACTGAGAATTAGGCTAACTTGATCTTAACTCAAGAGGTTGAGTAAGTTCGAGTGTCGGCACGGTAGCATTGAAGTGTGCCGAAGGTTGTGATAATTTGGTATCAAAGCAAGGTTCAAGAGGGAGCACAAGTGGTTTGTGGATATGGCTTCTAGTGTAACCATGGAGCATGTTGAGTCTCAAAGGAGAAGGGATGCTATTTCTTCTCAATGAGGAGGCAAGAAGGCCCATTTTTCAAGTGAACCTAGAGATAAGGATTCTAACTTCTTAGAAGAGAAAATTTCTATGTTGGAGAATATTCTATCCTTTATGGATGAGCACTTCCAAAGGATAGAATATGATAAGGAGACCCTCAAAACTCACATGTTAGGAGAACTAGATGCTTTCAAAGAAAGCATGCTCCAAATCGAAGATAAGCTTGAGAATTTCTTGAAACTATTCGAGGAAGTTTGAGTTTGGTTCGAGGAGGCAAAATTCTGACAAACCATTATAAGGGAGACAACAAAGATTGATCTCCCAAAGCCAAAGAAATTCAAGGGCGTAAGGGACACTCAAGAGGTGGAGAACTTCCTGTGGCAAATGGAGAGGTATTTCGAATGCCAAGGGGTGGTTGAAGAAGTAATAAAGGTACCCACTGTAGCTCTCTACCTTTCTGATAATGCTACTTTATGGTGGAAGAGAAAGGGTGTAGATATGAAAAATGGTACTTGCAATATAGCCACATCGAAAGATTTTAAAAGAGAGTTGAAAAGACAATTCTTCCCTGAGAATATGGTCTATGAAGCAAGAAAGAAGTTGAGGAAGTTGAGGGAGTTGAAGTACAAGAGTACGATTAGCGACTACGTAAGGGAGTTCACTATTCTTACGCTTCAAATCCTCAACTTAGCATCAGAGGATGCGTTGTTCTTCTTCATTGATGGACTCCAACCTTGGACAAAGCAAGAATTACAAAGAAGAAATGTTAAGGATGTCGACGAGACTATCGTGGTGGCTAAATCACTCACTGAGTATCATTGGGGAGACTCTAAATCCAAGTCTTCCTCCAAGCCTAGTTCTACTAAAGGTGAAAAATACAAGGGAAAGAGTTTCTTAATCAAGAAGTAAAGGAAGTACTCTTCAAAGAAAGAGTATGAGAAAAAGAAGAAGGCTTTCGTGCCCAAAAGAGGATGTTTTGTGTGCAAGGGACCACACAAAATGAAGGATTGTCCCAAGTTAGGGACTTTGGCATCTATCGCCGAGGAACGAGAGACTCAATCGCAAGTAACTGAGAGTGTTAGATCTGTCTAACTCATGAATGTTGTGAAGGGCAAAGAGGCAAGCACTGCAGAAAAGAAAGGCTTGATGTATGTCAAAGCCTTTTTTATCAATGATAAACCCGTCATGGCTATGATCGACATTGGTGCTATACACAACTTCATTACGCCTGATGAAGCAAAGAGGCTTGGGTTGAAGATCACCGAAAAGAATGGCTGGTTCAAACCTGTGAATACCAAGGGTAAACCCCTTAAAGAAGTAGTAAAAGAGATTGAGATGACTCTTGGTTCTTGGAAGGGTCTTGTGGATTTTTCAGTAGCACCCATGGACGATTTCAAAATAGACATTGGGTTCGGTTTGCAAACGAAGGCAAATATAACACCCATGCCATACTACGACATAGTATGCATCATGGAGAAAGGATCTCCATACATGGTATCTATAGTCTCTAAAGCTGGAGGACCACCGATGCCCTCTGTTATGCAACTCAAGAAAGGGTTCAAGAAGGAAGAGATTACATATTTGGCTCTATTACAAGAGGAGTCAACATCTGAAAGAAAAGACATTCCTCCTTAAATCAAGGAAGTCCTTGAATAAAATAAGGATGTGATGCCTCTCGAGTTGCCAAAGCAACTACCACCTAAGAGGAAGGTGGATCATAAGATTAAATTAGAGTTAGGAGAGAAGCCACCTGCCTCAGCACCTTATAGGATGGCACCGGCAGAATTTGAGGAGTTGAAGAAATAAATCAAGAATTTGCATGATGCTGGATTCATCCGTCCATCTAAGGCACCTTATGGCGCACCAATCTTGTTCCAAAAGAAGCATGATGATTCGTTAAGACTATGCATCGACTATTGAGCACTTAACAAGCTAACCATCAAGAACAAATACCCTATTCTTTTGATAACTGATTTGTTTGATCAACTTGGTAGAGCTAAGTGGTTTTCAAAGCTGGATTTGAGGTCAGGATGTTACAAAGTGAGGATTGCCGATAGTGATGAGCATAAGACCACGTGTGTCACAAGGTATGGATCGTATGAGTGATTTGGTGATGTCTTTTGGCTTAACCAATGCTCCTACAACGTTTTGTACCTTGATGAACGATATCTTTCATCCTTATCTTGATCGGTTTGTAGTGGTCTACTTAGATGATATTATTGTCTGTAGCAATACTTTGAAAGAAGATGTAGAACACTTACGAACCGTGTTCAAGATCTTGCGAGAGAATAACCTATATGTGAGGAAAGAAAGTGTTCCTTTGCAAGGAACAAAATCCACTTCTTGGGACACATCATTAAAAATGAAACTCTCTGCATGGATCAAGGGAAGGTGAAGGCTATCAAAGAGTGGGAGCCACCAAACAAGGTATCTGAATTGAGGTTATTCCTTAGGTTAGCTAATTACTATCAGAAGTTTATCAATGGATACTCTGCCAAGGCTGCACCATTAACTGATCTTCTCAAGAAGAATCACTCTTGGGAATGGTCAAAGGAGTATCAAAAGGCCTTTGATGAGTTGAAGGCTGCTATAATCAGAAGGACCAGTACTAGCACTATCCAACTACTCAAAGGTGTTTGAAGTCCACACTGATGCTTTTGACACGCTATTGGAGGGGTCCTGATGCAAGAAGGACATCCTATTTCCTTTGAAAGTCGCAAGTTGAATGATACAGAGAGATAATATACCATCCAAGAGAAGGAGATGACTGCCATGGTGCATTGTCTGAGAACTTGGTGTCACTACTTGCTTAGTTCACACTTCATCGTCATGACAGACAATGTGGCTACAAGCTACTTCTAAACTCAGAAGAAGTTAAGCCCCAAACAAGTTAGGTGGCAAAATTTTTTAGCTGAGTTTGATTTCAAATTTGAATTCAAGCCTGGCAAGACTAATGCGATAGCAGATGCGCTGAACCGCAAGGCTAAGTTGGCATTCATTTCCATGGTTGAAGAATATATTTTTTATACCATCAAAGAAGGGTTACATCATGATCCATTAGCTAATAAATTGGTAGAATTGGCTAGAAAAGGTAAGACCAAACGATTTGGGCTAGAAGACGACCTTCTCTACATCAAAGGGAGAAGACTATACATTCCTAAGTAGGGGTGTTATCGGTTCGGTTTGGTTCGGTTTTGGACCAAAAACCAACCGAACCGATCTGTTCGGTTTTTACATAATACCAACCAATCGGTTTGCTATCTGCGCAACAACCGAACCGAACCGAACCGAACCAAAAGCGGTTTGGTTCGGTCGGTTTTTTCGGTTTTTAAATTCTAACTAATAAAAAATTAATTTTAGTAAAATGATGTTCAAAACAATCAATAAACTGAAATAATATTATATTACATTCAAATTCAACACAATTTCAACTCATTCCAACAACTAAACATAAAACAAACACATTTATTAAGTCTAAAATTTCCATTCAATGTATTACTAAACCACTTATGCGGTTCGGTTTGGTTCGGTTCGGTTTTTGCCGAGCCAACCGAAAACCGAACCGAACCGATCGGTTTACATCGAAAAAAAACCAAAAAAACCGATTTTTTTCGGTTTTTATTCGGTTGTTGTAAATTTCGGTTCGGTTTTGCGATAAATTTCGGTTTGGTTCGGTAACTTACACCCCTATTCCTAAGTGAAAAAATATAAGGAGAAAGCTAGTGAAGAAATGCCACAAGACTAAATGGGCTGGTCATAAAGGCCAACGAAGGACCTTGGCACTTATTGAATCTTCCTATCATTGGCCTCAAATGAGGAATGAAGTGGAGAGCTATGTGACGACTTGTCTTGTGTGCCAACAAGATAAGATTGAAAACAAGACACCAAGTGGATTGTTGGAACCTTTGCCGCCACCAAAGTGATCGTGAAAAAGTATGTCTTTGGATTTTATCACTGTCTTACCGAAGTCCGAGGGGTTTAGATCTATCCTTGTGGTAGTGGATCGATTTTCAAAATATGATACCTTTATACCTGTTCCTACTGATTGCACTGCAGAGAAAGCAGCACGACTATTCTTTAAGAATTTGGTAAAGTACTAGAGATTGCCTAAGAGCATCATCAGCGATCGAGATCCACACTTCACAAGATGACTATGACCAGAGTTGTTCAAACTTCTTGGATGAGAACTTCACCTTTTGACAAGCTTCCATCCTCAAACTGATGGGCAGACGGAAAGAGTGAATGCCTTAGTCGATTGTTACTTTAGGCATTTTGTAAGCGTTAATAAGAAGAATTGGATAAAAATCCTAGACATTGCTCAGTTCTCATACAATTTGCAAAGGAGTGAGTCCACAAGGGAGAGTCCATTCAAGATTATGACTAGACAACAGCTGCTTACAACACACTCTTTTTCTTCCTCTTACTCAGGAAAGAGCCATGGAGCTTATCATATGATTAAGTCATGGGAAGAACAAGTAGATGTCACTCGTTCTTACCTCGACAAACTGCAAAGAGGATGAAAAAATGGACATATAAGAAGAAGAGGCATGCAAGCTATCAAGTGGGAGACAAGGTAATGATTAAACTTTTTCCATAACAATTCAAAGCCTTTTTAGAGGTCCATAAGGACTTAATTCGCAAATACGAAGGGCCATTTGAGATCATTGGGCATGTTGGGGAGATTGCTTACAAAGTACAACTCCCTCTCTCTATGAAGATCCATCATGTCTTCCATGTGAGTATGCTTAAACCATATCATGGAGATCGAGAGGAACCAAGTAGAGGTGACTCGAATAGTGCTCCGCCCGTAGTGATTAGATCCTTTGATAAGGAAATCGAAGATATCTTAGCTAATCGCATTGTGAGACACAGAGTAGTACCACCAAGTATCCAATACTTGATCAAGTGGAAAGGACTCCTGATAATCGAAGTTAGATGGGAAGCTCGTGAAGATTTGTGGTATTTTCAAGAATACCTAGGGCGCTATCATCAACAGAATGTAACGAGGACGTCTGCATAATAAGTTGGGAAGAATGTCACGGTAAATTTTAAAAGGTTAAATTTAATGGTGTTTGTATAGTTTTCTGGATTGTTTGAGAATGCTCTAGATAGTTTTGGAACGTTCTAGAATGTCTTAGAAGGTCACAGAGTATTCTAGAAGAGTATGGATGTATATAGAAGTATAAAGAGTAGTATAGAATAATTTAGAAGTATTTAAAAAAATGTGGTAGGATAGATATTTGTAGTGAAGGTTCTGGATGATCAATTTGGACCGATTGATTAGATTTAATCCTAACCATCAATTGAGGAGGTGAATGGTTATAAATAGAGATGAGAGTTAGAGTTTGTGTGTCTGGATCATTTGTAACAAATACTTGAGTAATAAAATATTCTTTCCACTAAAAATTCCTTTCTCTTGTACTCTTTTGTGTTCTTAGTTTTCTTGATAGATATTGAGAGTTGGACTGAATTGATCTTAATTCAAAAAATTGAATAAATTTGAGTACCGACACAATAGTGTTAAAAGTGTGTCTAAAGCTATAACATGTAGCTAGTTTTGCACTATTTTCTTTTTCATTTTAGTAATTAATTGAAGATATAACATATGGGCGTAATTACCGGTTTGCTTGAATAGTTGAAACAGTCTACCTATAGGTTAAATGAGGGATTAGCATTACTATAGTTCCTATTTTTCTATTTTAGTCCGTTTCAATAACTTTATTTTTCTTTTAGTTTTATTATATAAATTTAAAATTATTTGGTTAATTTTTACCATTAATAGTTACTAACATGTCAAATGAGATTCTTATTCTTACGTGTCTCATTTAATCACTTTAACATTTTATTCTCTTGGATAGAGTTCGATTACGTCAAATGTAACTACGTCATAATGTATGCGTAGTTAATGTGATAAGAAAACATAATAAGAACACCTCAAAGGTCCAACCCAATATTTTGAGAGTATCATTTTTTTATACTTTTAAAAAATAAATTAATTAAAATTAAAATTTTTATTAAAATTAATTATAAAATAAATATCATTTTAAAAATATAATATTATCTTAATAAAAAATAATAAAATATAAAAAATAATAAATAAATTTTATTTAAAATATAAAATATTTATTAAATAATAATAATACATAAATAATATAAAAATATATAACAAATTAAATATATTATAAATAAAATTATAAATATAATAATAAAATAATAATATTATAGCATATTGTGCGGTTGAAATTGGATCCATGCAGTTTGCAAAAAACTAGAATTCAATCACATTCAAATTAATAAAGTTTTAATTTATTTTCAGTTGGGTAAAGTACTAAATTGGTCTCTTACGTTTGGGCATAATCCTGTTTTGGTACTTAAAGTTTAAAGTGTCCTATTTGAATCCGAAAAAATTTTATTTAGCTTCAATTTAGTCCCACCGTGAGGTCAAAGTTAAATAATTAACAAAATGTCCTATATGACAGCAGTACAAGAACAAGATCGATAATTTGGAGAACTAGTACAAGCTCCAAAGGCAAAAAATTAACCGTGAATGCATTAATACATTTATTTATCATTCTCCTTAGTTCAATAAAAAAGATTTCAGTTAAATTATAAGAAAAATGATAAATAAATGTATTGATACATTCACGGTTGATTTTGTGCCTCTGGAGCTTATACTTGTTCTCCAAATTATCGATATTATTCTTATACTACTGTCTTGTAAGATATTCCGTTAATTATTTAACTTTGACCTCACGATAGGATTACATTGAAGCTAAATGAAATCTTTTTGGATTCAAATAGGACACTTTAAACTTTAAGGACCAATACAGGATTACGCCTAAACATAGGGGACTAATTTAGTACTTTATCCATTTTCGATTTAGATTGAATTAGACAAACAATTTAATTTGGATCAATATAAATTTAAATACCACTGTATGTGTATATATGAAAGAATCGAATAGACGAGTTACTTTGAATATCTTTTTTTTATTAACAACGGGCCTAAAGCCCAAAAAAAAATAAACTAAAAGACAATAGTTTTTGAAAATAAGATACTGATAGAATCAGTATGAAAAAGAAGAGAGATACAAGAAGATAAATTAAAAAATACATGACAACCAAAAGGTCAGCTGTGACCATAATTAGCCATTCCATCTACACAGGAGTTTGCTTCTCGGAATTGATGTTGTATTCTCCAGTTGATTATTCGGCTGTACCTCTTCCTAATTGCCAAAATAAGGGTTCGAGAAGAATGCAAATTAATATCATCATTAAAAAAAAAAAGTCTTACTGCAACAACTGAGTTCACCTCTACAACCACATGATTATACCCCAGGTTTATAGCAAAGTCCACACCCATTAAAATTCTTCAGAACTTTACCGAAGTACAGAGGTAAAAGCTAATTTTGCACTAAGACCAGCTAAATACCTTCTATCCAAGTCTCTAATAATTTTTCTGCAAGCTACTTTTTCATTATGTAGAACCGAACCATCTGTCTTTAACTTAATAAAAGGAGGTTTTAGGGGTGCTATTTAATCTGCCTCTCAATATAATTGCCAACTACCTTTCTAACTCGACTCACTTCATCATGAACATACTAAAAGTTCTTTGCTAGATAGACAACAAGGAGAGCAACCTTCTCCTCCTCAATGATATCATCAACATCAAATAAATTTATTCTATCAATATCATAAGGAATTCATCATAGTAACAAAAAGAATTAAGGAATCAAGATTGCCCTTGGTAGGGAGATTTAGTAAATAAATTCTCTAACAAATAAGGCAAGAGAAGAGAGTTAAAGAAATTACCTGAAACCAAACTATTATCAATACTTATTCACATGCCGCTCACTACCCTGCAGTTACGGAACACATGAAACAGATTCAGGGGTACACTACAAATAGCACAATTGTCTTCCTCTGCCATATGTTTTCTGGCGCATTCTGCATTGGTTAAAAGGGCTTGGTGTTCTACGAACCAGCAGAAAGACCACAGCTATTGCGGAGCCTCCAACTTCTATATTTTCGAGAATAAGGAAGCATTTGAGTGATTCGCATGCCCCAAAAAGATAGCTCGAAAAAACACCACTCGATACCGGAAACCAAGTCAAACTATCGACTCCTAACTCAAGCTCAGAAGTTTTAATAGAAACAAAAATAGAATATCAATCCTCTTCCAGCATAGTACCAATCCGGTCATAGTTCCAATGAACATTAATAACAAACTCGCAAACTCTCTCTTTCAACATTTCTTCGATAACTTCTGGCTGAGAAAGTCCACAAGTTTATGAATACTTGGAATCTATTCGTCGGTCCATAAATATAAATGCCATTTTAAACCTTTTTTTGTAGTGAATGAATCTCAGTACCAAATTCGATCCTCCATATGAGATTATTCTAAAAATCCTTTCAAACCCTTTGGATGCCTAGCCAAGCACTTAAAGTTGTTTTGATCTTTTTAACAACAGGAAGAGTAGCCTCACCACATCCATATTTACTTCGAAGAACTTTAACTCAAAGATCTCCTCTATTATGGACAAGTTTCTAGACTAATTTCATCAAATTTGAATTATTAAGAACTCACGCAGGTCTAAAGCTGAGATTTCTTTGCGCCTTAGGCAAACAAAGAGTTTTCCATTTAAGAAGATGAGGTTTCTAACCAAATTAGCTCCTCCCAAACAAAATTGTGACATATGCTGTCAATTAGATCACATATACTCAAAGGTAACTTTATGGTTTGCATTACATAAGATGGGATAGTTGATAGAGTCGATTGAGCAAGAGTGACTCTACCTGCCAAAAAAAAAGTTACAAACTTTCTAAGAGTCAAGACGTTTTGACATTTTATTAAAAATAAATTAAAAAAATCTAAAACATTATTAAGAGTACGTTTTTTCTTAAATACTTATTTAAATCTATCATAAATCTCATCCTAAGAACATTACTAAGAGTACGTTTTTTTCCAAATTCATATTTTTCGAAAAAAAGACAAAAAAAACTTTGCAAAATTTATTTTTTATCTCAAATAACGATAAAAAAAATCTAAAACACCTGTTACCACTTACACCTGATCCATATATACCTTAGCAAATTTATTTTTAACGTAGATATCTTTGACAAGAAAACATCTCAGCAGGAACATATATCACATAGTGCAAAAGCCATAAGAGGAGCGTCATATCCAATAATTATCCATTCACTGAATTTCACTTTGCAAAACTCATTATTTTTTTTTTTCATATATGTGTGAATTCTATTATTGTTATGAATATGCGGGATCAAGGTGATTATAAAACTTGATAATACTTAAAATATGTAGTTAAAATTAAGGTGGTTAAGGTGATTATAAAACGCGTGGTAATACTTAAAAAGTATAATTTAAATTAAGGTCGTAAATTTTATTATTTAGTAATATTTTTAATTTGATCACATTTTTTATTTTTTATTTTTTAAATAAATAATAAAAGGTGTGACTTTTTTAAAATATATTTTTTAAGTGTTTAAAATAGCTACTATAATTATAGTTAATGTAAAATGAATAATGTATATAAAAAATAATATATGCATAGAAAAATTAATCATTATGTATTTGTATATAAATATATGTATTGTTTAACTTAATAATCATTAATGTATTTTTTAATCAACTAAATATATCGAAAGATATGTTGAACGACATGGTCAGTGAATATGCAACAAATGACGATTGGAATTTAAGTAAAATTGAAGAGATTTTAGAAGAGGAATGAATCACTGTTTTTTCATCCTCAAGAGCTCTAGAAGCAAACTTAGGGGATAATCAGATAGCGTGGCTTCTTAATCCCGATGGTAAATTTAGCATAAAGTCAGCATGTTCCCTCTATTTAAATCCCTCTGAAGACTCTAAGGCTGATTTATTTTTGAAATTTTGAAAAGTTGAAGCCCCAAAGATTGCGCACCTTTTTTTGGCTAGTTGCTAATGAAGCCCCTTTGACAAATGAGGTTCGAGCCTATCGGCACATGACCCAAGATGATACTTGCCAGGTTTGTCTTTTCTTTTTAGAGTCTTTCTTCCACATCCTTCGCGCTTACAAAGTCGCAAATAATATGTGGAAGAGCAAGGACACTTCATTGAGTTCCAGTACGTTCTTGAACCAACCCCTCTTTCCCTAATTGTTAATGAACTTTTCATCTTAATCTCAGTACTAAGGCATTCATTGGCCTTTGTTGTTTACTTGCACCCTATGCTCTCTTTGGTATCGTCGTAACAAGCATGTTTTTGAGAGAGACAATGCAATGGATGACGGTAAGATCTATGATTTGATGGTGCACTTAGCTAAAGAGTATAACTCAACGCAAGAGGAGATAGCTCGAGTAAGGAAAAGAGTTGGGTGCTTTGCTGAAAAACAAATTCGTTTGATCCTCCCACACCCTCCATTGTCTAAAAAAAATCTGTATTTTAAATTTTAATATAAATTTTATACAAATAGCTCCTTTAGGTGGCGTTTGGTGGAGAGAGAGAGACAGAAAGACTGAGACTGAGAGACAGAGATTAAGAGACAGAGATTGAAATAAATTTTAGTATTCTGTTTGGTGCAAAGTGGGAGACAGAAATTAAAACAAGAATGAAATTCTAATTTAATTTGTACAAACAACCAAACTGGAATTAATTAATTAAAATGAAGGTATTTTAGATATAAAATGTTATTAAAGTTTCAGTCTCCACCTCTAAAAATTTTAGTCTCCTGTGTTCCCATCTTTTGGAGGTACTGAAATTTTGGAGACAGAGACAGAGACAGAAATTTTAGTACCAGTCTCTGAACCACCAAACATGATATTGAGTCTCAGTCTTTCCGTCTTTATCTCAATATCTCAAAACAAACGCTACCTTAATGACTTGTGGAGTTGTGGACACGCAGCATATACTAGACTACAATTAACTTAATTTGCGACAATTAGTAACCCAACAAACTAAGCTAAACTGCATGAGCTGCTTTGCTGTGCAAAACTGCAAATAGACCATCCGGCAACATATGTTGCTGTAAAAATATATCATCAAGTCTCACATCTTTTAAAAATAAAATTTTAAAGAATTTATAAATATAAAATGAGTAAAGTATCATTTTTATTCCTAATGTTTGGAGTAAGTTCTATTTGTATCCTTAATGTTTGAATCGTCCTATTTATATCGTTAACGTTTATAAAAGTGATTTAATGTTATCCTACTATCAATTATACTAACAAATCAGATTATATTTTTCAATTATTCTCATTTGGATGTATTCATTTTCAATTAGGTCTCACTTGGATGTGGTCGATTTTAATATTATATCCACTATTTGTGTTTAGATTCAATTATGTTATTAGAAAAGTGAATTATTTAAATGTTGTAGGAATTAGTTTCAACATTTGATGAGCTATTTTTCGGAGTAGATCATCGATTCTATCCCAAATATTTATATTCTAACTTCAAGAAGAGGTTTTTAAAACTCAAACTAAAGCGCTCATGATGTGTAATTGACGGCAGGATAACATTGAATCACTTTTACAAATGTTAGGGATACAAATAGAACGATTTAAACGTTAGAGACACAAATAGGATTTACCCCAAATGTTGAGGACAAAAACGATACTTTACTCATATAAAATAATTTTCACTTCATGAGTTAATTTTCAAGTTGAGTTATGTATACTCAATCTCAAATTTAATAAAAATTTTCCATTGCCAATAATTTGATTAGTAAAGCTTTTGAACACGTAATGATAATCAAATTAAAGGTTAGTGACTTTGAATTTAAATTTACATTGAATAGGGTTTTTTGTTCTATCCTTTTTCCGGGAGGGAAAAAAAAAACCTTAAGAGCTTAACGAACGTTGATGTTTTAACACCAAGGAAAAGTAGAAAAGACTAAATAATCATCGACAGTTGCTTACTATATTATGGACTTAAAACATAAAAGAGAGCCGCATTTATGTAAGAAGATCAAAATTTATTGTTTTTGATTAATAATTAATTATATTTAAAAGTATAAACTAAAAATATATTGTATTGAATTATTAGACTAAAAAAATTAGATTATAACTAAAATAACTGATTGAAAATAATAAATTCTGTTAACTCTTAAAATTTTTTTCTCTTTATTTAATTTGATCATAGAGTAACCGAATATTTGAGTATGAAAGCCCCTTGTAATGTAAAAAGAAAAACCGATTAAAATTGTATTAACTTAGATTTAATTGAATTTTATTTTTATAAATCGCATGGGTTGGATCAAATTTTTGGATCTATTTCTTAAAATTATATTAATTATGTTTCTTCTAAATCGTACAATGTGATATAATAATATTATTATTATATTAAAAATTTTACTTATAATATGTTTAATTTGTTATATATTTTCATCTTATTTATGTACTATTAGTGAACATTTTATGAATTTAAAATGAGATTGATTTATTTTAATCAATCTATAATTTTATTTCTACCGTTATGTTATTATTAGTTTAATAAAATATTATTAAGACTGGTTATATAATTATTAGTTATTTAATATTTGATATTGAAATTTATTATGTATATTTAATTTTTTTATTTATAAAATTATAAATTCAATCCAAATTGCACTGTAAATAAAACTAATGTGTTCAAATTGGATAATAATTTTTTTTATTTAAAATCGATCTAAATTGCATTGTGAACACCCTTTATTACTGGCTAGTTTTGTATGAAGATTGGGCTCTAACTTGCCAATAGCTAAATAATGATGACCAAGAAATTTAATCTTGTTTTATATATATGTATATATATAACTGTTATTCTGATTTTGTATAATAATTTAAATTTTTAAAATAAATAATTTTATAATCAGTACAAAAAAAATGTTAAGTACCATTGAATTTATTAACAAAATAATGAAAATAATTTGTTGGTATAATTTGATGGTATAATCCTCATTAATAATAAGTTACCGTTAGATTTTTCAATTCACCGGTAATTACTATCGGATTCTACGCCGAATTCTTTGCCTGAAAACTATTTGATTACTGGCGAAAAATTTTCACAAGTTATGTTGGAGCGGCACTATTTTGTTTCCTACCTAATTAACGTCGGATTTTTTTTCAGTAAATTTGATGGTAACTATAATTTTTTTATTTTTTTAAACACAACTAGTAGTAAAATTATTTTATTTTTATCTTTTTAAAATTTATCCCAAGTGGCAGTCAAATTCTAAATAATAAAAACCAAATAATGATTTTATTAAATATCAAATGTACGAGTAAAATAAAAAATCAAATAAATAAAATACAATCAAACAGTCTAGAACAAAACTCTAATTAGTACAGATCTTGATAGTCGTCGTCGTTATCCCCTAATGCTACTGAGGCGGCGGACTAGGCGGTGATGTCGGTGCCCTTCCAGCAGTGCCGTTGCCACCAGCAGTACCGCTACCACTAGGACATATCTGCTCTTGGTACACCTCCATCTATTGCTCCATCTGCTGAAGTCGCTCCAGCTCCTGCCTAATCTGTGTGAGATTAGCACCTGATCCGTCAAACTGATAACGCTGTCCTCGGGATCGATAGCGCAGTTGGTGGCAGAGGCAGATGAAACCCTAAATGTGGAGGTGTGGAGGTTGTTGGCAAAAAATGATCCCACTTCATAGATGCAATTTTTGTATGGCTCAGATGCGGTCTCGTGCCAAACCGTGTCAGGATCGACGACTGCATCTGCGGAGCTGCTGCCATCCTCTCCTATAGGCTGGGATTGCTGGGTTGCGGTCTCTAGTCTCTGCGTGTAGGACTCTCTGTGTAACACATGTTATGATTAGGATGACAGTTAATTGAAAACTTTACGTCAAATGATGTTTACTCACATAATGATTCTTAGATTGCTGATCAGTAAATCTCTCCTTGTTCTCCTTCAGAGTGTGAATATACTTGAAGGTTTCCGCCATCGACACATCACGATCCAATGACTTAGACTACACATGTTGAAATAATATGTTAAATCAAGTAATAATAACATTAAATGTCAAAGACAAAATGAAGTTAATAATAAAATAAAACAGGTTACATACTAGCCTGGCCTTTGTCTTCATAAAAGTCGCTGAGCCGCCGGTATACTTCGACGACCTGGACGATTCCCTGTTAGCTTTGTTTGTGAGACGGTAATGCATAAACCCCTCATCAGTCTCCCAATTGACGTATAATGCCTTCTTAATGTCCCGGCGGAGCCAAACAGTGAGGGGGTTGCGCCTCTCACGTACGTCCTCTATCATCTGCTGAAGTTGCCAAGCCATCCGATGGTCGAAGATCTTCCTAATCATGGCATCGTGAGTCTTGTCCCATATAAATTTCTCCTACACAAAAAACATTTACCACTAATTAATCGAAATTAAATACATAATTAATAAAACAGAAGATATAAACTAGATAAGGTTTGAATATGATCGGTCTCTGGTCTCAGCAGGGATCTTCTGGTAGCTCAGTTATGGGTGGTCGTACATCAGCTTGATGACGTTGGTACACTCCTATGTAAATGCGTTGTTATTTAGCGCAAACCTATCAATGCAAAATTTAAGATTGGTAGTTTAAATCAAATTTGAAGTAATTGTGCACGAAATTGTGATCTCAGGCAACGGCGCCACAAACTCTGTACGCACGTCTTAATAAATCGTTTTTCATTCACAACTTCGATACAACTAACCAGCAAGTGCACTGGGTCGTCCAAGTAACAAACCTTACGTGAGTAAGGGTCGATCCCACGGAGATTGTTGGTATGAAGCAAGCTATGGTCACCTTGTAAATCTCAGTCAGGTGGATATCAAAAGGTTATGGAGTTTTCGAAATTAAATAATAAGTAAACATAAAATAAGGATAGAAATACTTATGTAATTCATTGGTTAGAATTTCAGATAAGCGTATAGAGATGCATTCGTTCCTCTGAACCTCTGCTTTCCTGCTGTCTTCATCTAATCAATCTTACTCCTTTCCATGGCTGGCTTTATTTAAGGACATCACCGTTGTCAATGGCTACTTTTAATCCTCTCTGGAAAATGGTCCGATGCGCTGTCACTGCATGGCTAATCGTCTGGAGGCATCACCCTTGTCAATGGCTGCATCCTATCCTCTTGTGAAAATGGTCCAAATGCTCTGTCACAGCACGGCTAATCATCTGAGGTTCTCGATCATACTGGAATAGGATTCACCCTCCTTTTGCGTCTGTCACTACGCCCAGCACTCGCGAGTTTGAAGTTCGTCACAGTCATTCAATCCCAGAGTCCTACTCGGAATACCACAGACAAGGTTTAGACTTTCCGGACTCTCATGAATGCCGCCATCAATCTAGCTTATACCACGAAGATTCTGATTAAGAGATCCAAGAGATACTCATTCAATCTAAGGTAGAACGGAAGTGGTTGTCAGGCACGCATTCATGGGGAATGATGATGATTGTCACGTTCATCACATTCAGGTTGAAGTGCGAATGAATATCTTAGAAGCGGAATAAGTTGAATTGAATAGAAAAACAGTAGTACTTTGCATTAATCTTTGAGGAACAGCAGAGCTCCACACCTTAATCTATGGAGTGCAGAAACTCTACCGTTGAAAAATACATAAGTGAATAGAGGGTAAGCATGGCCGAGTGGCCAGCCTCCCATGGAGGTCTAGAGATCTAAAAATGATCAAAAGATGTCTAATAGAATAGTAAAAAGTCCTATTTATACTAAACTAGTTACTAGGGTTTACAGAAGTAAGTAATTGATGCATAAATCCACTTCCGGAGCCCACTTGGTGTGTGCTTGGGCTGAGCTTGAATGTTACACGTGCAGAGGCTCTTTCTGGAGTTGAACGCCAGGTTGTAACGTATTTTTGGCGTTCAACTCTGGTTTGTGACGTGTTTCTGGCGTTTAACTCCAGACAACAGCGTAGAACTGGCGTTCAACGCCCTTTTACGTCGTCTAAACTCGGTCAAAGTATGGACTATTATACATTGCTGGAAAGCCCTAGATGTCTACTTTCCAACGCAATTAGAAGAGCGCCATTTTAAGTTCTGTAGCTCCAGAAAATCCACTTTGAGTGCAGGGAGGTCAGAATCCAACAGCATCAGCAGTCCTTCTTCAACCTCTGAATCTGATTTTTGCTCAAGTCCCTCAATTTCAGCCAGAAAATACCTGAAATCACAGAAAAACACACAAACTCATAGTAAAGTCCAGAAATGTGAATTTAACATAAAAACTAATGAAAACATCCCTAAAAGTAACTAGATTCTACTAAAAACATACTAAAAACAATGCCAAAAAGCGTATAAATTATCCGCTCATCACAACACCAAACTTAAATTGTTGCTTGTCCCCAAGCAACTGAAAATCAAATAGGATAAAAAAAGAGAATATACTATAAATTCCAAACTATCAATGAAACATAGCTCCAATCAGATGAGCGAGACTTGTAGCTTTTTGCCTCTTGAATAGTTTTGGCATCTCACTTTATCCATTGAGGTTCAGAATGATTGGCATCTATAGGAACTCAGAGTTCAGATAGTGTTATTGATTCTCCTAGTTCAGTATGATGATTCTTGAACACAGCTTCTTTATGAGTCTTGGCCGTGGCCCTAAGCACTTTGTTTTCCAGTATTACCACCGGATACATAAATGCCACAGACACATAACTGGGTGAACCTTTTCAGATTGTGACTCAGCTTTGCTAAAGTCCCCAATTAGAGGTGTCCAGGGTTCTTAAGCACACTCTTCTTTTGCTTTGGACCTTGACTTTAACCGCTCAGTCTCAAGTTTTCACTTGACACCTTCACGCCACAAGCACATGGTTAGGGACAGCTTGGTTTAGCCGCTTAGGCCAGGATTTTATTCCTTTAGGCCCTCCTATCCACTGATGCTCAAAGCCTTGGGATCCTTTTTATTACCCTTGCCTTTTGGTTTTAAGGGCTATTGGCTTTTTGCTCTTGCCTTTTGGTTTTAAGAGCTTTGGCTTTTTCTGCTTGCTTTTTCTCTATTTTTTTTTTTGCTATTTTTTTCTTTTTTTCTGCAAGCTTTGTTCTTTGCTGCTTTTTCTTGCTTCAAGAATCATTTTTATGATTTTTCAGATTATCAAATAACATGTCTCCTTGTCATCATTCTTTCAAGAGCCAACATATTTAACATTCTTAAACAACAACTTCAAAAGACATATGCACTGTTCAAGCATTCATTCAGAAAACAAGAAGCATTGTCACCACATCAATATAATTAAACTAAGTTCAAGGATAAATTCGAAACTCATGTACTTCTTGTTCTTTTGAATTAAAACAGTTTTCATTTAAGAGAGGTGATGGATTCATAGGACATTTATAACTTTAAGACAAAGTTACTAAATACTAATGATTATGTAATGAAGACACAAACATGGATAAGCACTTAACATTAAGAAAACGAAAAACAGAAAATAAGAACAAGGAATGAGTCCACCTTAGTGATGGTGGCGTTTCCTTCTTGAGGAACCAATGATGTCCTTGAGCTCTTCTATGTCTCTTCCTTGTCTTTGTTGCTCCTCCCTCATTGCTTTTTTATCTTCTCTAATTTCATGAAGGATGATGGAGTGCTCTTGATATTCTACCCTTAATTGTCCCATGTTAGAACTTAATTCTCCTAGGGAGGTGTTGATTTGCTCCCAATAGTTTTGTGGAGGAAAATGCATTTGAGGCATCTCCGGGATCTCATGGTGATGAGCTTCATGCGTCTCTTGAGATCCATGAATGGGCTCTCTTGCTTGCTCCATCCTTTTCTTAGTGATGGGCTTCTCTTCCTCAATGGGAATGTCTCCTTCTATGGAAGCTCCAGCTGAGTAACATAGATGGCAAATAAGATGAGGAAAAGCTAGCCTTGCCCCAGGAGAGGGCTTTTCGGCTATTTTGTAGAGTTCAAGGGAGATGACTTTATGAACTTCTACTTCCTCTCCAATCATGATGCTATGGATCATGATGGCTCGATCCACAGTAACTTCAGATCGGTTGCTAGTGGGGATGATGGAGCGTTGGATGAACTCTAACCATCCTCTAGCTACAGGCTTGAGGTCCAGTCTTCTTAGTTGAACCGGCTTGCCTTTGGAGTCAATCTTCCATTGAGCTCCTTCCACACATATGTCCATGAGGACTTGGTCCAACCTTTGATTAAAGTTGATCCTTCTAGTGTAGGGGCGTGCATCTCCTTGCATCATAGGCAAGTTGAACGCCAACCTCACATTTTTCGGACTAAAATCGAAGTATTTCCCCCGAACCATTGTGAGATAATTCTTTGGGTTCGGGTTCTTACTTTGATCATGGTTCCTAGTGATCCATGCATTGGCATAGAACTCTTGAACCATTAGGATGCCGACTTGTTGGATGGGGTTTGTTAGAACTTCCCAACCTCTTGTTTGGATTTCATGTCGGATCTCCGGATACTCATTTCTCTTGAGCTTGAAAGAGACCTCGGGGATCACCTTCTTCTTGGCCACAACATCATAGAAGTGGTCTTGATGAGCTTTAGAGATGAATCTTTCCATCTCCCATGACTCGGAGGTGGAAGCTTTTGTCTTCCCTTTCCCTTTTCTAGAGGATTCTTCGGTCTTGGGTGCCATCAATGGTAATGGAAAAACAAAAAGCTTATGCTTTTACCACACCAAACTTAGAATATTGCTCACCCTCGAGCAAGAGAAGAAAGAATAGATGAAGAAGAAGAAGAAAATAAGGAGGAGAGGGGGGAGAGGTGTATTCGGCCAAGAAGAGAAGAGAGGGTTGTGTTGTGTTTATGAGGTAGGTTTATGGGGAAGAGTGGATGGATGTGAGTGGTGAAGTGGTGATAGGAAAGAGAGATTGAGGTGATTGGTGAAGAGTTTTGGGGAAGAGTGTTTATGGGATTGTGTGAAAGAGGGGTGAGAAGAAGTGAGTGGAGGTAGGTGGGGATCCTGTGGGGTCCACAGATCTTGAGGTGTTCAAGGATTTACACCCTTGCACCAAATTAGGCATGAAAAATGCCCTTGCACACAACTCTGGGTGTTCAGCGCCAGATTGGTGCTTGTTCTGGGCGTTGAACGCCCATTTGTTGCCCATTTCTGGCGTTGAACACCAGAACCATGCTTGTTCTGGGCGTTCAGCGCCAGCTCTTCTCCAGGGTGCAATTCTGGCGTTCAAATGCCTAGATGCTGCCCATTTTGGGCGTTCAGCGCCAGAACCATGCTCTGTTCTGGCGTTGAACGCCAGCCAGATGCTTCTTACTGGCGTTTAAATGCCAGTAAGGTCTTCCTCCAGGGTGTGATTTTTCTTCTACTGTTTTTGATTCCGTTTTCAATTTTTATATTTATTTTGTGACTCCACATGATCATGAACCTAATAAAACATGAAAGAACAAGAAAAATAAAATTAGATAAATAAAAATTGGGTTGCCTCCCAACAAGCGCTTCTTTAATGTCAATAGCTTGACAGTGGGCTCTCATGGAGCCTCACAGATGTTCAGAGCATTGTTGAGACTTCCCAACACCAAACTTAGAGTTTGGTTGTGGCCTCCTAACACCAAACTTAGAGCTTGACTGTGGGGGCTCTGGTTGACTCTGTTTTGAGAGAAGCTTTTTATGCTTCCTCTCCATGTTTACAGAAGGATGACCTCGAGTGTTAAACACAAGGGAGTCCTCATTCAATTGAAGGACTAGTTCACCTCTGTCAACATCAATCACAGCTCTTGCTGTGGCTAGGAAGGGTCTTCCAAGGATGATGGATTCACCCTCATCCTTCCCAGTATCTAAGACTATGAAATCAGTAGGGATGTAAAGGCCTTCAACCTTTACTAACACATCCTCTACTTGTCCATAAGCCTGTTTTCTTGAATTGTCTTCCATATCTAATGAGATTTTAGTAGCTTGCACCCCAAAGATTCTCAGTTTCTCTATTACAGAGAGGGGCATGAGGTTTATCCCTGAACCAAGGTCACACAGAGCCTTTTCAAAGATTATGTTGCCTATGGTACAAGGTTACGAACTTTCCAGGATCCTGTTTCTTCTGAGGCAATGTCAGTTGATCCAGATCACTTAGTTCATTGGTGAACAAGGGAGGTTCATCTTCCCAAGTCTCAATACCAAATAAATTGGCATTCACCTTCATGATTGCACCAAGGTACTTGGCAACTTGCTCTTCAGTAACATCCTCATTTTCTTCAAAAGAGGAATACTCATCAAAGCTCATGAAGGGCATAAGGAGGTTCAATGGAATCTCTATGGTCTCTAGATGAGTCTCAGATTCCTTTGGTTCCTCAAAGGGAAACTCCTTATTGATCACTGGACGTCCCGGGAGGTCTTCCTCACTGGGATTTACGTCCTCCCCTTCCTCTCCAGGTTCGGCCGTGTAGACTATGTCAATGGCCTTGCACTCTCCCTTTGGATTTTCTTCTGTATTGCTTGGGAGAGTACTAGGAGGGATTTCAGTGATCCTTTTACTCAGCTGGCCCACTTGTGCCTCCAAATTTCTAATGGAGGACCTTGTTTCATTCATGAAACTTACAGTGGCCTTAGATAGATCAGAGACTAAGTTTGCTAAATTAGAGGTATTTTGTTCAGAGTTCTCTGTCTGTTGTTGAGTGGATGATAGAAAAGGTTTACTATTGTTAAACCTATTTCTTCCACCATTATTAAAGCCTTGTTGAGGATTTTGTTGATCCTTCCATGAGAGATTTGGGTGATTTCTCCATGAGGGGTTATAGGTGTTTCCATAAGGTTCACCCATGTAATTCACCTCTGCTATTGCAGGGTTTTCAGGATCATAAGCTTCTTCTTCAGAAGATGCCTCTTGAGTACTGTTGGATGCAGCTTGCATTCCATTCAGACTCTGAGAAATCATATTGACTTACTGAGTCAATATTTTATTCTGAGCCAATATGGCATTCAGAGTATCAATTTCAAGAACTCCCTTCTTCATAGGTGTCCCATTGCTCACAGGATTCCTCTCAGAAGTGTACATGAACTGGTTATTAGCAACCATGTCAATGAGTTCTTGAGCTTCTGCAGGCATTTTCTTTAGGTGAATGGATCCACCTGCAGAAGTATCCAATGACATCTTAGCTAATTCAGACAGACCATCATAGAATATATCCAGGATGGTCCATTCTGAAAGCATATCAGAAGGACACTTTTTGGTCAGTCCTTTGTATCTCTCCCAAGCTTCATAGAGGGATTCACCTTCTTTCTGTCTGAAGGTTTGAAGATCCACTCTAAGCTTACTAAGCTTTTGAGGAGGAAAGAACTTGGCTAAGAAAGCCGTAACCAGCTTATCCCAAGAGTTCAGGCTATCCTTAGGTTGAGAGTCCAACCATACTCTAGCTCTGTCTCTTACAGCAAAAGGGAAAAGCATGAGCCTGTAGACTTCAGGATCTACTCCATTAGTCTTAACACGTATCACATATCTGCAAGAATTCAGTTAAGAACTGAAAAGGATCTTCAGATGGAAGTCCATGAAACTTGCAGTTCTGGTGCATCAGAGAAACTAATTGAGGTTTAAGCTCAAAATTGTTTGCTCCAATGGCAGGAATGGAGATGCTCCTTCCATGTAAATTGGAATTAGGTGCAGTAAAGTCACCAAGCATCCTCCTTGCATTATTATTATTTTCGGCTGCCATCTCCTCTTCCTGTTCGAAAATTTCTGAAAGGTGCTTGCTGAATTGTTGTAATTTAGCTTCTCTTAGTTTCCTCTTCAGAGTCCTTTCAGGTTCTGGATCTGCTTCTACAAAAATGTTCTTGTCCTTGCTCCTGCTCATATGAAAAAGAAGGACAGAAAAATAATAATAATAGGGGTCCTTTTTACCACAGTATAGAGGTCCCTGTGTGAGTAGAAGAAAAGAAGAAGAAAAAATTCGAACACAGATGGAAGAGGGGGTTCGAATTTGGGTGAGATGAAGTATTAGTAGATGAATAAATAAATAGAAGGAGATAAGAGAGAGAGAGAATTTTCGAAAATTATTTTTGAAAAAGAGTTAGTGATTTTCGAAAATAGTTTTTGAAAAAGGTTAGTAATTTTTCAAAAATTAAAATAAAAAATTAAAATAATTAGTTAATTAAAAAGAAATTTTGAAAAAGAGGGAAGATATTTTCGAAAATTAGAGAGAGAGAGTTAGTTAGGTAGTTTTGAAAAAGATAAGAAACAAACAAAAAGTTAGTTAGTTAGTTGAAACAAATTTGAAAATCAATTTTGAAAAGATAAGAAGATAAGAAGTTAGAAAGGATATTTTAAAATCAAATTTTGAAAAAGATAAGATAAAGAGATATTTTTGAAAAGATATGATTGAAATTAGTTTTGAAAAAGATTTGATTTTTAAAATCACAATTAATGACTTGATTCACAAGAAATCACAAGATATGATTGTAGAACTCAAAGTTTGAATCTTTCTTAACAAGCAAGTAACAAACTTGAAATTTTTGAATCAAAAATTAATTGATGATGTTATTTTCGAAAATATGATGTAAAATTAAGAAAAAGATTTTTGAAAAATATTTTTTTTTGAAATTTTCGAAAATAGATAAGAAAAATGAAAAAGATTTGATTTTTGAAAAAGATTTTGAAAAAGATAAGATTTTTAAATTGAAAATTTGATTTGACTCATAAAAACAACTAGATTTTAAAATTTTTTGAAAAAAGTCAAATCTAATTTTCGAAATTTTAAGAGAGAAAAAGGAGAAGATATTTTTTTTTATTTTTTAAATTTTTATGATGAGAGAGAAAAACATGAAAATGATGCAATGCATGAAAATTTTTAGATCAAAACAATGAATGCATGCAAGAATGCTATGAATGCCAAGATGAACACCAAGAACACTTTGAAGATCATGATGAACATCAAGAACATATTTTTGAAAATTTTTAATGCAAAGAAAATATGCAAGACACCAAACTTAAAAATTTTTCTTGTATAGACACTATGAATGCAAGAATGCATATGAAAAACAAGAAAAGACACAAAACATGAAAACATCAAGATCAAACAAGAAGACTTACCGAGAACAACTTGAAGATCATGAAGAACACTATGAATGCATGAATTTTTCGAAAAATGCAAGATGAATATGCAATTGACACCAAACTTTCAACTTGACTCAAGACTCAAACAAGAAACATGAAATATTTTTTATTTTTATGATTTTTTTTTTGGATTTTTTCGAAAATTATATATGAAAAAGAAAAATAAGGATTCCAAAATTTTTAATATGAATTCTATGAATCTTTGTACTCTTAGTCTAAAGCTCCAATCTGAGGGTTAGACATGGCTTAATAGCCAGTCAAGCTTTAGAAGATATTTATACTTTCCATGTATAGAGCAACTAAGTGTGTGAAAATCAACAAGCTCTTGTGATGATAAGTTGAAACCCCAGTCCAAAAGATTAGACATGGCTTACAACCAGCCAGGATTCAACAAATCATCATGAAACACTAGAATTCATTCTTAAAAATTCTAAAGAAAAATATATTTTTGAAAACATTGATTTTAAAAAAAAAAAATTTTTCGAAAACAAATGAGAAAATTTTGACAGATTTTTGAAAAATTTTTTTTCTTTTTAAAAATAAAACAAAAAGAAAATTACCTAATCTGAGCAACAAGATGAACCGTCAGTTGTCCAAACTCGAACAATCTTCGGCAACGGCGCCAAAAACTTGGTGCACGAAATTGTGATCTCAGGCAACGGCGCCAGAAACTCTGTACGCACGTCTTAATAAATCGTTTTTCATTCACAACTTCGATACAACTAACCAGCAAGTGCACTGGGTCGTCCAAGTAATAAACCTTACGTGAGTAAGGGTCGATCCCACGGAGATTGTTGGTATGAAGCAAGCTATGGTCACCTTGTAAATCTTAGTCAGGTGGATATCAAAAGGTTATGGAGTTTTCGAAATTAAATAATAAGTAAACATAAAATAAGGATAGAAATACTTATGTAATTCATTGGTTAGAATTTCAGATAAGCGTATAGAGATGCATTCGTTCCTCTGAACCTCTGCTTTCCTGCTGTCTTCATCCAATCAATCTTACTCCTTTCCATGGCTGGCTTTATTTAAGGACATCACCGTTGTCAATGGCTACTTTTAATCCTCTCTGGAAAATGGTCCGATGCGCTGTTACTGCATGGCTAATCGTCTGGAGGCATCACCCTTGTCAATGGTTGCATCCTATCCTCTTGTGAAAATGGTCCAAATGCTCTGTCACAGCACGGCTAATCATCTGAGGTTCTCGATCATACTGGAATAGGATTCACCCTCCTTTTGCGTCTGTCACTACGCCCAGCACTCGCGAGTTTGAAGTTCGTCACAGTTATTCAATCCCAGAGTCCTACTTGGAATACCACAGATAAGGTTTAGACTTTTCGGACTCTCATGAATGCTGCCATCAATCTAGCTTATACCACGAAGATTCTGATTAAGAGATCCAAGAGATACTCATTCAATCTAAGGTAGAACGGAAGTGGTTGTCAGGCACGCGTTCATGGGGAATGATGATGATTGTCACGTTCATCACATTCAGGTTGAAGTGCGAATGAATATCTTAGAAGCAGAATAAGTTGAATTGAATAGAAAAACAGTAGTACTTTGCATTAATCTTTGAGGAACAGCAGAGCTCCACACCTTAATCTATGGAGTGCAGAAACTCTACCGTTGAAAAATACATAAGTGAATAGAGGGTAAGCATGGCCGAGTGGCCAGCCTCCCATGGAGGTCTAGAGATCTAAAAATGATCAAAAGATGTCTAATAGAATAGTAAAAAGTCCTATTTATACTAAACTAGTTACTAGGGTTTACAGAAGTAAGTAATTGATGCATAAATCCACTTCCGGGGCCCACTTGGTGTGTGCTTGGGCTGAGCTTGAATGTTACACGTGCAGAGGCTCTTTCTGGAGTTGAACGCCAGGTTGTAACGTATTTTTGGCGTTCAACTCTGGTTTGTGACGTGTTTCTGGCGTTTAACTCCAGACAGCAGTGTAGAACTGGCGTTCAATGCCCTTTTACGTCATCTAAACTCAGTCAAAGTATGGACTATTATACATTGCTGGAAAGCCCTGGATGTATACTTTCCAACGCAATTGGAAGAGCACCATTTTGAGTTCTGTAGCTCCAGAAAATCCACTTTGAGTGCAGGGAGGTCAGAATCCAACAACATCAGCAGTCCTTCTTCAACCTCTGAATCTGATTTTTGCTCAAGTCCCTCAATTTCAGCCAGAAAATACCTGAAATCACAGAAAAACACACAAACTCATAATAAAGTCCAAAAATATGAATTTAACATAAAAAATAATGAAAACATCCCTAAAAGTAACTAGATTCTACTAAAAACATACTAAAAATAATGCCAAAAAGCGTATAAATTATCCGCTCATCAAGTAATCTATATGTAAGAACCAGAGTTTTCACGAAAAACCGCTTAACTAGAATAGAATAATTTAGTTGTCCGGTATAGGTTCAAAAATATAAAAATGTTTTTCTTAAAATATAAATATGAGATTCGGATTCAGTGGATTTTTCTGAGTGGAAAAATGTTCTCTTTTGAAAAATTTCGCGTAAAAACGCGTACCGATAGATTAGCCGGCAGTACCGGCTTAAGTCTGTCCAGCACTACGTGAGAGAGAGTGAAACAATAGGAAACCTTAGAAAAGTTTTTGAAATAGCAAACCGGGCACTTATCTTAAAGGTTTGGCCCAAAGTTGGGCCAAACAAACTAAAAACGCTACATGGTTGGACCGGGCTCAAGTTAGGCCCAAGTCCAACTTATATAAAGCAATAAATGAGCCTAAGAAGCTCATTTTAACACCAAGAGATATAGAGAGAGAGAGAGAGAGAGAGAGAGAGAGAGAGAGAGAGAGAGAGAGAGAGAGAGCTCGGATAGGGAGAAGAGAGGAGAAGGAAGCCATTGTCACTATTTATCTCCCTCTTCAAAACTCCATAACTTTTGATCCGGAACTCCAATTGACGAGCCGTTTGCAGCCACACAAAGCTCTCATCGAGCTCTTCATTTATAGCTAAACAAATTTGGTGACAACTTGAATTTCATACTCCTTCTTTCAGCCCTAACAGTTTTCACGTTTTTGGATATGGTTTTTGAGTAGATTTTGTGGTTTTGGTTGTTTAGATGATCTCTAGTAGTGGGTAATTGTTGGGCTTTGCCTCAATCCCCTTTGGACAAGGTAAAGTTCCACATATACCCTTGTAGTATTGTATGTTGTGGTTTCTAGATTTTGATTTTGGTGATATATGTGTTGTTAGTTTGAGCTTTGGTACTTTTTGGAGTTATCTTGGCTTTTTGGTGGTTTCGTGCGTGGAGGATAATCGGTGAAGGTATGGTTTTGGTTTCCTCTATGTAATATATAATATTTCTGGACACTTAGGCTAGTGGACTATAAGATAGGATTGAATAGTGTTGGTGTATGCTTAATTAATTATGAAATTATGTTGTATGATGAAGAGGATTACAGGGAATGTTGGAATGTATAATATATGTTTATGATGCTTGTTGAAGGATCTTGATGATTATGATGTGTGATGATATATCATGATGATGATTGTAGGTTTTTAAATCTTATGGTTGGTGATGATATTGAATGGTGTTAATTTTGAGTTAATGTTGCACGAGGATGCATTATTTCTGTTCAGCTATGATTGATGGTGGATGACTATTATGATGATGATAGGTGGTAAGTGAAGTATTTATGTATGAGGAATTATTGATGTGTGGTGTTGTTGCATATGGTTTGAGAGATTAATAGAATGAATGATGATTAGGAGTGAAAAATGGTAAAATTGAAAATTTTAGGTGTGGAATGAATTAGAAGACATAGGGATATAATTTAGACACATTAGGGTTGGATGTAGAGCAATTGATTTTGGATTGAGAAGTTTGGTGAAATAGAGTTTTAATGTTTTTGGTAAAAATAGATTTTTTGTGAACTTTGACGGATCATAACTTGAGCCTCAGTTTTCAAAATTTATTGAAATTTTCTTTAAATTAAAGTTCATTGAAAAATCTTTAAATGGATATAAAGTTTGTAAGAAATAGATTTTTGTAGAGGAAGTTATGATCACTCAAAGTTTGGTGTCAAAAACTGAATTCTGTGCATGCTGCAGAATTTGTGATTTCTGGTTTGTGTGCGCACGCACACCCCTGTGAGTTTTGAACCTGTGTACACGCACAGCCTTGTGCGCACTCACACAGGAGAAAGCTTGCTGATGAGAGCGCTAGCACGACCTGTGCGCGCACACAACCAACGAAGTTTTGCAAGCTGTGTGCACGCGCAGCCCTGTGCGTACGCATACGTTGGAAGGTGCACTCTATTGAGGGTATTCGCACGCCTTGTGCAGATGAACAGAGTTGAGATTTTACCCACTGTGCGTACGCATACCTCTATGCGTACGCACACCTCTTGAAAATTTCTCTGGGAGTGCGCACGCACACTGCCCTGTTTTTCAATCAAAACCTTGTTTTCAACTGTTTCACCTTTCCATCAAGCTTGTAAACTTCAGTAACACTTGTTTTAAAACCTTTTTGCCAGTTTTAGGATCTAGAATCAAGAGGGAAAATAATAAAAGAATGGAAAAGGGTATCTTAGTTATGAGTTAGAGCCGGTGATCTAGGTTTGGAAGGTTTGTATAACTTCTAGTTTTGCGTGGGGTGTGTTGAGTTGTGAAGTATATGGCTGAAGAGATTTTTGAGAAGTTGAAAACTGGTGATGGGTATGACGATTTGAAGGCTTGGAAATGACTGAAGAAATTACTGGATCATATGGGAGTGTGCGGAGCCTACATCACCGGCGTGCCAGATTTCTCTGCTGCATGAGTAGTTGTTGTTGAGAGTGTGCGTGCGGGGCCTATATCCCTGGCGTAGCAGATTTCTCTGCTGCATGAAGTAGTTGTTGTTGTTTCTTTCTCTGCTGCATGAAGTGTGCGGGGCCTATATCCCTGGCGTAGTAGACTCCCTACTACATGAGTGTGCAGGACACTATATCTCTGGCGTAGCAGATTCGCTGCTGCATGAGTGTGCAGGGCACTATATCTCTGGCATGACAGAAAAGGCTACATCTGGAAGAATTTGTCAGGTTGGCATTTACGGATCGACAAGTGATATCACGAGCTAATAGGACATGCATTTATCATATGCATCTCTTATGTATACTTGTTTGCTTTGATTACTTGAGTTTGCCTAATACTGTAATATGCCTACTTGCTTCTTGAGTACTTGTTATATATGATTACTACCTATGTTTTACTTGCTTGCATTATCTGTGATTGTCTGGTGCTGAGGAGGTTAGGTCGGCGGTGGCAATAGGATCGCACAGAGGGTAGGCTGGTGAAGGCTGTAGGACAGTGGTGACTAGTTTTAGTTAGAAATTCCCTAAGTTTAGATACCTTGTTTATTATTTACGGTTTAAGTTATTTATTTCATTAAGCTTGAATATATGTTTGGTATGAAGCTCTAGGATTGCCTCTGGCGTCCAGGAGTCTTATATCTTACATCACTGGGCACTGTTACCATACTGAGAACCTTCGGTTCGCATTCCATACTTTGTTGTTATTTTTCAGATGCAGGTCACAGCCCACCTCCGTGAGTTATTTTGATGGTGACAGAGCGAAGGATCCTTGCTATCCTTTGAAGTCTTTTGGTTTATTTTGTTTAAATCTCTCACTTTTGTATTTATCTCTACCTTAGAGACTTACTTTGAGAGAAATATTATATAAGCTGTTTACTTTCAAAACTCTGTATGTCTATATATAACTAGCCGGCTTAAACTCCGCGGGCGGCGGCTAGTCCTTATGACTATTATACTTTGTTATATATATATATGTCTTGAAATCTGTATGTATATCTTGTGCCTCCTTTAGTGTAGCTTTGTGTGAACATTTCGCGCTTTTTCAATTCTGTTTTTGAGTTTAATTCTTCATCGGACTTCTAGAGTTATTATCTCTTTCTATATATAAATATGTATAAGCTTTAGAATTGTCGTAACCTTTGATTAACCTCTGCTTTACGACGCGAGATAAAGCTTAGGGTAATTAGGGTATTACACTATAAACTTCAATTATATTTAGATTTTTTAGAAATTTTAGTAGAGTTTCATCTATAATTAGAAGACACCTAAAACTCTACTTTCAACAATTCACTTAAACAATTCACAAACAAACAAATATGGCATTATATCACTTAAGCAACAATATCTATCAACAATCAGGAATTCTCAAACACTTTCAACAGTTCAAACCTACTAACATAAATCGAACCTATTTTAACAATCTAAATCCCCTAAAACCAGAAAAGTGAATATAACTAATTAAACTAAGTAACTAAAATGAAAAACTTAAGATTAGAAACCACATATATTGAATAAGAATATCAAAATAGTTTACATTTAAAAGACATAAAATAGTACTCAAGCCATCAAACCATCAGGCCAAATCGTCATCCGTATGATGGGAGGTCGTGGAGGGGCATCTGGCTGGAATCCATGAAAGGATTCCGACACCGCGGTGTCTGTTGCTAGAGGTGGTGGAGGAGTCCACTCTGGTGAAGCAGTCAGACGACTTCTTGGTGGCAGGGGTACGCAGCAGAAGGAGCCACGAAGTTGGGATTAGGGACCATGATAGACGGCTAATCTTGTGCATCCATTGCCTGTGACATCCCTGGGGTAGTTAGAGTAAAGGGCAATGAATGAGAAGTCCCAAGGGGTACCAGTAGACACCCTCCCTTTACCACGACCACGAGGCTAATTCATGACACCTTTGCCTGTCGTCATGTTTGCAAAGAGCATACTAACAAATACATATATCACAAAAATAATATAATAGCAAAATTGTATCACAACCTATAATAGCAAAATTGTATCACACACTAGCACTTGATAGTTTGTGTCACAACTATAGAAAGTAAGTGTTCAATTCACTCATTTTAGTGTGCCTAAGCAATATAACTTGAAAAGTTTCTAAAAAGATGTTAATAGGCAAGCTCACAATTCAACTTCACAATTCCAACGCAATATATGAAATAAATGACAACTCAAAATCAAGTAAGTGCCATTCAACCCATTTTACAACAAATTTTCAGTGAAACAGGAATTAACAATGGAAGTCATCAACAGAATTAAGCATTTAACCAAATAGTTCCAGTAGCATATTCATCAGAAATGAAGAAATTCTGAATACTTCCATCTGTCTCAGAATCTAGTAATTAATTCTAATCCTATTTTAACCACATGAATCCACTAAGACAAAAAATAAATCTAATAAGCTAACTAACTAAAAATCAAACTAATAAAACTAAAACTAACCAAAATAAAATTCATAAAGAGATTTGATTAAGAACCTGGATTGCAGAAAAAGAAAGGAAATAAAAAAAAGAGGAAGGAGTTGCAGTGGCACTGTGTTGTTGCCAAAACCAGAGATGGCGAATGCCGATCACCGGAGTTGTGTCGAAGCTCACTTAAAGGAGAGACGAATGATGAAATGGGGCTTCCAGAGACATCGTTAAGGGAGAGACGATTAGAAAGAGTCTAAGAGATAAGAGAATGGAGTTGTGTCGAAGCTTGCTTGAAGGAGAGACGGACAACGAGAGGGGATGCCAGAAGGGATTGCCAGAGACGTCATTAATGGAGGACGAAAGGGTTATAGAGAGAGTGTGAGAGATGAGAGGGTGAGGGAGAGAGAGACTGTAATTCAAAATGAGGGGGAGAGGATTTCAGCGAGTAGCCAAAACGCAGCATTGCACTAATTAGGTTTAATGTCGGAAAAATTCGATCCTAAATCTGACGGTAATAATCGCGCTAATTTTTCTTTTTTCTCTCTAATTATTGTGGGAGAATTTACCATCAAAAATCGGAATCTGTCGGTAAATGTTTTGCCCGACGAATTTATTGTCAAATCTGACAGTAAATCCGCTAGTAAACTCGCCGCTAACTTGCGATGTTAAATGTGATGGTATTCAATATTTTTGTTGTAATAGATATAATATCTAAAATTTTTATGATCAAAGTATTTACTTAGAATTTAATCATTTTTATTCTAAAAGAAAAGAATTTTAAAAAAGAATGAAAACATAATATATTAAATCAATGCGTTAGATATATAATTATTCAAACAAGGGTAAAGTATACTTTTTCTTCCTGAAGTTTACTAAAAGTTTCAAAAATTCTCCTATGTTTCAATTTATTTCAATTTTATCCCAAAAATTTTTTATTTGCATCAATTCTATCCCTGAGCGTTAACATCATTCAAATCATTAACAGATGTTGGTAACGTGGCAAAAAAGGAGTTCTGATGTGGTAGCCAGTATCTGAGTCAAATAAAAAATATTTTTTAAATATTTTTTATTTTTTGTGTAAAAATTTATATTAAAAAATTAAACGATAAAAATCCCAATCTGAACCCTAAATTTACTTCTTCTTCTTCATCATCTTCATTCTCTGTGAAAACAAGGAAGACACCCTAATCCATAGCTTTCTAAGGCTCTACATCATCGCAAAAAAGTAGTAGAGGACGACAAACACTTACATGCAACTGTGGTGAACCCCCTGTACAGAGATGGTCGAAGACAACAGAGAATCCTGACTAGAGATTTTGGGGCCGTGTATATTTTGATGTAAGTTTCAATGCTTTTATTTTGATATCTTCATGGGTTTCTTCATGTGTTTCTTTTTTATGTTGCAGAATGGAAAATAGTGCACTTTTTTTGCTTGGGCAGATAGAGTTACAAAAACACAAGAGACTGAGGTTACAAGATTGAAGATGAGGATTTTCGCCTTGAAGGCTAAATTAGCTTGTGCTAAATACAAACTATCGGTGTCTATCATCTTTGGTGTTGTGGGTTGGTTTATGGTAATTTTTATATTTTATTTGTGGGTGCAGAATGGAACTCATTTGAGGTTAAGGTATCAATGTGCCTGGGACAGCTAAACTTAGCAGAAGTAATAGTAGTGTGGCCATTTATAATCAATTCCAGAAGTAATAGCAGTGTGGCCATTTGCTAAAATTGGTATTAACATTCTGTTGTCATCAATTATCTTAATATAGACAAACTAAAGTAATGAGAGACAATCTCAGTAGTGCACTAATAAAAAATGCATAAAAGGATCCATCACATTAGTCATTATCAAGATGATCCCTTAATAACATAAGTCATACCCAAGATAATTCCTGATTAACATAAGTCATAACCAAAGTGTTCTCTAAGTAACATAAGTCATTAGCAAAATAATTCAGTAACAAAGGAAGAGTTGGTCCCACATAATTCAATACAAAATACCAATATTTTTTATTCTTTCAAAGCAAACACCAAATACAAGATGTGACACAACTATGATTCAGTGAGAGCACTTTGAGTCTGACTCCCTTGTAATGAAGATTGACCTTGTGCACTTGAGGTTGAGTTGCTCCTAGGAAATCTAGTTAACTTTGGTGGCTAAAATTTTTTGTGTCCTTTTGTTGGGTGTTATCCGTTGCTGCAACATTGGTCAATCTGATTCTTTTATGCATTGACCGAGCAGATCCAGCATTCCCAGTAGTGTTGTTTTGGGTTGGCAATGTTGTAGAAGTTGTAGCATTTTCAGCATTGTTGTTTTGGGTTGGCGATGCTGAGGATGTTGCAGTAGTTTATTTCCTATCATGGAAATAAACAAAAAATAACAACAATTATAATTAATATGAGCTAAACAACACAAGGATTAGCCTCTCTTGCTGTGACCCAATTTTAGACAACGAGGGTATTTTGGTTATAACCCGAGCCCAAATGTTCTTGGGCCTTGTAGTTCTTCACCCTCCCTTCTTACTTTTTTCTTCTTGGGCCTCCCAATTGGCATTCTGTGTGGTGGAGACATCACATATGAATGAGGAATTTTTTCCCACATAGTGTGTCCATTACAAGGCTTAATAATAGGGGTATAAAAGGCCACATAAGCAGCTTTAGTGTAACAACTTGTAACATACTCCCAAATATCATCTTTAGCACAATTAATTGCAATATCTGCTTGTGGACAAGGCAAACCAGTTGTCTGAAACTTTCTACAAGTACATTCTTTCTTCATTGAGTCTATTACAAACTTGTCCCTGCCTCTTATCACTTCAAACTTTGAAATTCTAGTAGCAACCAGAAACCACCACCTAGAAGCATTTATTTCTTTTTGTAACTTAACCTTAATCCTAGGAAGAATGTCATCCTTATATTTCTCAATTAATGCCCTATTTTCAGCTCATCTCTTCATCAAATAAACTCGAATATCTTCTAATATTGTCAATATTGATTTCTTCCTTGATTCAACAATTGCAGAGTTGAAGCTTCCACACGTTATCAACAAGAGCATCACACCTGGGATAAAATTTCAAACCTTGATTTAGTCCAATACTTCGAACAAATTCCTATCAAGTGTCGATAGGCACCCTTACTAATGGCTCGGATATCCATCAACTCCTTTTTCCATACTGCTAGATATGTACATTTAGCAGCTCTTCACATTCTTTTCTTAAGGTTCAGCCCTGAAAATTTCTTTTTGAAGTTGGTATAAAAGTGTCTCACATAGAATCTGTGATCAATACCTGAAAGTAATTCATCAAAAATTGCCACCAAGCCTTGCATATACAGTCAAACACAACAATACAAGGTGCAAAATTTTTAATACACAGCAATATATAGTGTAGAATTTTAAATTCATAGCAATACAAGGTGCATAATTTTAAATACACAACAATATAGAGTGCAGAATTTTTAATACACAGCAATATGAGGTGTAGAATTTTAATTTCACAACACTAACTTCACAGCAATATATAGTGTAGAATTTTAAATTCACAATAATATAAGGTGTAGAATTTTAACTTCACAGCAATATATGGTGCAGAATTTTAAAAGCACTAAAATACAAGTTATTAAATTACTTTTTGTTGGTCAGACATAAATGTGCTTCGTAATAATTTATCCTCTCCTATGTCATCAATTAAATTTGAGAGGAACCAATTCCGTGAATCTTTTGTCTCAGCCTCCATGACTGCATATGCAATCGGTAGCATCTGGTTATTCAAATCCCACCCCATGGCAACCAATAGGCACCCTCCATATGATGTGATGAGCGGATAATTTATACCCTTATTGGCATTGTTTTTATATAGTTTTTAGTATGTTTTAGTTACTTTTTATTATATTTTTATTAGTTTTTATGCAAAAATTACATTTCTGGACTTTACTATGAGTTTGTGTGTTTTTCTATGATTTCAGGTATTTTCTGGCTGAAATTGAGGGACCTGAGCAAAAATCTGATTCAGAGGCTGAAAAATGACTGCAGATGCTGTTGGATTCTGACCCTCCTGCACTCGAAATAAATTTTCTGGAGCTACAGAAGCCGAATTGGCGCGCTCACAATTGTGGTGAAAAGTAGACATCTTGGGCTTTCCAGCAATATATAATAGTCCATACTTTGCCTGAGATTTTATGGCCCAAACTGGCGTTTAAACGCCAACCAGAGACCATTTTCTGGCATAAAACGCCAGAACTGGCACCAAAACTGGAGTTAAATGCCCAAACTGGCACCCAAACTGGCGTTTAACTCCAAGAATGGCCTATGCACGTGAAATCTTCAATGCTTAGCCCAAGCACAAACCAAGTGGGCCCCGAGAGTGGATTTCTGCACTATCTGCATTTAGTTACTTATTTTCTGTAAACCCTAGTAACTAGTTTAGTATAAAAACTACTTTTAGAGATTTATTTTAGATTATCATACTTGGAACCTCTTTGGGAGGCTAACCACACGGTCATGCCTAGACCTCTTTCTCTTATGTATTTTCTACGGTGGAGTTTCTACACCCCATAGATTAAGGTGTGGAGCTCTGCTGTTCTTCATGAATTAATGCAAGCACTATTGTTTTTCTTTCAATTCACGCCTACTTCTTCTCCAAGATATACTCTTGTACCTAATTCAGTTAAGTCAGAATGAAGGGGTGACCCGTGACAATCACCCACTATCTTCGTTACTCGCTTAGCAAAGATCCACGTGCCTAACAACCACAAGCGGTATACATGATGTTCAACGTAGTCATTGGATGACAGCCAGAGTATATTCTCTTGAGATCAGAGCATCCGAATCTGAGATCAGAACTTTCGTGGTATAGGCTAGAACCATTGGCAGCATTTCTGAGATCCGGAATGTCTAAACCTTGTCTGTGGTATTCCGAGTAGGATCTAGGAAGGGATGACTGTGACGAGCTTCAAACTTGCGTATGTTGGGCGCGGTGACAGTGTGCAAAAGGATAGAGAGATCCTATTCCGACGCTAGCGAGAACTGACAGATGATTAGCCGTGCGGTAGCTATGCTTGGTATTTTTCATCTGAGACGAGAAATCCGACAGTTGATTAGCCGTGTAGAGATCGTACCTGGTATTTTTCATCCGAGAGGATCATACAGCTTGCCATGGAAGGGAGCACGCATGATTGGAAGAAGACAATAGGAAAGCAAAGGTTCAGAAGCAACAAAGCATCTCCAAACGCTTATCTGAAATTCCCACCAATGAATTACATAAGTACCTTTATCTTATTTTATGTTTTATTTATCTTTTAATTATCAAAAACTCATAACCATTTGAATCCTCCTGACTAAGATTTACAAGATGACCATAGCTTGCTTCAAGCCGACAATCTTCATGAGATCTACCCTTATTCACATATGGTATTACCTGGATGACCTAGTGCACTTGCTGGTTAGTTGTGCGGAGTTGTGAAAAGTGTGATTGCAATTTCGTGCACCAAGTTTTTGGCACCGTTGCTGGAGATTGTTCGAGTTTGAACAACTGACGGTTCATCTTGTTGCTTAGATTGGGTAATTTTATTTTATGTTTAAGCTTTTTATTTTCTTTTCGAAAAAAATAAAATAAAATAAAATAAAATATTTTCGAAAAATCATTCAACAATTTTTAAGAATGAATTCTAGAGGTTCATGGGATATGTTGAAACCTGGCTGACTGTTAAGCCATGTCTAATCTTTTGGACTAAGGTTTCCACTTTCCATTGTAGAAAGGACATGTCTGTATTTGTTATGCTAAAGCTTGGCTGGCCATTTGACCATGTCTAATTCTTTGGGACCGAAGCTTTAGAATAACATTGCATGAGCCTTTGGATTCTCATTTAAAATTCTGTGCTAAAGCTTGGCTGGCCATTGGCCATGTCTAATCTTTTGGACTGAAGCTTTAGACTAACACTGCACGAATCCTGGAATTCTTATTAAAAATTTTGAATTTCTTTATTTTCTTTTTCCAAACATAATTTTTGAAAAATACAAAAAAAAAATTAATAAAACCATAAAACCAAAAAAATTGTGTGTTTCTTGTTTGAGTCTAGTGTCCAATTTTAAGTTTGGTGTAAATTGCATGTTTTTTAATTTTTCTTAAATTTTCGAAAATTCATGCATTGTGTTCTTCATTGATCTTTAAGGTGTTCTTGATAAATTTCCTTGTTTGATCTTTAAATTTTCTTATTTTGTGTCTTTTCTTGTTTTTCTTGTGCATTTTCGAATTCATAGTGTCTAAACATTAAAATTTTTTAAGTTTGGTGTCTTGCATGTGTTTCTTTTCTTAAAAATTTTCAAAAATATGTTCTTGATGTTCATCTTGATCTTCAAAGTGTTCTTGGTGTTCATCTTGACATTCAAAGTGTTCTTACATGCATTATTTGTTTTGATCTTAAATTTTTATGTTTTGTTTCATTTTGTTATTTTTCTCTCTCCTCAGTAAAAATTCAAAAATAAAAAAATATATATTTTCCTTATTCTTCTCATAAATTTTGAAATTTTGGGTTGACTTAGTCAAAAAGTTTTAAAATTTAGTTGTTTCTTATTAGTCAAGTCAAAATTTCAATTTAAAAACTTTATCTTTTCAAATCTTTTTCAAAATCAAATCTTTTCTATTTTTCTTTTGATATTTTCGAATTCTTTCTTAAAATTTTTCAAAATCTTTTTCATTTTTCTTTTAATATTTTCGAAAATCTTTAAATAAATCTTTAAAATCTTTTTCTTATTTTTATTTCATATTTTCGAAATTATTGCTAACATTTAATGCTTTGATTCAAAAATTTCAAGTTTGTTACTTTCATGTTAAGAAAAGTTCAATCTTTAAATTCTAGAATCATATCTTTTAGTTTCTTGTTAGTCAAGTCATTAACTTTAATTTTAAAAATCAAATCTTTTTAATTTCCTTTTCGATCTTTTTCAAAATAAATTTCAAATCATATCTTTTTCAAAACTTTAATTTCAAAATCTTTTTCTAACTTCTTATCTTTTCAAAATTTATTTTTAAATCTTTTTCAATTAACTACTTGACTTTTTGTTTGATTTTAAAAGTTTACTATTTCTTATCTTTTTCAAAACCACCTAACTACTTTTCTCTTTCTAATTTTCGAAAACACTAACTACTTTTTCAAAATTCTTTTTAATTAACTAATTGTTTTAAATTCTAATTTTATTTCTTTTAATATTTTCAAATACTAACCAATAATTAAAATAAAAACAAAAATATTTTTCTTTTCTTTTAAACTAATATTCGAATTCTCTCTCTCTCTCTCTCTCTCTCTCTCTCTCTCTCTCTCTTTCTCTCTCTCTCTCTTCTCTTCTCTTTCTATTTATTTTATTTATTTACTAACACTTCTATTCTACTCATAATTCGAACCCTCCCCCTCTCTTTGTGTTCGAATTCTTCTTATTCTCTCTCTACCTCATTCTTCTATTCTTCTACTCACATAAAGGAATCTCTATACTGTGACATAGAGGATTCCTCTTTTTTTTCATATGAGCAGGAACAAGGATAAAGACATCCTTGTTGAAGCTGATCTTGAACCTGAAAGGACTCTGAAGAGCAAGCTAAGAGAAGCTAAAGCACTACACTCTGGAGAGGACCTTACAGAAATTTTTGAAAAAGAAGAAGACATAGCAGCCGAACACAATAACAATGGTTGAGACGCAAGGAAGATGCTTGGTGACTTTACTGCACCAACCTCCAACTTCTATGGGAGAAGCATCTCAGTTCCTACAATTGGAGCAAACAACTTTGAGCTTAAGCCTCAATTAGTTTCTCTAATGCAGCAGAATTGCAGGTTTCATGGACTTCCATTGGAAGATCCTCATCAGTTCTTAGCTGAATTCTTACAAATCTGTGACACTGTTAAGACCAATGTGGTTAATCCCGAGATCTACAGACTTATGCTTTTCCCCTTTGCTGTAAGAGATAGAGCTAGGACATGGTTGGACTCACAACCTAAAGAAAGCCTGAACTCTTGAAAAAAGTTGGTCAATGCTTTCTTGGCCAAATTCTTTCCACCTCAAAAGTTAAGTAAGCTTAGAGTGGAAGTACAAACCTTCAGATAGAAGGAAGGTGAATCCCTCTATGAAGCTTGGGAAAGATACAAGCAATTGATCAGAAGGTGTCCTTCTGACATGCTTTCAGAATGGAGCATCTTATGTATATTCTATGATGGTCTGTCTGAATTGTCCAAGATGTCATTGGACCACTCTGCTGGTGGATCTTTTCATCTGAAGAAAACGTCTGCAGAAGCCCAGGAACTCATTAAAATGGTTACAAATAACTAGTTCATGTATACTTCTGAAAAAAATCCTATGAATAATGGGATGACTCAGAAGAACGAAGTTCTTGAGATTGATACTCTGAATGCCATATTGACTCGGAACAAAATCTTGACTCAGCAAGTCAATATGATTTCTCAGAGTCTGACTGGAATGCAAGCTGCATCCGGCAGTACTAAAGAAGCCTCCTCTGAAGGAAAAGCTTATGACCCTGAGAATCCTGGAATGGAAGAAGTGAATTACATGGGAGAATCCTATGGAAACACTTACAATCCTTCATGGAGGAATCATCCTAATCTCTCATGGAAGGATCAACAGAAGCCTCAACAAGGCTTCAATAATAATAATGGTGGGAGAAATAGGTTTAGCAATAGCAAGTCTTTTCTATCATCTTCTCAGCAACAGACAGAGAATTCTAAGCAGAGCCTCTTTGACTTAGCAACCATAGTCTCTGATCTAACTAAGACCACTCACAGTTTCATGACTGAAACAAGGTCCTCCATCAGAAATTTAGAGGCACAAGTGGGTCAGCTAAGTAAAAGAGTTACTGAAATTCCTCCTAGTACTCTCCCAAGCAATATAGAAGAGAATCCAAAGAGAGAGTGCAAGGCCATCAATATGTCCAAAATGGCCGAACCTATAGAGGAGGAAGAGGCAGTGATTTCCAGTGAGGAAGACCTCAATGGACGTCCACTGACCAATAAGGAGTTCCCTAATGAGGAACCAAAGGAATTTGAGGCTCATATAGAGATCATAGAGATTCCATTGAACTTACTGTTGCCATTCATAAGCTCTGATGAGTATTCTTCCTCTGAAGAGGATGAAGGCATTATTGAAGAGCAAGTTGCTCAGTATCTAGGAGCAATCATGAAGCTAAATGCCAAGCTATTTGGTAATAAGACTTGGGAGGATGAACCTCCATTGCTCCTCAATGAACTGAATGATTGGGCTCAACTGAAGTTACCTCAGAAGAAACCGGATCCCAGAAAGTTCTTAATACCTTGTACCATAGGCACCATGACCTTTGAGAAGGTTCTGTGTGTCCTGGGGTCAGGTATAAAACCGGATCCCGGAAAGTTCTTAATGGAGAAACTAGGGATCTTTGAGGTACAAGCTGTAAGATTCTCACTAGAATTGGCAGACAAGTCAAGGAAACAGGCTTATGGACTTGTAGAGGATGTCTTAGTGAAGGTTGAAGGCCTTTACATCCCTGCTGACTTCATAATCCTAGACACTGGGAAGGATGAGGATGAATCCATCATCCTTGGAAGACCCTTCCTAGCCACAGCAAAGGTTGTGATTGATGTGGACAGAGGAGAGTTAGTCCTTCAATTGAATGAGAACTACCTTGTGTTTAAGACTCAAGGATCTTCTTCTGTAACCATGGAGAGGAAGCATGAAAAGCTTCTCTCAATACAGAGTCAAACAGAGCCCTCACACTCAATTTCTAAGTTTGATGTTGGGAGGCCACCATTAAGCTCTGAGTCTCTGTGAAGCTCTCTAAGAGCTCACTGTCAAGCTATTGACATTGAAGAAGCGCTTATTGAGAGACAACCCAATGTTATTTATATTTATTTTTATAAATATTTATTTTCCATTGTTATTTTATGTTTTCTTTAGATAGATGATCATGTGGAGTCACAAAAACAACTGCAGAATTAAAGCAAAATAAAAAATAGCATCAAAAATAGCACACCCTGGAGGACAGGCTTACTGGCGTTTAAACGCCAGTAAGGATAGCAGAATGGGCGTTTAACGCCCAGTCTGGCAGCATTCTGAGCGATAAACGCCAGAATTGGCAGACAGACTGGCGTTTAACGCCAGAAAAGGGTGTCTGGTGTATAGTTGGTGTTAAACGCCAGAAAAGAGCATCAGCCTGGCGTTTAACACCAGAAAAGGTAGCAGAGTTGGCGTTAAACGCCAGAATTGGCACACAGTGGGCATTTAAACGCCAGAAAGGTGCAGGGACCCGAATTCCTTGACACCTCAGGATCTGTGGATCCCACATGATCTCCACCTACCCCACCTCTCTTTTTCTCCTCTTCACACCTCTCCATAACACTCTTCTCCAAACACCATTCACCTATCAAATCCTACCCTCTTCTCCATACTCTCTTCAACACTCATATCCATCCATTATTCCCCAAAACCCACCAACCCTACCTACCTCACCATTCAAATTCAAAATCATTTCCCTCCCAACCTAACCCCCTCAATACACGACTTCCCTCTCTCTCTTACCCTATAAATAACCCTCCTTACAACCTTCAATTTCACATATCATACACTCTAACACCCCCTTGGCCGAATCCATCACAACCCACCATCTCCTCCATTTCTTCTTCTTCTCCTCATTTCTTTCTTCTTTTGCTCGAGGACGAGCAAACCTTTTAAGTTTGGTGTGGGAAAAAGCTCTGCTTTTTATTTTTCCATAACCATTAATGGCACCTAAGGCCGGAGAAACCTCTAGAAAGAGAAAAGGGAAGGTAATTGCTTCCACCTCCGAGTCATGGGAGATGGAGAGATTCATCTCAATAGCCCATCACTAGAAAGAGGATGGAGCAAACAAGAGAGCCCACTCATGGACCTCAACAGGAGCATGAGGAGGTCCCTCATCAAGAAATCCCTGAGATGCCTCAAGGGATGCATTTCCCTCCACACAACTATTGGGAGCAACTCAACACCTCATTAGGAGATTTGAGTTCCAACATGGAGCAACTAAGAGTGGAGCACCAAGAGCACTCCATCATCCTCCATGAAATCAGAGAGGACCAAAAGGCCATGAGAGAGGAGCTCAAGCACTCCATAGGATCTTCAAGAGGAAGAACTAGCTGCCGTCATTAAGATGGACCCGTTCTTTAATTTTCTTGTTCTTATTTTTCTGTTTTTCGTTTTAATGCTTTATGTTTTGTCTATGTTTGTGTCTTTATTACATGATCATTAGTGTTTAGAGTCTATGTCTTAAAGCTATGAATGATTCCATGAATCCATCACCTTTCTTAAATGAAAAATGTTTTTATTTGCAAAAGAACAAGAAGTGCATAATTTCGAAAATTATCTTGAAATTAGCTTAATTATTTTGATGTGGTGGCAATACTTTTTGTTTTCTGAATGAATGCTTGAACAGTGCATATTTTTTATAGTGAAGTTTATGAATGTTAAAATTTTTTGCTCTTGAAAGAATAATGAAAAAAGAGAAATGTTATTGATAATTTGAAAAATCATAAAATTGATTCTTGAAGTAAGAAAAAGCAGTGAAAAACACAAAGCTTGCGAAAAAAATGGCAAAAAAATAAAGAAAAAGAAAGAAAAAGAAAAGGCAAGCAGAAAAAGCCAATAGCTCTTTAAACCAAAAGGCAAGAGAAAAAAGCCAATAACCCCTTAAACAAAAAGGCAAGGGTAAAAATGATCCAAGGCTTTGAGCATTAATGGATAGGAGGGCCCAAAGGAATAAAATCCTGGCCTAAGCGGCTAAACCAAGCTGTCCCTAACCATGTGCTTGTGGCGTGAAGGTGTCAAGTAAAAAGCTTGAGACTGAGTGGTTAAAGTCGTGGTCCAAAGCAAAAAGAGTGTGCTTAAGAGCTCTGGGCACCTCTAACTGGGGACTCTAGCAAAGCTGAGTCACAATTTGAAAAGGTTCACCCAGTTATGTGTCTGTGGCATTTATGTATCCGGTGGTAATACTGGAAAACAAAATGCTTAGGGTCACGGCCAAGACTCATAAAATAGTTGTATTCAAGAATCAACATACTGAACTAGGAGAATCAATAACACTATCTGAATTCTGAGTTCCTATGGATGCCAATCATTCTGAACTTCAAAGGATAAAGTGAGATGCCAAAACTGTCCAGAAGCAAAAAGCCACTAGTCCCGCTCATCTAATTGAAACTAATCTTCATGGATATTTTTGAGATTTGTTGTATATTCTCTTCTTTTTATCCTATTTTATTTTTAGTTGCTTGGGGACAAGTAACAATTTAAGTTTGGTGTTGTGATGAGCGAATAATTTATACCCTTTTTGGCATTGTTTTTATATAGTTTTTAGTATGTTTTAGTTACTTTTTATTATATTTTTATTAGTTTTTATGCAAAAATCACATTTTTGGACTTTACTATGAGTTTGTGTATTTTTCTGTGATTTCAGGTATTTTCTGGCTGAAATTGAGGGACCTGAGAAAAAATCTGATTCAGAGGCTGAAAAATGACTGCAGATGCTGTTGGATTCTGACCCTCCTGCACTCGAAAAGGATTTTCTGGAGCTACAAAAGCCCAATTGATGCGCTCTTAATTGCGTTGGAAATCAAACATCTTGGGCTTTCCAGAAATATATAATAGTTCATACTTTGCTCGAGATTTGATGGCCCAAACGGGCGTTTAAACACCAGCCAGAGATCCTTTTCTGGCGTAAAACGCCAGAACTGGAACCAAAACTGGAGTTAAACGCCCAAACTGGTACCCAAGCTGGCGTTTAACTCCAAGAATAGCCTATGCACATGAAAGTTTCAATGCTCAGCCCAAGCACACAACAAGTGGGCCCCGAGAGTGGATTTCTGCACTATCTGCACTTAGTTACTTATTTTCTGTAAACCCTAGTAACTAGTTTAGTATAGAAACTACTTTTAGAGATTTATTTTAGACTATCATACTTGGAACCTCTTTGGGAGGCTGGCCACATGGCCATGCCTAGACCTCTTTCTCTTATGTATTTTCTACGGTGGAGTTTCTACACCCCATAGATTAAGGTGTGGAGCTCTGCTGTTCTTCATGAATTAATGCAAGCACTATTGTTTTTCTTTCAATTCACGCCTACTTCTTCTCCAAGATATACTCTTGTACTTAATTCAGTTAAGTCAGAATGAAGAGGTGACCCGTGACAATCACCCACTATCTTCGTTACTCGCTTAGCCAAGATCCGCGTGCCTGACAACCACAAGCGGTCTACATGATGTTCAACATAGTCATTGGACGACAGCCGGAGTATATTCTCTTGGGTCTCTGATCTGTGATTTGCATCGTCTCTCCTAACAACAGAGCATCCGAATCTGAGATCAGAACCTTCGTGGTATAGGCTAGAACCATTGGCAGCATTCCTGAGATCCGAAAAGTCTAAACCTTATCTGTGGTATTCTGAGTAGGATCTGGGAAGGGATGACTGTGACTAGCTTCAAACTTGCGAATGTTGGGCGCAGTGACAGTGTGCAAAAGGATAGAGAGATCCTATTTCGACGCTAGCGAGAACCGACAGATGATTAGCCGTGCGGTAGTTGTGCCTGGTATTTTTCATCCGAGACGAGAAATCCGACAGTTGATTAACCGTGCAGAGATCGTACCTGGTATTTTTCATCCGAAAGGATCATACAGCTTGCCATGGAAGGGAGCACGCATGATTGGAAGAAGACAATAGGAAAGCAGAGGTTCAGAAGCAACAAAGCATCTCCAAACGCTTATCTGAAATTTCCACCAATGAATTACATAAGTACTTTTATCTTATTTTATGTTTTATTTATCTTTTAATTATCAAAAACTCATAACCATTTGAATCCTCCTGACTAAGATTTACAAGATGACCATAGCTTGCTTCAAGCCGACAATCTCCATGGGATCTACCCTTACTCACATAAGGTATTACTTGGACGACCCAGTGCACTTGCTGGTTAGTTGTGCGGAGTTGTAAAAAGTGTGATTGCAATTTCGTGCACCATGATGTCTTCAAAAAACAGCCATCAAGCCCTATCATGGGCCTATACCTCATGAAACTCTCATTGCAAGCCTTTAAACACATATAAATACTATGAAATCATGACTTGAGTCCATTGATGTATCGAGGTGCTCAGTTTGTGCTGTTGGAGGTAATTAGACTTGCAGCTTCATAGATGAACCAGGATTGGTCCTCAGCAACTCATAGAAATAATCATAAAGTCTTTTATACTGCTCCCTGAAAGTTCCATTAATGTCAATCATCTGCTTGGCTCAAAATGCCTTTGCTCTTGAAATCTACACATTCCACTTGCTAAGAGTCTTGCCTTGTATGGTGCCCAGCTTAGGTTTCGAATTCTCTTCCGCCTTCCTCCTGAAAAACTTTGCTAGCCACTTCGACTTCATCACTTTTATATTAAATACAATATTACAAGAATGATGATCATTAACAGTTCTTAGCTGCCAACTATCTACATTAGTCATCTTCACCACATATGCAAACCATTTACACCCATCTCCATACTTAGCCCTCAGCCAACCATTGTCTACCACTGCGAATTTTATGTTTCTCCCAATGTGAACAGCATATGTTGTAACAACTTCCTTGAACTCCTCTCTTGTTGCATAAAGAGTTTCAGCCTCCCACTTATAATTGCTCATATCCTTCAACTCCTTGTGAATGAGAAATTTCTTCTTGCTGCCTTCATCATACTCACTCGATATCTCCTCTGACTCATCACTATTCAATCCTTTATCGTCGCTTAAACAAGAGCTTGTTCTCTTTCCAACAGCCACCTTTTGAGTTTTCTTTAATTTCTTGATAATAATCTTACTTTTCTTAGACTTTCTTATGTCTTGGTGCATCTCCCCAAGAGTTATATCAACATCAAATAGCCCATTATCTCCATATTAATCATCTTCACTATCACTAAAATGAAGATCAGAATCAGCCTCATAATCCAGGCTATCACTGTCATCCTCTTCTTCACTATTCTCCCCATCAACAATATTCTAGACCACTTCTTTAACATTTAAATGGACATCCACTATTCCATGTATTTGGGCCTCCACCTCCACCTCCACCTCCCCACCTTGGGCCTCCACTTTAATATTTTGTGCCTCTCTAATGTTACTTGGCCCATTATCAGCATTCACACCCTCTTTTTCAACAACCTTGCTTCCACCCCCAATATCTAAATAACTAATGTCATAACAGAAATCATCAGAGGGACTGAAGTCTTTTGCACTACATACAAATCAACCACCATTTTTTCAACTCTTATATTTTTCATTTCTATTGCTTCTTTATCACCCCTCAACAACTTCAACCCTTCTAATCCTAACTCAGCATCTTTATACCACAATAGCCCAATGTTCTCAGCAATGTAGCCAAGCTTTCCAACAACATCATAAGCCTCTATAACACTCCATTTATCTCTATCACACTAATCAACTGTTGTTACCTTACCATCAATATACTCAGTTTTATCCTTATCACTATAAAACCTACCCCTGTGATAAATCCTAACACTAAAATCATCCATCCTACCATTAGAAAAAAAATTCCAAAATAGAGTAACTAATCATTCAAGAAAATAGAGCACGTAAACATGATATTTTCAAAAAAAAAACAGAGCATTGTCAACTGAAACCCTCAATCCTTCACCACAATAAAACCCTAAACAGCAATCAAGAGTGATAAAAAAATCCTAAACCCTAATTGTTCAAACAATGCATTTTCAGAATTAAATGGTTGCCTACCTAATCAGAAACCTTGATCAGAATGGCACTACCTCAACCTCTAACAATGGCTGCCTCGTTGCCGATCGGTGGCTGCGTAGGCGTATCCCATGTCTCCCTCGTCTCACAATCGGCATTCTTCTCCCTCTTCCTCGTTTTCTGCTCTTCGCCGGCGATGAAGCTCTCTGCTTCCTCGTTGAAGAATGAATGGCGTCAAGGTTACTCTGAAACTTAGCCTAGAATCGTCGCTCAGTGTCGACGGCATCGCCACCTGCGTCGTCCTGCACGTCGCCACGGCGGATTAAAGTGAATGGCATGACGTTCTCCTCCCTCTAAGTCTTTGTGTGACTCTATTCTCTGGCTTTGTTTTCTTTGTGGCTAAGGATAGAAAATAAGAGAAATCATTTGAAAAAGGGAAGACAAATGGTTCTCACACAAGGGTGTTTTGGGAATTCTACTGTCCTTGCTACACCAGACACTCTATTTTTCCATATCACTAACATCTATTAATTATTTGAACGACGTTAACTAAAAGGGCAGAATTGATACAAATAAAAAACTTGTGGGACAAAATTGAAACAAATTAAAACTTAGGGGTATTTTTGAAACTTTTAGTAAACTTCAGAAACAAAAAGTATACTTTATCCTTCAAACAATAAGACCTAGCATAAATGATAGTTCATTTTTGGATTTCATATCTCAAAGTTGATCCTTAAAAATGGCATGTATGCAGCAGATTTTGTATTCAACCTCCTACGACGGATTAATAGTTGGCTCCTGGTCCACATACACCCGAGGGTATACTAAAGAAGATGGGTTAATGTTGGTTGATTGATAGAATTTGTATCAGCCTATGAAACACAAATATTTTGCCGAGTTAACGTATTCGCGTGTCTTACACATTTTAGACACAACATTCATTGGCACTTATCTGACACACATGTTAGCTGTGCCAACCGTGTCTTTATAAAAAATAAAATTATTTTTTCTTGAAATACGTTTAGATACACTTAAATACGATCGCGTATTAGCGTGTCAAATCTTATTCTTAAGATGTATTCTTGAAATGAGTTTAGAAATAGTATATATTATTATTATTAAAATAAAAAGATTTTAAATAATTTATATAATTAAAAGAAGACATTAAAAATATTAAAAAAAAATTAATTTATATTTTAATATTAATAGAATATTAAAATATTATTACAATTTATTTAAAAAATAATTTATATTTTATATATATGACGTGTCTCCATGTCTTATAAGATTTTAAAATTTATGTGTAGACGTATCTCATATCATATCGTGTCATATTTCATATCCGTATTAATATTCGTGCATTATAGATACTCTGCATGATTTTGATGAAATCTCTGATCATATTCATATGGATTATAATACTGCCAAGCAAGATATCCAAGCCTACTACAAAGTTTTTTTCCTCTTCTCTTTTTTTCCTCTTATTTATTCCGTGGATCTTATTTTAATCGATCGTATATATAGTTATGATTAAATAATATTTCTCTATTATAGTATTTTTCATAATATTCATAATTAAATTAAAATTTTATATGTTATAAATCATGGTTATAAATAATTTGAGGTAAAATGATTTGATATTACAAAAAATCAGTTATCATGTGTTTGTGTATAAATAATACATATATTTTTTATATATTTTTTATATGCATGTTGTATTTTAACATTTATTCTATATAAATAATTAATTTGGTAAATACATGTAATATGATTATTTATAATTAACGGTAACATAAGAATTTGACAAGTATACCATTAGGTTCACTGCTGATTTAGTTGTTAGCAGATTATAATCTTATTAATGTTCAAATTTTATCAAATTTGGTACATATAATCTTTGTGATAGCTAACACTACAAGAAAGTTGTCAGATACCGTCGGATTTATCGGCAGATTTACCAAAAAATTCTGCTAGTAATTTGTTTACTATCAGATTTAACGGTGGAATAAATTCGATGATATAAACCTCGCTGGTAATTATTTATTGATGGTTTTTTCGTTCGCCGCTAATTAAATTTTTCTCCCGATAAATTCGACGGTAATATATTATTTATTATTTATAATTAAATTAATAGTTACCGGCGGATTTAACCGACGATAAATTTTAATTTTAATTTTTTAAAAAAATTATTTGAAAATTCAATTTATAATTTTAAATATTTAAATTTAATAATTTTTGAACTAACAAAATTCAAAATCAAACCCTCATTTACAAAAGTTTAACCAAAATTAAACCAAAAATTGAAAGAGAAATATTGATGAGTATTAGAGATTAGGCTATACTAATACTACTACATTACATAAAGAATCAACCCATCAAACTATTTATGATATTAAAGCTATTATTGGTTTTACAATTACAAAAACAGTTAAACAACTCTCAAAACTAATCCAACACACAGTCCATTATTACTATATTTGTAAATTGTATACCCTTTATAGGCTGGAGTAGACAAAAACATGAAATCCACATGAGATTGAAACTACAGCACAATGTCTCTCAATCTTGAGTCCATTGTACATAGACTTTATGGAATGGATCATAACTTTGAAACATTCTTGGAGGACAAGATCAGAACCAGAATAATAAAATTATGAGCAACACCCTTAGACATGTTATCATATTGTTTCCCTTTAATATCAAGGGTGTCCAAAATTCAAATAATTTTTTCCTTAATCTGATGAGAACTCGAACAATCAAATTCAATTTCAAAAAGACAATTATTTTTTATTTCTTTTGTGGTAATCAATTATATGAATATAAAGAAATAGGATAGTAACTGAAATTAAAATTTTTAAATTTATAATCAGACATGAAACTAATATTGACTAGAGATTTGAAGAAAAAATAAAAGGATACTTATATAATATACATGCTTGTTACATAGACTTAGAGAAGGTTACAGTATATGCTTAATCGAGTTAAACATTCCTAATAGAATCTATAACAAAGACGAAGGAGCTTTAACAAGAGTAATTGCAGTAAGAACATGTATGTATAGATCAAATCTGAATAGTGTTAAACAATCAAAAAAATATTCACACTCGATCAATCTCACTGAAAAAATAAGAAAAGATCTAAAGTGTTAAAAAGTTCCCAATCACCCAACAAACAATAACAAATGTATCATCATGCTATTAAATACTCTAATAACACTCAAATAATAAGAGGTTTAAACACAACATAAAATAGATCAATCAGAACAAAAACAATAACAAATGCATCCTCATCTTATTCAATTCATTAAATAAAGGAGGCAAGCATATATATATATATATATATATATATATATATATATAAAAGATTACAAAAAGAAAAAGAAAAATTAGAATCAATAGAAGAAGAAGAAGAAATTATAGATCCAATTAATTATATTAATAAATTATTATTATTAGTTAACCAAAAATGGTATACCTTTATAGTCATAATAATCGGAACAGAGAAATTTTGAGTTTATGGCTATGATAGACTCGGGGGCAGATATAAATTGTATCCAAGAAGGATTAATACCTACCAAATACTATGAAAAAACAACTGAAACTATTGTCAAAGCAAAAATTGACAAAATGATTATAAATTATAAGACTTCTAAAGTAAAAATTTGTAAGAGAAATGTATATTTTTCAACTACCTTTTTTCTAGCAAAAAGAATATCTCAACAAATTATATTAGAAAACCCCTTCACTCTACTATTATACCCTTTTACGGTAGATATAGATGATGTAACTACCTATTGTATACCAAACTAACTTATTCTATTCGAATTTATACAAAAACCAAAAAGGAAGGAATTAAATTTACTACAACAAATTGCTACTTCACAAGTCAATATAATAGAAAGAAACAAGTTAGTTTCCCGAACAAAGAAATTGTATATAAGAAAATAGAACAACAATTAGAAAGTTAAAAAATTCAAACTCTAATAAAAGGGATAGAATATAGGATAAAAAAGGACTTGTGTAGCCTAAACCCAAAAACTTTTCATTATAGAAAATTACATGAAATATCTCTACCCTATGAAGATGACTTTAATGAAAAAGATATCCCCACTAAAACCAAACCAATACAAATGAACAAAGAATTATTGACATATTGTAAAAAAGAAATTCAGGAATACTTACATAAAGGACTAATTAGGCCATCAAAATCTTCTTGGAGTTGCACAGGATTCTATGTAATGAAAGTCTCAGAAATCGAAAGAGGAGCTCCAAGGTTAGTAATTAATTATAAGCCTTTAAATAAAGCCTTAAAATAGATAAGATATCCCTTACCAAATAAAAATGACTTAATTAAAAGACTAAGTAAGGCTACTATATTCTCTAAATTTGATTTAAAATCTGGATACTACCAAAAATACAGTAAAAGAATAAGACCGATATAAAACAGCTTTTATATTACCCTTTGGACATTATGAATGGAATGTAATGCCCCCAAGAATTAAAAAATGCACCAAGTGAATTTTAAGAAATTATGAATAATATTTTTTATGCATATGTAGATTTTACCATAGTCTACTTAGACGATGTTCTTGTATACTCTAAAGGAATAAACCAGCATATTCAGCACCTAGAAAAATTTATTAATATTATAAAAGAAAATGGTCTTGTCCTATCTGAAAAGAAAATGAACATATTTATAACAAACGTAAGGTTTCTAGGGTATGAAAATTTTCAAGGGACAATTACTCCGATTAAGAGATCTGTTGAATTTGCATAAAAATTTCCAAATGAAATCATTGACAAAAAATAATTACAAAGATTTTTAGGATGTCTTAATTATGTAGCCGAATTTCTACCAGGAATAAGAACTTTATGTGAACCTTTGTATAAAAGGCTAAGAAAACAGCCTCCTCCTTGGACAGAAGACATGTCTAAAATAGTTTAAAAAATTAAATATTTAGTAAAAGAAATTCCTTGTTTGAGTATACCAGACCCTAAGGCAAGTCTAATCGTAGAAACAGATGCTTCAGAATTAGGGTATAGAGGAATACTTAAACAAGTCCTTCCAAACTCCTCAAAAGAACAAATAGTTAAATACCATTCAGGTGTATAGAATTTAGCCCAGAAAAATTACACTACTAGAAATAGGGTTTTTTCGGACGAATTTTGAGACGAAATTGAAATAAATTTCGAACAAATTACAGACAAAATTTTTTTTTCAAACAAATTTGGGACGAATTTTTTTTGTCCCAAAAAGCCTTGTTGCTAAATTAAATTTTGTCTGAAATTTCGTCCGAAATTTTTTTCAGACGATTTTGTGACAAATTTCGAATAGGCATTTATCTGCTAGATTTCTAACTATTATGATGTATTTTAGACGAATTTCAGACAGATTAGCCAACATAAAAACAACGTATTTCAGACAAATTTCAAACATAAAAATATTAATTTTTAGACAAATTTCAAACAAAAAATATACTTTATTTCAGACAAATTTCTAACGAATTTAGTCAAATATAAAAAAAAATTTTCGAACAAATTTTAGACAAATCAAATATTTCTTTTCAATTAAATTTCAGACAAATTTAATTTAAAAAAATTTACGTATTTGAAACAAATTTCATACAAAATAAAAAATTATTTTCGCACAATTTTTCTACAAATTTAATATAATATTTCAAATAATTTTCATACAAAATAATTTGCTATTTAATAGATAAATATTTTAGAAAATAAATTGTATTCGATTTGCTTTCTATATTAAGACCATCATAATCATTTTTTTCATATTACATCATCCAAATTATAAACACATAATAAAATCATGAAAAAGTTAATTACCATAAAGGAGTTAAAAAAATATTTATTATTAAAATACTTTTGTCCATAAATGTAATCAAACTAAAATAAGAAAAAAAATACTTAAACTAAAACAAAGAAAGCCTTTAAAAAGGTCAAATATCATGAATAAAATAAAATATACTAACTAATTCACCTAAAATTCCTTAATCTAAATCAGAAGAAATATATACTCCAAATATCAATCGCTCATGTTATCATCACTAGAGCCTGTCCCAAGCTCATCTTCCGTAGGATCAGACAAGGTTGAAGGAAGTGAGAGATTCAACTTTTTATACAAAGCATGAATTGTCTTTTCAGTAGAACCAATTCTTTTCTGTTAAACTTTTAGTTGACGTCCTTGATCTTTTAACTTGTACTCAGCATCTTTCAACTTAACCTTTTGCTCTTCATTGATCATTTCTTGCTCCTTTGCTTTTACTTTCCACATGTGAAGTTCTTGCTCAATATTTAGATTGTCTTTGGATGCCTTTGAACAATTTCTGGAATTCAACTTTGAAGAGAGATCTAAACCAAAAGAACCTAAACCAAAGGCAGCTTTCTTTTTTTCCTTTGTCACAACTTCATTCCAAACAGTATAATCATCTGGTATATCTAGGCTTTCCTTAGATGCCTCAACATCTCCCTCATTATCCAAGGATAAAGCTACTTGAAAAAGTTCTGTCTTTCGCTTTTTGAATTCACCCTACAAAATCAATTAATGTTAATCGCAACTAAATATGTCATGAACAAATACTAACATATAGTGAAAATTAGCAGTTTAAAAAAATAAAAAGAAGAACAAATTAGCATCACATACAATGACTTTCTTAGATCTTTCATCAATCCAACTTTTGTCTTTTTTGGTGTGGCATTTAGTATAAACCTCTTCTAGAGAAGGTTTTACTCCCGTAGCTTTCTCCTATAATATAACAGTTTTAATCAATAGGAAAGAAAAAAGAATAAGAAAACATTGCACATAATAAGAACAAGAATAAAAAAAACTATTTTTATCTTACCATTCTGCGTGCATGTTCACCCATAGATATGGAACCACCAGTATGCATGGAACTTCCAGCATTTGATGCTCGATTCACAGTATTTGCTGCTGACCAGTTCTTAAATTTCGAATCTGTAGCAAAATAATGTAATAGTTCACGCCAAAGGGGTTCAGGAATATATTTTGGTACATGGTTAGGGTCTTTTGAATAATTGCTTCTCTCCTGATTCATCAACGATCTTAATCGAGCACTACCTTTAATCTCAAAAATTTGACGAATTCTTGCATTGTGTTGAGGTTCCCACATACAATTTTTCTATAAAAAAAAAACAAACATATACATTGAATTACCCACTATGTATAATATCAAAATAACAAAAAAAATGATAATAAATACTTACCTTAAATTCAGTAAACCACAAATCTCGCATTTGCTCACTGGCATGTCCTCAGGAAGGGCAGAATTCTGAAAATTTGCTTTTAATGGCATTTGTTACATGACGAACAGCAGTACATGGATTAAACCTATAAGAAGTTCAAATAATGAGTAATTACACATGTATTCACAATAAAAACAATATAGAGAGAATGTTAAAACACAAAAGTGGTTGTTGTACTTACTCATTGCCAAAAGGCACTATTTTCAAGAGCCCTTCTTGAGTGACAGGTTCACCTTCTTGAGTAAGATATTCATCTTGATGATTTTCATCCGATGAGTGAGCATGATGTAAATTTCGTTCATTATTAGGAGCATTATCAAATGATTGAGGTTGGATAGGTGAACAGTATGGTGATTCAGTTGGTGATGGTGATGGTGATGGTGTATGGTCGGCATGGGAAGATAGTAAATTTCTCTTGAAGTTTTGTGGTGGCTGCGAAGAAGAGGGTGGTAATGTTGAAGGCTTTTTAGATACATGTGAAGGAACTGGAGCTCGTGATTTTGTAGGCTTAGGGTGTGAAAGCTTAGTTTTGTGTGCACTAATCACCTTTTTATTACCAGACTTTTGTACTTTAATTGACAAGTGTTTTTTATTTTTTTTAGAACCTGACATCTAAAACAACAAATATTTATAAGATTAGTAAGACATTGCAGTTAAATTTTAGTAACATGTACATCATCAAAAGAATTAAAAAAATAACAATGTAAAATAATATTTAACTGCCAAAATAATCAATTATGAGGTAAGATAAAGTGCTAGTATGCTTTAGTACTAAACTACTAATATATATGTACATATGAGCATTTTAAGAAGTTCATAGCAAGGATAATACTATATGTGTGAAAGGGGCAGATTATGTGAAAGGTGAAAACAGAAAATACTAGTAATTACATTATAGTTAGTAGGAGATCCTACACAAACCTGAACACGTGCTGGAACATCACTACTGTTATCCATGGCTACAGTGGATGATTCTATTCAATCTACAAGAAGAAAAATTTATACTTATGAAGAAGCCTTATATAATCTGTTTATAATATCTACTATCTACTGTATAATAATGAGTCATCACCACATGTAATATTTGTAAATTGAATTCTTTAACAGTCCTGGGACCATGTGCAACTCATATAACTCTCATCACCCCAGAAAATAAAAAAGAAGAAATAGCATGTCTTTTGAGAAAAAAAAAACGTTGAGAATGCTAAAAAAAAGGGGGTCATAAATTGATAATAATTATAAACGTTTTGATTGGACTATATACTAAGTATTTCTTAATCAATAATAGCGGAAGGCACGAAACCTATATATATAAAATAAGAGTAATTAATTAGTATATAGAGAATTGGTAGCATCTGCATATTATCAGTGGAATCTAAGCGCCATAATGGTAATATACACATATATGAAAAATATGCATTTTTCCTTTAAGATAATAACAATCAATAAGAATAAACAAAATTTATGTTGGCATACATATACATATACACATATATTATATGCAGAAAAGGGGGCAGACCAAGCTAAGTTACCAGCAATTCCATATAGTGCCATTTAATTAGAAAGTAGAAAATCAAATTTCAGTTGTGTTTGGCGTGCAACAGAGTGAAAGCAAAGCAGATTAACTAATGAAGGAAAAGCTTACTCTACAACTCACTGCGTGCAAGGTTCCCCCAAGAAGCATATGGAAGTGGGAGAAATATGATTCTGCATTCTAACTAGTACAAAATATCATCAAATCACATTCATAGCACATCTGAACCTCGGTGGCTTCAAGTTACAATATCAAACTAAATTATATATAAATTAATTATGACCTATTTATAAGTTTTTTAGTTTTCTACCATTATGGATACTAGACTAGTAATTACAACTTGTTTTCAAAATAAAAGAAATTAAATCTCTGGTTCAGCCACCAACCTACTTGACATTCTAAATTCAATAAAGTATTGAGTATTGATTATTGTAACTCAAATTAGGAATACGAAAATGATATACAGTTAGAATGCTAACAATTTAAAATAATATATCATACCATCATATCTATTTTTAGAGGAATTTGATCACACACAAACACTTCATCATCATTCACACTCTTTCATTTACTTAAACAATACCATTACCACACACAAATACTGCATTGTCATTATATATCAAAACAATTTACATGAGGTAGGCTAAAAAATATATCCTTATATATCAAAACTATAGCAAATCTCATAAAACATCATGGAAACTATGTTTGAAAACCAGACCACAGGCACCACTTCTACAATTCCTATTAATTATTTATTATTTTTTACCTATAAACACTTCTACAAGTAAAAAACACACTAAATCATAAAACAACAACAAATTAAAGAATCAGATTCCAAAATGAAAGAACATATAATAATATCTTATTGTTTGAAACAAGATAAATGGTATGAATATCAGTTTCCTATACTCCACGAACATGCATATTCTCAAAACTGCCAAAAATTTCTGTTCTATTTATATGCCTTTTGGCTTACTCAAAATAAAATCACATCCTGGGTACTATCAATTCCACCCCCATGACTGGAAAGGTAAATTTTTTTCTATTCTATTCACATACACAAATGTATATCAAGACCTGATCGATCATATTCCTCAAGCATAATTTTATAGATTTTAATTTTAGTCCATGTTTTTATATTTGCAGTATTGTTGCATGATTTTGAGAATCAATGTTGACTGCAATGCTTGCTGCCGATAATTAAGGAGAATTATTCTAAGGATTAAAGGTAAAAGGATTGTACTAATTAAAGGGAAAATTGACATTAACAACAGGAAAAACATGCATAAATAAAGGAAAAATAAAACCCTAATTCAAGCTGTGGGATGCACAAAAATTAGCAATGAAGACAGGAAATTAACAATAAACAATGAAGAAAGGAAATTAACAATGAAGGAAGGAAATTTTTGATAAACAAAGTTGAGTAACAATCACTACTCACAAAAATTAGAACCTGGCAGTGGCAGAGCACGCAAAGAGAGAAGAAGAAAACAAGGGCAATCCAGCAAAGCTAGAGGGTGGAGGTCGCCTCAAGTGCCGTGTATGAGGCTGGCGGGGATTCGGCTTCTGAGACCGGCGGAGGCGCCCACATGCAGGAGGCAGAGCAGTTGTTTGCGATTGAAAGCTGTTACCTGAAGCGCGAGTCACGATGGTGGAGGTGGTCTGAGGTGCGGGATTTGAGGCTGGAATGGTGGATGTCTGAGACCAGAGGTTCAAAGGTCTGAGAGTGTGAGGGTTGTAGCGTCGAGCGCGAAGCACCAGCGGCGACCACAGACGGGAGGCGGGAGGCAGAGCACGCAGAAGGAGCGCGAAGCACGAGCGGCGGAGCACGGAGTAGGAGGGAGGAGATCAAGAACGTAACTGACCTTGAAGCAAAAATTGAGGGTTCTGATAAAGAAAATTGGATTTTTGACAAGGTAACTTAGATGTGATACATGGTAGAAGGCACTCAAAAACTAAAATTCCTGAAACTAAAAGGCGGTTCTAAGTAAAGTTTTAATTTTTTGGCGCAAAGTAAATTAGTGACTTTGAATAACTATATATAACAAATTTTAAAATTAAAATTGTATCTAATTTTCACTAACAAATTAAACATGAATAAGATTACGACGAAAAAATATTCAATAAGTTATGAAATATTGTTATCTAAAAGATAGATATTTAAAAAAATTATATTTAATATTAATTTTAAAATGTTTAAATTAAATTATATTTTTAATTTTTGTTATATAATAATCTTTAAAGATAAATATTTAATAAAATTAAAATTTAAAATTAAATATTCCTTTTACAGTAATAGATAAGATAGATAAGATAAGATAACTGCTTCGAATTATATAAAGGAAAGCCAGAGATTCTTCAATTATGTTCTTCATTCCACACACATATACTTCATAAATTCATTCTTACTTGAGCATCAGAATGTCCTTGCCAAGTACTCACCCCGTCGTTCCAGTCAGACAATTCAACAACTGTTTCGACTCACAAGTCCCTAATCCATCTTACAACCCGTACCAGAGACTTTTAAATAAGTAATTTTTTTCTAATTTCTTTATAGTGTTTATATAATTCTTGTATGCGTGACAAAATTTATTTTTTCATGTTTTTTAAAATATTAATGGATAGAACACTTTTTAAATTTTAATAAAAAAATTGAAAAAAAAACTTTTAAGTGGTCAACATTTTTTTAATGTTTTAATCTTATATTTATAAAATAATACTATTTACTATCTAATTTTTGTATTTTCTATATTAAACAGAAATTTTAATTCCCTAACATTCTCCATTAAATTAATGTCAAATATAAATCTGTGTCTAAACAAAACTTTATCCCGATGATGAATTGATTCATATATACATAACGTATTAGTTATATTATTTTCTTCTTCTAAGCATCACTTTATAGGTGCTTTATATTTGTATTTATAAATCTATATGTAATAAACATTATTTCAAAAAGCTTAATGATTAATTTAACCAGTAAATTTTTAGATTAAATTTAAAGGTTCATGGAAAATCTCTACTTATTAAAACAATTTAATTATATGCATCTCGATGTTACGGTGATGCTAGTTATATTATTGTCATACAAAAAATTTTACTAACATATTACTAAGATATATATTTTGCAAACAAAAGGAAACATATATGAAAGTTTTCATAGATCAAAATTATTATATGGTTTGGTTATAAATGCTATAAGAAATCAAAAGTCAAATTTTTTTGTATATATATATACTATTGGCTCAACAGGCAGTGCCTATTCAGCCGCTTTTCTATTGAGTTAAAAAAATATTTTTTATTTTTATTTTTAAAATTATAAATTTAATATCAATTTAAAAAATAAATTATAAAAAAATAAAATATTTAATCACTCTCTTTTTCGCACAATTTTAATAGCTAAAAAATTTTATTTCTTATAATTTTATATTCAACATTTTAAATTATCTTTAGTTTTATTATTGTTTTAGAATTTTTAATTTTTAGTTTCATTATTCTTTTTTCTTATCATTATTTATCTATATATACCTCACCACCATTTTTATATTAGCTTGTTCTCTCTTTCTTCCTCCGTTTTTTATGTATGAGACATGCAATGAGTTTTGAACTCATGTCTTCTTGCTAGGCAAGGATAAGGAATGCCACCATGCTGGTGTGTTCATTTGGAAATCTATGTGCTAATTATTCTATATATTATATACATACACAACTGAATTATTTTATATTTATTTAATTTAATTTTAGTTTTATACTCAATTTTTTTTAATTTTTTAGAATTTATAGAATTATTAAAATAAGTATCAAATATTTTAATATTTACATTTACATATTAAAATGTTAGTAAAGATATTTATTTTAAATTGTTTAGAGTATTGAGTTAATAGGTCTTCGAAGATTTCGACTTAAGACTAATTAGTAGGGACATCTAAGCATCACCATTAAATTTCACATAAAAAATTAATGGAGGGGTGTAATGTGTTCATCGTTTACTATCTTGAAGGACCAAATTGATATTTTATTTTTTTTCAAGGGCTAATTAATTTGAAGTAAAAAATTTTAAGGATGGACCTAATTGTCACTTTATTCAATTTTTTACTATTTTTTATTTTTTATTTACGTACGACCGGTTCTATCGGTTCAACTAGTGACCCACTGGTTGAACCAGTGACCCAGTAACTTGACCGGTTCGATCACCGGTTCGATTCTGACAACTATGATATAGAGAGAGAATATAATTCCTTTTATAGTTATTTTTTATTATTTTATTATTATTCAAAATATGGGTCCTACCTTTATTAATCTCTCTTTCATTCTATTAAAGAAAAAATCTGTAAACTTACCTCTTTAACATATAATTCACCTATTAAATTTTTGTACTAAATAACAAAAAAGTTAAAGTGTCGGCCACTTTATTTAAACGCTTGTCAACATTATTGTTAATTTATATAAAAAAATTATTGATTATGAAAATTATTATATACTTTATATGTAGATATGGAAATTCCAGATCATCGAAAGTGGATGTACAATAGAAATTTGCCAAACCGAGGAGGATTACGACAGGAATTTATCAATGGTGTTCGACAATTTATTGATACAGTTACAAAACAACCTCAATTTGTACTTGAAGGTAGTCTACTTAGATGTCCTTGCAACAAACATAAAAATAAAGTTTTCTCAACTCCGGATGAAGTTTTACTAGATTTATATAAATATGGTTTCATGCCAAGATACTGGTGTTGGGATTCACATGGAGAGAGTCCATTGCATTTGAATGTAGATCATGATAACCAAGAAGGCACATGTTCTTCTCCGCATGTTAGTGTGCCAATAAGAAATTCATATGAATCTATGGTGGTTGATGCTGCTGGACCAGAATTAATGAGTCAATTTGAAGAACACATGGAGGAGCCTCCGAATGCAGAAGCTAAAAAATTTTATGATTTATTACAGTCTGCTCAGCGCCCATTATTTGAGGGATGTGTTAGTCATTCAGAATTATCAATGGCAGTTAAAATGTTGAGTATAAAAGCTAAAGGGAATGTATCTCAACAAATCTTTGATGATTTCGTGAAAGCTATGAAAGAAGTGATGCCTAAGAATAACTTACTTGTCTCCAATTTTTATGAAGCAAAGAAGCTAGTGTCGAAACTTGGCATGGAAAGCAATAAAATTGATTGTTGCATTAATGGTTGTATGCTGTATTACAAGGAGGATGATATACCAAGAAAGGAATGTAAATTTTGTCATTCTCCAAGGTACAAGATAGGTAAAAAGGGTAAACAAGTTCCTTTGAAACGAATGCACTATTTACCACTTATACCTCGTTTAAGAAGACTTTATGCTTCAATGAACACAGCATCTCACATGCGATGGCATTTTGATCACGAGTTTAAAGGAGTTCTTGAGCATCCATCGGATTCAAAAGCATGGAAGTATTTTGATAGAAAACATCCACAATTTTCTCAAGAACCACGCAATGTCAGACTAGGATTATGTGCTGATGGATTCACCCCTTTTGGTCAATCTGGTAAACAATATTCATGTTGGCCAATAATTGTCACTCCGTATAACCTGCCTCCTTCTATGTGCATGAAAACTCCTTACATGTTTTTATCCATGATTATCCCTGGTCCTCGTAATCCCAAAACCCGGATTGATGTATACCTGCAGCCCTTGATTGATGAGCTAAAACTACTATGGGAAGATGGCGTTTTAACTTATGATATTCATTCCAAGTCAAATTTTGTAATGCGAGCTTCATTGTTGTGGACTATTAATGATTTTCCTGCATATGGAATGTTGTCTGGATGGATGACAGCAGGCAGGCTAGCATGCCCATACTGTATGGAACAAACCAAGGCATTCCAATTAAAAAATGGGGGAAAGCCATCATGGTTTGACTGCCACAGACAATTCTTGCCAAATAATCACATGTTTAGAAGAAACAAGGATGCATTCTATAAGAATAGAATTGAGAGATCAGAACCTCCACCAAGATTGACTGGAGAGCAAATATGGTATATAGTTCAGAATTATGATAAGATAAGTGATGTTGCGTAACTTGAGATAGAAGGATATGGAAGTACGCATAATTGGACCAAAAGAAGCATATTTTGGGATTTGCCTTATTGGCGTCATAATTTAATCCGTCATAACCTTGATGTAATGCATATTGAGAAGAACGTATTTGATAATATATTCAATACTGTCATGGAGATCAAAGAGAAGACTAAAGATAATGTAAAGGCTAGAATGGATCTGTCATTATACTGCAAGCGAAAAAATTTAGAACTGCCAGAACAAAGTGGAGGTAAAATTATAAAACCCAAAGCAAACTACACATTTACCCTCCAACAAAAGAGGGCAATATGTGAATGGGTGAAAGAGTTAAGGATGCCTGATGGGTATGTTTCAAATTTAGGGAGATGTGTTGACATGAAGGAGGGCAAGTTATATGGAATGAAAAGTCATGATTGTCATATATTTATGGAACGTTTACTGCCGATTGCTTTTAGTTCATTGCCAGAGCAGATATGGAAGCCAATAACAGAGTTAAGTCAATTCTTTCGAGATTTGTGCTCAACATCGTTACGAGAAGATGTTCTAAATAAGCTAGAAGAAAATATTCCAATTGTGCTATGCAAGCTAGAACGTATTTTTCCTCCTGGATTTTTTGACTCAATGGAACATCTACCTATTCATTTGCCATTTGAAGCATTGCTTGGTGGTCCTGTGCAATATAGATGGATGTATCCTTTTGAGAGGTACCTTATTTACACCTCTATATTTACTCTCAAATTTCTTTTTACTGTTTTATTAGGTCAACTATTTGTTATTTGATTTTTGTTATGAATTTTTTCATGATAGGTTTCTCCATCATCTTAAGAAAAAGGTCAAGAACAAAGCACATGTTGAAGGATCTATCGTTGAATCATACCTAATTGAGGAGATTTCTTACTTTTGTGAGTACTATTTTAACCAAACTAGCATAGATGCAAAGCAAAATGATGAAGGTGATGATTCAATTGAGCAAAATTTGTCTATTTTTAATTTGCCTGGTTGTTTTGCTGGTGAATGCAAAACCCGTTATTTAGATGACAAAGAATTCAGTGCAGCCATGAATCATATACTAATAAACTGTGATGAAATTAAGCCATATATTGAGTGAGTATTTATCTTCCTATATATATTCTTACTATTAATAATATTTTCTTATATTAATAATTTTAATTTATTTGAAATTCATGTACTATAGGATCTTTGTGGATTTCATACGCCAAGATCATATTACTTTAAGTGATGAACAAGTTGATCAATTTATTGAAGTGGAGTTTGCAAAATGGTTTAAAAATTATGTAAGTCAACATGATATGATAGTCTTATTGTACACACAATTTTTGGTAGATAACATATTATATTCTAACTTATTGGTTCTTATTTAATACAGGTTCATGATCCTTTAAATAATGTGACAGATTCGAATATTCATTCCTTGGCATGGGGTCCTTTGAGAATTGTTAAATGTTGGCCTATCTACAAAGTCAATGGCTTCAAGTTTCACACAAGATCTCACTCAAGTGGAAAGTCAACTCAGAATTATGGAATATGTGTCAAAGGCACAGGTTATGGTGAATATGAAAATGATTTCTATGGCCAGCTTGATGAAATTATCCAAGTTGAGTATACTGGGCTACCACTAAAAAGAGTTGTACTATTTAAATGTGAATGGTTTGATCCCACAATTGGCAAAGGAACAAAGGTAAACAAAGAGTATGGAATCATACAGATTCGAAAGAATCGACGATATGGTAAATATGATCCGTTTATCATTGCACATAAAGCAATTCAAGTATATTTTGCACCTCATCCAATGAGCAACACCAAGGAAAAAGCAGAATGGTGGTTTGTATTCAAGACTAAAGCAAGAGGTGAGATTGAGATTGAAACAACGGAGGATTTTGCATATCAAGAAGATGGCACAAATCAATCTAACAATCATATCTCAAATGATATTGACATTACTGTTGATTTACTGGATACCAATAGTATAAGATAAGAAGAAGAAGAAGAAGAAGAAGAAGAAGAAGAAGAAGAAGAAGAAGAAGAAGAAGAAGAAGAAGAAGAAGAAGAAGAAGAAGAAGAAGAAGAAGAAGAAGAAGATGATGATGATGATGATGATGATGATGATGATGATGAGCCACTTGGGGATGAAGACGAAGATATGGATGAGGATGAGAATGAAGACGAGGACGACGACGAGAACAATGAGGATGAAGATCAAAATGAATAGTATGAAAAAGTCCACTAAAAAATATATTTATTTGTATTTTTTTTAATTTTTAATATACTACAATCTTATGAAAAAGTATATGACTTTTTTATTTTACGTGATATTTTTATTATATTTTATTTTTACTATTTTTTTTAGAAGATTGGATATAATTTATTGAGAAAGTCTAGGAGCTAGCACTTTTATTAAAATTTGGCCAGCATTTAATCATTAAAGGAAAAATGAGTAATTGTCCACTATTAGATGTAATCTCACACCATTAAAAACACTACTGATGGCTAATTGATGGCTACAAATCACAAAATCTGCTGACCTCTAGCACTCTTCTAATTTATTTTTAAAATTTTTACATATGTAATTCTTTGATACACTTTATCTTAAATTTGTTAAAAAATTAAAATTTGAATTATTATAACGTAAATAATTAAAAGAATAAATTAAAAATAATATTAGGTAACTAAAAAAATCAAAATTAAATATAAGATGGTTTATAAAAATTTGTATGAGAAATTTAATATTAAGTATAATAAAAATAAAAGAATAAAAAAAAGAAGATAGAGTATATAAAAAAAAATAAAAGATAGAGTCTCCTAAGTTTAACTAAAAAAAAGTCAAACATAATATACAATGATAGAAAAAAAAACTAATATAGTCAATTTAGTTCTAAATTTAGGATTGAATAAATATATTTGTTAAATTTTTTTTATTTAGTACTAAGTACGTACTACCTGAATTAAAAGAGTTACGGTGAATAATAGATTAATTTATTAGTCTTATATTTTAATGGTTGATCTATAATGATTCAATTAATTATTTTAAGATTGTAATTTATTTCATATTTGATATTATATAAAAATAAATTATTAACTTAATAAAAAATTAAATGATTTTTTTATTTTTTAAAATATTTAAAAATATATTTTAAAAATAAACCAACTAAATTTCATGGTAACCCCACCAAAAGTACCCATTTCGTTGGCGTCAGGCACAAAATGACTTCCCCACCAGAAGTTCTAATTCGTGTGCGCCTCTCCTGAGATGATGACACTAAATCCATTTCGCGGGTGCTTTGCAAACAATGGCCCTGCGCATTTTTGTAAAGCTTTCTCTGCATGCGTATTATGAGAATTAATTTTTTTATTTACTTATTTATATAAAAAAGCCTGCATAAATAAGCGCTAACGTACCTATTAATCCAATTTTAAAAAATATGTATAATAATAAATAAGATGTTAATTGGTATGATGATTATTTCATATTTTGATCAAGAGGTTTTGGAGTTGAAAGGTGCAAACAAAAACGGTATCTTTTTATAAGTTATATATAATTAAGGTTATTTTAGGAAAAAAAACTTTATTTTAGAATAATAAAAATATTTGGGACAAATCATAGACTAATTTAAAATATAAATAATATTTTTATACTAAATTTTAAAAGTTTTTAATAAATATTTGAAATCTGTTTGAAAATTGATGAACTTTCAAACGGAATTTACAAATGATACTATTTTTGTCTCAAATTTGTGGGAAAAAAATTTGTCTACTTTGAAGGGTTAGTTATAGTAAAAGCATTTAAGACTAATTATAGACAAATTTGGTATAGAATTAACATTTTTCAAAATGCGTCCCAAATCCGTCTGAAGTTATTGCGCATATTCAGATAGAATACGGACGAATTATAGTTTTTGTTCAAAATATGTTGCTAATCTGTATGAAAATTTTGGCGCCATCTAAAAAAAATTTGGCGCCAAAATTAGGGACAAAATTTAGACAAATTTAGGACAGAATATATTATTTCAATATCTCCACTAAAAATTGTTCAACATTTGTCTCAAATTTGTCCGAAATGAAAAAGTCATTCAGACGGAATAAATTTCGTTTGAAATTTTTGTCCGAAAAAGCCCTATTTCTAGTAGTGTTATGCTATCATTAAAAAAAAAATATTAGTCATTGTCTTATGTGTTTCACGTTTTCAAGAAAACTTGTTCAATAGAACCTTCTTAATTAGAACTGATTGCAAAGCAGCTCCTAGTGTATTAAACAATAATGTTAAAAATCTAGTTTTTAAACAAATATTTGCTAGATGGTAAGCTATATTATCATGCTTTGATTTTTCTATTGAGCATATTAAAGGAGAATCAAATACATTACCTGATTTTCTAATAAGAGAATTTTTGCAAGGTAAAAATGAGCAAGTAACAAGCAAGCAGTGAAGATTATGGTCAACCTCTTGACCAACCAGCAACTCCAATACAAGCTAAACAATTATCTATTAAACCCTTGATGATGTCACAAGTTGTTAAAAGTGAAAATCATCAGCATCAACTAAAAGCTTATATGAGGTCCCTACAGTTAACAGATATACATTATTACAGCCATCAGATTTGTTTAAAACTAAAACATTATCTGAAGAACATCCTTATCATGAAAAACCAATACCTCTAAAAATAATGGCTTTAGAGAAAGAGTGGTTTAAGATGGATAGAAGAACCCTTTATAAAACATTTTTTCCAAATACTTTTCACTACCCTCCAACAAACATCCAAAAAATCTGAACCTTTTATGAATTTATCTTAGTAGACACGGGATCAATTGACTTAACTCATAATAAAGACCCGACCACAAAAGATACAATATTTTCAAAAATCAAGATTATGAAAGTAATAACATTATCAGAATGGAAAAAACCTCCCTTTCATTGTAAAAGTTTTACTAGAAAATTTGAACCACAGCACTACTCTTATTATGATTATATAGATGCCTGGTGGAACACCCTGTATCTTTCTCCAAATCTCCACTCCTGGTTCATATGGTTCCGAAAAGGGGTTTCTCTACAGTTTCCCAAATGGTTCCAGATATGGTTTCAAGAGTTTGGACCAATGGAAGCAATTTTTCCGAAAAAAGCCAGTATGGCTTATGAATATTTCAAAAATAAAACATCATTTCTGGATGGATATAAGCTGATTTCCTTCATTCCCACTATAGGAATATGATGGATAATGACATGGGAATATGATTCCGCAGGATATGAAGATACTCCAAGTGTATAATATTTAATTAGAAACATAAAAGTGAAATGGTGGAATAAATTTGACCTGAACCTAATTAGTAAAACAGCAATTGATAATTGGATGACTATATCCCAGAAAAGGGTAGAACCCCCAAGCCATAGTTTAGGGTTCGAAAAAATATCATTTGAAAAAGAAACTCGCTTTCTGGCCCATAAAAAACAAATGATGGTGGCCCTTGCAGCGGCCACCTCAGAAGAAGAGATCCATAATTCTTTAAAAGCAATAAAAGTAAAACCAACTGACAAAGATGAAGAATTCCAATTCAGCCCAGGACTGTACATACTAGATACCTAAGATCCATTTGAAGAGTAAAAAAAAAAGTCCCAAAATCAGAAAACAGACACTTGTACAAAGTTGAGAGAGAAGGTGTCAAGATGATCTCAGAAAACAACAAAAGCATCTCATGCAGAAAGGAACAAAAGTCATCAGCAGGATTCCAACAGAAACACAGCAGAAAAAATAAAACCAACTGCCGATTTTCAGAAAACTAGAACAAAAGACATTAACTCGGAGACAGAATCTCTGAATCAGCCCACAGAAAGAGCAAACGGATTAGCAAAATCAGGGGTTAAAATGTAAAAGAATAAAGGGCTTAGCCCACTATAAAAGGGGAGGGGGGAGGGGGTTGTTCATCATCTGCAATTCTACACACATCCTCTCATATTCTGAAACATAAATACTTTTAAGCTTTCGTTGCAATCTTTGTATTTAAAAGTTTCATCCTTTATATTTTGGTTCAAGCCTCTGAATTATAATACAAGTTCATATTACTCCATCATCAAGTGAGTATTAATATTTAGTTCATTATTGGTTTATTATTAGATTTTATTATCCTATTGACAATATTTTTTAGTACTCTATTTCTTATTAATTTTAATATTTTTATTGTTAATATGGTAATCTCAATAGTTGGTATATATATATATATATATATATATATATACACTCTAAATCCCAAACAAAAAATTCAACAATAATTGCACAAACAATTGAACAAATAAATATACAAACTCAGAAGATTAACAATTTCAAAAGTTTCAAATAACTGAACAAACCCTAAACCCCTAAATGTTGCAAAAAAATCAAAACAAACTAAACAGAGAAAGAAATTTAGTATAGAAGATGGCGACAAATGAGAGGTGGCAACGACAGAAAGAAGAAATAATGAGGCGGCGATGACGAAGCTGCGGGAGGCAGCAACGATGATCAGCGAAGATGCTATAGGAGGCAATGATGACGCTACTAGTGGTGTTGACGATTTTGATGGACACGGTGACGATGAGGGAAGACCGATTGGAGGAGGCCGCGACGATGATGAACGAGTGTGGAGCAAGAGGCGCTGACGCTATTGAATGAGCGCGATGCAGGGCGCGACAACGTTGAGGCGGCGACAGTGATTGAGTGATAGTGACTAGCGATGAGAGTGAGTAAGGGTGGTAGTGGCTGGTGAAACGGCAGCAAATGGTGGCAATTGGGGGGATGATGACGACAAGAGAGAAAGAGAAAGGGAAGAGAAGCGAGGTTGATGATGTTGCAAAAATGGAAAGAAAGGATAAACGGAACGTTTCATTTAATTACGTTACAGTTAGATTTTTTTTGCCCCTAAATTCGACGGTAATGATCACGCTAATTTTTTTTTCCTCTCCAATACCGCTAAATTTACGATCGAAAAATTGAATCCGACGATAACTTGTATACCCAATGAATTTATTACCAAATCCGCCAATAAATCTGTCGTTAACTTTCAACGCAAAATCCAACAGTAAATTTAACGGTATTCAATTTTTGTTTTTGTAGTGTAATTCTATTTATATATAATTGAATCGACAAATTAAAAATGATACTTTATATATATGTGTGTGTGGCAAAAGTAGATAATAAAGAAGTACTTTCATTAATTTCTTTCCATACATTTACTAATATATATATATATATATATATATATATCACACAAATTACAGAGAGGGAGAGTTGTTCCGAGCTGCAGAAGACCTTAGTGACATATAATTAAGGTCTCCGAGCTTTTTTCCTACATATATATAAGTATATAACATTACCACATGGAAGAGTCATTAAACTACAAGTAACATAAATACTCACATGCATATATAGAGTCTTGATTGTTGAAGATAACCCTTAAAATTTGATGGGTCTACCCCAACGATTTTGATGGCTTTTAATTCCCTTATTATTTTCCATGCCATCTTTGGGGACTACTTGATGAACCACCCAGTAACGCTCTCTTCGGGCAGCGGCCGGGAATGATGCGTCGGCGGTGTTGGCGGCGGTCCTCGTCTGTGGACCATAGTACTTCTCTATGAGAGCAAAGCCCTCTGCACCAATCTTCCTGAGATCAGCTGCCATGGTTTGTTGAATATTAATTATTATGTATGTTATGAATTATGATTATATATGATGCTATGCTTCTTATTGTGTTGTGTGGTTTGTTGCATGCTTCAAAGGAAGAGGCCCAAAGATCCCCTTTTATAGAGGCAGAGGCTTATTCATTTGATTAATTATCAGATAGAGTTAATGGAATCTAGCAACTTGCATTGCGTGGAACCCATCGGAATATTGGAAAGAAAAAATCTTTTCTCCGTCGCTACTGTAATAAATTAATTCTTATAAAAAAACAAACGTACATAATTAATTTTTCATTACTTAATATTACTTAATTTTTTATAAAATTATTTTTTAATTCTTATTTTTTAATATTACTTTTGATAAAATATATTTTTATTTTTAAAATAAAAAAAATATTATACATACATAAAAAATCAACTACTAAATTAATATATATATATATATACACGTATATTATTTAACTTATTTTTAATAAATATTTTGTATTTAACATATATTTTATATATAAAAAATATTATTTGTATGCTAAAATTAACCATTAAAATTATCAATATATTTGTGTATAAATATATGTGTAGTTTAATTTATTTTTAATGTGTATTTATATTTTAATATATATTTTATATCGTAGCTGATTTTAATGATTTGATTTTAATACACATATAGCATAATCGTTTTTAATAGCTAATTTTTTATATACACTTAGTATAATTGCTCAAAAATTCTTATAAATATTCTTAACCTTTCATTTGACATAATCATTAATTATATCATGATACGTATCACAAACTATATCTATTGCAATAGTAATCTCCATCATTTGAGTTCCAGAAATATTTTATTAGGTTTAACTATTTTAATTAACTAACGGGGAATATATTCAAAGTTAGTAAAGTAAATTTAAAATATATCACTTTTAAATCAATTTCTAACATTTTTTTCAAAAAGAACTAGTATCTAATTAAAAATTTTCAGCAAATTAGTTTTAAATTTTTAGAATAATATTTTTAAACCTTAAAGGAAACATTTGGAACTTCCTAACAATAAAAACTAATTAATAAGTAGATGAAGGTAATAATAATAATAATAATAATAATAATAATAATAATATGAGAAAATTAGTCGTCCCTGATAAATTAATTAACAATCTTACTAAGTGAACAATGAGAATTACGAATAACATAAACAACGAATTGTGTTTTTAAGTTCAGTATTTCGATAATAATTAATTAATTAAGAATCTAAATTTTAATTTTAATTTTATTTTTTTAATCCATTATTTGTATTATTTACCATATGCATTATTTCCCTCTACTTTTTCGTTAAGTAAAGCAAGCAGATCTTCCTTTTTTTGATTTTAAGATTACATTTGTACAACATATATATAATGATTGGAATCGCTCATGCATGATTGAATTTATAAAAGGAAACTTGGCGTACTATAAATAAATTTTGTTATTGTTATGGATCTAATTCCGCGCGAGTTCCTTTAAGCATCTTCATTAGTTGAATGAATGAATTAGAATGCGATGTGGCGGTGGATGCCACCCTCTTATTTTCTAACTGTTTTAGGGTATGATCTTTCCGACAATTTGTGCTTAGCTTGCCGTGTTGAAATAATTTTCTTCTTTTCTTTATTTATATATTACAATTCGACTTTATTATATTACTAATGACATAAGCTTCATGACGCGAAAATAGTCCTATTTGAAAATTTCTTCATAATATATCTTTATTAAAAGTTTAAAAGAAAAGACTTGTTTTTTTTTTTCTTTGTGACTAAAGAAAAGACTTGTTTGAGTTCAAGTGTATGGGACTGTAATCCAATTCACCCATGAATGAAGAACCATATATAACTCGATTTATTTGTACAATTATATATTATTCAACATATATATTATGTTGAATTAATTACTGTGTCGGACATATTTTTTACATAATATTTATCGATATTCGTCTTCGTCTGACGACTCATATATTTTTTGTGTCTAACCGTTTCTTATTAAAAAATAAAATAATTTTTTTAATAGTTTGACTTTAAACACATCTAAATACTACAACGTATCAGTATATCCAATCTTATTCTTAACATGTATTTTTAAAATAGGTTTAAAAATAATATATATTACTTATTAAGACAAAATATTTTAAATATTTTATATAATTAAAAAAACTAAAATTAATTAAAAATTAATTTATATTTTAATATCAATAAAATATCAAAATATTATTACAATTTATTTAATTAAAATATCATTTATATTTTATATATAAGCCGTGTTTCTATGTCTTCTAAGAATTTAAAATTTATGCGTCCACGTATTCGTGTTGTGTCTTGTGTCCTATCAGTATCCATGTATCATAAATTTTAATAATATAATTGACAAATTTAGCAATTTTTATGTATTACTTATTCACAATTAAACAAGCATAATATTCGTTAAAGATATAATTATTTATGTATTTCTTTCTATTAGTTTAAAATTTTAGAAAAAATAATTTTATAAGATGATATGATAGCTTCTATAATCAAAAGGTTTTAATTTCGATCTTTGTTGAACTAAAAAAAATTAGCATAAGGCAAATGAAAAAAAAATTATGCAAAATTAATTATGTAAATCCAAAAGATGATTTTGTGTGAAAGACATGCTAATATATATAGAACTGAAAATAATGCACACTAAAATTGTGCATGTATCTCCTAAATTATATCACTATGATAAGCTATTAAGGTAGCAATTTCCTTGAATGAGCAGTGGAATGCTTTTTTTTTTTTTTTTTTTGGGTTCTTTTATGGATTAGAACTCTTAAGAATCAGGCCACCACACCGGCCACATGTATTAATTAATTTGAAAGGATATTTAATTATGTCGTGTATATATAGTCTCTGAAGATTTCTTAATTATTTATTAGATAATAAGGGGCGGAGTATAAACTCAAATTCCTCATCATTCAATTTGTCCAGAAGCAAAATATAGTTAATGAATTGAAAGTATATATGATCAATGCAAGTTCACTGAGCTTGATAATCGTTACCGAATATCCACATGGTACAACCAAAGAAAAACATGCATATTTGAGAAGGGCCGCGTGAATCTGATTCTCTCTCTTTCTTTTTTCTTTTTTTTTTTTTTTTTTTTTATCACAAACAATAATATTATTCTGTTGCCTTTGCCTTTAAACTGTGAAAAAGAGAACGATTATATCTTTTTGCCTGATACCATTTTTGCGTGTTTGCACGTTCGCACCACACAACTTCAATTTTTTACATCATAACTTCAATGATTGATGGTTAATTCGTAGAAATTCTTGCTACCAATTCGTGTTTATGATATATTTTAATTTCCAAATACAAATTAATTATATATACTAGAACTTTTCCACCTATTTTTTTTTTAAATAGTTTTACACTATATACGAAACTTTATTTATATTGTTATTATATACTCCATCTGTTCCTTACATATTATTTGTAACTTTAACTAACTACATAATTATTAGGAAATTTGAAAATAATAATTTAAAATCGATATTATTAAATAACCTTTAATTAATTATTACCAAAAAAAATCAGTTTTGATAAAACTATAAGAAATACTTTTTCTAATAAATAATTTATTAAAACCTTCTTAAAGTTATGTTTTTTTTAAGTAACATATTACTTGATTAAAATAAAATAATTTTTCTCTAATAAAGTATTTTGTTAATAAAAAATTATCTAAAGGTACGTTTTTAGTGAAAAAAAAATTGTGTTGTTTTGTAAAACTTCTATTTTGTTTTGTAAGAATTTGCGTGTTATTTGAAAAGAATATCCATTGAAGGAAGAAGAGGTTAAAAAACACAAAGCATTTATCCCTTTGGCCACTTAGTTAGAGACTTGGTTGAAAATTACTTGTTTAGTTAACTTGTTTCGTATATGTAATATTCAATTCAAGTATAAATAAAATGTATAAACGACAATTTAATAATAACGAATATTGTTACAATGAGGGAGAAATATGGAAAGGAATAGTATATTGGATTAGGAGGTGGGGCTTGAAGGAAAATGGGAAAAGGAAGAAAGAGGATGGAAAGTGGATAGAGAGGAGGGAACGCACATAGGTATAAAATTTATAATTTTAGGTTTAGTTACTCTCAGAAGTTTTCTGATAGCTAATAAAATATATCATTTCTTTTTAGGTTTAGTTATTCTGATAATATTTATAATTTTATCAATTTTTTAATTAAATATTTACAGATTAAAAATTTGTAACTAAGTATGTATAATAGTTAAAAAATTGTAGTTCGATATTTAATACTTGTTTTTTAAAAACAAATATACTAATTCTATATTATTTTTAATTCATCTTGCATATTAAATACAAAGATGAATATTTTAAAAATAATTTATATTTTTTAATAAAAATAATAAAAAAATCTAAATGAAAATTTTTATTTAATATACAAATTTAATTATAAATTTTTAAATTATAAATATTTTATTAAAATTTTAATAAAACTATATAAGAACCATCAAAATAATTATTTTTTTTTTATCATAAACAAAGTATGCTACAATAAACATAAGCCAAGGACTTGGTTAGCATAAAACAAAATAAAAAAGTTTAAGGCCAAGTATAATTTATTATTTTTTATTAATATTAACCTAACTACAAATAAAACAAAATATGAAAATCATAACTAAACATTAAAATTAATTAGATCTGACAAAAAATATAATAAAGCAATATAATAACTAAACTACAAAGAGATGTTATTATATTGTCATTTTTTCTTCATTTAGTGTTAGAGGAGTTTGGTGACTAGTAAAGAGAGTAAAGCAAAATAATTATCTATTTTATGTTGGACCACTCGAGAGAATACATAAGATAAAAAGATGCTATATTTTTTTATCATTAGATAAATTTTAAAGAGAAAAGAAATGAGAAAACACAAAATAAAAAGATGTCACATTTAACTTAAAAATCTTATGGCATCAAGTTAATTGATCTTTTATTTTATAAATTTTTCATTTTTTTTTTCTGTATTTTTCGATGTAAGACTAAATTTATTAACTTTCTCACACTTATAACCTTAATATTTTATTCCAAATTTTATAGTTACAGGAACAACCAACCATTTTATTCTTGAAGATTGGGTTCATTAAATTCAAGTAGTCAAGATCTAAGGACTACTCGACAGGAGTTGGTGGCTCGACTCAATCTAGCTCATTTTGTTAAATAGGTTAAATTTGAGTTTTTTATAAAGTTCATTGATTAAAAAAGTTAGACCATAAACTTAAAAAAAAATAACTTATAAAACTGATTGGATCGACCGCTAAAAAAGTTATTTTTAAAGAAATAAATTATTTTAGCTTAGGCTTTTAACTACTCGTTAATAATAAACCCAAAAGAAAAAATAAAAATAGTAAAGAGGCCATACTATTTATCCACAATAAATCTAAGCGTATTTTATGCTAGCAATATCTATTTTCTTGTTTTGAAGATGTTTGAACAGCAAGACATATTTGAAGATTTAATCTTAGCGATTGTAGCTTTTTATTTTTTGGTTTAAAGAAAGAGTTTATATTTATGGACAACGATCTGATCGTAAGTATGATTATAGTATGTGACTAACAATTAATATATAAACGAATTATGAATTTATAAATTATAGTTAATAAGTTTGTGGATTTGTCATGCTTTTAACAGGTCTGATTCAAAGTCTAAAAAAAACCTTATAAAAAAAAGGGACTTAAATTTGAGCCACATATTACAACTTGGACTAGACTGTCTGAATCAAAGCTCGATTCGACTCAACTCACTTACAACATTTCAAATTATAATCATCATAAAGCCATTTTTGCAGTGAGAAGTATCTACTTGTGGATCATCATTTGATAGGAAACATTGAGGAATTCGATCTTTGTGTAGATGTTCTTCTAGATCTTGCCCTCTAATTATCGCAAGAGTCTATTGTTGCCATGTACAAATATTGTACTCTCCCAATTTGTTACCAATAGAGTTGAAAGGTCTAGAGTTGAAGAGACAAGCTAAGGGGGAGAAAAAAGTGGTCCCATAAATTGAAGTATTTTTTTAAAAAACATACATAAATAGAATAAGATTATTGTATTTTTTAAGATACCAAAAAATGTTAATCATTGTATTTTTTTTATTAAAACTAACTAATTAAAAAAAAATAAGCCAAAAAATTTATTTAAATTATATTATAAAATTTATAATAGAAGTAAATTCAAAATAATTTTAATAATGGAGACAATTAATAAAACTAGTGGGGACATCTATTATATATACTCATATATTAAGTAAAAAATTACAAACTCTTGTGGGGGAACTTGCCCCCAGCCTCTTGAACCCATCCGTCTCTGACTTGCTAGCTTCTTGGAAATAAAGAAGCTCATGGGAACAAAGATTCAAAAAGAAAAACTACAAAAGACAAGAAAGAGTTTCATGTGGATTCAAGAATGGAAACAAAGCAAAAGCGAGAAAAGTATATAATAGATTATTGCAACTGTTTTTATGCGCAAATGTTTGAAAAACTATTTAGATTTAGAACTTAGAGACACAGTAAAATTGTTCATCTCTACAGTCCAAGAATATCTTGGAATATCCATTCAAGCTTAACGTTATTCTTAATTAGTATTTCGTGTGTGTTTTTCACAACAATTTGGTCTTTCATGATGAGGAATAAATTTGTTATTTTTTTCTACAATTTGAAAAAATATTTTTTATAACTGACTAGCTAATATGAAAGTTGATAGGACGGAGTCGAGGGTTTACGAACATTTATCACAATAGTCTTCATTATTTGAGTTGTAAAAATATTTCATTGGTTTCTTAGTAGTAGTTAATTAATAAATGTGGAATAAATTCAAAATTATAAAATAGAACTTGCATCACTATCAGACATGGAATTTGAAAATATTCTAATCTGAAACTCACCTATGGATAAAAAGTTGCCAAGATAATAATAGAGACATGAGATTCAAAATGCAACTATATTGTAATGTTGTGGTCGCCATAAGATTTTATTCAACTCATCTTGAATCGAATTCGTTGTTCTTTTTACTGCTTTTTTATTTCACGTTATCCTTTTTCTTTTTGCACTTTTTATAAATTAATAAGCATTAACATTTAAAGATTCAGTATATCAGGAAACAGAGTAGTGGAGGGGTGTTTACAAATTCAAATAACCCCATTATTCTTTTGAATTCGAACTTAATCGATTAAATTGGTTCTAGAATAATTCATGGATAATCGGATATATTTAGATCCGACCTGATGATATTCGATTTAATTGATTCGAATATTGATTTTAGAAGAATGAAACTCGAACTATATATATATATATATATATATAACTTTTACACTAATTAACTTAATTATTATCATCGTGGATTTATGAATATTTTGTTATTGTTAGAATATTATTGATTTGTTAATTGATATTACATATTTATTATATTTACGTGATTTTTTTTAAAAAAATATTTCATTTTTTAATTATTTTTAAAATTTTTATTTTATCGGATATCCAATCACTCGAACTAAATCAATTCATTTTTAACTGGTTTAGTTTAGTTCGAGTACATAAAAATAAATATAAAACCAAATTAATTCGAATTAATTATAATTTAATTAGTTTAATTCTTATTTTATTTTAAATTTGAACCTTCTGCTACAAGCGGAAGCCAAATAACGTGGAAAGTAATCATTTTCAACAGTGAGATCTTGAAAGAGGAATATTTATGAAAATTAAAAAAAAATGAATGAGTGTGGGACAAGTTTGTGAAGTGAATTGACTTGTGGAATGGATCATGCAGAACTTCTAATCGTTTGAGTAATTGTTAAAGACTGCCAATGTAAGATGAGCAGGGTTTATATATGATTAATAAAATTTATTATTTTTAGTTAATATTTAATTAATTTTAAATTTTAAATATTAAATTTATAAAAATAAGATATTGATTTAAAATATTAATTAATATTTATAAAAAGTATTAAGTTTTTAATATATATTTTTTAATATAAGAATACGTATTTAAAATGGTAGATTTTGAATTTAAGAATAAGGATTTTAGATTAAGAATTTAAGGGCTGAAATTTAGAATTTATTCATAAGATCTAGAATTTAGGATTAAAAATTTAGAATATAAAATTTGGGAGTTGAAGTTTTAGTATTAGACCATTAGAATAATCTATTTGGAATTTTCTTATTAAATAGCAAGTCTTGGTTACTTTCTCCTTCTTTTTTTTTTTTTTTGGTCAGAATAAGTCTTAGTTACTTAACGAAGTGTAGAAGAAATATGTTTTCTTATGAAAAAAATACCATTTTTCGTTTTTTTTTTTTTTGTATTGAAGAGGGGCATAAGCCATTAAGCCCTCTATGTTTTTTTCTTTCTAAGTTTGGACACTTATTTTTTGACAGAAGTTTGGACACTTTTAAATTGTTTTTATTATGGCTGGATACAACCATTTCTTGTTGATCTTCTGCAAGGCCCAATTTGGATAGGTTTTTGTTCATTTATTGGACTTCGTCTGATAGCTGATTTACCTTTATTCTATCCTAATAAAAGATGGAAGCATGACAATTTATTAAAAAAAAAAAAAAAGAAGAAAATATAGAGGCATGAAGGAAACCAAAAAAATGGAAACACGAGGCTGATGCATCATAAATAAAACAGAAATAAATAAGAAGAGAATTAAAAGGTTATCCCTCATTTATTTATTTCCATCAATATCTCCTAACAAGTAATAGTTCAAATGGTATAGACTCCCCATACTCAATTAAGAGGTTACGGGTTTGAGTCTCCTATCTTTCCAAAATTTTGCCAATGAGTAATAGCTCAAATGGCATAGACTCCCCATACTCAATTAAGAGGTTGCGGGTTCGAGTTTCTTGTCTTTCCAAATTTTGAACCAATGAGTAATAACTCAAATGGCATAGTCTTCCCATACTCAATTAAGAGGTTGCGGGTTCGAGTCTCATATCTTTGGTAAAAAAAAAAAACAATTGGCAAGTCTCTCCTAGCGATTGGCACACAATTTCTCCTACTCTTCCTCTATTTTATTTATCTCTATCAACTTCTCCTAACAATTGGCAAACACTCTTCTTCTGTTTTATTTATCTCTCTAACACATAATTAAAACGGTTATCTACTTATTCTTTTTTTATTTTATTTATTCATTATCTTCCCGTCTTTCAATTTTTAAGAGTGGACATAGTTACCGTATTTATTCTCATGATGGAACTTGAACATCGTTTTTTATTTTTCAAATTTATTAATATTTTTTATTATTAATATTTTTTATTATTTTCAGACAATATATTTTTATATTTATAAATACATATATCTCATTTACACTGTAAACGAGATATACGAAAATTAAAAAATTACACCTATCTCGTTTACACTGTAAACCAGATATGTGCAAAATTATCTTGTTTACAATGTAAATGAGATAAAAAAATATTTATTTCAGTAAATATTTTTTAAAATTATTTATTTCAGTAATTATTATAATTAATTTATTTATTAAAATAAAAAATCTCTGAAAAAATAATAACTAAAGAAATCTAGGCAATTTTTTTATATATTGGACTTTTTTGTAAATTAAACTTTTCGAGCAACAGAAAGAAAAATAACAATTGGAGTGGGACCCATTTCAATACTAAGGGTCGGTTGATAACCTATAGCGGAAGGTATTCGACCCAATAAGACTGACACTTCGGATCCCGCTTAGACGAATTGGAAGATATTGTCGATAAATAAAAGCACGTTTTGTTCATTAACATTTCTGAAATATTCCGCTATAGGTAGAGCCTGATGGAAAATGGTAACGTGGCTTCCAACCTGTTGACCTGACCATTACAGGCTGCCACTTGAGATTAGCTTTTGAATAGACGACATATTAGTCTTAGGAACCAAGACGTTGCCGTTTTTTTCCACCCCTAATGTATGAAATCCTTGAGTCTTAATCCATCAAACCCATCCTACGCAAGGTTTAGGTCGAGAAAAACGATGCTATTGATTGTGACGGATGTTGCAGCTCTTGGCATTGATATTCCGTTGCTTGATAATGTTATCAATTGGGACTTCCCTCCAAAGCCTAAGATATTCGTTCATCGTGTTGGAAGGGCTGCAAAGGCTGGCCGTACTAGCATTGCTTATTCCTTCGTGACATCGGAAGATATGGCTTACCTATTGGATCTTCATTTGTTTCTGTCGAAGCCAATAAAAGCTGCTCCCACCGAAGAAGAGGTCTTGCAGAATATGACTGGAGTAATGTCGAAAATTGAACAGGCAATGGTAAATGGAGAAACTGTTTATGGCCGATTCCCTCAAACAGTCCTTGACCTTGTTTCAGATAGAGTTAGGGAAATTATTGATACTAATGCAGAATTGGAGTCATTGCAGAGAACATGTATCAATGCATTCCGTTTATATATGAAGACAAAACGCTTACCATCTAAGGAGTCTATTCGAAGAGTAAAGGATTTGCCACGTGAGAATCTGCATCCGATGTTCAAGAATGTATTGGAAGCTGAAGGGGAAGCAGCTAAATCAAAGCATGTACAGGTAGTTTGTGTTTCCATTAACTTAATTTTTGGTGTGTTGTTTCATATGGTTGTTAGTGTCATCTCACACATATTGATATCCATGTTAATGATCATTCATGTTCCATGATATATCATGTATGAGTTTACAATGCCTGCCCCTAGCAAGCCACTAGGAATAATATCTTTGTGATTTTCTGGCTTTCATCATTAGCTAGTTGTCTTACCATATTACCTTGACATCATAAATGACGCATAATTGCAGGGTCGTTTCCGTCAATGGGTTGATATGATGAAAAGGAAGAGAGCCATTCATGAAAATATTCTAAATTTGGTTCATGAACAGATGATATCGTAAATGACGCATATTTTGTTGAAGGATTAGGGCTCAAAGATTTCATAGATTGGAGGTGGGGAGAAACGGCGATGTTTTGGTTCCTGGGACTAATTCGTCCTCTTTTCAAAAGTCCATCCCACGTAGCAGCCCGTAACGGTCAGGTCAACGCCACAAGAGTCACGTCACCGTTTTTCGTCAGGCCAAACGGAGCGACTCTAACAGAAAGGTAAATATGTCCACTTCTTCGGAGGGTTAGGGACATTAAAGTATTTTCCAATTTTCAGAGACGAAAATGTCTAAAAAAAAAGATCAGGAACGAATTCGTCCTTTACTCAAAATAATTTGTGCTCATTATATACGGTCTATTATATAATTATTATACAGGTTTATCTTTTACTTAGAGCACTTGTTTAGGTAAAAATAAAAGGACTCTAACAAACATGTTTGACGTGTATAATCTGTTTGTGTATTGTTATATTATTGCCTTGTATTTTGATTTTTTGTCTAAATTCTATACCCAAAAAATAAACCTAATATTAGTATGAATTTAATTTTAATGTACTGTTAGTATAAAGTAATTTTACACGTGCATTCAATTACGTAACGTTACATCAGTAAAAAAATAACTAATTTTTATATTGATCGCGCATGAATGGCATCCAAAAGAATTGATATTATTGTACGACTGTATAAAACGCTTTACATTGTCAGTGCATCAAAATTATATACAATATTTTCACGTAAAAAGTTGTTGCATGGAGATGGCATCTCATATTTCAATTTATTTTATACTCATTCTCCGTTCACTTTTATGTTTCTGTATTTTTAACTAAGCACGCCAACTGTTTGTTAAAATTACCAATCAAACTATCTTTGTGTAATCTATATTTAGTTTAACAAAAATATTATATGTATACCAAAATCGGCCTATATATATTTGTACATAAATACATATATAATTTAACTCATTTTTAATATATATTTTATACTAATGGCTGATTTTGATAATTGATTTTAGCATGTACCTAATATGATCTAATAAATTGTTAATTTAAAGGGTACTACATACTACAATGGTGCTTTCATTCACTGGGATCATACTCCTTCAAGATTCAAGAATCAATGCTTGTATTACTAGTCCTGACATAGAAATTTTCAAAAGAAAACAGGGTATAAGATATATATTAGCTCAAAATATATATGCATAACTTAAACAAGTGATCTAGCGCCCCAGTTACGAAGTGGTGGTGGATTATTATTGTTATTGGTAGGAGCATCAATGTTGACTCCACCAAATCGAAAAGCTGCATCGTAGTTATTAACAACAAGAGGCACTTCCGGTGTGACAAGTTGTTGATGAGGCATAATTCTGAATCGACCAAAGTGCTTCTCTATCAGATCAAACCCATCCAAACCAGCTTTCTTCAGTTTCGCTGCAGATGCCATATTGATTAGTGATTACAGTAGATTCTATCTATAACTAAACTAATTAAGGTGCGTGCGTGCCTTTTATGTGGCTTTCTTGCTTTCAAAAATGTGAAGCCTCAAGTCCCTTATATAGAGAATAATGAGAGGGAAAAGTGGTCAGCATCTCTGGTAGCTAGTAGATTTTTGTTCCTTTTTTTTCTCCCTAACTGGTAGAATAAACTTTAGATAAGTTTGGTTAACCATTTTACCATGATTAGAGCAGTTTAACTACTTTATCTTTGTTTTTGAGATAATATCCAAATTTTTAAGTCGGATCACATCCAGTTGTCTTCGTCTTAAGTTATTAGTTAAAAATTATTAGATAATTTAATATATTTGATTAAATTATTATTTAACTATTTTCAATTAATAATTTCACATAAAATCAACTGGACATGAATTTTTACCTTTATTGAACTCTAAGTTTATATACTAGTACTACAACAAGTCATTTTTTCAATCTAAGTTTATATAATCAAATCTTTCTTTCCCCGTTTTTTTTTTCTCCACTTCTTTTTCTTTCTTTTTTATTTCCATGTTTTACATTTTTCTAATTCTTCCTTCACTTATGTTGCTTGCACTTTTTTTTTTCCTTCCTCCTTCTTCTTTTTTTCTTTTTTTCCATGTTCTGTTTTATTTATATAGAAATTTAAATTGTTTTCCATTATAATGTTCATTTTGTTTTGCAAAAATTTTATGTTAATTTTAAAAGATAATATATTATTTTACAAAAAATATTTATTTGTCCAATACTTTCTAAAAGTTTCTTCTCAAAACATTTTTCAATATAACTTTGTGCTTACAATAATAATGGTGAATAATGGAACACATAGCATGTGAAGAGTATAATTGGACAACGTACGACCAGACATATGCTGTTTAATCGTTTATCAAATATCATACACTTGGAAATCACTTCCCTTTATACATTGCATATTAATGGAATGATGCCATCTTTGATGAGAAGTTCAAAAATATCTGGGGATATTTTTTTGGAGAAATAACACTTTCTTCTTAAATGATACTTTTTTTTTTCTCATATATACACTTTTTAAATAGTATACATCTTACAACAACAACAATAATATATTTATTACTATTGTAATAAATTTTATTTAGTTTTGATATTTTATTCCATAATATAAAATATTTAATTTGATACATAATTTAACAAATTTTATTTATTATTAATATAATAAATTTTATTTATTTTTAATTTATCATTAATCATGAAATATATAAAATATTTAAATTAAATATTTTATAACAAGTTAACATATTTTATATTGTGATGAAATATTAAAGATAAATAAAATTTATTACAATAATAATAAATATATTTTATATTATTATTATTATTATTAATTAATTAAATAATCGTCACTAATTTATATATATTTTTGATAATTTATGGTGGACATGTTAGTTAAATAAAAACCAAAATTTATGTTATTTTAATGTTACAAAAAAATGATAGTGTCATTTAAATATTTCGAAAAGAAAAATGTCATTTTTCTGTATTTTTTCCAGTAAAAAGGTTGCAATTATTCAGTTCATTACATATAGAGATCTTTTATATAATGAATGGATAGCTCGCTATACAAGTAATTGATTTTTCTTTATCCTGATTCTCATTTCAGTGGCTCTTAATCTTGGTTTATAAATAAAAGAACATATTCAAAAGTAGAAATTGATACACATATAGTGTGGTGCCATCAGGTTAATTTGTCTCGATCTGAAATGAACATGGAATTTTAGTTACGTTACTCCCCAACTGAACTGTACCCTTCTATGGTAAATTCATGTCCTCTTTCCTTAAATCTCAATAATAATGTTAGAATATAATTAGGATCAATTATAATTATTTAGTATATCTTGAATATTTATTATAGAATATTACATCTTTATTATTACGATTCTCTTAGTACCTATAAATACTCTTCTATATTGTATCATTCCATACAACTTGAATATACAACTTGAATATACTCAATAATATACAAATTCTTTCTCCAGTTTAGTCTCTTATTTCTAACATGTTATCAGAGCCATGGTATCCTCCTTGAAGATGATAGGTTGTTTTTCTTGCGGTGAAATCACCGTAGTTTTTGCATTTTTTTTATACTATTTTTCTTTACCTTTTGTCATTACTTTGATGCTTTTTCACCTCACCGACTAGCCTATTCTCTCCATCTTGTGTCTTTTCGAGTCGAATGATCAAACACCAATGTCATTTGCTGTTTTTCTATTCTCATAAAGAAATTATATAGTTTTTGCTCTCTTTCGGCAATTCCGACTGCGTTATCTCATGGCAGTTCCGTTTGCGTTCTCTCGTAGCAGTTCTATCTGCGTTCTCTCGTGGTTGTTCTCTCGTGGCAGTTTCGTTTGTATTCTCTCGTGGCAGTTCCGTCTGCATTTTTTCGTGGCAGTTTCGTCTGTGTTTCCTTGTGGCAGTTCCGTTTGCGTTTCTTTCCGGCAGTTCCGTCTGCACTTCCTTCAGACAAGCAGCAGTTCCGTCTGTGCTTCCTTCAGACAAGCGGCAGTTTCATCTGCGCTTCCTTCAGACAAACGGCAGTTCCGTCTGCGCTTCCTTCAGACTAGCGGCAGTTCCGTCTGCGCTTCCTTCCGACAGTTCCGTCTGCACCCGTTTTAGAGAGTTTATGTTTTTTTTTTCTTTTTTCTCTTTATTTCGTTATTTTAAATATGTTTCAAACTCAAGTTGTCACTTGAGTCCTAATTATATTCTAACAAATAAAAACCATATATATATTGTCCAACTTAAAATTAAATTTATAATAAGTTTTACTTACAATTTTTGAAAATATTCTCAATGATATTTGTATGTATACATTAAATAATTGTTGATTGTTAAATAAAAACAAGTCTTAAAAAGTAAGATTAGAAGAGAATTGAACAAATCAACCTTATACACTTAAGCGATTAGAGAATATACACATCCGGTGAGGGATTCGATTGCTCAATTCTATGATTCCACCTGTTATTATCTCTTATCTTGCAAGTTTGTAAATTTTTTTCAAGGACTCAAATTAATTGTGAATTTGAATTGTTGCTATTGCCTTCGTCCCTCTATGCATATATGTTCTCTTGATAATTGGTTTATTTTAACAAAGTAGATATATATATATATATAGATTTGGTAGATAGATAGACATAGATAAAATATATTTAGACAGTTTGCTTTCAATACATGTGAATACACCTTTATCTTATTTTTCTTGAAGTTTAGCATGAAGACATGCTATTGTTTAAGTGTGGAGAGTTTGATAAATTCATATTTTATGATGAATTTTGGATTAAAAAGAGTGAAATTTATCAACTTATTTTGTATTTATTCATTAAAATAACATAGTTTGGTAAATTTCTCCTAATTATGTTTAATGGTTAAAAACATGCTTTTTAGCCTCTTAAATTACTAAATTTAATTCACTTTTATTTCATTCGATACCTTAATGTATTTGTTGAGTGATCTCAGGTTCAATAGGATAAGAATGGATTAAAAAAGTAAAGAAAAATCATGCAAAAGTGAAGAATTCACGAAGAAAAGGCATGGTTGTGCGTACGCATTAATTCCAAGTTGCGCATACGCATGGTAGATGCGTACACATGAATCTCAATTTGCGCGTACGCATGGCAGATGTGTACGCATGAGTAGTGGCACGTGATTTACTTAAGTAAACACGTGACTCGCGATTATTTCAGGGCTTTCTTGAGCCCAATCCAACTCATTTCTAAAATATTTGATGCAAGACTCAAGAAAGAAAAGGGGGGAGCAATAGTATAAGCTTTTTGCATGTTTTAGGTTAGATTTCTAGAGAGAGAAGAATTTAGAGTTTTAGGTTTAGTTTCTTCCTTAATTTAGGTTTTAATTCTTATTTTAGTCTAGTTTCATTTATAATTTCTTGTTCATCGACTTTAATTTGTTTTGTCCCTGTTATTAATTTCTCTATTTTGTCAATTTTAGTTTATGAACTTTTGTTGAATTTCATTTTCTTTAATGCAATTTGATATTTTATGTTTTATTCATGCTTAATTGAGTTGTTATTATTGCCATATTGAATTTGATAGTTATAGATTTTATAGTTGTTGCAATTTACCATATTTTCTTTTTATGCTTTTCAAGTATTTGATAAAATATTTGGTGTAGCGCTTTAGAGTATATTTTTTGCATTCTTAGCTTGGAATTGCGGATTTAGATGACCTTAAATTGCTACTATCCAAATTTATTGATAATTTAGATATTTTAATTAATCTTGTTTCCATTAATGAGTAAGACCTATGGATTGAGATTGAGTAAATCCGATTGACTTATCTCACCATTTAGAGGTTGACTAATTGGGTTTACTCTTGTAACTACCATGTCGTGGTTAGTGACACGAGAGTCGTTGATATCTAATGTTGATTGGTGATTTAAGGTTGTTAGTTGTCTTGTTTCCATTGACGAGTAGACCTATGGATTGAGATCAACTATGCCTATTTGACTTTCTCCCAATGTAGGAGATGACAAAGTAGAATTACTCTAGATAATCGCTATTTTTGTGGTCAATAACTTTGTTAGGAAGCCTTGACTCCCAATCCTAACTAGGAGTGCCCTTTAGCATTTATAATTCCGTTAGTTGCTAGTTTTACTTTCTTGCAATTTATTTTTTTTGTCTTTATTTTTTAAATCTCTTATTCTCATAACCGATGATACGCATACCTCACTGCAATTCCTTTTGAGAGACGATCCAAAATCTAATACTCTTGGTATTTTTATTGGTTTGACTTAGCGACAAACAAAACTAAACTTTGATTGAGAGTTAGTTGTTAATTTGGAATATACTTACAATGTAATTATTTTGTAAAAATTTTAAACCGATATTTATTTTCCGTCACATCTCCCAAATTAATGCTTCTGATTTCATCAAGATGTTTGGGCAACATGGCTTTTCAGCACAAGAGAAGGTGGTTCTCTCTGGTAATTAATATACATATATGTTCCTGCAGTATTTCTATAGTTCTATCTACATCTATACATGTTTGTTGATGAGTAATAATTACAAACTTTCACTTTATTTTTGCCAACTTTACTGAGACCTTTTCAATAAGGGGAGTCTTAAATCAACGATGAGTTGTCTCCAAAGTCATAGTTTAAAGTCGTGGAATAGCCACCCATTTAGTTATCAGGTTAGCCTTAATACATTGCACCCTTTGGGTGTAGCTCTTTTCTAGATCTATATTAACACAAAATGTTTGTGCACAGGACTTTTTTTTATTAAGACTTTTTATCTACATATATATATATATATATATATATATATATATATATATATATATATATATATATATATATATATATATATATATAGTGTAGCTAACAATATACTATCGAATAATTAAAATCCATAGCTTTTCAAACATGAACATATATTTATAGTTGGACCGGAGAAGCAGATAGAGAAAGTGAAATTATCTTACACCTTAGATGAAGAGAAAAAAAAAGCTCATTTGCATTTATAGGCCAAAATTGAATGATATGGTTATCGTGCACACATACACTCTCTTAGATATAGGAGTGTTCATGGTTCAGTTTTTTCATAAACTAAATTAAAACTTCACTAAATCATTTCAAATGGTTTAGAAATTGAACCAAACTACTTTGTCAAATAAGAAACTGATTTTAAACCGATTTATAATACAATGCACTAGTTTAAACTAGCGCAAAAAAATAAAATCAGTTTTAATTAAAAAAACCAGTTTAAACTGGTTTATAGGCTAAAACTAATTTTTATATCCTCTCTCTCTTCTTTTCCTCTTTCTCTCCTTCCTCTCTCTCTATCTCTATCTCCCTCTCTCTTCCTTTCTCTCTCTCTCTCCCTTCTCTCCCTCACACACATACACACACACACACCTCTCTTCCTTTCTCTCTCTCAACCTTCTCTCCCTCACACACACACACTCTCTCTCTCTCTCTCTCTTTTTCCCTTTTTCTCCCTTCTCTCCTTTCACACACACACACACACACACTCTCTCTCTCTCTCTCTCTCTCTCTCTCTCTCTTTTCTCCTTTTCCCCCTCTTTCTCTCTTCTCTCCTTTCACACACACACACACACACACACTCTCTCTCTCTCTCTCGCTCGCTCTCTCTCTCCTTTCTTTCTCTCTCTCTCTCTTTTTCCCTTTTTCCCCTCTTTCTCCCTTCTCTCCTTTCACACACACACACACACACTCTCTCTCTCCCCCTTCTCTCTCTCTCTTTTTCCCTTTTTCTCCTCTTTTTCCCTTCACACACACACCACACACACTCTCTCTCTCTCTCTCTGTCTCTCCTCTTTTCCCCCTCTTTCTCCCTTTTTCCTCTTTCTCTCTCTCTCTCTCTTTTTCTCTCTCTCTTCCTCTCTTTCTCTACCCTTACTCTTCTCCTCTGTTTTTTCTCTGCCCTTTTCTCTCTCTTCTTTCTTTTCTCTTCTCCTCTTTTCTCTCTCCTCCACCTCTTTCTCTCTCTCTCTCTCTCTTTTTTCATTCTCTTTCTCTCTCTATCTTTTTAGAGAAAAGAGAGAGAAAAAGAGTGAGAAAAAAAGAGAGAGAGAAGAGAGAAATAAGAAAAAGAGGGAGAAAGAGAGAAAAGAGGGAGAGAGAGAGAGAGAGAAGGGGGAGAGAGGGGAGGGAAGAGAGGAAGGAGAGAAAAAGAGAGAAAGAAAAATGAAGGAGGGAGAGAGAGGGAAAGAAAAAAAAAGGAGAAAAAGAGAGAGACAGGGAGAAAGAGAGAAGGAGAGAGTGGAAAAAGGAGAAGAAAGAGAAAAAGGAGAGAGAGAAAGAGATATAGGAGGGAAAGATAGAGAAGGAGAGAGGTGTGAGAGAGAGAGAGGGGAACAAAAGAGAGAGGGAGGAAAGGGAAAAAAAGGGTAAGGGGACAGAGAGAGAATGAGAGAAAAAGAGTGGGAGAAAAGGGAGAAGGAGAGAGAGATAGGGGGAAGGAAGGGAAAAGAGAGAGAGAGGGGGGAAGGAAGGGAAGAGAGAGAGAGAGTGAGAGAGAGAGAGAGAGAGAGAGAGAGAGTGAGTGAGTGAGTGAGTGAATGAAGAAGAGAGAGAAGAGGAGAAGAGAGTATGTAAAAGCTAAAAACTATTTTTGGAGTTTAAACAAAACTAATTTTATTCTGTTTAAATCAAACTGAACTATAAAAACCGATTTTTAAGAGACTGTTTTTATAAAAACTATAATTTTTGTTAAGTTTTTATTAAGTATGAGGAGCTAATAGAGATATTGTACAATGCATACAATGGGGTTAAATTGAAAGTTAAAATATATTATGGGCAATTAATTAATTTTAAATTGTTTTTAATTTGAAATTTGAAACAAATTAGGATTACCGTCATTTATAGAAACAAAACAAGAACCCCCTCTCTAAATACGCCATTACCTCCATTCTCTCCATTTTTCCGAAAATCTTGCCGGTGCAGCGCATCCACGATCACCGCCTGCCGTCCGAATCTATTCTCCCTATTTAGTACCCAATTCCTCTCCCTCGCACCCTAATCCCTCTCTGTCAAACCCTCAACGTTGTGCCGCCTTACTCATAACAACCCGACCGCCACAGCCACCGCCATTGACACAGGAGGGGACGCGAAGGGCAGCAACATGCCGTCACGCTGTCGCGCCATCGCTTCTTCTCTACCCAACCCTTATCTCTCTTCTTCGTTTTCTCAACCCAGATCAGACCAACCATCACCCCCAGCCAACCAACTCCATCAAACCGTCCGCAACCACCACCAGTGACCACCGTCGCCCACCCTCTTTCTCTTCTCTTTCTTTTCTCTTTTCCCATTTTTCCCTGCCGTGTTCGCTGCCCCACGCCCCCTATTGGCACCTGCCAGCTCCGGCGAGCAACACCCCGGTGCAATCCAGCAGTGGCTAAGTTCTGTGCCGCTGCGACACCATCACTGCCCCTGTTCTTCTTTCTCTCCTTCATCAACGCATGTTCCATCCCTTTCCTTGTCCCCGGTTCTTTCTATTTTATTTATTTCGTTGCTTTTAATTCTTGTTTGTGCATATAGATTAGGCTTAGGACTAGTTAATATATGTTGCTAGATTGAATGTGTTTGCTGGCTGAATTTTATGGGTTGATTGCTGCTTCCATTGAACTGAATGCTCTATTTATACATGATGCACACCATATGCTCGATGAAATATCTAAATGAAATATTTTTGTTTAATTCTTATGTATGGCCAGCATTTGACTTAAAATCTATTCTCATGAGGCATTATAATTTACAATTGTGCATTTTTATGTGATTTCTAGTGATGTTTGAGCTTGAATTTTGTTATGCGCTTGTTTGTGATTTTTTTTATCAAAACACCAATTTGGTTAAAAATTTAGATGTTATCAATTGTTTGGTATATTTTTAAAAAGTGCATACCATGTTTTATTGAGTGATTTGAATGAAATGGTTTATTCATGTTGGTTTTGAACATAAATGATCACATGCATCATCACTCTCACTTATGTGTGTATATCTTCTTTTTGTGATTTTACAATGTGTTTCCAATAATAAGTGATGTTTCTATTTTAGGTTATTAATCATAGTTATTCTTGTGTATTTGTGGGATCATAGTACTATATATCACTTAATTCCTTTGGTTGGCTTTTTTTATTTGTGTTCGATTGCAGGTTGTGCAAGTGACTGAGCTAAAAACTGATGAGACGCAACGTGATCATATTGTTGAGTTGGATTTAGTTTATCATTCACTGAATTCAAGTATGCTTGGAGTTGTTGCAATTAGATATAAGTGATTAAGTTATAAATAGACATACTATTACATTGCTAAATCCTACTTAATTATGTCATATTCCATAATGTAAATTTATCACAAAGTGTAAACTTTTTTAATTATAAAACACATGCCGTTAGTATCATGAATATGTGATTAAGGAGAAGTTTAACCCAAAAGTGTTATACGTTGTAGTCAATGACGAATAATCCAGATGTTCATTTCACTATGTTAGCAGATGATTATTTCTATTCATACGGGATGGTTATTTAAGTAATCACATGTTAAATATACTGTCTTTCAGTTTAATATGGATTCGGATGGTTACTTTCATAGACAAAATAGATGGTTATTTTTGCCGCCTGGTAAGTATATCATGATTAAAAGATATTCTACCAATACATTTAGATAAGTTCAGAAAATGAATGAGCAATCACATGTTAATATTCATCAAGTCTCATGAATAAAATTTCAATACTCCAACTAGGGAATTAGCTCAACAAGCATTTTATATTGGAAAAAAAATTCCTGTTTATAGATATAATAAACTGGATGGTCAATTTCATATGGAATTGGATGGTTACTTTCATGGAAAAAATATATGGTTATTTTTTATGTCTGGTATCAAAGGCCGAAAGATGATGAGGGAGATGCGGTGTCAGTCAGCGGCGCTGCGGTGGGATGGTTATCGGAGCTCGCGAGGAAGAGGGTGAGAGGTATGTCGTCGTTCACAAAGAAGGGATTGGATAAAATTTGAAATAAGGATTAGAATGTTAGAATTAAAGTGAAACTGAAGGGTTTTGTTACACTGGGGTAAAAAGTGGGTACATTTTCAATTTTAATTTAAAGTAGGTCAAATAAACAGCACATTGTACACATTGTATAGATACTCCATTGGCTCCCTAGCAGGATTCTTTTCAAATTGCATAATTGGTAGAGATTGTGCAACCAAAAAATATTATTGATAATGTCGTATGATTTTGAATCTTCACGAGCTCACACAATAGGAGTAGCTAGGTATTTCAAAAAAAAAAGGCTAATAAGAGTGGATCCAAATTTGAACTAAGAATTTGTAAAAACACTATCCAGAACATGCAGTGTGGTGACAATGCTGTGCAGCCCTTTGACGAAACAAGGAATTCGACAACTTGTATTTCGATGCTTTGGTCTCTAGCGACGGAGTTCACTTCTGATCAAACGTTGTTTACTAGTACAAGAATTAGGAACTTTGTCAACTCTTATGCACCGAACTAAGCCTTGTTCTTCTTGGATTTCCAACAAGCCATGGTCAAAATGAGCTTGTTGATATCAAAGAAGGTTCCAAGAGTCAAATTAAAGATAACTGCCACAAAATAAACTGAATTGGAAGATCTAGATATGCCTTGTTTAAAATTAATATATGATCTATATATTTATATGTCTATGGTTTGATCAATATATTGATAAATATTACATTAACACTGATGAACACAATTGACTATTATCAATAGTAAATATAGAATTTAATATTTTCTCTAGAAATTTTGTAATTTCATTTAAATTGAATATGATACATCTGAATAGTATATTGTTCTACCAAGATTGGTATAGATTATATAGATATTCAGCCTATGCAGATTATGCCTCCTTAAAAAATCTTATGGAACTAACCCCTGGAGTTTGGAAAAAATACTCCAATGAAAAAAAAAAGGAATATATCAACCATGAATAATTTAAGGCAAAAAAAAAAGTGTTCAACAACTTTTATAACCTCGTACAACTAAATTCTAGAATAAAGAACACTCTTGGAATCAGCAAGAAGAAGGGAAGCGAGTTTTAGCCGAGGCCTATTAATAAAAAAAATGCAGAATTCGAAGAAGAACCGATCTTTGTCAAAAAAATTAGCACACAAATTTGCTTCTCTCATGACATGGTAGATAGTGACATCCCACTCAAAAAGCATGAATTGATGAATTTCTTCCACAATGTTTGCGAATTTTGGAAATGGAAAAGTCTAGGGGACCAGCAATTTTATTGCATTTTGGCCAGCATGTAACCAACAGAGAAAGGTGAGCCATTGGATGAAATCTCACACCAATCTTACACCATCAAATCATCATTGATGGCTAGTTGATGGCTATCAATCACAAATATTCTGGCCCCCTAGCATTGCTCTTTTGGAAAGTCTTCGGTAATAACATGAATAATCTCTAGAGACACCATGCAATCACTTTCACATTCCACCTTTCTGTACCCAAACTGCCACGCTAACCACAAACTATGGCAAATAGCTACTAGTTCCACTGCGACGCTGGCGGCGAAACTAATATGACTGACGAATCCAACAATGCAGTTGCCATCTTGATCTCTAAGCAAGCCACTGAAGGATTACCATGTGTTCATAACACACAATGGAAGAAAAGAAAGTAATCCTAAAGATCTATTTTGTGCTTAAACTTTATTCAAATAATATAGATAAGATCTAAATACCTATGTAAGCTAGTAAAAATCACTTTCTCTTTCGATAGTATGAAGACGCTATGCGTATCATACCGAAACCAACCTTTGCTGTTAATTCCTTGACCAATGGACATCTGATCTAAATTGAGAAGCCTCTTTGCAACTCTTTGCACACCATAAAATTCTTCTCCAAGAATTAGACTCACATACGTTTATGTGTCTAGAGGTAAAAGAATAAAATACTTGTGTGTTATTCTCATCCCGATCCTCTACTCTTGGCATACATATATATAGTATGAGATTTGTTACTGATTTTAAATTTGAATCTCAATTCAAATTAAATCATATCTTATTATTTTAAACTTGAATCTTTCAAATTTATGAATCATATCATAACTCAATTTGAAACAGAATTAGTTAGAATCTCATCCAAATTTAGAATTTAAAATTATAAATAAAATAACCAATTTTTCTCAAATCTCATTTACTATTCTCAATTATCATATTATTATTATTATATTCTTGGTGCTAGCAAAGAATATAATAATATTCTATTTGAATTAATATAATTATTTATTTGATTAAATCAAAATAATAATTAAATAATTCTATAGCAAAGATTAGAACACTCGTTAGTGTGTGACTCTATAGGTTCAATACTAAGCGGGTAGTAAATTAGTCATACTAAATTTACTAATCAAGGTCGGCGTCTAGCAACACTCCTGAATGACCCGATAGTATGAAGTAATATATATTTTTACTAAGAACCTGATAAGAACAAAGTATAGTTTCTTCCATCTTTTTAACTCTTGGTTAATCTTTAGATAGAGTATGGTTTAATTGTCAAATTCTAACATGTTATCATTATTATAATGAACTGTGAATGATTTAAAAAACTCATTTCTTCATTCATTCAATCCCCTTGGTCAAGGTTTTATTCATCTCAATCATTATAATTATAGAGCTCAAACTCTTTACCGGGAGTTGACGGATTCTTTATTGACTAATCATTAATTCTACAAGTATTTAAATCATACCCAATATCCATTCAACTAGCACCCTAGGGTATTAGGTGTCCGAAATCGAAGTATAATAAATACATTGTTAATTACTATGATAGTCACATGTCAAAGGAAACTCTATTACTATGTTCATCTTGAGATCAGAATATCCTATTGACAAATATGTGGTAATTATAACCATTAGAAATTCTTAAAGTGAGTCAGTTCAATGGTCATATCTCTATATGCACCATACATATATATATATATATATATATATATATATATATATATATATATATATATATATATATATATATATATATATATATATATATCACTACAAGAAAATGCGTATTTTTCAACGCAAAAAATCAACGGCTATCTCTGTCGTCGATAATTTTCGACGGCTTGCTGTCGATATTTAAAAAAAAATTTAAAAATAAAATAATAAAATCGACAGTTTGATCGTCGATTTTTTTATGCTGCATTAAATCTTTTTTAACTATCGTCATATTGTCGACGAGTCAGGTGCGGAAAATACTTTTATTTTAAAATCAACGGACATGACGTCTATTTTTATATTTAAAATATCGACAATCTTTCCATCGATAAATTTGAACGGTCTAGATTGCTTTGCGAAATCGAATAAATGGTGCGGATTTAATGTATAAAATAGACGCGAAAGACGTTGCTTTTTTTCAAATTAAAATCGACAATGCTACCATCGATTTTTCTTGCTAAAAACACCAGCCCGCGCCCACTTCCCGCCTCCAAGTTCAGAAATACAATTTTATCCTTTCTACAAATGAATTTTAAACGCTAATCCAATTGAATCGTTTAATTAGAACCTTTATGCAATCTGCCTCAAATTAGAACCCACCGTCATCATCATTGACAACAATATAATGGCATTGATAGTAAAGTTTTAATAAATTCAATGTTCAAGTTCTAAGTGTTGTCTTGTTTCTCTGTCTTTTCTATGCTTGGTTTTGATGGAGTTTTTTTTTTTTCTTTTTTGGGTCAAAGGGAGCAACAATTACTCAATTACTCTCTCCCTCTCTAGCGATCCCGCAGCCGAGTTGAACAAAGCCTCCCCCTATCGCTCCACTGCTGCCGCGCCGCCGTCGCTCCTTCTCTCTGTTGCCGCCGTCGCTCCACCTACTTTGGTCCTTTTTCGCTCTCTTTCAATCAAGCTCATAAGAACCAGGTATCATTTTCTGACTGTTACTGAACTCTATCTCAATCAAGCTCACAAGACGACTTCAGTTTCATTTGGAAATCCCCTATTTCAAGTGTAAACTTAACCTATTATAATATCCTGTTCTCTAAATTTGAAGAGAATATATAATATATGTTGCGAAATCGATAATTTAGGTTAGGTCAAGAGAGACCATAGCTTTTGGATCTCCTAAAGTATTGAGTCCTTTACAACTGAGCCTGAAGTAAGGAGAATCAAATCTCATTCGTCACACAAAATCTAGGACGAAGATCAAGTATAGCTCTTCTCTAATCCTACTTCCTAGTTAAATGAAATCAATATAGAAGTTAAATAAAAAATCTAGGACGAAGATCAAGTATAAGAACAAGTGCATAAGAACATATTTAAGCAAATACAAGTTAAATGAAATCAATATGAAAATTAAACTTACTGGCTTTCGGATTCAGATTCGGAAAGTCTTTCCTCTTCCGAAGAAGAATCTGCCTCAACAATTTTTTTATTTTCTTTTTTTTTTCTTTCTTATCCAAGTTACTTGTTTTTGTTTTTTCTTTCTTTTTTCCTTTTCTGTATAGAAGTCCCGAAAACAAAAACAAGGACTCAATTATTTAATCATCAAGAAAACACATTAACAATCCGGTGAACCAAATGAAACAAGCCCACCGAACCGAAATATGTTTATATGCTGAATAGTACATGACAACTATTTAATCATCAATAAAAATGTTTCTTAATGCAGAAACTTTCAAATCAACAAACTAACAATTACAAGTAGAAAAAATAAATTAATTATAACCTAAAACATAAGTTTATTTAGTTAGTAGAGTATTTTAAAAGCATTTGAAAGCAAATTTTTCGGGAAATTTTAGTAGAGTATTTACCAATGGTTGTGTTGCTTCGGATGAAATCCGTTCAATGATCATTTCCCTTGTCCAATGGGCCACCCATGGTGTAGGGGGAGCATTAGGTGCAAACAGGCGGGGAAACTTGGTTTCATGGAAGTATATCAACATTAATACAAAAACACAGCCATCAACAGACTGTTTCTTCCCCCTTTCTCTTGTTTTCAACTCCATTCATCAAGAAGTTGAGCACATACTTTGCCCAATCCCATTCCTGAATGTTGTCCACATGAAAGATCGGTGATTTATGGATTGGGGAGGCCACACTTACCGTTGTGGGGAGCATGAAGCACTTTTGTATGAAGACAACAAAAGTCCTCTTGAATTTTTTCCAGTTCTCCTCCCCTTCTACACTCATATCCAGCACATTCCTTGTCTGCTGGATTCAGTTTGTTGTAATCAACCTTTTTAGAAAAAAGATTTCCTACAATATTTTAATAGTAAAAATCAGACAAAAACGTTCAGTTTAATTTTCTGGACACCAATGAACTGAAAATAAGCAGTAAGTGGAAAATGTATTACCTCCGTTAGTTATGCCCAGGGCAGTTGCTACTTTCCGAGGAGTTATGTATATTTTTCCCTGGAGAGTTTTCAAGCATCCTCTCTCTTCATCAAACCGATCAAGCAATTTTTTCAACAGTGTATTAGAGATGTTCATTTCTGGGACATGTGCCAGGGCACCAAATTCCATTTCTTCCACAATATCTTTCTTTTCTTGACTCATTTCCCTGTACACTGTTGCTATTGCCTTTGTTTGGCATCTGTAATAGTGAGTTTTCTGCAAATTTTGAAACAGAATGTGAGGATATATTTATAATACAAAATAGATATTATTCGAATGAAAGTGGATAAATATATTTAATCTGCTTACATTATAATGTGCCTTTTCCTTCATTGTTGCCATTTTCTTGTTGTGTTTTGCTGTAATAAATTTTTTTTGTCAATATTTCATTCAATATATCAACAAGCACAAGCATGTATATATTAAACAAGTCAATTAAAATGCCACAACCCACCGAACCAAAAATCATTCACTCACAGAACCAAAATTATAAGGGCTACCGAACCGAAAAATGTTCATGTGGTTAATAAATAATGATCAAATTTCAATCAACAAGAATACTATTACAGTAGTATGGCTTATCAAAGTAAAAGAGTTGTCTCTAATGTGAATTGTCCTAAACAAAATTCATTCAATACATCAACAACCACAAGCATGTGTATGTTAAACAAGTCATTTAAAATGTCACAACCCACCGAACCGAAAATCTTTCATGCATAGAACCAAAATCACAAAGGGTACCGAATCGAAAAATGTATATAACTATTCACACAAATAAGAACAACCACATATATCTTAATCAAATATAATGAGACAATTTTACAATAGTATGGCTTATCAAAGTGAAAGAATTGTCTCTAATGTCAATTGTCCTAAATAAAACTCATTCAATATATCAACAACCATAAGCATATATATCTTAATCAAGTTAATTAATATGCCATAACCCACCGAACCGAAAATCCTTCATGCACAGAATCAAAATCACAAAGGCCACCGAACCGAAAAATGTTCATGTGGTTAATAAATCATTATCAATTTTCAATCAACAAGAATAGTGTTCTTCAATGGAAAAGAAGTACTGAACATAGTAACAGAGCTCTAGTTAAACTATCCATACACCAATAAGAACAAGCACCTATATCTTAAAGCCCTAGTTATACTGTAAAAATCATTCACAATAGTTCAATCCACTAAACGAAGCAAATCAAACCAGTAAAACTAAAATGAAACTAGGCAAAACGTGACATTGAAATATTTTAAATGAACATTAGTTTTCTCATACCTTTTGTAGTCTTTGTTGCTGTTTTTGTTTGTTTCTGGTTGTTGCTTGCGAAATCTTCTTCCGATTTATTTGCAGTAGTGGTTTCCGCAAAGAATGTGATTGAAGTTTGAGTAATGTTCAGAGAGATTCGAAGATAATGAGTGTTTTGGTGTATTGGTTTCGTGTTGAAGATGTAACGTTCTTTCATAGACGTTTTTTTGTGTCTGGCGCATGTTTCTCACTCTCTATTTAATGCGCCTAAATCAATTTGGACTTGGGCCAACTTGGTTATATGGTTATATAGATGTGTAGCAGGCTTGAATTCATAATTTGTAAATTCATGAACTAATTTAGTTATTTACTTTAAAATATTTCTCATTTTGAAATTTCTAGCATTTTTAAAATTTAATCTAGATATAATATCTATCCAAATATACTGAAATATTAATATATCAATATTTTTAACTAACTTATATTTTGAAGTTGCTATAAAAATAAAATTAATAATGATTTAAGTCAATAACATAAGTGTCATGAAAAATATTAAAATAACTTTTTGGGTATACATAAATTGATTAAAAATATTATAATATATTATTTTTAAGTGAATAAAATAAGCAAGAATCACATAATTATTTGTAATAGGTTTAATTATTTTGTTGGTCCTTATAATTTTATCAAATTTTTAATTAGTTTCTTATATTTTTTTCCATTTTAATTAGATTTCTGCGCTGTTTTTAATTTTGTAATTAAGTGCTTTATAGTGTAAAAAATATTAGAGTTAACTGAATATTTTTTCATAAATTGAAAGTATCAATAATTAAAAAATCTAACTAGATCTTTAATCACATGTTCTTTTAGAAAAATATTCGGTTAATTTTAACGTTTTTGAGATAAAAAAAGACTTAATTATAAAATTAAAAGTAATATAAAAATTTAATTAAAATAAAAATAAAATATAAAATTTTAATTAAAAATTTGATGAAATTATAGAGATTAATAGAACAACTAAACCTTAAAATATTATTAGTTATCATCCTCTGCATCCGCACACAAAACGTCACCTACTCACCTCTTATCAAAATTGAATCTAACAAAAAAAAATTATTAATTATTCCTTTAGAGAAACTCCAAAAATATTTTCGGAGAGAATGTAGTCAAGAAAATTTTATTTTATAGATTAGGAGAACCGAATGTATCTACCACTCCAATTAATTATATCTAATCTTCATTGTAATATTCAAAGATGCTATCATTATTTTTCAGTGTTAAACGAAGGCCACAACATCATAAATTGCTGAAATTGAGAGGGCAAGCTATTTACTAGAATTTTGCAATTGTCTTGGACTGTCTACGTAGCTAAGGAAAACCAATGGCAAAGGGAAAAACATGTGGACACCAAAATCACACGACTTTAATTTAGAACAAACTTGATCATACATATATGAAACATTTTTGTATATAACATGATATGTTTATCGCCAAAATAAAAATATTAAGTAATAATAATAAAGAGATTATTTACTTGGTTTTAGACTGTTAGATCATCGATTGAGAAGAATAGAATGATATGATGAACAAAAACAAGAACTAGAACTTGAGTGGGTTGTGGGTTAATAGTATAATTGTAGGTGAATGAAATTTTTTTAATTCAGAAGTTGTGATAGTTTCAAGCCTTTGTCTATGGTGGAAAAAGTATAATATAAATCTTGAAGGACTAGGTAAAAAAATTGAATTTGTTTTAAAAAGAGAGACCAATTTGTAAATGGCATTTTGTTGTAAAAGAAGAATAAGAAAAATTGACACTTATTCCAAGCATGCACACTTCTTTTTCCCTGCACAATTTTTAAAACTCCAGTCACTTAAACGAACTATATGTATTAATCACGACTTCCCTTAAATTTTCTTTCTTTCTTCTTAAAATAATTAAATTTTTTATATATTTTTTAATTTAATTTTAATATAATATCAGATTAAATATTATATATATATATATATATATATTTAATTATGTATTATAATTAAAATATTTTTTATATTTTGTCTTTAAGTTTGATTATTTTATTTAGAGTCTCTATTTTTAAAATAAAAACTTAATTAAACGTCTTATAGATATAAATTATTTGTTAATACGTATTTTAATAATTTTTTATAAAAAATAAATTGTGACAAAAAATAAGATCTTTTTCTTTAATTTTTTAATTATATTTAAATGTGAGTTTCAAAAAAGAGATTTAAAAAATGGAAAACAATTTAACTACTATAAAAAGTAAACAAAAAAGTGAATATTTTTATTAATCATAAAGTATTTACTTTTGTAATTTATAGATGTTCAATAAAATTTAATGTTTATTTTAATAATTTTATATAATTAAAAAATAATTAATTTAAAAAAGTGAATATAAAATAAAATAAAAATAAAAATTAAATAATAATAAAATATTTTAAATGATATATTTTAATTAAAAATATAATATATGATTATGTAATATAGTTTAAAAATAAAAGCGTAATATATAATAAGAAATAGCATGCCTTAATAGTGGTCAAGTTGTTTTTCATTTCTCAAATTTTCTGCTAGAATTCCAATCCAGTATGATGATATAAATACTATAATGTTAAAGATAATTGTATTTTTTAAGGTGTAAAAAATAAAATTAAGTGTTAGGGGTTTAAATTTCGTTTTGTGTATGCAACAACCCATTGTTTAGCGATAAATTTTTAAATAGAACTCAGATTTGTGACAGATTAGTCCTTAACCTATCGGGTTATGAAATATCATGAGCAACTAAAAATAAATTAGTAAAATTAAAAAATATAAAAATGTTAAGATTATATAAAAAAAAGCAAAAAAATTTTATATAATGATTAATTTGATCAATTTCGTCATGTAATTCCTATATATATTTTCTTCGAATTATATTTGAAAGAATAAATAATTCTCCTTCAGATTAATAAAAAAAAATATTCAAACCATTAATAAAAAATATAAGATAATGTCTAATTTTAACTTATTTTTACTCGTTTTTTCTGAGGTGTTTCATTATTACTTGCAAATAAATATAACAAAGCAAAAGAAATTAAGAAAATATTTATCGGAGTTGTACTAAAAAAAACATTAAACAAAAAAATATCCATTCACAAAATCTTTTTTTCATATTTACTTAATATACTAAAATTGGGTTTTTCCCCCAGCTAATAAAGGTGACGTGTCGATCCCTCGTGATTCTGTTTTCCCTCCAAAATGAATGCAATTTTCTCTATTCCAAATTATTTTATAAAAATATCTTTATTATAATTATATTATTAGTTAATATTTAATGAATAATATATAATTATACTAATTTAGAAACATATCTTCATTTTAATTATATTAAATCAATATTTAATGCGTAACTATTGTATATAATAAAAGATTACCTTAATAATAAGTAATTTAAAAATTACCTTAAATTAAAAAAGTAAATACTTTATGATTAATAAAAGTATTTTTGTTTACTTTTTATAATAGTTAAGTTGTTTTCCATTTTTTAAGTCTCTTTTTTAAAACTCACATTCAAATATAATTAAAAAATAAAAAAAAATCTTATTTTTTGTCACAATTTATTTTTTTTCTAAAATGATTAGAATACTTATTAACAAATAATTTATATCTATGAGATGTTTAAATAAGTTTTTATTTTAAAAACAGAAATTCTGGATAAAAAAAATAGAATAAAATAATTAAATTTAAAGACAAAATATAAAAAAATATTTTAATTATAATACATAATTAAATATATGTATAAAATATTTAATCTGATATTATATTAAAAGTAAATTAAAAATATATAAAAAATTTAATTATTTAAAAAAAAAGAAAGAAAATTTAATTATAATTATGGGAAGACGTGATTAATAGTTTAATACATATAATTTGTTTCGGTGACTGGAGTTTTAAAAATTGTGCAGGGAGGGAGGTGGAGAATTTGATATGTGTGGTGTACAGGTTTGGAATAAATATCAATTTTCTCTTTTCTTCTTTTGCTACAAAATGCTATTTACAATTCGGTCTATCTTTTTAAAGTAAATTCAATTTTTTTATCTGATCCTTTAAGATCCATATTATACTTTCACCACCGAAGAACCTTAGGTGCAGAGGTGTGAGATTCTGTGCGGAAGAGTGTTCTGGAGACACGTCTATGGTTGTTTTAGAGTTCTGAATTGTGTGTTGGCTAATGTTCACTGAGCCAACTTGTAAAGTAACTGTGTGAACAAGGTGTTTGAGTTGTAGGGGGTTGAGCTGTCAAGAATGGGACAGATAAGTATAATAGTTTGGTTGAGGGTGGCCCGTTGTGTTATTAGAATGCTTGTTATCATCCAATAAATATGTGTTGTTTGGGCCATGATTGCTAAACCAGTTCGATTTCGGAAAAAGCCAAAAAAATGGCCGAAATCCCAAGTATATTAGGGTGGCAATGGATATGGTAAGGTAGGGTTTGGAGCCAACCCTAACTCTACCCGTGGGTTGAGACTTTTATATAAATTCAATCCTACTCTACTCGCGGGTTGAGAATATCTCAACCCTAATCCTACCTGTAACACCCTAATTACCCTAAGTCTTACCTCGCGTCGTAAAGCAAAGGTTAATCAAAGGTTACGATAGTTCTAAGCTCATACATATAATATATAGAAAGAACTAATATAATCTAGAAGCCCGATAAAGGATAT